>NC_136429.1:485170532-485824282 GCF_052849685.1 Lactuca virosa
TAGGATTTTCTTATTTGGGCCTAATGGACCAATAAGCTTCCAATTTGACTATTTTGGGCTTAGAACTCCTATATGGACTCTAATTGGACCCATTTCATTTATTTTAACATTTTTGGCCATAATGGGCCCAGAATGAAATAAAATACCCTAAGGGGGCCATAACAAATCTAATTAACTTAAAAAGGCCATAAGACTCATACTTTGATGTAAATTGGGCCCATATCTTGGACTTAAGCACAAAAAGCCCAATTTATTTTCTTCCTTCCCCTTCTCTCGGCCCAACTACACAAATGGGGGGAAGAGTTGACTTTTTACTTGCCACCTCACAATTGTACATGGGGTATCCATGCACCCTTCCCATATTTCCAAGCATCCATCACTTCACACTCTCTTCTCCTCTCTCTTTTCTTCTTCGGCCGAGAACCACAAAGGGAAAGACACACACACACACAATTCACTCAAACACTCTCAAAGAACACTCTTCCTTCTTCTTCATCAAAAATTTCGAGATCTAGGAGCTTTCAAGTAGGATTCTCCCTAAGAGTCATCATCTAAGGTAAGTTGATGCTTAAATTCATGATCTAGCTACTTCATTTCATCAAAAATCTCTTCTAAATCTATTCAAACTCATGATCTTGCATCTTAGAACACATCTAAGCCAAAGATCCACCAAGAAGCTTGTTAGGCCGAGATTTGCATCAAACTTCTTCCATTTTTCTTCTAAACCGAATCCACAAACTCAAGGTGAGTTCATACCCCTCTCTTTTCGGTTTTCATAAGTTTTATGGGGGAGAATACAAGTAAAATGTGTAGATCTATGTGTATGTGTATGCTATGTATGATTCTATGCATGTATGTGTGATTTTATGTGCTTATGTGTTGAATATGTAAACAAAAAGGGAAGAAAACTCGAGATCTATGGCATGAGTAAGAAAACAAACAAGAACTAAGGTATATTACACTAAACAAGTCAAGAAAATTACCCTCCACGATTATGATAAACATATTGTAACATAAAACTAATTTTTGGGCTTAAATTGTCAAATAAACAAAAGTTGAGTTAAAAATTGCCATTCACGGTTTTCTTAAGGGTCAAAAGAGTCAAATCAGTTAAAACAAATGTTTTTATGAATATTATGCTCTTCAAAGGACTTGAAATGTAAATATTAGCTTAATGGGCTAATTTTTGGGCTTTTCGGCCCACTAAGCCGAAAGTTGCGAAAATCATGACTTTCAAAGGGCTGAAATGGTAAATTCTTCAAAACAGGGGATAAAAAGTTAAACAAAACTATTTCAAGGGTTAAAATGCTTTTCTTTTCCAAAAAGGATAAAAAATGTAAAGTTTTTGGATTTTGGGTCAAAGCTGTAAAAATTGCGAAAAGTTTGCACTTTAACCGAAAAACACTTTGCTAGAAGGTCTGAAACTGCCAAAGAATAAGTTTTGAGCTAAAAATATCATTTGAACAAGTCTATGATTCAAAAGTGTCAAGAAAATGGTCTAAGGGTTTGAAATGTCTTTTCTTTTGTATAAAGGACTAAAATTGTTATTTTTATTAAAGAAGGGCTGAAAAGGTCAAACCAATATTTTGAACCAATTATTTTATTTTAAGATATTTGAGTCAAAAGAATACCAATTTACAACTTACGAAAACAGAATGAAGAATATACCTATATTTTTAAAAACATCATTATAAACAACCGAACGGTCTAGTGCCGATCCAAAAATAACAATCGTTCAATCAAACCTTCCAACAATTATGCAATACCTAAAACAAGTAAACATTCAAACTTTGGGCTTGAAAGTTCCAATCATGCTAGTTGGACCTTTGTGATCCATTAACATGACCGTTGGGCCCAAGGGATAATGGTAACCAATGTTATTGGGCCTTCTATGACCCAATTCCATATTAAAGGGACCTTCAATGGCTTTTAAGTGCCATTGGGCCTTAGTGGCCCATTAGCATTGCTAGTAAGGTCCAAATAATCAAATGCGAAATGGGCCATCGTGTCCTTCGTATACCCAACAGCCTAAAATAACTCACGGAAGTAGCAGGACTTTGTATTCCTCTTCTCCTCGTTTGCTAGGCTTATGTGTAATCAAAGTAAACAAATTCAGGTCGTTAATCAATAGTAATCAAGGTGGTTTGGATTAAGTGAATAATAACGGACGACACCTCTATGGGTCGTTCGTAGTTGGTAGTTATAACCAGTCATTACCATGCATGGTTACAACGACTCACAAAAATTTGATAATATCCGACACCACCCGAGTAATCAAGGAAGAGTAATCAAAAATCATTTGTTGTGGCGGTGTAGCAATTCTTAAACAAGTATATTTCGCGTTATCGGAAAACATCGGGTTTTTCGAGGAAATCAACACCACTCGCTTGTAATTTCTATAACTATAATACAAAACTCCCTTTTATATACACGTTTTGAAATCATTCATGCATCAACTTATGGATCTTCACACTTTGATAAACTATTGCCTTTCAGAAAATATCGGATTTTCTGGGTTTTACAAACTACACAAATCATTTTTATCACAACCTTGCTTATGAAATCACCAACATTTCATATGTTGACGTTTTTTAAAATAACTTGTATTCTCAGGTAACAGGTAAGCTGAAGGGTAATATCAAGTATGTTAGGATATTATGTTTTGAAAACTCTCAAACAATTTAGGGTTGTGGACGTGTAATATTTAAAACTATGTACTGGATGTGAACAATATCAGTTGTAATGTATTGATGCATGATGATGTTTATGTTATGATTCATGTATATTCATTGTGATGATATTCAATTTAAGTCACGCGAGCCCTCGGACGTTTCCGCCGTCTGGTTTCGGGGGTGTGACAGGTTGGTATCAGAGCTCTGTTTATAGTGAACTGGCATATCTAACCACACATTGATATGCAACTATAAACCAAAGAGGGACTAAAACAACTCTGAACAAAACAAAATAAAACACAACGATAAAACATCTTTACTTGTGCGATATAGGAAAAAGAACATAATACCAAATCAAATAAAATAATGCTGACATCTTGGTTAAGTAGGGACTGTTCTTAGTTGTAGTAAGGGGTGGATGTAGCCTGATCAACTACATTTTCTCCGAAGTACAACTATTACATACCCCGGTGAAAACCTCGATGGTCGGTAGACCTAAAAACATACCCCTTTGTTACCAAGAAAAGAACATCAACTCAAATTGCATAATAACTAAAACATATTATTAGTAATAATAGTTTACTCATACACCTCCTCTCAGTCACCATGGAAGGAGAACACCAGGGCATTCAGTTTCATCAGGTCTTAGTGGCCCACGGGATGATCGAGGATGAGCCTGAGGGAGATCAGGGAGGGGCACACGGCGTGGGTCCCGACGAGTACACGGACACAGACTACGAGTTTGATGGGACCGACGACGACATGGACGAAAAACAAGACTCAGGCAAGGATTCTACCACATCACCTACCAGTGAGATGCAGCAGGACCACCCCGCCCCCCCAGGAAACCCCTCGAGGGAGAATCGCTCTCCGGAAGCTGAGATTGCTGCTCTGCGGCAACAACTATTCGCCATGGAAGCACGAGCGGTGCAAGCGGGACAAGAGAGAGATGAAGTCATTGGAGAAATGACTGAGATGGCCCAGTTGTTGGCACAACACTTCGGTATATGACCTCACTACCGTCGTCGAGCGCTCCTTAGAGTGTTAGGACTAGTCATATCTATCCATAGTATTATGCTTATGTGACCTATGCTATGTACCATCGACTCTATGTTTAAGTGATTACACTACTCATAGAGCCGTTACGCTGCCGAACTTGCACCACTAATGTGTGCTCCTTCGAGCAAATTTTCATGTAACAAAAATGCGGATAATATTAATGGAAAATTTTATGTGTTCTATTGTGATGTTGTTATCTGTTATGATTGTATGTTAACATGCGGAACCACTTAATTATACACAATACACCTAGTTTTTAGGACCACAATCTCACAAAAATCATAGGCGCTCAACATCTTTCCGTTCCATGACATAAAGATGCCCAACGACCAACCCGTGGAAACCCTAGACCAACCCCACCCGAAGTCAACTCAGCTGCATTCCAAGCAGCTGTATCTGCTTCGGTTACTGCAGCCATGGCGCAAATCCGCCAAGGGAACAATGGTGGAGTCAATGGGCAAGGGGTTGGAAGTTCGAACAACGGAATAAATCAAGGACCTACCAAGACATGCTCCTACAAGGACTTCACCAACGCCAATCCATGAACCTTTAATGGCACGGGTGGAATGATAACCCTAAAGAGATGGATGGAAAAGGTGGAATCAGTATTTGAGATATGTGAATGCCCCGAGGAGGTGAAAGTGAAGTTCGCCGCATGCACATTCGTTGACCAAGCTCTCACTTGGTAGACTGGACATGTAGAGGCCACGACTCTCCCCGTAGCCAACGCTATGCCGTGGGCGGAGTTGAAAGAAATGTTGATGGCTGAGTACTGCCCGCGAGGCGAAATTCAGAAAATGGAGCAAGAGTTATGGAATCTCACCGTCCGAAACTCCGACATAGATGCATACATATCAAGGTTTAGCGAGCTGTCATTGTTGTGCCCTGGCATGATTACTTCAGAGGGAAAGAAAATCGAACGATTCATCTGGGGATTAACCTCCCCAATTCAAGGAAATGTAATAGCTGCAAACCCTGAACATTCGACAGTGCCAAGAGGTTGGCCAAGAAACTATACGATCACAACAACAAGAAGGGCGAGAAGCCAGTAGAAACTGAGAGCAAGAAGGAGAGTGACAACAAGAAAGGAAAGAACAACAAAAGAAAAGGGCGACAAGGCTCAGAGTCGTCAAAGAAGCAACAGACAGTGACAGTCAATGCTGCAACCACCCAAGTACTCTGATGAACCAATGAATCGAGTAATGAATTAATCAGAGTATGAATTCAAGTAAGAATATGAGATTTGAACACACGATGTAAATATGATCTTGTTATGCTCTATTATGCTTTCGAATTCTTTACAGAGAATAGTAGACAAGTCTGTAAAAGTTCTTATCTAACTCTAGTAAATAACCCTATTTATAGGGAACTGAAAGCATACAAAAAAAAAATACTAAGGCATTGACCCTAAAGCTTCGAATAAAAGCGCCCTAGTAATATACATTACAAAATATTCGAAGAGTTCAAAACATACTTCGACTAATTACAATAATTCGATCCTTACAATCTCCCCCTTTGTAATCATAGTCGAAGTCTTCAATTTGTAAGAAGTGTGATGGAATACAGTAATACTCTTCAAATCTCCGTGTACCAGGAGATAATCTTCTTCATCTCTTTCTTGTCGCCTTCATTGTTCTTCTTGCAATGATTCATACGAACAATCAAGTTCGTATATTGAGATGTTGAATATCTCTCGACTTCACTTGCTTGGAATAAGAACCGTTTAGACTTTCCAGCTTTGTCTTTTCCTGCGAAGACAATTCCAAAAGGCTTCAGGCAAATTTCACCATCAGCATACTTCTTCAATTCAACCTGAGTCTTCGTAGGAGCCATCAGAGCTTTAATTTCCATTCCTTTAGCAGTAGCTAATTCAACATCTGTTAGTGCCAAGCACTCATAATAGTTTTCGATAAAAATCTTGATGTGAGCTACTCCAAGCTTGAATTCATCTTGTTCTGTGTTTTGAAGGTATGAGAATGATTTGTCTTTCAAAAGTAATGCAACTTGTATAAGATCATACAAGTTCATTAATGGAAAATCTGCAAGAGTGAATTCGCAAATATTTCCATTTGCCCTGGCAACCACATATTTAACATTTTGGACTGTGTTTTCGAAAACCACATCCTTTTTCATACTTATGACCTTCTTGATTTTTATTAAAGACCAAACTTCCTCAGGGACTTTTCCAAGAACAGCATGAAAACGAATTTTCATGTGTGTACCTTCATCTTTATTTTTAAAATTCCCTTCTGCTTTGAACTGAGGCATGATAAACATCATTTCGTTTATAGGAAAATCCAATTGGCCTGCATCAGTATTTGTGACCAAATAACTCTGCTTTGGTTTCTTCTCAAATGAATACATGTGATTGAATGCAACCTTGGCCTCGATTGTTTCGTAGTTATAGTGTTTAGTTGGATCCCCTTTATCCATTCCCTTCGGATCATTTGCTCGCTGAGCCATAATGCTTTGAACTATTATGAGCTTTTCGATTTCAGCATCAACTTTAGCCTTCTTTTCTTCTTTTGATTTTTCCACAGCAATCGATTTCCCTTTATCTTTCAATGCTTGAATGTCAGTTGTCTCTTTTGGTTTTGAACCACTCCCACCAGTCTCCGAAGATTTACCAATCACAATTCCTTTCGAAATTGGTCTTGCAATTGGTATTGTTGTTACGACTGTTGAAGTCACCTGTTCAGCAGAAACAATTATTGGTTTTGTTGTAGGGATTTTCGAAGAAAATACTTTTCCCACAACTTTCGCATCTTCTCCACTAGTCTTCGACTCACTAGCTTTTCTTTCTCCCCCTTGCACCCCTGTGAAAACAGGTGGGGCATTTGTGGTTGGAAGAAGACTTGATATGCGAAAGAGAGGAGCAAGTTGCTTGTTAAGAATGGCT
Organism: Lactuca virosa; assembly: GCF_052849685.1. Taxonomy (NCBI): domain Eukaryota; kingdom Viridiplantae; phylum Streptophyta; class Magnoliopsida; order Asterales; family Asteraceae; genus Lactuca; species Lactuca virosa. Next base: position 485,177,163 of record NC_136429.1, read on the forward strand.
TCGAATTGTATAAACTTCTGAGATAAAAATTCAGAAGTAATCAATGGAGAAGAAACCGGCTTATCAGAAATCTCTTTTAACTCCTTAAGCAACTTAAGCACTTCGTCAAAGCTTGCACTTTTGGATGTTGAAAGTTGAGTAATTTGAGGACTCAAATTTTCATACAACTTAACAAATCGAGTGACTGCGTCACAAATGATATCAACCTTTTGATGCAATGATGCATAGTCATGTTGAACATTTGCTATTTCTCTTTTCATATCTTCATGAAGTTCGTGAATTTGCAAGTTGGCATCCTCTCGAACTTTCTTCACATTTTGAATAAAAAGAACATGTCGTTCCTTTGCAACATTCTTCAATTCTTTCAGATTACCAGCAAACTTCAAACTCTGAGAATTGATCCGAAGTTCATTGTTTTGATCATTATGATGAATCTTCTCCAAGACTCGAGATTCAGAATCTTTAAGCATCCCCGATACTTTACTTATGATTCTGGATTCAAACACCTTCAGCAATGAATCAACTTCAACACTTGAAACAGACAAACCAACCCCTAGATCTGCTTGAGATTGAATGACTGAATTCAACTTTTGATTTAAAATCTTAAACTGCTTCATGGTCATCAGCATGTGATCTGGAAACTGCTCTTCTTCTTCATGAAACTCCAAGTCGTCAAACATACCGCCAAACCCCTCATTATCAGTCTCTGTTTCCATATAAACAATATCTTGAATAGGTGAAGTTGTTTTGGGTAGCTCAGTAGATTGAGAAGAAAAAATAGACGTAAAGGGTTGATCAAGAATGTGTTCGAATGTTGGGGAATCTATTGTTGAAGTAAGAGGAGTAGAAGATAACGGTAAAGAAACAGTACTTGCAAAAGGAGCAGAAGTAGATGGACTTGTAGCTTCATTCTTCGAACCTCCTTCACCCATATGGACATTTGCATCCGTATCAGATACGTGTGCAGGGATGCCTGAAGTTCGAACCTCCTCAGGAACTGATTTGGCAATCGAAACTTCGGATGGTATGACAACTGTCTTCTCAGGAGTGAAACTTTCGGTGATAAGAGTAAACTCTGGAGTTTCAGGAATTCTTTCACTATCATCATCTGTTGACTCAATAGAGATTACAAGTTTTCGATTCTTCTTCTTCTTTTTCTTTGACAAATGCTTTTCCATGTCTTCAGCCCTTCGTTTCTTGGACACCGGTGAAACAGGTGCGGTCACTTCTCTAATTAGAATCCCTTGATGAGTTATTTGAGGTTTTCGAACCACTTTGTGCGTTGGAGACTTGCTTTTGTGAGTGGACTTCATTTTAATTCTTCGAAACACGCCAGTCTTCGAAGGAAGGACTACATGTTCTCGTGTTTCTTTAATAATGGGCTCAATTACTGGAGTCTCAGCAACAGTCACTTCAACTGTTTCAGGCTTCTTCTTTGGAGATTTCGAAGATCTGGACTCATTTTCATGCTTTCTCGACTTCTTGGTTTTCTTATTATCTCCTCCCAGTAAAACACTAGTTTTAATTGAAGAATCAATTGTCGTCAAATAGGCTACCAATACAGGGTTCGAAGAATCAACTCTTTTAAGCATCGCATCTGGAATACGAGCAACTGTAGGAAAAACATCAGCATTATCTGTAACCTCCTTCGGATAGTGGTAAGATTGAAAAACTGCTTTGTCTTCATCAGTGGGTACCAAAATCCCTTCCTTATTGTAAAAGTGTTGCAGAATCAAACTCCAGTATCTTGCACACGAAATACCATGAATAACATTCGTGTGTTCTACACCCTTTTGGAATTCCTTCCACAACTGTGTAGAATAATATACTTGAAGATCATAGTAGATTCCAGCAACCATGGCATAAACCTCCATTCTTCCTTTATCAAGGCCAGCTGATCTCCCAGTGAAACAGCGTAGAAAAATACCAAATAAGAAATTCCAGATTCGTGGAAGACCAGATTTCTTAAAATCACTAATCTTGGACAATGGTGGCTGATATCCCATCTCATTAAACATGTGAACGATTTGTGGAAAAGTAAATGAGACATATGGAGGCAAATTCGGAATATCAAGAATTTGGCAAAATAGTTTCTTGGTTAGCCTGACCTTTTTGTCGTTCACCAGATGAAAAGTAATTGTATCAGTTTCTTTGTTATATGTCGCAGTTGATCCTGCTTGAGAAAGCCAGGACAATGGAACAGAAAAAGAGTTGAACATCGCTTTGGCCAAAACCGAGTTCTTCAAAGTAACTATGAGCATCTTTAATTCTGCCGGGTACTGAGAAACGTCACCCTCCAAGTAGTAGTTTGTTGCTTGAATCTTCATTATTGGTAATGAAGAGGCATCTTCAGTGGTATGAGAATCAACATGAGCAGAAGTCGCCATTGTTAGGGTTTGAAGATGATGATGAACAGAGAATTTTGGGAAATTTGCTTTTTGATCGCGTAAACTGACAATGAACCCCTGGAATTCCCTTTTATATGTAACCCTTAAATTTGAATTTGAAGCGGGATATGTATTTAATGATATCCGACGTGGCACCTTGAAAACCGGACCATTACTGCGTAAAAGTAGCCATGCGTCAAAAAGTAGCTGTCACATCGCCTTGAGAAACGGACAGAATACGATATGTCATTTATAAACAGCCTGCCTTGTAATTCCCAAGAAAATTGTAACCGTCAGAACCCTTCGAATGGAAGCAAGGCTCTTTCACTTTTGGGATGAAAAGCGAAGTCATACGGCAGAAGTTCGAAATCATCAGCCTGAGTTGGTATTACTCAGAACCTCAAGGATTTTGTGAGTGCTGTGTTCTAAAGAATGGAGACGAGAAACAAATATAATAAAAACATGGGATATTGTGATGTCAAACCATTGACACAAAAGCAGATGAAATCCCGGGCAAAGATTACTTCATTAATCATTAAGAGAAATGATAAATAGCTTGTGTGGGTTCCCGTCAATTACAATCGAATACTTGTTGATAAGTATCAATGGGCTTCTTTTATAATGCTTCGAGGATGGTTTAAAATTTCGTTACATGTCATCCTAAACATAAGGTGAGAAATTGTAACAGAAATTACTTGTTTGACCAGTGTAGTAAGTGACAAGTTGGCTTTGAAAAATTTCGAAATGACTAGGACATTCGAATGAAACTCACACGGAAATCATATTCAAGAAAAAATTTATATGCTGGATCTTGTTGGGTAACAAACATCGTGGGTTTCGAATGTTTGATCAAGACCACTCATTCGAAATGAATATGATTTGGAGTTTCGAATTTTGGTACAGAAACAAAAGTTTCGTGAAAATCTGGAACTTAGTTCCCCGTCAATTCCTTAAAAGTTAATGAAAATTGGGTTTCAGTTTCATCACGGTCTCATGATGTCAGATCATAAACACAGAGTTTTGATATATCTAAGTCTCAATGGGTTTGATCAGAGACCTCTCGGACATATGTCTTCGTGTGTGATCGTGAAATAATTTTATGGATGAAAAAGATTGATGTAAGACACGAAAAGTACCTCTGTTGTGTTTGGACCAAACAGTAAACTCTTAACTCATTTTGAGAAGAGTAAGGTAGCTCAAAGACTAATGTGAATATAAGCCTGATTGGGAAGAAATCTTCGTATGAATAATTTCATTAAGGCTTTCTTACACACACATTGAGTCATGGAGGCTTTGGTCAACATACAGCAACATGCTTCTAGGGACATCCTAACTAGTTCGAATGGTGAAAAATTTATCGATTCATACGAAAAATGTACCGTACTCGAGTACTGCAAGCATAATATCCGCTGTATCGTCATGAGAATCTGCAATAAAATACTAAAAAGAAATAGGAATCAAAATATTTTTGATGTTTTGATTTTTCGAAAATAAAGACAGAACAAACGAAAATCTTTTTGAATTTTTAAATTTTTCGAAAATTAAATGACAAAATAAACAAAAATCTTTTTGAATTTTGGAATTTTCTAAAAATTAAATGACAAAACAAACGAAAATCTTTTTGAATTTTGGAATTTTCTGAAAATTAAATGACAAAAACAAACGAAAATGTTTTTGGATTTTGGAATTTTCGAAAATTGAAATAGTACTTGATGCAAATATGCAAAATTTTATCATCCCCTTATAAGTAACAAATGTACGAATGCGAAGAGGTCGAAGCGTTGACTATGAACAGTAACAGCTAAATCAACCCTTAAAATAAGTAACAAATGTGCGAATTCGAAGGGGTCGAAGCGTTGACTATGAACAGTAACCTCTGAATCAACCCTTAGAATAAGTAACAAATGTACGAATTCAAAGGGGTCGAAGCGTTGACTATGAACAGTAACCTCTGAATGCTGAATGATTTTGCATTATCTTTTAGTCAGGACCTCTTAATCATTCCTTATCATGCATCATTCTTCCTTTTCGCATGGAACAGAATTTCCATCGATCATTCCAAGTCCTTCTATAATCTTCACAAGGGATTTTTCATCCAACGCTTTCGTGAAAATGTCAGCTAACTGATCAGTTGTTTTCACGAAATGTACTTCAATATTTCCATCTTCCACGTGATCTTTGATGAAATGATAACGAAGAGCTATATGTTTAGTCTTCGAATGTTGCACAGGGTTATGACAAATTCTTATCGCACTTTGAGAATCACAATATAATGGAATCTTTTTCATATTAATTGCATAATCACGCAATTGACTTTGGATCCATATTATTTGTGAAGTGCAAGCAGCAGCAGCCACATATTCTGCTTCAGCTGTTGAAATTGATACGCATGTTTGCTTTTTCGACTGCCAGCTCACCAATTTGCCATCAAGAAATTGAAATCCACCACTTGTGCTTTTGCGATCAAGATTACAACCACCCAGGTCTGAATCCGAATATGCTTGTACAAAGAACCCAGTGTTCGAAGGATACCACAATCCTAACGAAATTGTTCCTTTAAGATAACGAAAGATATTCTTCACAACAGTGAGATGTGGTTCTCGTGGATTAGACTGATACCTAGCACAATTACACACAGAAAACATGATATCAGGTCTACTAGCTATAAGATAAAGTAATGAACCAATCATGCCCCTATATAAAGTTATGTCAACGGCAGGTTTATCTAACGAAGATGTAAGCTTTATGCCCGTTGCCATTGGAACTCGTAACTTCGTGCTATTCGTCAATCCAAACTTTTCCAACAGATTCTTCGTATATTTTTCTTGATTAATAAAAATTCCTTTTCTGTTTTGACAAATATTCAAACCAAGAAATTTATTGATTTTTCCCATCATGCTCATTTCGAACTTACTTTTCATCAAATCTTCGAATTCTCTAGACAAAGCAGGGTCAGTCGAGCCAAAAATAATATCATCAACATAAATTTGAACAAGAATTAGATGATTCCCCACTTTCTTTCGAAATAATGTGGGATCAACTGATCCTTGTTTAAATTTAGATTGTTTCAAAAATGAGGTAAGAGTTGCATACCATGCTCGTGGTGCTTGTTTCAAACCATAAACTGCCTTATCTAAAATATAAACATGATTTGGAAATTCTTCGTTAATAAAACCTGGGGGTTGTTCCACGTAAACAGTTTCTTCAAGCTCTCCATTTAGAAATGCACATTTCACGTCCATTTGATAAACATCAAAATCTTTGTGAGCTGCATAAGCCAGAAATATACGAACCGCCCCGAGTCTTGCGACAGGGGAAAAAGTTTCTTCATAGTCGATTCCTTCTTGTTGTGAATATCCTTTAACAACAAGTCTGGCTTTGTTTCGAACAATATTTCCATCTTTGTCGGTTTTATTTTTGAAAATCCATTTTAACCCGACAATCGAAACATTTTCAGGTTTAGGAATTAACCTCCAAACCTTGTTTCGTTCAAATTCAGACAATTCAGATTGCATTGCAACAACCCAATCTGAGTGTTCCATTGCAACCTTAACTGTTTTTGGTTCAATCTTAAAAATGAAAACATTGAACATGCAAAATTCTTAATGAGTATTCAATAGCTCATTCTTTGCACGAATTTGAGCTCTTGTTAAAACTCCCTCTTGTGGATTCCCAATTACTTGATCCTTCGGATGATCTTTTGTCCACTTTTCCATTGGCGGATATGCTGGATCAAATTCCAAAGGTGCATCTTCGTATATATCATCGTTTTCTGAGCCTACAATCGAACAAGCATCATCAAAATCATTATTATCTTCAATATTTTCTGAATGCTCCCCCTCAACATTATGCTCCCCCTCAACATCATCATTCATCCTTTCTTTTTCCCCCTCGAAAGAATGTTGTTCGTCATCTAATGTATTCGAATCCAAGTGCTCCCCCTCCACAGGATTGTTTTGCATACTTTCGCCATTTTCTGGAGAATTTGATATTGAAATATCATTAAGCTTTGTTAGTTCAGAGATATGATTATCACTTGCATTGATTTCAGCATCAAAAGCATGATCTGAAATTCCAAAAATTAAATCATAATCAATATCTAATGTTTGTGAGGATTCAGATTCATCTTGTATGTTTTTCAGAATTGGATGATTTTCAAACTGAGTTTTTGTTTGTTTAATGTAGTAATCATCAAATGTAAGATTAAAAGTTTCTTCAACTTTTCGTGTTATTTTATTCAACACACGATATGCAACTGAATTATGCGAATATCCCAAGAAAATCCCTTCATCTACTTTTGCTTGAAATTTCGTAAGATTATCATTGAGATTCATAATGAAGCACCTGCATCCGAAAACATGAAAAAATTTTACATTAGGTTTTCGATTGTTGAGAATTTCATATGGAGTAATGTTGAAACGACGATGAATAAACGATTTGTTTTGAGTGAAACATGCGGTTGATACTGCTTCAGCCCAAAGATATTGTGGAAGATTCGCATATGCTAACATAGTCCTTGCCGCTTCGCATAGAGACCTATTTCTTCGTTCAACAACACCATTTTGTTGTGGTGTGTATGGAGATGAAGAATTATGCGAAATCCCTTTGTCCACCAAAAATGAATCAAGAACATTATTCTTAAATTCATTTCCATGATCACTCTTAATTTTTCGAACAATCTTCTTCAATGTTGTTTCCATCTTTTTGATAAAGTCAATCATGATTTGTGCAACGTCAGATTTAGGCCTGAGAAAATAAACCCACGTAAATCTGGAAAAATCATCAACAATCACTAAAATGTACCGTTTCTTGTTGAGAGTTGAAACAGTCGAAGGACCACACAAATCAATATGTAAGAGCTCCAGAGGTGCAACTATTTTCGAATCAATCGTAATTGGATGACCTTGTTTATGTTGCTTGCCAACTTCACAAGCTGCACATAAAGAATCATTGTCAAATTTTAGTACAGGTAAACCTCTTACCAGATCTTGTACCACAAGTTTATTGATGTTTCGAAAATTGAGATGAGAAAGTCTTCGATGCCAAAGCCAACTTAAGTCTGATGTTGCCTTCGAAAGAAGACATATAGCAGGTTTCCCTACTATCGGATTGATGTCCAAAGTGAACATGTCACCTTTCCTTTTGGATTTCAGTAACACCTCTTGTGTTGTGACATTCGAAATAATACTTCCTTCTTCGTTAAAAAGAACTTGATTGCCAGTGCCCACAACAAGTTGAGAAACACTTATCAAGTTATGTTGAAGACCTTCAACATATGCCACCCGATTCACTGTGAATTGACCATTCGTGATCTTCCCATATCCTTTGACTTGACATTTTTTATTGTTCCCAAACTTCACTACTCCAGCATTTTTGAGACTTCGAAAATCACGTAAATTCTCCTTCTTCCCAGTCATGTGACGAGAGCAACCACTATCGATGTACCACTTATTATCATATTGCTCATCACATAGTACCTACATTCAATGGAAAAATTTAGGTGCCCAAGGCTTTTTGGGTCCTTGGAAATTAGATTTCAATTTCGAATGTAATGAAGAACATTTAACCCAATCACAAACTTTTGTTTTGAGACTATCAATTAAGTTCACTTCTTCATTTAAAGGAACCGAAACATAAGTTTTTGATGGTTTCGAATGTTCACTGACATTACCCTTCGAAGTCTGAGTTTGTGAATGAACATTCTTTGCTTTTATAACTGGTTTCCATGCTTTGACTGATATGTTCGAATCCTTAGACGATGAACTTTCATTTGATGAATTATTCACATACTTTTCATATGCTTCGTGAATTTGCTCATTTGAAAATGTATTTGACTGATACATCTTTCCTTTTCCTTCAAGCCAATGATCAATGTTCTTCCTTGACGTTATTCCTTTTTCTCGTGAAGTTTTCATAGTTTCTTTCTTCGTTTGATTTGGAAATTTTGGCTTTATTGGAACAAAATCAACTTTTGGTTTTGTTATAAAAGATTTAGCATATGATATATCAACTGTTGATTTAAAATGTTGACGTTGAAAGAATTTTTGATTTGGTTTTGAGTTATTTGAAAATTTTCTTGGAATATTAGTTTCTGAAACTTTCGAAAACCTTGGTTGTTTATTCACTTCAGACTTTTAATGATTTGATTGATATGAATGTTGAGGTTTTGTTGAAAATGATGAATTTTTAGCTTTGAAAACATTTTTGAGTGATTGTGATTCAGACATCTTTTGAGACTCAACATTTTGCCAAAATATTTTCTTTCTTGCTTGTCTTTTTGAAATGTTGTTTTCCTTCGAAAATTTGTCAATTTAATCTTTGAATTCCTTGGAGTTTAATTTGACAACTTTTTCACATTCCTTTTCAACTTGTTTTGAATTCTCTTTTTCAATTTCTGATTTTTCAATCCATTTTCTTTGTGGTTTTTGACGTTGGAAAACATACAAATTCTTTGTTAAGTTGTTTTCAATTGTGCTTTGATTTGCGAAAAAACCTTCATCAGTTGTTTTAGAATTATCCTCTTCAACTAACTTCTTTAATTCTGGTTTGATTTTCTCAACATTTCCAGTAGTTACGAAAACTTGATTTGGAAAAATGACATTATCTGTACATTTGAAATTTGGATAAACCACTGAATTCGTTTCAAGATAGTGTTCACCTTTTTCATTCATCACTTTTTCGAACTTTTGTGTATCGCCATACACCTGATCAACCACAATTCGAGGACTTTCTTCTTCCTTTGAAGATTTCTTTTCCTTCGAAATGTTCAATTCATCTTCATCATCACTATCATCAGTTTGGCTGTCTTTGAGATCCACGAAGTTCATATCATAAACTTTCGAAGTTGAGGGTATATCAGTTTCATTTTCAACCATCAAATCCTTAAAATTTTCTTTTCCTTTAGATGTTGAAGCAACATTAACAACAGACAACTGAGAACAATCAACATCTTCAAGTTCACTAATTTCACTAATATTGTCAGAATTATCTTCAATATCAGCAAAATTAGATTGAGAAGCAGATGTTGAATTCTCAGTCTTTTTCAAAATTTGAATTTGTTCAGATTTAGTCAAAGTATCATTCACTATGTTAACTAATTCATTCGCATCAAGACATCAATTTTGACAATTCCATATTTATATCTATCATCAGGGACTCTGTCAAAATCAGCTATTATTTGCTCACAATCATATGAAATATTATCTACCTTGGCTCTTTCGAATGCTAGGAAAGGTAGTAATTTTCTATGTTGCTCTTTACTTATATCACATGAATGATGTAAATCAGTTAATTTGCTATAAAGTCGTTTAGCAGAATTACAATAGATGTTTCTTTGTGCTAGTAAAAGTTTAACATCACTCAATAACCTATCCCTATCACACATTATATTTGTCATTTGTAATTCCAAACATTCAATTTTGCTTATTTTCATGTCTAATCTCTTTTTGACCTCTAACAACTCCATTGACAACTTGTTGGCCTCATTGCTAGCAGACACAACAATTGAATCAAAATAAGTAACCGTCTCATCAAAAGAAATTAGTTCAGAATCATAAGCATGTGTAGGAATATTAAAAGATTCGAGAATTTTACGTACCTTTGTTGTCATTGGAGATTTGTCAGCCGCTTTGGATACGAAGCATCGTCCCCTCACTTCGAGTTCCTCATCATCTGAGTCCTTCTCCATTTTCGCATACAACGCCCCATGCGTTCGATTCCTCATTTCCTCATCGTCTGACCCGGATGACCAAATTTGATAAGTTCCATCTTCATCCTCATGCTCACCCTTTGCAACCAATGACAAATTCTTTGCTTTAGCACGAACCACCTCAAGCTTTTCTGCATAATATGCCTCATTTTTGACTTTATTCTTCCTCTCATCCTTCTTTCGAAGCATACAGTCATTTGCAAGATGATTCGCACCGTTGCAATAATGACAATCTATTCCTGCATCACCTTTCAACTTCTTCTCACCCTTTCCATCAGCTATCTTCGAATCTTGCTTCTCAACTTTCTTTTTCTCCTCAACCACATTTTTACTCACAGAATTTCCTTTTACCTCAGCAAGCTTAGTCTTCGAATTGAACGGCTTTTTGAAAAATTTCTTGACACGATTATTCGAGTAAAATGCTATTGCTTCATCATCCGAATTCATGATGAATCCTTCTTCTTCCTCAGAATCACCATTTTCAGCTTCTTTCTCAGAAATCTTTGATACAAGAGCTAATGGACCTCCCAAATTCAACTTCGATTCCTCAGCAATTTCATTTACCTCAATTTCGTGTGTTTTCAATTGATTATACAAATCATTGAGAGTTGATGTATCAAAACTTTGTTGATTCTTCACCATCATACTCACACTTCTCCATTCTTTTCGAAGCCCCATTACAAAGATGAGATTGAATTCCATTGAAGTTCTGGTAATTCCATAGCGATTGCACCGATAGATTAACTCGTTCAGACGATCATAGTAAACTTCAATTGTTTCTCCTTTTTTTGTTTGAAATCTTTCAACTCAACCAAACACTGTTTAACTGAATTGATTTTTGTCTTCTCACTTCCTTGAAATTTATCTTTTAGATTGTTCCAGACTTCCTTTGCAGTTGTACAACTCCTAACGTAATTGTACACAACTAGAGGTAATGCACCTCGCAGTTCCCTCATACACCTCTTCTCCAGTTTCTTCAGACGATCAGTTTGATTATCAACTCCAGAATTTGTAGAAGATGATCCAATTGGTTGAACATTCACTAGAACATTGACATTTCCAGTAATACAAGACCATAATTCTTCATCCAGACCATTCAGATAATCCTGCATACGATCAGGCCACTGATCATAGTATTCAGGGATTAGCATTGGAATTTTGGTTGATGAACCTAGCAGATGAGAAAACGAGGTCATCGAATTGAGATTGAAACTCGCCATTGTTGTACGGAAGAAGATTTTGAGAAGTTTGAAAAGATTTGAGAATTTGAAAACAAACTAGATGAATCAAATCGAATTGATGAGAATAACACTCGATTCAACAATTCAAATGCATAATCGAATCACAGACTAAGATCTAGACAATTTTTCACTTTCAAAAAGTGCGGAAACTTTTGAATCAAAAAATTAATTCAAAAACTTTTTGAACAGCGTGAAAATCAGATCAGAGATATGATTCTAGCTCTGATACCAATTGATGAACCAATGAATCAAGTAATGAATTAATCAGAGTATGAATTCAAGTAAGAATATGAGATTTGAACACACGATGTAAATATGATCTTGTTATGCTCTATTATGCTTTCGAATTCTTTACAGAGAATAGTAGACAAGTCTGTAAAAGTTCTTATCTAACTCTAGTAAATAACCCTATTTATAGGGAACTGAAAGCATACAAAAAAAATACTAAGGCATTGACCCTAAAGCTTCGAATAAAAGCGCCCTAGTAATATACATTACAAAATATTCGAAGAGTTCAAAACATACTTCGACTAATTACAATAATTTGACCCTTACATACCCTCCACACCACATGCTCCAGCCTCAGCTAATCCAAGTGCCCCTAGGCAGTATTCTGGGAATCTCCCAAAGTGCAACAAGTGCAGTCTCCATCATAATGGTGAATCCAGGGAGATGCATTGTACCAGTTGCAATCGGAAGGGTCACACGGCAAGGTATTGCAGGACCTATCCTACCCAGAGCCAACAACAAGGAAATAACAACAACAACAACCGCAACAACAGCAACACCAACAACAGCGGCAATAATGCAGGATCAAGCCCCACCTGCTATGGATGTGGAAAGACTGGGCATATCCGTCGAAACTGCCCCAACATCAACAACCCTGGGAACGAAGGAACAGGAAGGGTGCTAGCTATGGGTCAAGGAGAAGCGGTTCATGATCCCGCTGTTGTTACCGGTATGTTTCTCCTAAAACACACTTATGCATGCATCATATTTGATACTGGGGCAGAACGAAGTTTTGTGAGTAATAAATTCAAACACTTGTTAAAACAACAACCCCAGAAGCTTAATGAAACCTTTACGGTGGAAATGGCTAATGGGAAAACAGAATCCACTGGGGAAATCTACATCGGATGTACCCTGACCTTGAACCATCACGCCTTTCAAATAAACTTAATGCATGTTTCCATTAGGAGTTTTGATGTGATTATCGACATGGACTGGTTAAGCCCCCACCATGCTGAAATTATATGTCACGAGAAGGCCGTTTGCCTTCGCCTCCCAAATCACAAAACCCTAATTATATACGGAGACAAACCCAGCACGAACCTTCGTCTTATCTCGTGCATTAAGCACAAAAGTATTTACGAAGGAAGGACTTGACGTTTGTAGCTCATATAGTGGATAAGTCCAAAGAAGAGATCAATATTCGAAACATCCCTGTGGCTTGCGATTTCCCGGATGTCTTTCCGGAGGATCTTCCAGGGATACCCCCAGAAAGACAAGTCAAGTTCCGAATTGATCTAGTGCCAGGAGCTACTCCCATCGCCAAATCGCCCTATAGATTGGCTCCTGCGGAGATGCAAGAGTTGTCCAGTCAACTCAGCGAGCTTTTGGACAAAGGATTCATCCGACCCAACTTCTCACCTTGGGGAGCTCCGGTTCTCTTTGTTAAGAAGAAAGACGGTACCTTTAGGATGTGTATTAACTATAGGGAACTTAACAAGCTCACTATCAAAAACCGCTATCCACTTCCGAGAATCGACGATCTATTTGACCAACTCCAAGGAGCAAGTTACTTCTCTAAGATAGACCTGCGATCCGGATACCACCAACTCAAGGTCCGGGAGGAGGATATTCCCAAAACCGCCTTCCGAACTCGTTATGGACATTATGAATTTGTCGTAATGCCCTTCGGTCTAACGAATGCCCCTGCCGCATTCATGGACCTAATGAATTGAATCTGCCGACCATTCCTTGACAACTTTGTCATCGTTTTCATCGACGATATCCTCGTCTATTCTCGAAGAGAAGTAGAACACGGCCGACATCTCCGACAAATCCTGGAAACCCTGCGAACCGAAAAGTTATACGCAAAACTCTCTAAGTGTGAGTTTTGGCTCCGTAGTGTGAAGTTTTTAGGTCATGTTGTTAGTCAAGAAGGGATACATGTGGATCCTTCTAAGGTCAAAGCCATTGAAGGATGGGCGATCCCAACAACACCCACAGAAATTCGTCAACTTTTAGGCCTCGCAGGCTACTACAGGAGATTCATTCAGAACTTTTCCAAAACAGCCAAGCCACTTACCTCACTTACACAAAAGGGCGTACCTTTTGAATGGACAGATAAACAAGAAGCTGCATTCCGAACTCTGAAGCAAGCACTCTGCAGTGCGCCGGTGCTATCACTACCGGAAGGAACAGAAGACTTTGTAGTTTACTGTGATGCGTCGAATCAGGGTTTGGGTTGTGTACTCATGCAGCGTGGAAAGGTGATAGCTTATGCGTCCCGATAACTAAAGACACATGAAGTGAATTATACCACCCATGACCTGGAATTAGGAGCTGTGGTCTTCGCCCTGAAAATTTGGAAGCACTACCTTTATGGTACCAAGTGCACCATTTTCACCGACCACAAGAGTCTCCAGCACGTCTTAAATAAAAAGGAGTTAAACATGAGGCAACGAAGATGGGTTGAATTGCTGAACGATTACGAGTGCGAAATCAAGTACCACCCAGGTAAAGCTAACGTAGTAGCTGATGCCTTGAGTCGAAGGATTACTCGAATCGTCGTTTGAAGACTCTCTCAATAACCATCCAATCCCACCTGACCTCGCAAATCAGAGCAGCCCAGTCGGATGCCATGAAGGCAGAAAACAGGATGAGCGAAGCGCTACGTGGAATGGAAAAGAATTTCGAAGTGAAGGAGGACGGAGCATATTACTTCATGAACCGCATTTGGGTCCCTAAACTTGGGGGATTCAGAGAAGTAGTCATGAATAAAGCCCACAAGACGCGATACTCCATCCATCCGGGTTCAGATAAAATGTACTTGGATGTCAAGCAACATTATTGGTGGCCTAACATGAAGGCAGAGATTGCCACTTACGTTAGCAAGTGCCTCACATGTGCTAAAGTAAAAGTGGAATATCAAAAGCCCTCGAGATTACTACAGCAACCAGTAATTCCCGAGTGGAAATGGGAAAGCATTACTATGGACTTTGTGACCAAGCTACCCAAGACGACTGATGGTTTGGATACCATATGGGTAATAGTTGATAGATTGACAAAATCCGCTCATTTCCTACCAATAAAAGAATCATACAAGATGGAACGTCTGACAAGGACCTATATCAAGGAAATCGTGAGACTCCACGGAGTGCCAATATCTATCATCTCAGATAGAGATAGTAGGTTTACTTCACGCTTTTGGCAATCCCTTCAGAAAGCTATGGGAACACAACTTGACATGAGCACTGTCTACCACCCACAAACGGATGGTCAAAGTGAACGAACCATTCAAACCCTTGAAGATATGCTTCGCGCATGTGTGATAGACTTTGGAAAGTCGTGGGATATCCACTTGCCTTTGATCGAATTCTCGTATAATAACAGTTATCACTCAAGCATCAAAGTCGCTCCTTTCGAGGCATTGTATGGGCGTAAATGTAGATCACCGTTGTGTTGGGCAGAGGTAGGGGACACCCAGTTAGCAAAAGGACAAACATCAGACAATGCACTAACGGGACCAGAAATCATACGCGAGACGACCGAGAAGATAATTCAAATCAGAGCCCGACTGCAATCATCACGAGACAGACAAAAGAGCTACGCCGATAAGCGGCGAAAGCCCTTGGAATTCAGAGTCGGGGATAGGGTGTTATTAAAGGTCTCTCCTTGGAAAGGGGTGATTTGTTTTGGGAAACGGGGAAAGCTAAACCCTCGATACATTGGACCCTTCGAGATTCTTGCCCGAATCGGTCCAGTGGCTTATAGACTGCAACTACCCGCTGAGCTCAGCAGTGTACACCTCGTGTTCCATGTTTTCAATTTAAAGAAATGCTTATTCCACGAAACTCTCGTCATTCCATTAGAAGAAATCGAAATCAATGAGAATCTCCTGTTCATCGAAGAACCAGTCGAAATCATGGACAGGGAGGTGAAGCATACTAAGCAAAGTCGCATTCCGATTGTGAAAGTTCGATGGAACGCGAGACGCGGACCAGAATTCACATGGGAACGTGAAGACCAAATGAAGCAGAAGTACCCACACCTATTCTCGCATTCTCAAATCTAGCTTTCAAAAGAATTTCGGGACGAAATTCCCTCTAACGGGGGGATGATGTCACAACTAGGAATTTTGATGCTTTGTAACAACAACAATGATAACATTTGTGAACCAAAAATGTGAAAGAATGTATGATGCTTCTTCAATAACAACAAACTTCCATCAAACACTTTATACAAGCACTGCAAATAGTCAACAAAGAATTGGAAACCCTAGAAATCCCGGTTTAAGTCCATTTTGGATTAGGATTTTCTTATTTGGGCCTAATGGACCAATAAGCTTCCAATTTGACTATTTTGGGCTTAGAAATCCTATATGGACTCTAATTGGACCCACTTTCATTTATTTTAACATTTTGGGCCATAATGGGCCCAGAATGAAATAAAATACCCTAAGGGGGCCATAACAAATCTAATTAACTTAAAAAGGCCATAAGACTCATACTTTGATGTAAATTGGGCCCATATCTTGGACTTAAGCACAAAAAGCCCAATTTCTTTTCTTCCTTCCCCTTCACTCGGCCCAACTACACAAATGGGGGGAAGAGTTGACTTTTTACTTGCCACCTCACAATTGTACATGGGGTATCCATGCACCCTTCCCATATTTCCAAGCATCCATCACTTCACACTCTCTTCTCCTCTCTCTTTTCTTCTTCGGCCGAGAACCACAAAGGGAAAGACACACACACATACAATTCACTCAAACACTCTCAAAGAACACTCTTCCTTCTTCTTCATCAAAAATTTCGAGATCTAGGAGCTTTCAAGTAGGATTCTCCCTAAGAGTCATCATCTAAGGTAAATTGATGCTTAAATTCATGATCTAGCTACTTCATTTCATCAAAAATCTCTTCTAAATCTATTCAAACTCGTGATCTTGCATCTTAGAACACATCTAATCCAAAGATCCACCAAGAAGCTTGTTAGGCCGAGATTTGCATCAAACTTCTTCCATTTTTCTTCTAAACCGAATCCACAAACTCAAGGTGAGTTCATACCCCTCTCTTTTCGGTTTTCATAAGTTTTATGGGGGAGAATACAAGTAAAATGTGTAGATCTATGTGTATGTGTATACTATGTATGATTCTATGCATGTATGTGTGATTTTATGTGCTTATGTGTTGAATATGTAAACAAAAAGGGAAGAAAACTCGAGATCTATGGCATGAGTAAGAAAACAAACAAGAACTAAGGTATATTACACTAAACAAGTCAAGAAAATTACCCTCCAAGATTATGATAAACATATTGTAACATAAAACTAATTTTTGGGCTTAAATTGTCAAATAAACAAAAGTTGAGTTAAAAATTGCCATTCACAGTTTTCTTAAGGGTCAAAAGAGTCAAATCAGTTAAAACAAATGTTTTTATGAATATTATGCTCTTCAAAGGACTTGAAATGTAAATATTAGCTTAATGGGCTAATTTTTGGGCTTTTCGGCCCATTTAGCCCAAAGTTGCGAAAATCATGACTTTCAAAGGGCTGAAATGGTAAATTCTTCAAAACAGGGGATAAAAAGTTAAACAAAACTATTTCAAGGGTTAAAATGCTTTTCTTTTCCAAAAAGGATAAAAAATGTAAAGTTTTTGGATTTTGGGTCAAAGCTGTAAAAATTGCGAAAAGTTTGGACTTTAACCGAAAAACACTTTGCTGGAAGGTCTGAAACTGCCAAAGAATAAGTTTTGAGCTAAAAATATCATTTGAACAAGTCTATGATTCAAAAGTGTCAAGAAAATGGTCTAAGGGTTTGAAATGTCTTTTCTTTTGTATAAAGGACTAAAATTGTTATTTTTATTAAAGAAGGGCTGAAAAGGTCAAACCAATATTTTGAACCAATTATTTTATTTTAAGATATTTGAGTCAAAAGAATACCAATTTACAACTTACGAAAACAGAATGAAGAATATACCTATATTTTTAAAAACATCATTATAAACAACCGAACGGTCTAGTGCCGATCCAAAAATAACAATCGTTCAATCAAACCTTCCAACAATTATGCAATACCTAAAACAAGTAAGCATTCAAACTTTGGGCTTGAAAGTTCCAATCATGCTAGTTGGACCTTTGTGATCCATTAACATGACCGTTGGGCCCAAGGGATAATGGTAACCAATGTTATTGGGCCTTCTATGACCCAATTCCATATTAAAGGGACCTTCAATGGCTTTTAAGTGCCATTGGGCCTTAGTGGCCCATTAGCATTGCTAGTAAGGTCCAAGTAATCAAATGCGAAATGGGCCATCGTGTCCTTCGTATACCCAACAGCCTAAAATAACTCACGGAAGTAGCAGGACTTTGTATTCCTCTTCTCCTCGTTTGCTAGGCTTATGTGTAATCAAAGTAAACAAATTCAGGTCGTTAATCAATAGTAATCAAGGTGGTTTGGATTAAGTGAGTAATAACGGACGACACCTCTATGGGTCGTTCGTAGTTGGTAGTTATAACCAGTCACTACCATGCATTATTACAACGACTCACAAAAATTTGATAATATCCGACACCACCCGAGTAATCAAGGAAGAGTAATCAAAAATCATTTGTTGTGGCGGTGTAGCAATTCTTAAACAAGTATATTTCGCGTTATCGGAAAACATCAGGTTTTTCGAGGAAATCAACACCACTCGCTTGTAATTTCTATAACTATAATACAAAACTCCCTTTTATATACACGTTTTGAAATCATTCATGCATCAACTTATGGATCTTCACACTTTGATAAACTATTGCCTTTCAGAAAATATCGGATTTTCTGGGTTTTACAAACTACACAAATCATTTTTATCACAACCTTGCTTATGAACTCACCAACATTTCATATGTTGACGTTTTTCAAAATAACTTGTATTCTCAGGTAACAGGTAAGCTGAAGGGTAATATCAAGTATGTTAGGATATTATGTTTTGAAAACTCTCAAACAATTTAGGGTTGTGGACGTGTAATATTTAAAACAATGTACTGGATGTGAACAATATCAGTTGTAATGTATTGATGCATGGTGATGTTTATGTTATGATTCATGTATATTCATTGTGATGATATTCAATTTAAGTCACGCGAGCCCTCGGACGTTTCCGCCGTCTCGTTTCGGGGGTGTGACAACAAGTGCTAAATGGGACAAACTATTAATGATAAACATAACCAAATAGATGCATAAATGTGAAAAAAAAAAAGTAAAGGATATTGATGCATAAACAAAAGATGAACATGTCATCACTTGCTACCATTGTTCGCAAATACCAAATACTTGTTACATGATCAAAAAAGCATCATCCTAAATGGAGGGTAAAGTTGGCCAAATACCAAACAACACGAAAAATACACCTAAAAGAATTTCACGTTAGTTCTCCCTAAAGCAACAACACATTACATAAAATCATAATCCAATAAAACAACACAAAAAGCAAGTAAGCATCAGCTTCCTCCTTGCCCCTATAAGTTCTAGCATTATGTCCCTTGTTTACACTTGCTACAAGTGACAGTAACATACTTCCTTGTGAGTTTTCCACTGCCCCTGGACCATGGCCATCTACACCACTACCACCATCTGTTTGACTCTGACTTTGGCCTTAACTTTGACTTCTTTCCACTATGTATCTTTTCCTCTTTTTCTTGGGCCTACCATGTTGATTACATTGTGGAGGAGGGTTGATCTCCATGGGACAATCACTAACAGGCCACATGATACGACCTTTAATTGGTTCTACCTTTTATGAATAAGCTTTTTTCCAAGTCTCAAGGCAATGCACATTGTGTACATAAGTGTAAAGTTCACCAACATCCTCACCGTTGTTTTCTTTGTTAAATAGCACTGCAATCCAATTCCTATAAAGATTAATGTTAATTCCCACTTCCTACAGCTGTATACCCTTTAACCCATGTCAAAAACATGTTGATCTTGGCATGGTCCTTGTACTTCATACTTGTTTGAGGAATTCCACCGTGCTATGTATTTAGAAGCATTTTTTTCATTTGTTTCCATGATCTTTGTTGTTGTTGGAGTCAATGGACCTATACACTTCTATTGAACCTTGATCACATTACAATTACATCATCATATGGTTGAACTGTTGCACTTTTGTTGCTTTGGCACATTTCCATAGCCGTCTTTGTACTCACTAGTTTTCCATGTCTTCCTCATGTTTAGATATATATATATATATATATATATATATATATATATATATATATATATATATATATATATATATATATATATATATAGTTAAGTATAATACAAGTTATTAAAATATAGTTAGTATAATACAAGTTCAATTAGAAAAATAAAATAAATCAATTACCTTTTATCTATAACAAATAAAAGCGAAGTTTGAAAGTGGTGACAGGTCCAGATCATCTCCCAGGTACTCAAGAAACCATTTCCAAATTTGTGAGTTCTCAGACTCAACAATTGCATATGCCAATGGGTATATACCATTGTTAGAGTCTAAGATAACTATAGTCAATATCTGCCCTAGGAGAGCTCCTTTCATAAATGCCCCATCTAAACCAATATAATCCCTTAGGCATGCTTTGAAGCCATTTTTCATTCCACCTAAGAGAACATATATTCTCTTAAAACATCTTGAAGTTGTATTTATAAGATTTGGTTGCGGAACCAGTTCCAGCTTCACAATTGTGTTAGGATTTGTGGACTGCAACTCTAGTATGTAATCTATCAGCACTTCATATTGTTTTGTGTAATCCCCTATCACATAATTTTTTGCATCGGTTATAGCCCTGAATACCTTTTCTTTGGAGAAGGTCGTCTGATATCTTTTTTTGTAGTAGTTTTTGTACCTCTTTTGTTGGCATATTCAAGTTTGATTCCAGTAGATCCATAATCTGTTTGGAGAGGAATCTTGCTTTGGCAGATCTTACTTTTCTTGTATTAAGGCATGAATGCTCATGTTGGTACATTTTGAAACATCCCAAAAATACAGTCCAAACATTTCGTTTAATTTCATTAATAAGAATCATAAATATCATCCATCATATAAAAGTCATAAACCATGTATCTCAAAATATCATAACATCTGTAAAAATATATCAGAGTATAAACATCTCAGGCTAAACAAATGGTGTGTGCACTACAATCATCCCGAGCTCCTCTTTTGAAAACCAAAGTACCTGAAACCAAAAATGAAAACTGTAGGCACGAAGCTTAGTGAGTCTCCCCAAAACTGTCACAAACCATACACATCATACATTGGGCCTTGCCCACTACATCGGGCCTCGCCCGACATCGGACGCACCCGGCATCGGGCCCCACCCGGAATCGGACCGGAATCCGATATACATATAAACATATCAAAAATTCATATAACATAAACACAACTTGGGCCTAGACCACTACATTGGGCCCCGCCCAGAATCGGACCGAAGTCTGGTATACATATATCATATCAACAAACATAAAACATAAACACATATCATAAACACATAAACATTCCTCTAGCTTGCCCCGGCATCGGACCGAAGTCCGGAACACATAACACATAACATATAAGCTAAATATTCCTCGAGCCTGACCCGACATCAGACCGTAGTCCAGAACACATAACAACACATGCAAGAATCACAAAGACATCAAGCATATAAACATTCCTCGGGCTTGCCCTGACATCGGACCGAAGCCCGGAATCATATAATCTACATCAGGCTAACCTTGGCATACGCCATCATACATAAACGGGCCGGCCTTGGTGCCTTAGACCCGTTCCTACTGGAAGAGGACTCACCTCACACTGCTGAAGTCCCGCAGACAAAACTCTAGTTGCTAGATGACAGATTCCTGAACTGTCAACATCAAAATAACACCCAATTAATAATTGGGTTCCAATACTTAACCATAAGTCCATGATTGGGGTAAAAGACTATTTTACCCCCATATTAGCTTGATTCAAGCTCAAGGCCCAATCCAAAGGCCCAAAAGTCAAACTATGAACCGAAGCCCAACATATGGCCAAATTTTCCAAATTGGGCCCAAACCCCTACTTAGTCTTACCCTAATGCCAAACTATTTAGTCTAGTCCAACCATTTGGCATTCCAATGGTCCAAACTCTCATAATCCTCAAGGCCTAGTTATGGCCCATCTATGGCCCAATTTTCCAAATTGGGCCCAAACCTTCACATGGGCCTTACCCTAAAGCCCATCTATGTATTCTTAGTCCATATGATTATTCTTGGATGGCCTATCAATATCTCAATCACCAAAGCCCAATAGAAAGGTCCAACTCAAAGCCCAAGTAAAATTAGGGTTTTCACATAAAATGACGATTAGGGTTAAGTGTTTCTTACTTAACCCATTAAGGACTTAATCCATTAAGTCCATCAATCTATTGGATCAATCATGTAGTGTGGTCGACTTAATTCATAATCCCAATCCGGTCATCCAAAATGCGGGTCCCGACAATCCATAACCCATATATCCAAAATTAGGGTTTTCTAAACCCTAATTAGGGTTTCTACCCCAATCCCTTCGATGTACAACTCCGATTAGCAATGGTGAGGGTATGGATGGTACCCTTGGTGATTCCCCTACCTCTTGAATCCAACGTCTTCTGCCCCACTAGGATTTCCCATCATCATCCAAGCCTATTGCCTATACCTACAACATTTATGCAACCCCAATAGGCCTCACAGTAGGACCATTTTCCCAACAAAAGTTGGGTGAGCTCTCTACATGTGTCGTTTATTAGGATCAACAACTCCGCATCCAATAACCAATAGCCAATAGAATCAAGCACTGATCACAGCTCTCCCTCACTACCTCTTTAGGTGTGGTTCAACAATTTAAGTCCATCAGCTTATGATCAAACAAAATTTCTTTCACGGTTGTTTAATGATGTCATTAAACAATCCAAGCGACAATGGGTGGTACATGGATTACGACGCTGCGTCTCGTCTTCACGCTAATACAATTATACTTAAAACTATGTCGTTTCTTATAAAATGGGTTTATTGTCAGACTTGTACTTTTACTTGACTTTTAGACCGGTACTCAAACTTATTTCACAGTAACATGATCATTTTCATTTCTTTTGATGAGATTGAATTGCCGTAATTAAATGTATGCAAAGAAGACAATAATATGAATTATCAGGATAACAAATATTAAAACATATCATTATATCTACCATCAACACAAAAATAGTAGGTCTTATATACATTTTATTTAATCGTCAGTTTCGATTAAGTAGACCAACAATTGAATATTATGATGTTCTAAAAGTTATACTACGCTACACAAAAATTGTAATCATATTTGGACAGAAATACAACATTTATACAATTTATGCTTAAAATCATTGTATGCATTATTATGCAAATAGCTTTCGGGTTCCTTGAATAATTTCTCAAACAACTGCTTAAGCTTAATGTGGTCCTCAAATTACTCCAATGTCAAACTTAAACAACCTTTCTTTGATCCATTCATTTAAACATAACATTAAAGTTACCGTTTATCATTTAAAATTATAAACTATTTAGAATCTATAAAATTTGTTATATACGCAATACTAAATGGATACACATATAAGTGTCAATTTAACATAAAAAAATGTTTTAAACAAAATTGCATATGAATACCACATTGGGATTGAAATTGAAGGTTAAGTTGTTATATGTAAACAAACATCGAAGACACTCAAATTCAAATAAATGTTTTGAGTCTTGTACAGTGATAACAAGACTTCAAATAATACATAAACAAACCCTTAAAGATTTTTCAAACAATATGAAGTAATAAAATTTACTTCTTTATAGGAGATCGTGACTATTAGAGTTTGATAGAATGTTTAGAATTTTTTTAAATAAAAAAAATACTAACAAATCATATCATCATGGGCGACAACAATCTAATATTTGACCAATCGTCTCATACATGCCAGGCTTCGAACACTTTTTGATTCATAATTCATCCAAAAGATAGAAAAAAATTGCAAGTTTGGTCCTATGTTATGTCAAAAATTCGAGGTTTGGTCTAAATTTTTTTGGGATTGCACCGGTGGTCCCAAAGGTTTGTTTTGTTGTGGAAATGGTCTAATGACTTAATAGTCGTTTATGACCTCCGTTTGTGTGAGGGTGAGGGTAAATGTGTCAATTCACATGTTCTATTTTAATATATGATTAAATAAATAGGGCAAATGACATAAAAACCCTTAAATTTTCAAAAAAAAATGTCGGTTTTACCCTTAGACGTGTTTTAGGTCTAATAAAGTTGGTTGTTTTGTTTAATTTGTACATTTATACCCTTTTAGCCGGTTTCCAAGTAACCGGTGGTAACCTACTGGTTATCTGCTGCCAATAAAGCCATTGAGTTTTAACAAATGTTCGAATTTACCCTTAGTTTTTCAAAACTGTTCGGATATACCCTTACTTTGAATGTTATTTTGATTATTTTGATTATTATTATTATTATTTTGATTATTATTATTATTATTATTATATGTTCAATACGTTTTTAAATGTATAAAAATATTTTATATGTATATTTTTAAATGTATAAAAATATTTTTATAGATTTAAAAATATATTTACCTGTATTTAGTATTTAAAAATATATTTACTTCTATTTAGTATTTATCTACATTTGCAAGCCAATGTACGCCTTTAAAAACATATTTATATATTAAAATTATATTTATTTGTATTTAGTAGGTATAAATATATATGTATTTCGTATAAAAATATATTGTATACATATAAATATAAAAATATCTATTTATAAGGTTTATATTGTATAAAAGATATAATTATATGTATTTGTACATATTACTAAGTATAAACATGTATTTATTCCATATATATATATATATATGTATATATATATATATATATATGTATTTATACATATTTAGATGGTAAAATACATATAAACGAAACATTTTTTTAATTCTTTGGGTGGTTCATCAACCAAAAGAAAAAAAAAAGTTTTGGTGTTTGCTTATTTGTATTTAATAGATATAAATATATATTTATTTTGTATAAAAAAAACTATCGTATGCATATAAATATGAAACAAATACATATTTATACTTAGTAATATGTACAAATTCATATAATTATATATTTTTGTATAATATAAACCTTATAAATATGTATTTTTTATATTTATATGTATACAATATATTTTTATATAAAATAAATATATATTTATACCTACTAAATACAAAAAAAATACATTTTTAATATATAAATTCATTTTTAAAGGAATACATAGTCTTTCAAATGTATATAAATACTAAATACAAGTTTATATATATTTTTAAATATATATATATATATATATATATATATATATATATATATATATTTTAATAAAAATAGTTTTATACATTTAAAAATCTATGTATAAAATATTTTTATACATTTAAAAATGTATTAATAATAATAATAATAATAATAATAATCAAAGTAAAGGTAAATTCAAACATTTTGGACAAATTTAAGGGTAAATCCGAACATTTTTAAAATTCAAGGGCTTACTAGCATCAGATAACTGGTAGATTACCTAGAAACCGACTAAAATGGTATAAATGAACAAATCAAACAAAACATCCGGTTTTACTGGATCTAAAACACGTCCAAGGGTAAAACCGACATTTTATGAAAACTTAAGGGCTTTTATGTCATTTTCCAAAATTAATACCCCCTTATTAATAGATCCCAACATCTATTCCCCTTTAGCCTTAAAACCCTTCTCTCCTCCTGTTACACAAAATCGTTTCCTGCTACTCAAAATCAACAATGGTGAGGTGCTTCTGTGGTCAAATGGTGCTAGTGCGAACGGCTTGGACGGATAAGAACCCTGGGGGATGTTTTTAGGGATGCCCTGAAGAGGTTAGTATTTATGTGTTTGGTTATAAAGATTTTTAACCAATCACTCAATTTCTTCTTTTATTTTGCTAGGATTCAACATGTGGGTTGGATTGACCCTCCAATGTGTGAACGTTCAAAGTCAATAATACCTAGGTTGCTGAGATCAACCAACAAGCTAAAGTATGAACTTGGAAAAATGAAGGAAGAAAATCAAATTTTCAAGTATTATGTTGGAAAAATGAAGGAAGAAAAATCAAAGTTGAAGTTCTACCTGATATATAGTTGGGTTTTATTTATGTTTTTCTTTTTTCCGATGTAGTAGTTCATCCTTGTTATAAGGGTATCTTTTGTGCTAGTTTGGTTTGTAATGTTTGTCAATGTACGCTTTTGGTTATGTAAGTGAATGTAGTGTTTTTTTTATCAAGTAATGTAGTATTTTGTTGCAAATATGCAAATATTTTGGTGCAAATAGATATACAAGTGCTAAATGGGACAAACTATTAATGATAAACATAACCAAATAGATGCATAAATCTGAAAAAAAAGGTAAAGGATATTGATGCATAAACAAAAGATGAACATGTCATCACTTGCTACCATTGTTCGCAAATACCAAATACTTGTTACATGATCAAAAAAGCATCATCCTAAATGAAGGGTAAAGTTGTCCAAATACCAAACAACATGAAACATACACCTAAAAGAATTTCACGTTATTTCTCCCTAAAGCAACAACACATTACATAAAATCATAATCCAATAAAACAACACCAAAAGCAAGTAAACATCAGCTTCCTCCTTGCCCCTATAAGTTCTAGCGTTATGTCCCTTGTTTACACTTGCTACAAGTGATAGTAACATACTTCCTTGTGAGTTTTCCACTGCCCCTGGACCATGGCCATCTACACCACTACCACCATCCATTTGACTCTGACTTTGGCCTTAACTTTGACTTCTTTCCTCTATGTATCTTTTCCTCTTTTTCTTGGGCCTACCATGTTGATTACATTGTGGAGGAGGGTCGATTTTCATGAGACAATCACTAACAGGCCACATGATACGACCTTTAATTGGTTCTACCTTGTATGAATAAGCTTTTTTCCAAGTCTCAAGCCAATGCACCTTGTGTACATAAGTGTAAAGTTCACCAACATCCTCACCGTTGTTTTCTTTGTGAAATAGCACTGCAATCCAATTCCTATAAAGATTACTGTTAATTCCCACTTCCTACAGCTGTATACCCTTTAACCCATGTCAAAAACATGTTGATCTTGCCATGGTCCTTGTACTTCATACTTGTTTGACGAATTCCACCGTGCTATGTATTTAGAAGCATTTTTTTCATTTGCTTCCATGATCTTTGTTGTTGTTGGAGTCAATGGACCTATACACTTCTATTGAACCTTGATCACATTACAATTACTTCATCATATGGTTGAACTCTTGCACTTTTGTTGCTTTGGCACATTTCCATAGCCGTCTTTGTACTCACTAGTTTTCCATGTCTTCTTCATGTTTATATATATATATATATATATATATATATATATATATATATATATATATATATATATATATATATATAGTTAAGTATAATACAAGTTACTAAAATATAGTTAGTATAATACAAGTTCAATTAGAAAAATAAAATAAATCAATTACCTTTTATCTATAACTAATAAAAGCGAAGTTTGAAAGTGGTGACAGGTCCAGATCATCTCCCTGGTACTGAAGAAACCATTTCCAAATTTGTGAGTTCTCAGACTCAACAATTGCATATGCCAATGGGTATATACCATTGTTAGAGTCTAAGATAACTATAGTCAATATCTGCCCTAGGAGAGCTCCTTTCATAAATGCCCCATCTAAACCAATATAATCTCTTAGGCATGCTTTGAAGCCATTTTTCATTCCACCTAAGAGAACATATATTCTCTTAAAACATCTTGAAGTTGTATTTACAAGATTTGGTTATGGAACCAGTTCCAACTTCACAATTGTGTTAGGATTTGTGGACTACAACTCTAGTATGTCATCTATCAGCACTTCATTTTGTGTAATCCCTTATCACATAATTTTTTGCATCGGTTATAGCCCTGAATACCTTTTCTTTGGAGAAGGTCGTCTGATATCTTTTTTTGTAGTAGTTTTTGTACCTCTTTTGTTGGCATATTCAGGTTAGATTCCACTAGATCCATAATCTGTTTGGAGAGGATTGTTGCTTTGGCAGATCTTACTTTTCTTGTATTAAGGCATGAATGCTCATGTTGGTACATTTTGAAACATCCAAAAAATACAGTCCAAAAATTTCATTTAATTTCATTAATCAGAATCATAAATATCATCCATCATATAAAAGTCATAAACCATGTATCTCAAAATATCATAACATCTGTAAAAATATATCAGAGTATAAAAATCCCAGGCTAAACAAATGGTGTGTGCACTACAATCATCCCGAGCTCCTATTTTGAAAACCAAAGTACCTGAAACCAAAACTGAAAACTGTAAGCATGAAGCTTAGTGAGTCTCCCCAAAACTACCACATACCATACACATCATACATTGGGCCTTGCCCACTACATCGGGCCTCGCCCAACATCGGACGCACCCGGCATCGGGCCCCACCCGGAATCGGACCGGAATCCAATATGCATATAAACATATCAATAATTCATATAACATAAACACATAACATAAACACAACTTGGGACTAGCCCACTACATTGGGCCCCACCCAGCATCGGGCCCCGCCCGACATCAGAGCGCATCCGGTATCGGGCCCCGCCCAGCATCAGACTGAAGTCTGGTATACATATATCATATCAACAAACATAAAACATAAACACATAAACATTCCTCGGGCTTGCCCCTGCATCGGACCGAAGTCTAGAACACATAACACATAACATATAAGCTAAACATTCCTCGGGCCTGACCCGACATCGGACCGTAGTCCAGAACACAAAACAACATATGCAAGAATCACAAAGACATCAAGCATATAAACATTCCTCGGGCTTGCCCCGACATCGGACCGAAGCCCGGAATCATATAATCTACATCAGGCTAACACCGGCATACGCTATCATACGTAAACGGGCCGGCCTTGATGCCTTAGACACGTTCCTACTGGAAGAGGACTCACCTCACACTGCTGAAGTCCCGAAGACAAAACTCTAGGTGTTGGATGACAGATTCCTGAACTGTCAACATCAAAATAACACCCAATTAATAATTGGGTTCCAATACTTAATCATAAGTCCATGCTTGGGGTAAAATACTACTTTACCCCCATCTTAGCTTGATTCAAACTCAAGGCCCAATCTAAAGGCCCAAAAGTCAAACTATGAACCAAAGCCCAACATATGGCCCAATTTTCCATCTATGGCCCAATTTTCCAAATTAGGCCCAAACCTTCACATGGGCCTTACCCTAAAGCCCATCTATGTATTATTTGTCCATATGATTGTTCTTGGATGGCCTATCAATAGCCCAATCACCAAAGCCTAATAGAAAGGCCCAACTCAAAGCCCAAGTAAAATTAGGGTTTTCACATAAAATGACTATTAGGGTTAAGTGTTTCTTACTTAACCCATTAAGGACTTAATCCATTAAGTCCATCAATCTATTGGGTCAATCATGTAGTGTGGTCGGCTTAATTCATAATCCCAATCCGGTCATCCAAAATGCGGGTCCCGACAATCCATAACCCATATATCCAAAATTAGGGTTTTCTAAACCCTAATTAGGGTTTCCACCCCAATCCCAACCCAATTAGGCCGAAAAACTAAGTTTAGATCCATTAGGGTTTCATTAGGCCCACTAGGGTTTCACAAGTCGGGCACTGTGACAACCCGAAATTTCTATCTTGTACAACAGTTCAATTCAATCAAGTCAGACTTATTTCTGCAATCTTGTTGCATTGTTAAGGGTCTGTTTGAGTGTTCTAAGCCTAGTACATTCAAGGATTTGGTGTTAGGGAGTTCCTGCTAGAGTTCACTATGCAACATTCAGCCAGAAAACTTCAAGTCTTGGAGTTTACGACCGTAAACTCATGGATGGCCGCAAACTCATGGCTGGCCGTAAACTCAAGGTTGGCCATAAACTCAAGGTTGGTCATAAACTCCTCCCATATGCACGATATTCCGTCATTTCTCACCACTTCTCACACTTCCAACTCAAGAAATCAATTCTCTCTCAACTATCATCGGGTTTTTCACCTAGATCTTCAATATGTAAGTGCTACTTCCTTTGATTTGTTGATTCATTACACTATCTAGTGAAGATCCATGATTTCATCCATGAAATTACTTCTTTTGCTTAGATCTTCAAGTGTTCTTCATTTTCACCAAGAACACCAAGAACACATACTAGTTCTTGGACCGTGAACACCACCTTCAAGCTTTAAAACATAGGTAATCTTCCATATACCAGTTATCCTTTAGAAGCTCTTATCATACACCCTTGAAAACAACCATTTCTCAAGAACTGAAAGAGTTTACGGCCATGAGCATTTCCCTTGACCGTAAACTCCCATGGCCTTGAACACCTTGGCCATGAACACCTTGGTCGTAAACTCCCATGGCCGTTAACACCTTGGCCGTGAACACCTTGGTCGTAAACACATTGGTCGTGAACACACTTCTGTGGCCGTAAACCCCTTAGATGCAATCCTTTGTGATTGTAACACTTCCACATAAGTGTTTCCTAGTCCCTAAGGTGTTTTCCTTTCATGATTAGTTGTATAAACACTAATTATATACATATATGTGTCATTATATGCTTATTAGGATCCGTTGTGCCCAAGTCTTCACTTGACACTTAGCATCCTACAAACCGATATTTCATTCGTATCACTCACTGCAATTGAGTTCATACCCCTTAACTTATCTTTTAAATGATTTTAAATACTTTTATGGGGGAATACAAGTAGAAACATTATAGTTATTATATCAAATCAATGTGATTAATAACTATCAAACAGATAGAATTCTTATACTTCAAACTGTGTTTTCAACAAATTGCTTCAAATAGTTTTACAAACTCTTTTATATGCAAAACTCTTTATCAAACTCTTTTAAACTTATACTTTGTCAAAACATGTCTATATGAATATAGTTATATAAGTAGGATTGAAAGGACTTAGGACTGATAACTCGCCTTATTTCCTGTTCTTTGTTTGGTTGTGGACTTAGGTTATCGGTTGTTTGTCCGAAGGTCGTTTGAATCTTAGTTATATATTGTGTATATGTATATAGACATAAAAGTTCGTCGTTCAGTTTAACACCTTTGGGTAGAAAAGGTGTTCTAACATGTTCATCCATAGAAACAACATTGCTAGTAAAGTATAATAGGTATAGTTTAGGAAGTCACTAATACTATTTCTAGAACAATGAAACATACAAAGAGTCAGTTCATACATGAGTCAGAGAGAACATACTATAACGAGAGACAATACTCACTATAAAGAGAAACAGAGAGAAGATACTATAACGAGAGACAATACTCACTATAAAGAGAAACAGAGAGAACACACTATAACGAGAGACAATACTCACTATAAAGAGAAACAGTTCATACTGTAACGAGAAACAATACATACTACACACTATACAGTAAAGAACATACTATACACTTGACAGAGAGAACATACTACACACTAGACAGGGAGAACATACTATACAAATACAAGAATACTATAACATTAATGTGAGATACTACTTCATGGCTCGGCAATATACTGCTGCGTCACGTTTTGTACCCAGAGTCTCCTGGAGGGAGAGCGTGAATTTGTGTATAGATCTATACGGGACTGACCATCCTACACCTTGCTGCTAGCTACAGTGGGACCTGCAGGTCTACGGGTGACGAATGTCATATCATTTCGACGTCTCGAACGTCGTGTTATACTAGTCGATCAAGTATGGTTACAATCATATCACATTTTACCTTAATTAAACAAACAGGTTTAAGGTAGTTAGTACAATGGTAGTTACTTAGATAAAACTACAGTACATCTTTATTTTTTCCCATTTCATTCACATTGTGATCTTCTCACATAAATGGTAATGAAAACTATATTTTGGTAATGATAGTCATACCTTGGGAAAATACTTACTTTTACAAAAGAACAAACATAAAGAACAGTTGGGTCTTGGTAGAAGACTACTTTCGTAGAAAATACAGGATTTTCTAGGAAGTTTACAAACATTTACATCAAACACTTACAAACTTTTACATCAAACATTTACAAGTACTTTCTTCAAACATATACAAACAATGACACTAAAATACTTATGAACTCACCAGCTTTAATGTTGATCTATGCTTTCAAAATAACTTGTATTCTCAGGTCACCATTAGACAGGTACCGATGACCAGGTTTTGAGAAGACGGAGCTTTCAAGACTCGTCTTTATTCTGATTATTCATTTTTTGGTGTCTTATAAACTACATAACACACTTGTATTAAATTATACTATTAATGCAATGGATGATGTTGTTGCTTGTATTACTATTATGCATTGTTGTGATACTGTACATGACGTCCTCCGCCCCCGAACGTTTCCGCCGTTCTGGTTTAGGGGTGTGACAGATTGGTATCAGAGCATTGTTTATAGTGAATTGAGTATATCAACCCATAAAAGTTATACAACTATAAACACAACGAGATTAAAATACTCTGACCAAGAGTTTATACTTTTAAATAATAAAATATTTAACCAAAGTATACATACCTGCATTCATACTAAAATCAGTGTCACTAGGACAGAACAAAAGTATTATGATTGTTGGACAACACAAGTAGGCTTGGGGACATATAATCAGATCTGGGAGGGATATAGCCTGATCAACTAAATCTTTCCGAGAAGTGATTAGCATGTGCCTAGGAATGGTTGTGATATCGCAGCAAGTCTAAAAACTTGCCAACACTACTACAATGAAAACATATGAACAGAACATAAAGTTAAAATACTATAGGAGTTTTTTGTGTTACTATAATTACTTATATGCAAAATAAAAAGGTCTTTATTCGTATGTCAGTAGTTGCTGAGTGGATACGCTAAGGTTATATGTGACTAGGGTGTTATATACTTAGAATCTGTGATCTTTGATTTACTTCCTGTTCCTTGTTTGGTTGTGGACTTAGAGTTAGGGTCACTTATTCGAAGGTCTATCCTATTTTGGTTGCATATGACTGGTATGCACTACGCAAATGTTGGAGTATCTGGTAAGGATAATCTTCTAATAATCTTAATTAGTACGTCTATTAATTATTTGTTTTACCCCTTTTATCGCATAGATAACATGGTTGGATTCCATATCCCCGGAGACCCGTACTTTCCCAACCAAGGTAACGATGGATGGCTCGACGATGAGCCAGAAGAGGAGCCTTTAATTCCGTTGGACGATGACGTCGCAGAGAACTTCCCGGAGGAATCTGACTCCGAGCCAGAAGTCAACGATCAACCCCTGGTAGCTCCAATCCCAAATCCTAACCCTCGTCCGACTTTGCAAGGCCCGACGCCTCTGTGGGTGGAAAGTTTGGAGACATGGAGTCAAGAACAGGGTGAACCCATGCCATACAATGGAGACCGAAGCTTCTACAACCTGAACGAAGGAGGCTTAACGGACAGAGTCCTGCCTATTCTGGTCCGCAGGGTTGCTCGTAACAAAATACAGGGTAGGACAGCCCTCAACCGCATCGCGGAGGTTGATGCCAATGGGGGAATCAATATTGTCCGCCTTCGTCGTCTGGAAGATGCTCGTGAGAGAGCTGCGAGAGACCATGAGTCTCTACTGCAAGAACTGGCTGTGACTCGCGCTGAAGTCATAGAACACCAAGTACGCCAGCGAGTGTATGAGCGACGCCTTCTCGACTTGGAGCGTCAGCTGGATGATTTAAGGGTTCGCCCAAGGGTTTCCCGTCGTCAGTAGGGGATGCTCTGCTCATCCCTTTCTTTTGGATAAAGGATTAGCTTTCTTATCTATGCTCTAAGTAGCACTTTTCCCTATAATTTCCTGTTTAATTGTAAGACCTTGAAGTTTCAGTCTATTAGGTCTCAATGCTGTCAAAATTTTCTTATTCTGGTGTGATGTAAGACCTACTTCTAGGTCATTTTCCCGAACCTGTTACATCTGTAATACCAATATTATTGACAGACATTTAATCTCAAGGAAATTATTATCCAAATGCTTTCATCTTTCTAGTGCTAGATTTCTATTCAATCATACTTTCATCTGTTTTGTTGGGCTATGGAGAGTTAGTCCATGATTCACCCTCATCATTCTCTCTATTGAATACTTACCAATATCTTCATCTTTGTGATATTATAGCTTCAATATGCCTCATCGTAGGTCGAACATGCATGCTACTCCAATAACCCCGAATCAAACTCCTCCTCCTCCTCAATACAACCCAACAGCTATCCAAGCTGCTGTGAATGCGGTTGTTACGACAACCCTAACGCAATTCAACACTACCGGTACTAGCGGGAGTGGAACGAATGTGCCTCCCACTACAGTTGAAGCTCCAGTGCGCTCAAGAGAGTGCTCGTACAAGGACTTCACCAGCTGCAAACCCAGGAACTTCAATGGGACTGGTGGAATCATTGCCCTCTCACAATGGTTCGAGAAAACGGAATCGATCTTTGAGATCTGTTCCTGTCCGGAAAGGAGCAAAGTAAAATTTGCCGCCTGCAACTTCGCGGGCCGAGCCCTGACATGGTGGAATAGTCATGTTAAGTCACTAACTCTGATAGTGGCAAATTCCATGGGCTGGGAAGCTCTTAAGGAGCTCATTATCGAGGAGTACTGCTCGAGGGGCGAAGTTCAAAAGCTTGAGCAGGAACTTTGGAGCCTAACCATGAAAGGCTCCGACATAGTCTCCTACACTTCCAGATTCAACGATCTGGTAGCGCTATGTCCGGGAATGGTCCTTTCTG
Organism: Lactuca virosa; assembly: GCF_052849685.1. Classification (NCBI taxonomy): domain Eukaryota; kingdom Viridiplantae; phylum Streptophyta; class Magnoliopsida; order Asterales; family Asteraceae; genus Lactuca; species Lactuca virosa. Next base: position 485,211,563 of record NC_136429.1, read on the forward strand.
AGGCAAAGAAGGTGGAAAGGTATATCTGGGGGCTGATGCCTCCATTTCAGGGGAACGTCTTAACATCGAACCCCACTACCTTCGACAGTGCCAAACGGTTGGCACAATGACTCATTGACCGTGGGGTCCGTACCCCGTCAACAACAACAACCCTAGCCATCTCAGAACCCTCCAAGGCCGCTGACAACAAGCGGAAGTTCTGGGATGACAAGAAGAAGAACGTTGTGCAGAAAGCTACCAAAAGCAGCAGGTCGTAGTTGTTCATGCTGCAATAGCACCTACTGCTGCTGCACCGGTGAACAGTATGCTGGAAGTTTGCCGAAGTGCAACAAATGCAGCTTCCACCACAATGGAACCTTCCGGGAAATGCAGTGCTCTAACTACAATAGGAAGGGGTACACTGCCCGTTTCTGCAAGGCTCCGGCAAGGCCAATCACCCAGGTCCCCGGCGCTGGCGTGGGCCAGGCTTGCTACGGTTGTGGCGAGGTGGGCCACTACAAAAGGAACTGCCCGAAGGTAGGGAATGTCGTCGGAGTGGGAAGGGTTTTGGATATAGGCCACGAGGAAGCAGTTGCCGACCCCACAGTGGTCACTGGAACGTTTCTCCTTGATAACTCATATGCATGCATACTGTTTGATAGTGGAGCGGAGAGGAGTTTCGTGAACAAGGAATTTGCTCATTTGCTTAAACAAAAATCGCATGCACTTAAAGAACCGTTCACTGTAAAATGGCTAACGGGAAGACAGAGAGCACTAGCTGCATATACATAGGATGTACACTAACACAAGATACCCATTTAATTCCAATCGACCTCATGTCGGTCTCAATTAAAAGTTTCGACGTCATAATCGGCATGGATTGCTTGAGTTCTCATCGTGCCGACATCATGTGTTATGAAAACGTTGTTCTCCTTAATCTGCCGTCTAGCGAAACCCTAATTATCTACGGCGACAAACCCGACACGAACCTTCGTATCATCTCGAGCATTCAAGCTCACAAGTACTTGAGAAAGGAATGTCGCGCATTCCTTGCTCATGTTGTCGATGTGAACCAAGAGACGAAATACATAAAGAACATCCCAGTGGTACACGATTTTCCCGACATCTTTCCAGAAGAACTCCCAGGATTACCTCCGCAACGTCAAGTCGAGTTCAAGATCGACTTAGTTCCAGGGGCTACCCCAGTAGCCAAATCGCCCTATCGTCTAGCACCAGCTGAGATGCAGGAGCTATCCAATCAACTTAACGAACTGCTCAGCAAGGGCTTTATCATACCAAGCTTCTCACCCTGGGGAGCACCGGTCTTGTTCGTCAAGAAGAAAGATGGATCGTTCCGTATATGCATCGATTACAGATATATGAACAAACTGACCGTCAAGAATCGTTACCCTCTGCCCCACATAGACGATTTGTTTGACTAACTTCAAGGGGCGAACTTCTTTTCAAAGATAGACCTGAGATCCGGGTATCACCAGTTACGAGTTTTAGGGGAGGATGTTCCGAAGACAGCCTTCCGAACTCGTTATGGACACTATGAGTTTGTAGTGATGTCGTTCGGATTGACCAATGCGCCCGCAATATTCATGGACTTAATGAATAGGGTGTGCCGTCCTTACTTGGATCAATTCGTCATTGTCTTCATCGATGACATACCTATCTATTGTCACAACTAGCATTTTAGCTAGGAAATTCTGCACTCTTGTAAACATTATTTACTGTAAACTCATAAACCCAAATTCATGGTGTGCTTGAAATTCAACCCACTTTTATGAAACTTAACTTTTTGGGCCATAATGGGCCTAAAATGGATTGGTTTACCTTAATGGGCCTTGTTGGGCCATAACAAATCCAATAAGCCCTAATGGGCCGTAAAACTCATTCTTTTATGCAATTTTGGCCGTAAACTACCCAATGGGTCCAATGGGCCGAAAAACCATTAATTTGGGCTCCATATTATGGACTCTAGCACAAAAGGCCCAAGCCTTTCCTTCCCTTCTCTCTCTCTCTCTCTCGGCCCAAGTAGAAGACAAAAAAAAAGAGATGTAATTAGGGAGGGTTGACTTTGATGCCACCTCCCTATTATTCAACATGTAACAATGCTATAATCTATCATACTTCCATGCATGTCAACTCATTATATCTCTCTTCCCCTCTCTTTTTCTTCTTCGGCCGAGAACACAAGGAAAACACCCACACACAACATCAAACTTCTTCCAAACTCTCTCAAGTATCCTCCTCCTTCCCACTCCAAAATCTCGAAATTTTGCTTGTGTATCAAGAGGATTTCAAGAGAATATCATCACTTCTTGGTAAGTTGTACATAGATCCATGGTTTAGTTTCCTGATTCTTATATAAATCTCCTTCTAACTCATGAAAGTTTATGATCATGCTTCCTAGAACCTATCTAAGCCAAAGTCTTCTCAAGAAGCTTTCTAGGGCCGAAAATAACATCAAACTCTTCCATTCTTTCTTCAAATCGAAAACATCAAAGCAAGGTGAGTTCATACCCCTCTATTTTCGATTTTCATATGTTTTATGGGGGAGAATGCAAGTAAAATGTGAAGATCTATGTGTATTTGTATGTTATGTGTCATTTCTTGTGTTTTTGTGGTATATATGTGCTAAAAATGAAAGATATTTCGAGATCTATAGTTCAAGAAGGAAAAATATGTAATCTAGGTCATATTTCACTTAACATGTCAAGATAAACTAATATACAAGCTTTAAAATAACACACTACAACATAAAACTCATTATTGGACTATTTTTGTCAAATAAACAAAAGTTTGGGAAAAAGTTGTCATTTACGGTTTTTACAAGGTTCAAAATGCCAAAACAGTTAAAATGGAAATTTCTATGAACATTATATTTTTCAAAGGACTAAAAATGAAATTTGTGGCTTATTGGGCTAAATTTTGGGCTTTTCGGCCCATAGGCCCAAAGTTGCGAAAAAAATGGATTTAAGGGGGCTGAAATGGTAAATTTCTCAAAACAGTGGGTAGAAAGGTAAATAAATCTATTTCTGGGGTTTAAAATGATCATATTTGTTAAAAAGGTTTGAAAATGCAAAGATTTTGGATTTTGGGTAAAAAGTCTAAAAATTGCGAAAAAGGTGGACTAAAATGCAAATCTTTTAACTAAAGGGTTGAAACTTTCTAAAATTTACTTTTAGGCTTAAAACATTATTTAAATAAGTGTTTGGGTCAAAGATGTCAAGAAAAATGGTTCAAGGACCTAAAATGTCATTTTTTTATAAAAAGGGCAAAAATTGCCAACTTTACAAAATAAGGGGCTGAATAGGTCAAACTAATGTTTTTGGTCAATTATGTTGATAATAATAATAATTGGGTCAAAATATACAAAACTTTATAACTTATGAGTTGTAAATAGAAAAATAACTATTTTTATAAATCTATAAATCGTTATAAAACAAATTCGTGATTTATACGACACATCGATTAAACAACTCGCAACATTAATTCTATAAAAAACAAGTAAACGTTCAAATGGTTGGGCTTGAGAGATTCTAATCATGCTTAATGGGCCTTCGTGACTCATTGACATGGCTTTTGGGCCCAACATAAATAATACATGTTATTGGGCCTCCTGTGACCCAATTACATGCTTAAGGGACCCTCAATGGTTTTTACATGCTATTAGGCCTCAGTGGCCCATTAGCATTACTAGTAAGGTCCAGATAAATCATATGCGAAATGGGCCAACGCGCTTTTCGTATACTCGACAGCCTTAAATAACATACGAAATTAGTAGGGCCTAGTAGTCCTCTTCTCCTCGTCTGTTAGGCTTACCTTCTTTTCAAGTAAAATAAAATTAGATCATTAATCAAGGTTAATGAAATTAATGTGGATTGAGTGAGTAATAACGGGTGACACCAATAGGTGTCGTTCGTAGTCTGTAGTTGTAATCAAAGTCTCCTGGAGGGAGAACGAGAGTTTGAGAATAGATCTATACGGGGGTGACTCCCCCACACCTAAGCTATTCGCTACAGTTAGACTCGGCCAGTCTAGGATGACAAAGTCTTAAGATCAAATTTCGGTGTTCATTAGAATGCCAAGACAGACGAACTAGTCATTATCATGCATGGTTATAACGACTCACGTAGAAATCCGACATCATTAATCAAGGGAAATCATATTCATTCGATGTAACGATTCAATAAAGCAAAACAATCATAACTTTTTATCGGAAAACATCGGGTTTTACGGGGAAACCAATCTTACTCATTTGTACTTTCAAAAACTATAATGCAAAACTTCTCATTTATTCGCATTTTGAAATCATTCACGCATATACTTACAGGATCATCACCACATTTTCAAGAAAAGTTTTAATACAGAAAATATAGGATTTTCTGGGTTTTACAAATGACATAAATTGCTTTACATCAAACACACTTATGAACTCACCAACATTATATATGTTGACCGTTTTCAAAATAACTTGTATGCTCAGGTAATCGTTAGACAAGGAGGCATCCAGTGTGTTGAAAGTTTCTTTGGTAGTTGCTAATCACCAAACACTTTATATTTTGGAATCATGTAATGTAAACCTTGTACTTGATGTAAACAATGCCAGTTGTACTATGTAATGGTTGGTGATGCATGTGTTATGTTACATATATATTCATTGTGATGATATTTCAATTTAAGTCACGCGAGCCCTCAGACGTTTCCGCCGTCTGGTTCGGGGGTGTGACATCTATTCTCGTAGTAAGGAGGAGCATAGTCAACATCTACGTCAGGTATTGGAAACACTGCGATCAGTGAAGCTTTATGCGAAGTTCTCGAAATGTGAATTTGGATCCTAAGAGTCGAATTCTTGGGTCACGTGCTTAGCAAAGAGGGAATTCACGTGGACCCTTCCAAAATCAAAGCCATTGAGAACTGGTCAGCACCGAAGACGCCTACAGAAATTTGTCAATTTCTAGGCCTCGCTGGCTACTATCGCAGGTTCATTCAGAACTTCTCTCGGATTGTGAAACCGCTTACAACGTTGACCCAGAAGGGCGTGGCATTTGACTGGGAAGAGAAACAGGAGAAAGCGTTTCAAACGCTGAAGCGAGCCTTATGCACCGCACCGATACTATCCCTCCCAGAAGGGATAGAAAACTTCGTGGTTTATTGCGATGCATCCAATCAGGGGCTCGGTTGTGTTCTGATGCAACAAGGTAAGGTCATCGCCTATGCCTAAAGACAACGGAAGACACACGAGGTCAACTACACCACACATGAGCTTGAGCTAGGAGCGGTGGTATTTGCTCTGAAGATCTGGAGACACTACCTGTACAGTACGAAAAACACTATCTTTACAGACCACAAAAGCCTACAATACATATTCGACCAGAAGGAGCTAAATATGAGACAACGGCGGTGGGTCGAGCTACTCAGTGATTACGAATGCGAAATTCGTTATCATCCAGGCAAGGCCAACGTAGTAGCTTACGCCCTAAGTCGGAAAGAATACTCTGGTCGCAGAGTCAAATCTTTGACTATGACTATCCATTCACACTTGTCCACACAAATTAAGGAGGCTCAGCTAGAAGCCTTGAAACCTGAAAATGTGGCGGGTAAATCCCTGCGAGGGATGGATAAGAACTTGGTAGTCAAGGGTGGCGGAGCCTTATATCTCATGGATCGGATCTGGACACCGAAACACAGTGGTTTCAGAGACTTGGTCATGACCGAGGCACACAACACTCGGTATTCCGTCCACCCTGGTTCAGATAAGATGTATCTGGATCTTAAAAAGTTATACTGGTGGCCTAACATGAAAGCAGAAATTGCTACCTTCGTGAGTAAATGCCTTACATGCGCCAAGGTTAAGGTCGTATACCAGAAACCATCAGATTTACTTCAGAAACCGGAGATACCTGAGCGGAAGTGGGAGCGGATCATGATGGACTTCATAGCCAAGTTGCCCAAGACAACGGGTGGTCTCGATACCATTTGGGTGATCGTAGACAGGTTAACAAAGTCCGCACACATCCTGCCTATCAAAGAGACTGACAAGATTGAGAAACTAACAATAACATACATTAGGGAGATCGTACGACTGCATGGTGTTCCCATATCCATTATCTCTGATAGAGATAGTAGATTCTCTTCGAGGTTCTGGCAGTCGCTACAAAGTTCCCTAGGAACTAGGATGGACATGAGTACAGCCTACCATCCACAAACCGACGGACAAAGCGAGAGGACTATTCAAACCTTGGAAGACATGTTGTGAGCCTGCGTGATAGATTTGGGAAGGCTTGGGATACTCATTTACCCCTTGTAGAGTTTTCCTACAACAATAGTTATCACACGAGCATAAAGGCTGCTCCATTTGAATCCCTCTATGGCCATAAGTGCAGATCCCCTCCGTGCTGGGCTGAGGTGGGTGACACTCAGTTAGGTAAAGGACGAGTTCCTGACAGCACTCTCACGGGTCCGGAAATCATCCGGGAAATGACAGAGAAGATCGTTCAGATTCGTGAACGATTGAAAGCCTCTAGAGACCGACAGAAAAGCTACGCAGACAAGAGAAGGAAACCTTTGGAATTCCAGGTGGGCGACCGTGTTCTATTGAAGGTCTCACCCTGGAAGGGATTGATACGCTTCAGAAAGCGTGGAAAGCTAAATCCAAGATACGTGGGGTCTTTCGAGATTCTCGCTAGAATCGGCCCTGTAGCTTACAAACTCAAACTACCTCACGAACTCAGTAACGTACATTCTACTTTCCACGTCTCGAACTTGAAAAAGTGTCTGTCCGACGAGACTCTTGTAATCCCACTCGACGAGATCGAGATCAACGAGAGCCTCAACTTCGTGGAAGAACCAATAGAGATCATGGACCGAGAGGTCAAGCAAACGAAGCAAAGCCGTATCCCGATAGTGAAGGTTCGCTGGAAGGCCAAGCGAGGACCTGAATTCACTTGGGAGCGAGAGGATCAAATGAAACTAAAATATCCTCATCTTTTCGTTTAGTTATTTGTAATAGCTTAACTGTTTAAATTCTAATTTCGGGACGAAATTCTCTCTAATGGGGGGATGATGGGACAACCCGAAATTTCTATCTTGTACAACAGGTCAATTCAATCAAGTCAGACTTATTTCTGCTATCTTTTAGCATTGTTAAGGGTCTGTTTGAGTGTTCTAAGCCTAGTACATTCAAGGATTTGGTGTTAGGGAGTATCTGCTAGAGTTCACTATGCAGCATTCAACCAGAAAACTTCAAGTCTTGGAGTTTACGACCGTAAACTCATGGCTGGCCGCAAACTCATGGCTGGCTGTAAACTCAAGGCTGGCCGTAAACTCAAGGTTGGCCGTAAACTCCTCCCATATGCACGATATTCCGTCATTTCTCACCACTTCTCACACTTCCAACTCAAGAAATCAATTCTCTCTCAACTATCATCGGGTTTTTCACCTAGATCTTCAATATGTAAGTGTTACTTCCTTTGATTTGTTAATTCATTACACTATCTAGTGAAGATCCATGATTTCATCCATGAAATTACTTCTTTTGCTTAGATCTTCAAGTGTTCTTCATTTTCACCAAGAACACCAAGAACACATACTAGTTCTTGGACCGTGAACACCCCCTTCAAGCTTCAAAACGTAGGTAATCTTCCATATACTATTTATACTTTAGAAGCTCTTATCATACACCCTTGCAAACAACCATTTCTCAAGAACTAAAAGAGTTTACGGCCATGAGCATCTCCCTTAACCGTAAACTCCCATGGCCTTGAACGCCTTGGCCGTGAACACCTTGGCCGTAAACTCCCATGGCCTTGAACACCTTGGCCGTGAACACCTTGGCCGTAAACACATTAGCCGTGAATACCTTGGCCGTGAACACACTTGTGTGGCCGTAAACCCCTTAGATGCAATCCTTTGTGATTGTAACACTTCCACATAAGTGTTTCCTAGTCCCTAAGGTGTTTTTCTTTCATGATTAGTTGTATAAACACTAATTATATACATATATGTGTCATTATATGCTTATTAGGATCCGTTGTGCCCAAGTCTTCACTTGACACTTAGCATCCTACAAACCGATCTTTCATTCGTATCACTCACTGCAGGTGAGTTCATACCCCATAACTTATCTTTTAAATGATTTTAAATGCTTTTATGGGGGGGATACAAGTAGAAACATTATAGTTATTATATCAAATCACATGTGATTAATAACTATCAAACAGATAGAATTCTTATACTTCAAACTGTGTTTTCAACAAATTGCTTCAAATAGTTTTACAAACTCTTTATCAAACTCTTTTAAACTTATACTTTGTCAAAACATGTCTACATGAATATAGTTATATAAGTAGGATTGAAAGGACTTAGGACTGATAACTCGCCTTATTTCCTGTTCCTTGTTTGGTTGTGGACATAGGTTATCGGTTGTTTGTCCGAAGGTCGTTTGAATCTTAGTTATATATTATGTATATGTATATAGACATAAAAGTTCGTCGTTCAGTTTAACACCTTTGGGTAGAAAAGGTGTTCTAACATGTTCATCCATAGAAACAACATTGCTAGTAAACTATAATAGGTATAGTTTAGGAAGGCACTAATACTATTTCTAGAACAATGAAACATACAAAGAGTCAGTTCATACATGAGTCAGAGAGAACATACTATAACGAGAGACAATACTCACTATAAAGAGAAACAGATAGAACATACTATAACGAGAGACAATACTCACTATAAAGAGAAACAGAGAGAACACACTATAACGAGAGACAATACTCACTATAAAGAGAAACAGTTCATACTGTAACGAGAAACAATACATACTACACACTATACAGTAAAGAACATACTATACACTTGACAGAGAGAACATACTACACACTAGACAGGGAGAACATACTATACAAATACAAGAATACTATTACATTAATGTGAGATACTACTTCATGGCTCGGCAATATACTGCTGCGTCACGTTTTGTACCCAGAGTCTCCTGGAGGGAGAGCGTGAATTTGTGTATAGATCTATACGGGACTGACCATCCTACACCTTGCTGCTAGCTACAGTGGGACCTGCAGGTCTACGGGTGACGAATGTCATATCATTTCGACGTCTCGAACGTCGTGTTATACTAGTCGATCAAGTATGGTTACAATCATATCACATTTTACCTTAATTAAACAAACAGGTTTAAGGTAGTTAGTACAATGGTAGTTACTTAGATAAAACTACAGTACATCTTTATTTTTTCCCATTTCATTCACATTGTGATCTTCTCACATAAATGGTAATGAAAACTATATTTTGGTAATGATAGTCATACCTTGGGAAAATACTTACTTTTACAAAAGAACAAACATAAAGAACAGTTGGGTCTTGGTAGAAGAATACTTTCGTAGAAAATACAGGATTTTCTAAGAAGTTTACAAACATTTACATCAAACACTTACAAACTTTTACATCAAACATTTACAAGTACTTTCTTCAAACATATACAAACAATGACATTAAAATACTTATGAACTCACCAGCTTTAATGTTGATCTATGCTTTCAAAATAACTTGTATTCTCAGGTCACCATTAGACAGGTACCGATGACCAGGTTTTGAGAAGACGGAGCTTTCAAGACTCGTCTTTATTCTGATTATTCATTTTTTGGTGTCTTATAAACTACAGAACACACTTGTATTAAATTATACTATTAATGCAATGGATGATGTTGTTGCTTGTATTACTATTATGCATTGTTGTGATACTGTACATGACGTCCTCCGCCCCCGAACGTTTCCGCCGTTCTGGTTTGGGGATGTGACAGGCACAACCCACTACCACCTCGGGTAGTGGTGGTCAACGGTGGCTCACAGCGGCGGCCACCACCTCACGGTCATGATTATGGTTCTAGTCCATTTTTTTCCAAGCATCCCAAATGAAATTTAACACACATAAAGCATACCGCCACCCAACACGGCGGCTGGTGGCAGTAGGAGGTGACAGCCACCACCTCACGGTGGTGATTATGACTTTTCATTTTATTATTCCGACATCGATTACAACTTACGATGCAAAATTCCAAATAACACACACACACACACTAAGATAAACACACACACAGCCACCCTTGTGGTGGCCGGCGGTGGTACATGGCGGTAGCCACCACCTCACGGTGGTGGTGGTGGCTATTCTCGGTTTTCCGGCCAAACAAACCACACACTACAACAGAAAACACACCCACACACTTGCTTTTCCCGGAGCAGGAACACATCCACCCTCTTGGTGGCGTTTGGCGACGACGACAACAACACTATCGGCAATGGAGGCATAATCGACAGTTTTTGCGATGACAGCCACCACCTCATGGTGGTGGCGGCGGTTTCTCTTGATTCCCAATTGAGAAAACACACGTACACACTCGTAAACATGACGTCTCCGGCAGTAAAGCTGTTGTGGCGGCGTTTCATCGGCGAGGTAGCCTCTTAGCAGCCTGTTCTGATCGGAACAATGAACGAAAGATGGTGGCGGAGGAAGGATGGGGGTATAAGGTGGCGGCGACCTGAGGTGAAGGTGGCGGCTGGTGAGTCCAGGTGTGGTGGCGGCTGAACATGCTCCTTAGGGTTAAGGTTCCCGGAAGGGTTATATACCCGACGCCTTTCTAAACTTATTTCCATAATGACAACTATGGTCCCTCCCTCCAATTTCGAAACAGCTCCCATATTTACCCATTACACCCATGCTCCTATAATTCCTTTCATTTTAAGTCAGACAGTTACCTAACTGCCCCTCCTCTACAAATTATTTTCAATGAAGTCCATATGATACCATTCAGCACCTTAGACTCCGAAATCTCTTCAAATTAAGTCCCAATAATTTGCCAAGTAGTCCATGCCTTCATAATGTTTTACGAAACCACTCCGAAACTTACACTTTTAACCCCCGACTTCTAAAATTGTGACAGTTAGCTCCTCGAGACCAACACCTTGCTATATAATTATTGATTTTAGGGCTACTATTCATTTATTTATTTATTTATTTAGTTATTTAATAAACGGGGTGTTACAACACTCCCCCAGCTAAATTAAATTTCGTCCTCGAAATCATCCCTTCCAATTCCTTACATGCCCTACAACTTGATTGACATGCCCACAATCCCGAGCATAACCCCAGCCTTCCCAAGGCAATCTAAATCATCCCTCGCAGGGTTCTAAAACCCAAGAATGAACGAATTCCTTGCAACAGGATCACACTGCTCAATTTGAAATTCAAAGTTTCGAGGTGGTCTGACTCCCTAACAGACCCCTCATACCGAATCATTATCGTTGAATCCAGTCCACTTGCCTCTCAACTGACTACTCAACTTCTGATAACTCGAGGTTCCCACTTGAAAACAGGGTCACTGATCTAATTATCCCTGCAGATCAATTATACTTGGCCAAGGCTCAGATAATCCCACTGTGAGTGACTTGTCACTTCCCAATCAATCAGCTATTCCATCCGTACTTGCAACTTAAAGCGCAAATACTAATACTGCCAAAACACTAAAACTGCCCGAAGCACTGAACTGCCTGAAATAGCATGCTGCCACATCGCTCCTTTCCAAAATCTACTGAGACCTCCCTGGTCTCAATTCGTTCGCCAATTATCTGAAATATCGGGTCCCGGTCTGGTCACTGAGCTAAAAGGACTCCCACACAGTCGTCCCCACACGCCTTTTGAACAAAATCCTCTTCTGTCAATAATTACCACTAGTTATCTTACCATTGTGGCTCTAACGACCTTATGATCTAGCTGATCGGGTCCATACTTCGAGTCCTGACATCACCAAATCCAAAGCTAAAAGTGATTGCTACCTGACCAATGGTAGCCTTATATCACAAGCAATCTTATACGGTCCACTGCTTCCCTGATCCCATAACTGTAATGGCATTCCTACAGTCTTATCACTGGCTTCACCAGGTCTAATTCCTCTAGGGAAATCCATAAACCAATCCGTGGATTTGCCACACCCTCACTACTGCACCCGAACCGGTGGGTACTACTGTTCCTTCCGAGATCTAATAATGCTCTCATGCTATCTACCAACCTAGTAAATGCTACAACTACACCCGCAGTCTTACAACACTCTAGCACTATCTGCCAACCTCGTGAATGCTACGGCTACACACGCAGACTTACAACACTCTAACACTTTGATTCAAGCAACATCTTACAACACACAATACTGGAAGGATTCTCAATCCTTCTTACCATCCCATGACCAATCTGTTGGAAACCACGCTTACCATTGCTAGTGTTCCAATACTAGCCAATCTAAAACATCACACAACTTCCAAGAACCCGATGAATACTTCCCGAATCCACAATTAGGGAAATGACCTTTCGCTACCCACTAGTAATTCTTGGTATGCAATTGGCATATGACATTTCTTGGAAATATAATTCAAACACAAATAGAGGATAAACCTAGAGTTACAGTTACTCAAACCCTTGGAACGAAAGGCTCCACCGTGCAGTTTCCCGCACATGTTGTACTGAATCTGACCCTGCTGGTCTCTCAAAAGCTTATTTGAAATCTTGGGTCTCCTCCCGAGACCCTTCAATATAAGCAACTGATATGGTTCCCTCTTCCCAATGTGCTCCAAGTCAATATCCCATTCTCGGGCTCTAGAAGTCATATCATTCAGGGTCTTGCACCCCGAGATACTCATGATCTTCCTGCTATCATTCTGCAGTATGTCATGATACCTTACCTTCTTCGTTTCCTCATCTACTACATACTGCGGTACCAAATAATCTCTATCTTGAGACTTGGTAGTGATCTCTGCCACAGTCTCAGTAGTCTGGCGGGGATTTAATAACTCTTGTGCCAACTGCTACGCCTCAATCGTCTGGGCAAACTCTGCACAGAATCTGGTCAAAACGTCATCCCATGACATAGCATAGACCGCATCATCACCCAACTCACTACCAACCTCTTCCCATCAATCACGTGCCCTGTCCTTCAGGAGGCAGGAAGCAATTCGGTCCTTATCCCCTATCGAGACTATGGCTAGTACGAAAATATTGGCGACATCTGCCAATCACCTGCTGCTAGCAATGGGGTCCCTAGCCCCATGATAATCTGGAGCTTCACAAGCTCTGAACTCCCAAATCATCAACGTACGCTTCCCTATCATGGCTGCTATCTCAGTGCAGAATGCACTCATCTCTCATCACAAATCTCTAAAATGCCCTCCTTGATCATACTGCAGATCACAGGAGTCTGGTCAATGATATTGCGCGTACTCTCAGATGGAATGAACTCCCTCGTCTGATCATCAAGCTGCCTGGCTCTAGAGTCTGAGCCTGATCCCTCGCCGGCACTAGAACTACCATCTGGTCTACCAAGTAGCGTCACCATACTCGAAATATACCATAACAATCATCAGTATACACATCATAACTCGAGGGATCTCACAAACTACAAGTTCCCTAGGTTCGTCTTAGCCTTCATTGATTCGAGTACGGATCCTCTGCTTTCAGTAGTACGTGCCCATACTACCTTCCACATCTATCCGTACTTTCCTCAAGAACTGCCTCGACTCCACCAAGTCCCTTCTACTACTACTGATGATCTCATGTTAAACTCATCCTAGGCTTGCCCTAGGGTAATCACCAACCCACTCTCCACTATCAGCTGCATAAGAAGTCCCTGCTATCTTCCCCTAACTAGCTCGTGAATACTATTACATATCACTAAAACTAGATAATTCTTCGAATGAGAGATCCAACCCTACAACGGTTGGACTCAAACAAGAGCTATGCAATAGAGCTAGACCTAACCTTCTGAAATTATCTAGTCCTCGTAATATGTAACTTAACGTATTCATTTACTAGTTAGTAAAAGATAACTAGAACTCCTAAAAGCACAAAGCAAGCAACATTCGAGCATCAAGTACACATAATCAAGCATATCTCATTCAGGCCATCACTGGCTAATCTGTACTAGCATGCGGTTCATAAAGCTGAGATACATATAACAGGCACATAAGGCATCCTTCCTAGATCCTTAGTCCTAAACTAGCATGCAATTCTCATAAATTGGATACACATATAATAGGTACATAAGGCATCCTTCCTAGATCCTTAGTCCTAATCTAGCATGTAGTTCTCATAAACATATCATAACATAAACTTGTATGGGTAATTTGGGAGTACTTACTTGAGCTCGGCTGATTGCATGTACCACACCCTCTTTCTCTTTTCAAAGTTCTTTTCTCTTTTCAAAATTCTTTTTGTAAAAATGATTTTCTTTTGAAATTTTTCATACCAAGTCCTTAGTTTGAGTTCTGACACACCCGAGAGTGTGCCCGAATCCCTCAAACCAAGGCTCTGATACCAACTTGAAACATCCCAAATATACAGTCCAAAAATTTCTTTTAATTTCATTAATAAGAATCATAAATATCATCCATCATATAAAAGTCATAAACCATGTATCTCAAAATATCATAACACCTGTCAAAATATATCAGAGTATAAACATCCCATGCTAAACAAATGGTGTGTGCACTGCAATCATCCCGAGCTCCTCTTTCGAAAACCAAAGTACCTGAAACCAAAACTAAAAACTATAAGCACGAAGCTTAGTGAGTCTCCCAAAACTACCACATACCATACACATCATACATTGAGCCTTGCCCGCTATATCGGGCCCCGCCCGGCATCGGACGCACCCGGCATCGGACCGAAATCTGGTATACATATAAACATATCAACAACGCATATAACATAAACACATAACATAAAAACAACTTGGGCCTAGCCGACTACATCGGGCCCCGCCCGACATCGGACTGAAGTCCGGAACACAAAACACATAACATATAACATATAAGCTAAAAATTCCTCAAGCCTGCCCCGACATCAGACTGTAGTCCTGAACACATAACAACACATGCAAGAATCACAAAGACATCATGCATACAAACATTCCTCAAGCTTACCCCGACATCGGACCGAAGCCCGAAATCATACAATCTACATCAGGCTAACCCCGTCATACGCTATCATACATAAACGGGCCGGCCTTGGTGCCTTAGAACCGTTCCTACTGGAAGAGGACTCACCTCACACTGCTGAAGTCTCGCGGACAAAACTCTAGCTGTTGGATGACAGATTCCTGAACTGTCAACATCAAAATAACACCCAATTAATAATTGGGTTCCAATAGTTAACCATAAGTCCATGCTTGGGGTAAAAGAGTACTTTACCCCCATTTTAGCTTAGTCCATATGATTGTTCTTGGATGGCCTATCAATAGCCCAATCATCAAAGCCCAATAGAAAGGCCCAAATCAAAGCCCAAATAAAATTAGGGTTTTCACATAAAATGACGATTAGAGTTAAGTGTTTCTTACTTAACCCATTAAGGACTAAATCCTTTAAGTCTATCAATCTATTAGGTCAATCATGTAGTGTGGTTGGCTTAATTCATAATCCCAATCCGGTCATCCAGAATGCAGGTCCTGACAATCCATAACCCATATATCCAAAATTAGGGTTTTCTAAACCCTAATTAGGGTTTCCACCCCAATCCCAACCCACATAGGCCCAAAAGCTAAGTCTTAGATCCATTAGGGTTTCATTAGGACCACTTGGATTTCACAAGTCGGGCACTACCCACTACTACCTCGGGTAGTGGTGGTCAACAGTGGCTCGCGGCGGCGGCCATTACACACACAAAGCACATCGCCACCCAACACGGCGGTTGGTGGCGACATGAGACGACAGCCACCACCTCACGGTGGTGGTTATGAGTTTTCTTTTTATTATTCCGACATCGATTACAACTTACAATGCAAAATCCCAAATAATACACACACACACTAAGATAAACACACACAACCACCCTTGTGGTGGCTGACGGTGGTACATGGCGGCAGCCACCACCTAATGGTGGTGGTGGTGGCTGTTCTCGGTTTTCCGGCCAAACAAACCACACACACAACACACACTACAGCAGAAAACATACCCACACACTTGCTTTGCCCGGAACAGGAACACATCCACCCTCTTTGTGGCGTTTGGCGACGGCAGCAGCTACACTATCGGCGATGGCGGCAGTATCGGCGGCTTTTGTGATGACAGCCACCACCTCACGGTGGTGGAGGGGGTTTCTCTTGATTCCCAATCGAGCAAACACATGTACACACTCGTAAACACGATCTGAAGACCAAAACATTTCCAACTCAGCCACTATGGGTGGCAGGCGACGACCGGAAACCCAGAAACAACGACCAAAGGCCACTGTCGATCCCAGTCGATATACACGACGTCAAACCACAGAAGAGCGAAGAAAAAGATGTAGGTGGGTGGCGATGGTCCTACCAAGAGCTCCCTTTTCTCTCACGGCTCGCACAGCGACGAACGCAGCTGGCATCCTCGGTCTCGGTGGTTCTCCGGTGCACACGATGTCTCCGGCAGTAAAGCTGTTGTGGCGGCGTTTCATCGGCGAGGTAACCTCTTAGCAGCTTGGTCTGATCGAAACAATGAACAAAATATGGTGGCGGAGGAAGGATGGGGGTATAAGGTGGCACCGACCGGAGGTGATGGTGGCGGCTGGTGAGTCCGGGTGTAGTGGCGGCTGAACATGCTCTTTAGGGTTAGGGTTCCCGGAAGGGTTATATACCTGACGCCTTTCTAAACTTATTTCCATAATGACAACTATGGTCCCTCCCTCCAATTTCGAAACAGCTCCCATATTTACCCATTACACCCCTGCTCCTATAATTCCTTTCATTTTAAGTCCGACAGTTACCTAACAGCCCCTCCTCTACATATTATTTTCAATGAAGTCCATATGATACCATTCAGCCCCTTAGCCTTCGAAATCTCTTCAAATTAAGTCCCAATAATTTGCTAAGTAGTCCCTGCCTTCATAATTATTTACGAAACCAATCTGAAACTTACACTTTTAACCCCCGACTTCTAAAACTGTGACAGTTAGCTCCTCGAGACCAACACCTTGCTATATAATTATTGATTTTAGGGCTACTATTCATTCATTCATTTATTTATTTATTTAATAAATGGGGTATAAGGTGGCGGCTTGCGAGTCCAGGTGTGGTGGCGGCTGAACATGCTCCTTAGGGTTAAGGTTCCCGAAAGGGTTATATACCCGACGCCTTTCTAAACTTATTTCCATAATGACAACTATGGTCCCTCCCTCCAATTTCGAAACAGCTCCCATATTTACCCATTACACCCATGCTCCTATAATTCCTTTCATTTTAAGTCAGACAGTTACCTAACTGCCCCTCCTCTACAAATTATTTTCAATGAAGTCCATATGATACCATTCAGCACCTTAGACTCCGAAATCTCTTCAAATTAAGTCCCAATAATTTGCCAAGTAGTCCATGCCTTCATAATTTTTTACGAAACCACTCCGAAACTTACACTTTTAACCCCGACTTCTAAAATTGTGACAGTTAGCTCCTCGAGACCAACACCTTGCTATATAATTATTGATTTTAGGGCTACTATTCATTTATTTATTTATTTATTTATTTATTTATTTATTTATTTAATAAACAGGGTGTTACACATTTTTACATACCAACAGTCTTCCTCACTTTTCCTAAGACAATTCAACTTTTTCCTTACTTGTCCTTTTTTCTTTTGCCTTTACTTTCTGTCCAGTGGTAGGCCCGTCTGCTTGCCCCTCATTAATACTACTTTTACTTTTCATATGACCCTCAACCTTAATTTATCATTTTTTTACAAAAATATTCTTCTTAGTTTCCAATGTATGATGGGCAATCTTGTCTTTCAACTCTTTTTTATTTTTGTATTTTTGTCCTATACGGAAAGTTGGTTTATGATCTTCTCCTAAAGAAACCTTTTTTCCTTCCCTAGTTCTTTTATAACCTCTCTTCTCTTCTTTCCCATATCAGAGTCATCACCCACTGAATCCCATTCCTCGCCGTCAATTACATCCAACTCCAACTGTTAATGGTCATGATCTCCATATTTCTCCATTGTATCCCTTAGTCGTTTCTCAAAAAAACTATGCTTCAGTGTCAATGCTCATGTGGAAATCCCTCATATCCACTTCAACTTCAGGAATGATATTGTCCTCATCCATCCAATCACTGTCATCATTGTCATCTTCCCCATTAGATTTGGTCCCATCTTCCAGATTATTTTCTATGTTACCTTCTATGTCATTCTCCATGTAATCCATGTAATCATCCATGTCATTAACCAAGTTATCCTCCATGTCATCCTCATGTCAATGTTCACTAAGATTAGTATTATCATGTTCTTCCACTTCAAATTGACCATGTTTTTCCACTTCAACATAAGCTTGTTCTTCCACTTCTACCTATGTAGGTTCTACTTCAACATCTACATTTGATTGTAATATATTTTGGTATAAACCAATATCAAATTCACTAGCTTCCTTAATAAATTCATTTGCTATAAGCTCTTTCTCTCTATCTCCTGTAATACCAATATCAACATCATTCCCGAAGCTCAATCTCTTACTACAAGATGACATCCCTTTCTCCTTATTTGAAATCTTTATTATATTATATTTAGGGGATATTATAGTTAGCAATGGTTCTTCTAAAATAGGGGATGATCTAGGTGTTATTTTTAATGGTTGTACCTCAGCTGTGGGGTTTTCATTATCATCATTTCCATATATTTCATCCCTTTGTACAATAGTTACCTTCCTAACAGGTTTAGGATTCATAAAGTATGTAAGTAACTTTGTCTCACTGTTTTGGTCAAAAATTACACAAGTACTAATCAACCAAATTGAATGATAGGTTGTGATGTTTAGATTATGTAATAGCAAGTGGTAAAAGAAAGTGACACAATGGTTTACAAGGAAATCCCTTGATCCTTACTAGGATCTCCGGCATAAAACCTTGGGAGGTGATAATGATCATCTGCCTTGATGATTTTATTGATATAAAAATGAAGATTACAGTGAGTTCTTAGTAAGAATAAGTAGAGAATTTCGTAGAGTAAGCTTAAGCTAAAGAACAGTGTCTTGTGTGCAGATTACAAGTGTTAATTTATAGTCTAATCTAGCCAACAAGATGTCTGATATTTCCGGGATCCTCTATGACCAACTTCTTGAACGTTATTTGACCAAGTATTCTGGGTATTTAGCATAGTTAAGATGATTCTTCGCTGAAAATTGGTCTTCCCTTGACTACTTCTGCACATGTGTTAGTTATAGAAAAAATATGACCGAAATAAATATTGATAAAAATAATAACGGTAATTAGCCGCGATCTTGATGTTGCTGAGGATCCTGGATATTTGAGGATTCTGGATATAGTAAGGATCCTGGTCCCAACAATTGCCCCCAACTTATTCCTGAAAATATAGGGGTTAGTTTCGTAAATATTAAAGGAATAACTTAAAGTAAATAGGTAAAAAGAATTTGAATTTAATCTTTAAGGGATAAGTCTTATCTTAATTGAGATAATCGAGAAATGGTCAAATCATCTCCGTCATCTTTTCCTAGGTATGAATGAGGGCTTTAGGTAACTCCTCTTTTTACTTTTCCAAGTCGCCATCATCTTGTTGTGAAGGTAATCCTTTTTTCCTTTCATTCATTCTTCCGTCGTTTTGATTTTCCTTATCGCGGCTAAGAAGATTAGTCGTTCTCGAGCTGGCATTGTTATTCCTTCCGAGAACGATTTTAATGATCAAGGAATCTTAACCTATGACGAGGTTTGTTCTTTTGACAATGAAGACACGAAATCGTTGAAAGCCATCGGGGTTTTCCCTTATGACGTGGTTTTTCGTCCTTTCGAGGCTACCGTTCAACCTGATTTTGTGTCTCCAACGTGGGTTTTTTTTCCTGAATATCCATTCACTCTAGGTCTGACTTATCCTTTTACTGGTATTGTTCGTGATTTCTTTTTGTGTACCCAAATCTCCTATATCCAAACAATGCCTGTGGTTTGGAGGACCCTCTTTTGGATTGATCGCCTGGATCAGTCCAAAAATATGGACATTGGATTACCTGAGTTGGCCTCTATCTATGATCTTTCTACTTTTGGTTCTTCTCGTTTCCTGTTAACAGTTAAGACAAATAAACCCCACCTCATTCTAAAATCTAAACAAAACGATGGCGCTTGGAAAGAAAAATATTTCTTCGTGAGGCACGATTCGATTCCTGAGGGGGATTCCCTGCCAAGATCATGGGTTAAAAAGGGTAGGAAACAAATTTAGATATCAAGGATCTTGAAATTTACTTCCCTTATTTTGTTTGTTTTGATGCAGCGTTTAGGTTTAAGGAGCTAATTCCTGCCGCTGGCAATTCTGAGGACAAGATATCCAAATTCCTCACACTTCCTGCAGTGGAGAGGTCATTCAGGCTTGAATATTCCAGTCTTCAAGAGGGTTCCTCTACTACTGCTTCTATGTCCATTGGTAACATTATTTTTCTTGGATATGTCTTTTCATAGGATCCTGACTTGATAGGGATCTCCGGCAGGTTCTAAGACTACCCGGTCCAAGGCTCGCTTTGGTTTGGCAGATCTTGAAGATGATATGACTAGTGGTTCAATCAAAGCTAAATAGGAAAAAGTTGCCATTCTCCCTCCTCCCAAGAGATCTCATATAGATCTTACGGTTAAGGCTTCAGAATCCCGAAAACAAAAGACTTCTGAGGCTGTAGATTTCGGCTTAGAGAACCTCAGCATCGAGGATGCTCTCGGGAAGCTATCTTCGTTTTCTCAAGCCGTAAGAATAGGCACTATTCATATTAATTTATCATACCTATTATTTTTCATGTTTATTTTTATGTTTCTTCCAGGTCTTCGCTCATGTTTCTGATGTTACCAACGACCTCAGGGTCCGTGTTGATAAAGTCGAGATTGTTCTAAAAGAGTAGGAGAAGACATGGAGGGTCTCCGACGGGGATCTTCTCCAAAGGGTGGAGTTGTTGAGCAAGCAAAAACTCGAAAAGGAAGAAGAGCATCTGGCAGATCTCTAGGAGGTGATTGTTGATGCCAAGACGAGCGCTGCAATAGCTATTCTGCAGGACAAGATCAAGCTGGCTGAGGATCTGGAAAATGCGAGTTCCTGGGATGTGGAGGGATGGTGTGAGGTGTTGGCTAAGCTGATCAATAAGCCTGTTGTCACCAATCAGGATCCTGTGTTGATTTTGACCGAAAGGGGGGGGGGAGGAGGTCACGGCCGATGATGACTAGACTAAGGTCTAGGCCTGCAAAAAGTTGGTTTGAGTAGTTTTTGCTTTTGTTAGTGATGTAAGACAGTTAACCTTTTGGCTGTGTTGATATGCATCTCTTTTTTCTTTTGGATGATATGGTATCATTTTCCTTTTACATCTCTCTTATGGCCGATTGTCTTCGAGTTTCTCTTTAAGCTTCATGAGTCTTTGAATTTTAGAATTTACTGAGGATAAATTCCAACTTAGGAGAGAACTTTGGTTCAATGTTGGGAATGAGGTCCCTTACTAACGAGGGTCAATGAGGATCCTTAAAGGCAAGGATCCTTACCGTCAGAGATCCTACAAAATAAAGATCTTGGATCTTGTAAAGGAAATTTCTCCTTAGGATAATCCTGTTTGGATTATAGACTTAGACAAAATATATAACACGTCAATGTTATATTTTGGGGAGGATCCCTACTTGAGATATAATTCATTGGGTAGGTAACATGAAAATGTTACAATCTGACCGGATTTTCTGGGGAACATTCCCAACATGTGAAAACATGAAGATGTTATAGGTCTTCTGTAATTTCTGGGGCAAAATCCCAATCTTTTATAACATGAAAATGTTATAAGCCTTAAGTAGTTACTGGGGTAAAATCCTGATAACATGAAAATGTTATAAGCCTTATGTAATCACTGGGGTACCATCCCGATTTCTGGATAAATTGAAAATGTTATAAACCTTAAGGATCTCAACTTGTGTTTAAAGATAAGAGGGTTGCCAAGACACTGAATCGTGAAATGATCCCCTTATGCGTATCCCACAGTTAGATATCATGCGTCCAAGTGAGGTGTATAAACCTTAGTTCGTGTGAAAGAGGTAATTAGCTATTTAAACCTTAGAGGGGATTAAGTACCCTTAGGCTGATACACATAAATCTGAGATACATATAACAGGCACATAAGGCATCCTTCCTAGATCCTTAGTCCTAAACTAGCATGCAATTCTCATAAAGCTGATACACATATAATAGGCACATAAGGCATCCTTCCTAGATCATTAGTCCTAATCTAGCATACAGTTCTCATAAACATATCATAACATAACTTGTATGGGTAATTTGGGAGTACTTACTTGAGCTCGGCTAATTGCATGCACCACACCCTTTTTCTCTTTTCAAAGTCCTTTTCTCTTTTAAAAATTCTTTTTGTAAAAATGGTTTTCTTTTGAAAATTTTCATACCATGTCCTTAGTTTGAGTTCAGACACACCCGAGAGTGTGCCCGAATCCCTCAAACCAAGGCTCTAATACCAACTTGAAACATCCCAAAAATACAGACTGAAAATTTCTTTTTAAAATCATTAATAAAACCATAATTCAACCATCATCATATAGTAAAACCATAAATCGTGTATCTCAAAAACATCATATCGAATACTGTATAAAAATCATGTAAAACTATCAGAGTCTAAACATCCCAGCCTAAACCTGTGGTGTGTCCCATGTGATCATCCCGAGCCCTTCCCTTTGCTAGTGGAAGTACCTGAAACCAAAAATGAAAACTGTAAGCACGAAGCTTAGTGTGTCTCCTCAAATTACCACATACCATACAGATAACATATATCAAAACCTTGGGACACCGCCCAGCTACATCATGACGAACCCGACATCGGCTTACCCGACATCGGGCCCCGCCCGACATCTGGCCGAATTGGGCATCGGACCCCGTCCGACATCGGGCTTGCCCCGGCATACATACAACATATAATAGCAAATAACATAAGCATATAACATAAGCATATAAACATTCATCGGGCTTTCCCCGACATCAGACCGGAGTCCGGAACATATAACACATAACATATAGGCTAACATATATCGGGATTTCCCCGGCATCAGACCGAAGCCCGGAACACATAACACATAACATGCAAGAATCACAAAGACATCAAGCATACAAAAACATTCCTCGGGACCGCCCCGGCATCGAATCATAATCCGGAAAGCATATAACCTACATCGGGCCATGCCCGGCATCGGAGCGTAGCCTGGAACTACTAACAACTAAACCGGCCAGCATTGTGGCCGTAGACCCATTCCTACAGGAGAAAACTCATCTCGTAAGGCTGACTGCTGAAACTCGAGTGAAGAATCTCTCACTGCTGCTCCGGCGACTTCCCGGCTATCAGCTACATAATACACTTAATCAAAAATCTGATAATCCTTCTCAGGGTAAAATGACCATTTTACCCTTGGTCAAAGTCAACATCCACGTCAAAGTCAAAGTCAAGGTCAACTCCCCAGTCAACCACAACTCGTCGAGTTATCTCCCAACTCGGCGAGTTCATGTACTACTCAGACTCGTGGTCAACCAAGTCAACTCGGCGAGTCCTTTAACAAACTCGTCGAGTTTTGTCTGCCATAAAATCGGGACAACCCGACTCAACTCGTCGAGTCCCTCCTTGGACTTGTCGAGTTCTTCAGCTTCTGAGTCCTAATCTTGTCCAACTCACTGAGTCATCTCCTAGACTCAATGGTTTCACTCAAAACCAGAAAAGGGTTAGGGGTTCGCGACCCGACTCGCCGAGTCCAAGAACAACTCGCCGAGTCCCCCATGTGCCAAATCCATACAGTCGATTCTAATCAATTCCTATGCTTCTAACTCATAGATCTGGACTCCTTAGACTAGCATTACACGTAAAGTTGCTAACTTTACGTGCATGCATGGTGATATGAAGCTAAAACATCCAATACAAGCTAAAATGGAGGTCTAAGTCATGGAATAGGGCCATGGTTGAATAAAGGTGGCAACTTTGAGCTCCTAAAGCTCAAGAGTGCCCAGATCTGAAGTCCTTACATCCCCAAGAGTTCAAATCTCGGAATGACCTTGGAGATGGCCCAAAAGTGACAATATACAAGCTCAAATGAAGATCTAAGTGAATAGAAGCTAAGGTATAAGCTTTATACCTTTATCAAATCATAAATGAGTCCTAAGCTCTGGATCTTCAACCCTCCTTCTGCAACTCCAAGTTCTTGCATCCTTCTTCTAGCTCTAAATCACAAAGATGGCAAGAAATAGCTCAATATCACTCAAGGTGGATTATGTCACACCCCCGGACCAGACGGCGGAAACGTCCGGAGGCGGGTGACTTCATTGTGCAATATCATAACAATTGAATATAAATGAAACAGAGCAATCCAAACATCATACATTGAGATAATAAACTTACATTGTTTACATATTGTATTTGTTCTTCGAGTTACATAAAAGAGACATAAGTAGAAATTCCAAAACTACAGCTAAATAGTCTTGCATTCGCGTCCCTTGTTACCTGCTTACTAGATACCTGAGAATACAAGTCGTTTTGAAAAGTGTCAACTAAAAAGTTGGTGAGTTCATAAGCAGTTTTGTGTATAAAATCGTTTACACTTGTTTAGAATCGTTCTTGTTGTACTTTCAGAAAATCCGATATTTTCTATGAAATCGTTTGAAGTCTTGCCTTGAAAATCATGAATATGTGTGTGCATGACATTACTTTTGTTCATCCTTTAAAGGAGTGATTTTGAAAAGTAGTGTGATTTGTAAAAGTGAGCTGTGTCCGAGAATAGTTCTTTTGGATAGTAACAATCAACCGTTTCAAGAAAAATCCCTTATTTTCAAAAAGGAGATATGGTTGAAACTCTTGTTCCTCTTATCGAGTAAAATTGAGTGTGTGCTTTCTAGTTTATCGTTATCAAAATCGTAGAAAAATCGTTTTCCCCATAAAATCCTATATTTTCTGCTATAAAATAATCGTAAGTTCTAGTTTCCAACTATGTATATGTGTGGGTTAGTTTATCATTATCAAAATCGTTTACAAACGTTTTCCATAGAGTCCTACGCTTTTTAATTTGTAAAAATAGTAGTATTACGACTCTATACTTGTAGGAGAAAGAATCAACATGGCTATTGTGGACATTCTACGCGATGAAGAAGGACAGTCAACACAACAAATGTGGACCATCACCTATCACGTGTAGGACAATCAACACAATGTGCCAAAGTTTATTTATGAGGTTTTCCTTACATAAATTTCTAGTTAATATAACATATTCTAGTGAGTCGTTATAACCATACTAATCTGACGAAGTGCCTGTTTTGGCGTTTCTCAGGCGCCCTCGGTTTGGATAAGACATTTGTCACCCTAAACTGGCCTGTCTAGCTGTAGCGAACAGCGAAGGTGCAGGGTGTCAACCCCGTATAGATCTATACACAAATTCCCGCTCTCCCTCCAGGAGACTCTGACTATAACTCCTTACAGGACTTAGACGTACACTAATATTTTTATATTTAGGTACTTTTGAGATTTGTCTGACTAGAATAGTAACAACCTTTTGAGCAATCGTTAGAGATCCTTTATTTGTTAGATAAATAATGAAATTCGTACTTGTTGAATAAGAATATCGTTCTCGTTCCATATCGTTGATTGTGCTTGTTAACTAGGTACACGTGTTCGTTCTTTTCGTTTATTGAAAAATAAGTCATTTTAGTCAAGAGAGAAAAAGTGTCAAGTTATAATTTATATAAATTTATAACTGCCGGTTATGACACGCATTTTCTGTTTTATGACATATAGAACATTACTTATGTTCTTGGAGGTTCTATGACAGCAGCTTATGACATACAAATATTTATGTCATAAAGACTCTATTTGATATTTTCTTGACGCAAACTTTTATATTGAATATTTACAAAATACTCCCTGACAATTTGCAAAATAGTCACAAAGTTTCCTTTTTCGAAAATTACTAGAAATGGTGTCCACTTATCAAGATCCCTTTTTATGATTTGTATCTCTAGACATGAGAGCATAGATAAAGGGGTTAAGTTGGACACACCCAATAGTTGGGAGGCTCTATTGTACAAAGTATCCTCTGTTCTTTATGAAATTTAGAAATCCTTCGTTCATGAGTATATTACTAAATAATAATTTAATAATATTTCACACACACATACAAACATACGTATATATGCAATGATTTAATAATCTAGGCAAGATTTGACTTGTACTCTCCCCCAAAAACATTAAAACATTGAAAAAGGTGGGGTATGAAGCTCACCTTGAGTTAGTTGAGGAGTTGTCTGGAGTTATGGAGTGAAGATCTCAAGCTTAAACTCTTGCAGAGATGAGGAACTTCCCTGGGAGGGATGCTTTCCTAAGGATGATCATCACATATTATTATGAATAAAATAATATGGATTCATCTTGAAATATAATAAAATATTAGGTGGGTGGAGGAATTTACCTTTCAACTCCAGGGAGAAATTGAGAATTTCCTTTCAGCAAGATCCCCTGTTCTTGCTTGAAGATGAGTTTTTGAGAGAAAATGGGAAAAGTGAGAGAAAATGGAGTCTAAACTCCCTTACTGTCGTGGCTTTGAAGTATAAGGAAAGGAAAGGAATCTTTAATGCATGGGGATCTGGTGGTCCATGCATGGATATTTCATGGGTAAAGCATGGAATACTGTGATTTGCATGGGAAATGAGGATTTTATCAAATCACAAAGTCAACTTCCTTGTCCTTTTCTTGATTTAGGATAAGGTTTTCCTAAATCCCAAACATTTATTTTTATGAAAAACATGCTTAAAATAATTATATTTAGCATAAAATAGGGGTTTAAGGGGTTTAGGATAGGAAAAATGAGAGTTTGGTGTGATTTCCGGCGTCAAAATGTCCTAAATGATGAAAAGGTCCGGAAATGGCAAAAATCCGGAGCTTAGAAGCGAAATCCGAAGTCATTATGAAAATTCCGGAGCAAAGGAGTAAATTCCGAAGCAAACAGTGAAGTTCCGGAGCAAATCTCGCAATTCCGGAGTGCTCTTCTCTGATCCGAAGTCGTCTGATCAATTCCGAAGCCATCTTCCAAATTCCGGAGTCATGCGAGCGAAGTCCGGTCCGGCCAGCAGTCTTCCGAAGCGAAGTTCCAAAGCAAGAAGGGGGGAAGTTCCGAAGTAGTGAGTCCTCTTGGTTCCTTAGGAGGCATTTCAGACTAAGAGGTTCCGGACCAAGAGGGTTCCAGACCAAGAGGTTCCGGACCAAGAGGGTTCCGGACCAAGAGGAGTCCGGACCAAGAGGTTCAGGACCAAGAGGAGTCCGGACCAAGAGGGTTCCGGACCGAGAGGTTCCGGACCAAGAGGGTCCTTTTGGGGTTTCCTCTTCCGGTTTTGAGCTGTTTTCGACTAACGAAGGTCTTTAGGGAGATTTGAGAGAGATTTGAGATACGTGGAGAGATTTGGGAGAGATTTCACATACTTGGAGAGATTTGGGAGAGATCACTATTCTTGGAGAGATTTGGGAGAGATTCACTATTCTTGGAGAGATTTTGCATACTTAGGGAGATTTGGGAGAGATTCACTATTCTTGGAGAGATTTGAGAGAGATTCACTATTCTTGGAGAGATTTGGGAGAGATTCACTATTCTTGGAGAGATTTCGCATACTTAAAGAGATTTGGGAGAGATTCACTATTCTTGGAGAGATTTCGCATACTTAGGGAGATTTGGGAGAGATTTCACATACTTGGAGAGATTTGGGAGAGATTCACTATACTTGGATAGATTTGCATTCTAACACTTTATGGCTCCTTATGAACTCATATTGAACACTTAGGAGTGTTAGCACAAATCTCACAATAGTCCTTACTTACCTGAGGACGGAATTTCCTAGCCAAAAGTGCTAGTTGTGACAGATTAGGGTTTCGAAATTAGGGTTTGGAGGTGATGGAGGCTGGTGCGGAGGCCAGATATGATGCTTAAATAGGGTGCATGCCCTAAAGATTAGGGTTTCTTCCAGATTTTCCTACTCATCGAGTCAGGACTTCGACTCGTTGAGTAGCTCGCTAAAAACCCATGCATATTTTGCCTTCTACTCGACGAGTTAGGGCCACCAACTCGTCGAGTAGCCCTTGCAAAATGAATAAATGAATAAGTTTAAATGCATACCAGGAACCAGGCGTTACACACACTTACAAGAATCGATCTCACAAACCACCTAGATACCAATTAGATGTCAAACCTCAGTTTACAACTTAAACCCTATAAGTTTGATCAAAAGTTAAACTAGTAAAAAAGTCAACGGTCAACTGGTCAAAGTCAACGAACTTTAGATCTTACGATGATTGATAAGTGTCTAGAAGGTAGAATATTGGTCGCGACCCAACTATTGGTCGTGTCACAATCACGTAACAACATAATAGTCACAAAGCTTCTTTATAACTCGTGGTGCGACCTGTCCTTGGCTATGTCGCACTTTCCAGAGTAGAATCCACTTTATGAGTTAAGCACGTAATCCCTTCTGATCAAGGCTCAAACTCTCAGATCTGAAACTCACAAAGGTTAGAATGGATTAAGTTTCCAACTTTATCCATAATCAAGACTCACTCAAGCTAAAACTTAAACCATGACTTCTTATAAGCCCAGAATGGTCAAGAACTTGTGCATGGCTCAACGAAAGCGCATGCACACACATTTTTCTTCTCTTAAATGGCTAAAAGACTCCAATATCCACTCTAGGGTTCTGACCTCAAGCCAAAAGGGTAAAAATGAGATAAAATCTCATTTTCAACTTAAAACTAAGCAATAATATAAATAAAGCAAGGAACTTTAGATCTTACGATGATTGAGAAGTGTCTAGAAGGTAGAATATTAAGCTTAAAAGAACGCCTCCAAGCACTACAAGCTAGTTTTCTCTTCAAGGTTCTCACAAATGCACCAAACTCTCTCTAATGGAGGCTCAAGGATAGGGTGTCATTCTTTGGAGATGGAGACTGAAGAATGGTACAAACACTAGAAGTTAGTGCAATTATACAGGGCTCATAGCCTAAGACTAGTTTTAAGGTTGATTGTGGCTTCATGTTGCCACCCATATAAGGTCGCGCCACTACCTAATGACGTAGCACACACCGCAACCATCAAGTATACGCGTTGCGATCCTCCCCTGTACCCTAATTAAAACTTTAACATAAAGAATATCAATTAACAAACAACATACCGGAAGAACATGTGTTACAACTCTCCCCTACTTCAATCAGATTTCCTTCTCGAAATTCGTTGCTACAAATAACTCAGGGTAATCCCACACATATCCTCCTCGTTTCCCGAGTCCATTTGGAACCCTTCTGATGTTGCCAGCACACCTTTACCAAACTGATCACCTTGTTGCATAAGGTCTTTCCCAGCGCACATTTATGTTGCCTCATGTTCAGATTCGACTGATCTAACAAGTATTTCAAATTCTTGTGGTCCGTGTAGATATGAGACCGGACCCCATATAAATAGTGTCTCCAAATATTTAGATCAAATACCACTTCTCTAAACTCCAAGTCATACGTAGGATAGTTAATCTCATAAGGCTTTAACGGTCTCAAGGCATATGCAATCATCTGACCTCGTTGTATAAGTACGGCTACTAAACTTATGATGGAAGCCTCACAATACACTACCATATCATCAACACCCTCATGAAGGGTTAACACTAGAGCCTTATATATCATCTGACTCAAAGTCTCAAATGTAGTTTACTGCTCGGAACCCCAACGAAAACCAACACTCTTCTTAGTTAAATGGGTCAACGACATCGTAATCTTAGAGAAATCATGAATAAATCTCCGATAATACCCAGTCAATCCCATAAAACTTCTGATCTCAAAGGGAGTCTTCGAGACCTACCACTTCATCACTGCCTCAATCTTAGCAGGGTTGACCAATATACCATCCTAACTAACGAGATGCTCCATAAATTTAACCTCTCATAACCATAACTCATACCAGGAGATTTTGGCATATAGCCTTTCTCTCCTCATAATGTCAAGTATCTCTCTCAAAAGCTCCACATAATGTTTCCTAGTCTTTGAGAAGACTGTGATATCATCAATAATGTAACGTCCCAAATTCCAGAATATTTTTTTCATTTTCAAAATAGAATAAACACCCATTTTTGTAAAATATAATTGATGTAAACCCATTTGTTCATAAATTGTAATTTAAAATTAGATTTATAAGGAAAACAATGTGGAATCTTGAATTATAAAAACTGTTGATGTGTGTGCGCAGTCCCGCCTTCGCGATCCGATAAGTACTTGAAAACATTAAATCCACAATAGTAAGCCAAAACTTAGTGGGTTCCCCAAAATACCCCACACCACCAAACAGATAAAAACATGCATACATGAGCCTTCAGCATGAATGAACCGCCTCGCAGGGCCTATAGCCTATTTGGACCGCTCTCCGGTCCTTCGGCCTGACTGGACCACCTTGTAGGGCCTACAGCCTATCCGGACCGCCCTGGTATCTTGTCCATCAACACAAAGCAGGTATGCCTCAAACCAACAACACTATATCGACATATGCATAAACAAGAACAAGCAAATGCAGGTAATCATAGAAGATCTACCAACTAACGGAGCATAACCACAAAGGTGCATAACACAATCTAATGGGCCGACCTTGGTGCCTTCAACCCATGAGTACAATGAGAGAACTCCCCTGAAACAGAACAGCAAAGCACAGACTAAAACCACTGAAGTGGCAAAGATGGATTCCCAAGCTCTCTGTACACCTATAATCATATTAATATTCTTTACTTAGTTCATAATTCAAGTATTACTTGTTAATACCTCATAATACATATACCTTCAATAACTATTAGATTATTAACAAATGTTTCGTCTTTATATAAATTCATATAATTAAGAAAAGCTTCTATATTTTTAATTCGATCGCTTAGAGCACTTTTACATTCTTAAACATAGCTTTATTAATTCGATTAATTCTTATTAAATTATTTACCCTGTAATTAATTTAACCAAACCACAATATAGATATTTACCATCTACTATAAAGAATAAACGACCTGATTTTATTTCAAATTTCTATTTAATAAGGATTACTTTATATTGAGTGTGTATTGTATTTAAACCGAAAGTCACCTGGCCCAAAACCAATGATTAAACCCATATATTTATCTTTGAAATAAGTCCATATAGAATATACTAGCCCATTAAAGTTGAGTTAATATACCCATATGATTTAGCCTAAATGACTTAAAGCCCAAATCCAAAAGAAACGTTGCACTCAATTAGTTCAATTAGTCCAAGAAGTACCTGAGTAATAACCCTAGCATGCCAAACTCATTCCTGGAGTCATCAATCGTGCAGCCTCACGCAGAAAGAAGCACCAAGTTCTCGCTTGAAAAACTCAGTGGAAGCGCCTTGAGCGAAAACCATACTCGATCTCACTTCTAAAGATGGTCGGGAACTTGCCGCGGGAAGTCAAACCTCATGCGAATCATCCTTCAAAGTCATTAGAGATGGCAATCCTTGATCGTTACCAAATTTGGAACATGCTCAGGCCCTCTCTCTTAAACTCTAGTCGTCTTCGCCACCATGAATGCTTCAAAGATTGAACTTTTGCGTTTTCTTTATGTCACTGCCGGAGAACTCAATCATAGCTCTCTTTCTTAATTAATGAAAAATATGAAACAGACACAGACACCCACTTACAAAGGAGACGAGTCCTCAACCTTTCTAATATAAATCTTCATATTTCAATTTGCTTCACCAGAGATGACAGTCAGCAGTAATCCAACGAACTCCCATGATCTCGTTACTCACTACAATCACTAGAGAAGCATGATTTCTCCGGAAGTTCAGTTCTCTATCTCTCCCTTTCTTTCGTGATTCCAGCTCAAGGGAGGAAGGAGAGGCTACACTATAACGAAGTGAATCGTGAACAAGAGGGTAGGGCCAAAGAACTTTCGGGTTGCAGCAATATGCAGGTCTAAAAAAATGGCAAAATAGCTTCCGTCGTGTTGTGCGATTTAATGGGAGAAGATGACATATATTCTGAAACTGGCAGCAATAGTCCCTAACGTTTGGCATGCTGGCAAGAAATACCTTACTTTTGAAATCTCTTAACAAAACTAGTCTCTGAAAATTATGAAATCGACACTGGATCTATAAAACTTATTTATATTAAATAAATTGATTTATTATTATTTATTTATATTATCATTAATATTATTATTATTGATTTAAGTATTTACATTTATATGAAGCCTTTTATTTAATTAAATCATTTTCCAAACCTTCGAAATTTAGTCTTTAATTATATAATTATCCGCTACTATTCGATAACCTTATTACGAAATAATTAAACAGAAACGGGCATTATAAGTAAATATTACCACTGACCGATCTAGCATAGGCCTTCACACGTAGTTCATCAGGTCCATGAATGCGGCGAGTGCATTAGTAAGCCCAAAATGCATCACTACAAACTCATAGTGGTTGTATCGAGTCTTGGAGGCCATCTTCGATACATCCTCCACTCCCACTCGCATCTGATGGTACTCCCAAACTCATATCAATCTTGGAAAAATCAAGATGCACCCTGAAGATGGTCAAACAAATCGTCAATTTGCGGTAGTGGATAATGATTCTTCACTGTGAGCTTATTAAGCTCCCTATAGTTAATGTACATCTTGTGTAAACCATTTTTCTTTTTGACAAAAAAAATTGGTGCCCCCCAAGGTGAACTGCTTGGTCGAATAAAATCATTGTCTAACATCTCCCAAAGTTGAGTGGATAACTCTTGTATCTCTGGTGTTGCAAGAAGATATGGTGCATTGACTATCGGAGCTGCACCAGTTACCAAATCAATCCTGAACTCAAGCTACCTCTCTAAAGGTACACATAAAAAATCATCGGGGAAAACATCTAGGAACTCCTGAACCACAGGTACCTCAATCTTGGTCTACTTCTTCTTCTCAATCTGAGTATCAACTACATATGCTAAGAACCCCATACAACCATGTTGCAAATACCACATGGCCCTCACAGATGAATAGAAAGTCGGGCCTCCCAGTAAACCCTCTCCTTGAATGGATAGTAGTCCCCTACTTTGGGTTCGATTCTCACACCGACTGTCACGCATAATCAACCAGGCCCCTAAACTGGCTCAGCCAATCCATACCCACCATTATGCTCATCTCATCCATAGGAATAGGAATAATATCCATAGGTAATTGTACAGTGTAGATCTACAAAATGCAATCATGGTAGACTCTCGATACTCTAACTGTCCGATAATCAACTATCTCGACCATAATAGGGTGGTCCAATGCTCCCATTGTGATATCAAAACTCTTATTGAACGCAAAGGACATAAAGGAACGACTAGCTCTCGAATCAAATAATACGAAAGTAGGAATACCATTGAATATGAATCTACCTAATCACATACAAAATAATGAGAAAAAAGGAAAAGACAACAGATAATAAATAAATGAACAAATACAGTGACGACGTATGACGCGACCCACACCTCCTCAGGCGTGAGCTGAAAAGCTTTCCCTTGGCCCTCGGGGCCTACACCATTCCATGGCGGCCATTTGTGATCCTCAAAGTTGTAGGTTTTGGAGCATGTACTACACCTGTTGTGAGTAAGTGATTCCGAATATAGCTCAACTGAGTGCAATTGTAGAATACCCATGTACCCTGCTTACAATCCTTGGTGTAATTCCCCTCCTTACCATACTTGTGGCATCCTAACCTTCGACGCATACCCTCTTGTGGCTTCTTTCACTTGTAGCAAGTACATCCTTGTTTTCCTCTTGATCTCTAATCGGAAATTTTAAACCTTTTTATTATCAGATGAGTCAGAACATGCACATGTGTGCCTCTCTCTTCTATCTCTATTTGGTCTCAAACTCCAGCTCCCTCATTGTAACGTCGTAATTTTTTTGCCAATTTTTTTCTTTTAAAACAATCTTTAATAGAGTATTTTTGTGGAAGACGTGGTTATTTAAAATTCATGCTTTAAACAAACCACATGTTACCATCTTTCAATAACAACCCAATTAAAATTGTTTAAGTTTATGAAAACCATTATTGAACAAAAAGTAACAAACAAAACATGTCCAAGTGGAATCGTCTAAACAAAAACATACTACCCAAAGATAAATGTCCCCAACCTCACCAATCCAATCATCTATGCTACCTGTAACGGCCAAAGGCACAAAGTACAAGAAACAAGTGTTAGCCCATGTTGAACGAGTTAATAAAAGTTGCATATAGTCGTAGGAAAAACGTACATTTCCCAGACGGGTCAACAAATTCAGTTTATGACATAACAACATTAAGAAACAATACTCCTTACTCACATACACAATACATATAACAACAAATTCATCACATAGCACCAAAGCATAACATATCACCAATAGCAATATGTAGCACCAAAACATAACATATCACCAAAAGTATGTCACCAAAATCATATCACCAAAATTATGTCACCAAAAGCATATCACCAAAAGTATGTCACCAAAAGCATATCACCAAAAGTATGTCACCAAAAGCATATTACCAAAAGTATGTCACAAAAAGCATCACATATCACCAAAAGCATCCTATGATAAGCATGAGTCTCTACGTACATCCTATCCCAAGGGAACTACCCATTTCACTACTTGTGTGCCCGCATAGTTGAATGCTCTAAGTGAGTCATGACTTCCACCCAAGACACCAGCCCCAGACACCCCTTTCGCTACTCCGACTATGCGAAATACAAGTATTCCATGGTGTCATTCAGGATTTGGTACCAACGGTGTTGTACATCAATAATACCTCCCAATCAAATGTGATGTTTGTACTAGTCCTCCTCGGTAGGACCACACCAATCCAATCAACCAATATCATGATATTCGCCAAATTCATCAAGAATTCACCAAATCATAGCAAACTATCATCTTTTCAATCAAATTTAAGCTAGCACACCATAAACATTATAATCATCATAATGGAGTCAAATATCAATTTAGACCCGAAGCATGGAAACTACAAGTAATCATGACAAATTAACAAATCATACTCAAATACAAAACAATGGCTAATTTAGACATAAAGTGAATCAATGATCTGTATACGAATTGTACATTGCGACTTATGCACATTTAGTGAGTAAAACAACTAACTCACTATAGCCTTGGCGAATACTTTAATAACTTCTAGTTTTAAGCTCCCTTGAAGGTGTCAAGACCTCACCTAATCACATATATCATCAAGTTCATAAGTGCATGCAAAATCTATAAGTTTAGCTCATCTTATTTTAATTTTATAATTCCAGCCATGACCACCATTCAATGTTTTAATCATAAGACAGAACCTACAACTCCAACCGGAATGACTCCAGAGTTTCTAGAAACTAAAATCGATTTATTACAACCTTATTCTTTTGGTCATTTTCTCAAAGTCGGACTAGAATTGCCTCTATAGGCCTCGCAATACAGGTAAACATTGATGTGCACATTTCCAATTTTCAACAAAAATACCATATGCTTTGAAATTTTAGAAAAAGGATTAAAGCCACTCAATATCACACACAATAGGCTTGAATGAAGGTATTAAGACATAAATTCAATTCTTAGTATAAAGATCAAAGAGATTACACTAAAATGTTGAAAGTAGGATTCCCTAAACATATAGACAAACTTCTAGACCAAAGTTCCAAATTTTTTACTCGAAACAACAGTCAGTTCAAGGCCATTTTAACACCACCAAGGACTGAAAAATATACATTATTTTTCCCTATTCCAGTAGTTGAGTCTTTTATATTTTCAGGAACTACTCAAAAAAGTCCATACGATTTTTCTACAATTTTCTATGGATTTTACAAAATGGGATATCAAGGTAGTTAATTTCTGTCCAGTTAGTGAAAATGACGATTTTCACCTTGGTTAGAGACAACATCAGATCCTGGGAAAAATCCCGGACAAATTAGACTCAAAATTTAAACTTTGAGAGTTTACGGATCCTAAATCCGACTCTCGTTGATTTTTCTACATATTTTTTACAAAACAAGGACAAAATATGTATTTTCCTACAATTCCCAACTTTGAGTATTAAGGGTTAGTTGACAACTTAACCCATTAATCCATAACCAAAAATGACTATAAAGAGGAAAATTGAGTTCTTGACAGTAGAAAATTTTCAAGGAGTTAAAAGGAAAATTTGTTATCTCAAACCATGACTCAAAGTACATTGTTTTAAGGGAAAACAAAGTACATTGCTAAAATAGAAAATACCATTAAGGGCTTGAGTTTCCTCCACCATTAATCCATGTGTAAAGACCTTTAGGGACTGTTTTGAGAACCTATTAAATGGTTCAAAACAAATTCTTATATGCTAGAAATTACTCACAAGAGTCCATGAGAATTAGAGTGAAAGAAATCATGATTAAAGGCACCAAAGAAAAGATATTTGCTCTATAATTCTTACTTCACCAATAACATCATAAGCGAGTTTTTTTGAAGGATTTTGATAGAAATAACTATCCAAGAACACCTCTACTAGATATGAAATTCGGTCATACATAAATCCAAAAGAATTGAAGTGAAAGAACACAATAATTTTGACACCAAATAAAAAGCAATTGACCCAACATTTCAATCAATTCACTAACATTTTGAAGAATTTACACACAAGTAAGAAGAAGTCATGAAAATTACCATCTGGGTCGAATTTTTCAACCCTCCATTGCTCCCACAAGAAATATCGTCGACATCCTCTACACATCCTCGCTATCGCCGTTGCTTGCCCTCTCCCTTCACGTTCAGTATTTTCTTCATTCTTCTTTTTTTACGTCGTAATCACATGGGGACAACATAGGATATATTGTGCTTCTCATTTGAACCTCTCTTGGATGGTAAATCGCAAAAATGCTGAAGTCAGAAGATATCAATCGATTATTTTTTCTCTTTGGGAGTTATGGACAAATTTTACAAGTTAGCCCATATACTTTCAACGTTAAGTCCCCTCTTCCCTAACCCTAGATACCTTCACAAATAAAGTTACTTTTAATGACATTTTAACCCCTCGAAACCATTTACACTAATTACATGGATTATATTTACCCTAAATTCCCCCAAATCCATATAATTAAGTTATATACTCGATTAATTCTTTTAGGTGTTACTTGACACCCTCTTTATTTAATTTATTTCATCTATACTCTTAAAATCGAAATAACTTTAAAAACTAGGTATTCAACTAACGGAAACCTAACGTCATTTACAAAAAGATTTTTGGGTCGTTACACTCGCTCTAGTCACAACCACCATCATAGTGAATGTATGGAATCTAGTAGTTGCCAGAAACTCCTTGATATTAGCCCTTAACATCCTTGAGTAATGAAACATTTTCATCTTCTCAGTTGTTGCGTACTCGGGGCAGAACAACGCCCTCCTAGTGAACTTGCTGGTGATCTCTGTCACTTACTCAATGGTCTGTGAAAGATTCAAGAACTCTTGTGCTAATCTATCCTATTGTTCCCAAACCAACAAATTAAACAAGTAAATTAACATGAATGGAATCAAGAATAATGAAATAAAACTATATTGACTAGAATAATTTCAATAAGCAAGATGTAACGAGAAAACATACTCTAATTTCTTTCATGCTCTTGATTGATAACCCTTTACACCAGTAGGGTTTCGATATATATATATATATATATATATATATATATATATATATATATATATATATATATATATATAACAAAAGATTTAAAGTTCTATCTTAACATACAAAATAGACAGAAATAAGGAAACACAATCCCTTACTAAAAGGGAGTCTTCTATTATATTGAAATCCCGATCTCGATACTATCCTTAACCCATAAGGAAGTAATCTTCAAAAGTACTGCTATATATTCATGAAGCTTCCTGATGTCATCAATAGATGCAAACCCTAATGACCATCAGTGGCACTGACAACACCGTCTCAATTTGACTTATCAAATCACAAGGGTCCTAACAATCTCCCCCTATTTGATAATGTCAATAATAACTATACTAAGTATTAAATATTTATATAAAAAGTACATAAAGAAATGCAAACTTTAAGGAAAGACTCCAACAATCCTGTTTTTATATTCAATAGCTTCAAACATAATCTCAGGCTTAACAAAGAAAAATATCTTAGTAGCTCCTATCTTCTCTCGCTTAGATCCATGATATCATCATATGATAATGTTTAACAAGTTGCTTCCCTTTGATCAAGTCTCATAGATATACTAGATCATGTGTTGGAGTCCTATGCAAATTTGCATGCCTTTGATAGGTCTATTAACAATATTATAACACTCAAGAACAGTGTTTGGGGGTAAGTTGTTATTTATCATCCCGTAACTAAAGGGGATAAGACCCTTGATGTCTTCATCTTCATACTTTTGTCTTCTTCTTCTTTTTCTTTGAAAAGGTTTGGGAGGAGGAGGTGGAACAACGATGTTTAACTTCTAAACCTTTTTCATGAGTTTACCCACAACAGTTCTCAATTCGTGCTACAAGTTGCTCTTGTTGTTAGAGCTTACTTGCATTTTTTCCTCCTATTAAGAACAACCATACTTGGTGAGTTTTGAGACATGAATTTTCTCAGGAAAGAGATGAGGATCACCTTTACTTGTTATGCTTAATGTTAGAACTTTGTTGTTCTTAGGGTGGGAGCACATGACTTTCTGTAACATCATGTTTATTAAATAAATAAATAGATAAAACTAATGAATGAATAGTAGCCCAAAAATCCATAATATTTAGCGGGGTGTTGGTTTCGGGGAGCCAAATGTTATAATTTGGATTATTCATGGGTTAAAGTGTAATTCCAGGATTTGTTTTGTAAAGATTTTCTGAGGTCAGGGAGTGTTTGGTAAATATTTAACCTAAATTTAAAGATTTTGAAGACTGGGGGTTGTTGGGTAAATTATGGATTGAATTTGAAAAGGATTTTAGAATTCAGGGTAGGATTGGTAATTGTTGGACTTATTATGATAGGAATTATGGGAGCAGGGGTATAATGGGTAAATATTGGAGCTAATTCGAAAATATTTCAGAAGGGAGGGACCAATTGTGTCAGCATGGGATGAAGTTTCAAATGGAGGGTATATAACCCGTCACCCCGTAACCTTAACCCTACCTCAACATTCAGTCGCCACTACGTTATACCCCCACTCCCTCCAGCCGCCTCCTTACTTGTTGTAGCCGGAGCACCCGTCGTCAACCACCGGAGTCGACCACCACTGTTGAAACCGGAGACCACCTATCTAGCTGCCAACAAAGAAGAAGGGCCCCTACTCCGACGTGATTTAGTCATAGATATCGGAAGATTGATGTTTTCGAGGCTGACGTAGTCGTGGTTGGGTTACTTCCTCTCACTCTCCTTTATTCTCCTGTCGCGGCGTTGTCTCTGTTGAAGACATAGTCGCCATCATCCGTCTGCCGCCGCTGCTGCCCGCCATTCCGTATCGCTGTCATCAACGTACTCCACCAGGTGGGTGGTGGTGTTCCTGTCCCGGGCAAAGCATGTGTTTCTGTTGTAGGTGTGTGTCGTGGGTAGTGTTTGTTTGGCCGGATTTCACGAGAAAAGCCACCACCACCACCGTGAGGTGGTGGCTGCAGCTCTCTACCACCGCCTGCCGCCACAAGGGTGGCTGAGTATGTGTGTATCTTATTGTGTGTTTATTTTGGGATATTGTGTTGTATAGTTGTAATTAGTGACCGGAATAATCAAGGAAATTCATAACCGCCACCGTAGGGTGGTGGCTGCTGCCTTCTGCTGCCACCAACCGCCGTGTTGGATGGCGGTGTGCATTGCGTGTGATTGGATTGCTTTTGGGATGCTTGGACATGATTGGACTAGAACCATAACCACCACCGTGAGGTGGTGCCCGCCACACTGAGCTACCGTTAACCACCACTACCCGAGGTGGTAGTAGGTGGTTCCCGACTTATTTAACCCTAATTGACCTAAAAACCTAACCATTTGACTAATGGGCATGCGATTGGGTTGGAAACCCTAATTAGGGTTTAGAAAACCCTAATTTTTTAATATGATAATTTGGAATTGTTCGAACCCGCATTTTGGACCATTGGATTGGAATTATGAATTAATCCCGACCACATTGTATGTTTGACCTAGTAGAGTGATGGACTTAATGGATTAAGTCCTTAATGGGTTAAGTAAGAACACTTAACCCTAATCGTCATTTTATGTGAAAACCCTAATTTTGTTTGGGCCTTGAGTTGGGCTTTTCTATTGGGCTTTGGTGATTGGGTGTCACACCCCGAAACCGGAACGGCAGAAACGTTCCGGGGGGGAGGACGTCATGCATAGTATCACAACAATTGTATCATAGCAAGCATAGTAAACACAACCAGACATTGAATACATATATGAAAAGGTTTACATTGTTTAATACATAGTTCTATCCATATCAAAGTAAAATGGTAAAGACGTGACTCTAATGCTCCGACTTCTCCGGACACTTGGAAGTACCTGTCTACTAATTCCCTGAGAATACAAGCAGTTTGAAAAATATCAGCATAAAGCTGGTGAGTTCATAAGCATTTAGTTTTAGAGAAGAATGTTCTTTGATTCTTTTGAAAAGTATTCCCCAAGAAAATCCTATATTTTCTTATGAAAGGTAGTGTTTAAAGAGTATCTATTAGTAGAAGATAAACCATCAGTTTTAGAAAACATGTTATCTGTCCTAGAGGTAGAGATGCCAGTTTAGAAATTCCTGAATACTATCAGTATATATAAAAGTAGTTTTATTATTCAAAATAAAACTAATGAAGGGTAGAGAGTCCGTAAACAAAATTAGTTTATACTTATTTGCGAGTCGTATAACCATACTTGATATGACCGAGAGACCTTTATAACGTTCTTCAGGCGTTAAGCTAAATGACATTTGTTCACCACAGGCATGCCTGCCTAACTGTAGCTAGCAGTTCTGGTGTGGGATTGTCAGTCCCGAATAGATCTATTCACAAATCTCACGCTCTCCCTCCAGGAGACTCTGGTTATACTAAAAGGATTTATCACTATACACCTAAGTGCATAGTATTGAAGTAGAGCCTCACAATTCTGTATAATCTAGTTTACTAGCGAGAAACAGTATAAAACAATAATTATCCTTGAATAATAGTACTTTATACTCCTGAGAAAATATATAACATAAACTAAATCTACCATAGTTTATATGTATTCATTTATGAAATCTGATTAAGTAGAGACTGCCTAGAGGGTTATCCCAAACTATACCCATTATAGTTTATTAG
Source organism: Lactuca virosa (assembly GCF_052849685.1). Lineage (NCBI taxonomy): Eukaryota > Viridiplantae > Streptophyta > Magnoliopsida > Asterales > Asteraceae > Lactuca > Lactuca virosa. Next base: position 485,252,888 of record NC_136429.1, read on the forward strand.
AGTTGATATGGAAAATGCTTTGTAAAAACCTTTCTGAAAGCTATGAAGTTGGATTTCCAAAATAGAAGTTTCCCTTATGCTCAACATATTACAAAAAGAGATAAAATATCCGAATATGTTATTAAACGTGGAAATCGTTGGACTGCATTAATAAGTTTAAAACTTAACAAAATACTTAGAGTTTGGCTTGTATTCCCCCCTGAAAACATTAAAAACGTGGAAAATGTAGGGGTATGAAATCACATCGGGTGATTTGAATGAAGGATCGGCACGAAATGCTGGATGTTCAAGTGAAGCCTTGAACACGCTTTGATCCTAATTAACATGTAATGACACATAACAGAGTCAAATGGAGGTATTTCACCACTAAATGTGATGGAGAACCACTCTAGGAACTTGGGACTACTTGCACTAAGGGTTAGAGCCCTAGAGGATTGCATGAGGTGAGTGTATGGCCACCTTTAAGGTTTGTGCGACCATGGGTGTGCGGCCCAGTGGGTGTGCGGCCGTACACTCATGATGGAAAGTGCTTTCGAGGTGTTTTCAAGGTCCATACTTGCATCCATGAAGTGTTCTAGGTCTATACTCGTGTGTAGTGAATGTTAAGGGTCCTAGAAGTGTGTTTGTGGCCCTAGAATGAGTGTGTGGTCGCACACTAGGGTGTGTGGTCGCACACTTGGAGTGTGCTGCCGCACAAGTGTGTGTGCGGCCGTACATAGGTGTGTGCGGTCGTACACCCCACACAAAATGTCCAAAAATGCCATTTCCAAGGTACACAAAGCTAGGGGCATGTTTTTCTCGAATATGGAAGTCAAACTCTCACTTTGGAGGGTGTTTTAAGAGTGTGCGGCCACCTTAAAGGGGGTGTGCGGCCGCACTCTCTTCCATACACGAGGAGTATGTCGATTTTGCACACTTAAGGTCTAGATAGAGTGGTCTTTCATGGTTATCAAGTTAGAGGATGAATTACTCACGTTCTTGAAGCTTTGAAGAGTTTGCGGTTGAAGAAACTTGAGAGGAAATGTGTTGTGTGCTGCCAAGGTGTCAAAGGAATGAAAGGAAAGGGGTCTACCCTTTATATAGGGGTGGGTGTGTGGTCCTGGGGGGGAGTGTACGGCCGTACACCCATGTGTGCGGCCGCACACTCCTCAAAAAGGGGTGTATGGTCTGGTTTTGTCACTATACGCCTTGCTGACTCATTCCTAACCTCAACCTTGACTGTACCCATGCTTAGAATACTTAAATGGACCCTAAAACAGTGCTAGAAGTTAACAGCGCAAGCTTAACATTGATTGAATTGGCTAGATGTAAAATGAGAAAGTTCCGGTTTGTCACATCATCCCCCCGTTAGAGGGAATTTCGTACCGAAATTCAAGAATAAAGATGTAACTCGCGGACTTGGAAATGATGGGGGTACCTCTGTTTCCTTGTATTCTTGTGTTCTTAAATGAATTCAAGTTCCCGGTTGGCATTCCAGCATACCATCACTATAGGGATGTGACGTTACTTCGTTCGATTGAATTTCTGTTCCATGAATTTGAATGACCCCCCCCATGAAGCGTAGACTTTCGTCTAGCTCGATATCATCGAGGGGAACCACAAGTGTCTTATCGGACAGACACTTAATTAGGTTTGACACGTGGGAGGCGGGATGAACACTGCTAAGTGCTGGAGTTTGTACGCTACGGGACCGATCCTAGCAAGGATCTCAGATGATCCAACGTATCTTGAATTTAGCTTACTACGCTTTCCGAAGCGTATCAGGCCTTTCCAGGGTGATTTCAGGACTCGTGAGAGTACTGTCGTAGACTTGACTCTTGACTAGTTGCGTATCACCCACCTTAGCCCAGCACAGAGGGGATCTATACTTACGGCCATAGAGGGCTTCGAACAGCGCAACCTTGATGCTGGAAAGGTCATCGTTTGTTGCGAGAAAGTTCAACTAAGGGTAGATGAGTGTCCCACGATGTTTTTCCAATTGTCCGGATAGCCCTCTTACTCTGTCCATTTCTTTGTGGGTGATACTCTTCATATGAATACTTTCGGGTTTTCGAAGAGTGATGAATTTTCGAAGTTCACATCCAATTTGTCATTACGAGTGACAAGAGTTTTGCGATCGAACGATTTAAGACAAAGGGTTTGGTATAGCTTAAATTAGTCGAACTAAGTGGGATGTCGTTGTAGAATTGCACGTTAAGTTAGTCTGGAAGAATCGTTTTGTTAGGACATTGATGCCCCGGGGTGAATGTCTCTGGTGTTTGCTGTGTTTGATTCGAGACTAATAGGTACTACTAACACGAGGGTTCTGATGTTTTGAAACTATGAACTTTCATGAAATGGTATACAACTGACCCTAGCATGTTCACTTAAGCTATCATGATTTGCTTATTAGGGATTTAAACCTTATAAAGATTACATGATTCAATCTGGACGAGAAAGTAATCACAATCATGAACAATTATTGGGGTTTTTGAAAACGTACCAAAACAAGGCAGGGTCCTTCGATGCTTCCTCTTTCACTAAGGTCAGACTCCTCTGGTTTCCTCATTGTTCTTTTTGATAGGTTTTGAGGATTCTAACACTTCCTAAGTGTACATGCAACCCTAATAACCTTGGATCTATGTTTGTCTAATAATCATGCAAAGTTGAATTCCAAGGTTATATTCCTATCTAGCATACATGGGGAACATTTTTAACATAAATGAAAGATAGAATAACTTACCTTGTTGTTGATTATGATCCTTGAAACCTTGTGAGCCTAGCACCCCAAATGTGATGCCTCAAATGCTTCACACAACACCAAATGCAAAGGAGTAAACTTTGAGAGAATCTTACACTTGCAAAATCGGCTCTAGCCCTCTTGTTTCTTAGTGTCGCCTATTTTGGTGGAGAATGGGTTTCTTATATAGTGTTGACACATCTAGGGTTACACCATGTAAACCCTAATGTGTCATGACTCTTCATTTCCATGACCCATGGGTTTGTAACTCCCATGGAGCATCCATGGAGCATCCTATGGGTGGAACCCAACTTGATAATCCATGGAGCCTCTTAGCCCACTATATAAGATATGGAAGATTTACATAATCTACCCATATATTTAATTAGTTATCTTTTGATCACTTAATTAATTCTACATTAATTCTTGATCAAACTAATTAAATAATATTATTAATATATTAGAACTTATAATATATTAATAAACCATAAGTGTTATTTCTCTCATTTTAGTTTATCCAATTGCATGGTGCCATGCAACCCAAATGGACCATGCCGGGTCGGGTCAAGTACATACCAGAAATAGTTATGGATTTAGACACCTTATCCAACAGTCTCCCACTTGGATTAGTCTAATAACTATAACTGTAATACTTCAGGAACCGATCGGCAATCGTAGCTCTTTCAAGGTCTCTCAGAACTGAGAAGATGATGATACGCCATTTAAGATAAGTGATCATATAATCCTCTGTTCTAGATATCAGCCGGACAAATACATGGAACAATGTCTTACTTATTGTCCAGCAGTTTGTTTCCCGATTTCCGATTTGTTTGACAAAGAACTTAATTGAACACATCAACTTAGTTCTGACCGGGCCCGGTACATAGGTCAAAACAAAATCATCGAGGGGCCCAGATATCAGCTTCTAATCCAAGAAGGAACAGATAAACTTCGACTCATATGTTTGTTCTACCACTCATTGAATTATACACAAAAGCACGTTTTATAACATCGAGTTACCAATGCGTTAACGTACAATCAATGCATAACCAACTCATAAGTAACAAATCATATCTCTAGGTTTGAAGACTTATATGATATTACCGTTTCACGATCACTCGAGATAAATTCCATGAAGTGATTCCAGTGAGCGTGGGTTGATTCCAATGCTCAGAACTTATGAGCACCCATGAGTGTTGTAGCCAAGTCCAACAACTTAGACCTCTGCAACCAATCATGACAGTCTTGATTCATACCTACTTCCGACATATGACCGACTGTGGAGGTTCAAATAATATGATATACCAAACATAATTATTCTGGAAGTCAAAACATGCAAAAGAAATATAGTAAACGATCGACAAGAGATAGCAACACTTTACTCATAAATAAAACACCTTTTATTCATCATCTAATGTCAATTACACTTTACAAATTTCAAGGTTATCTAACTACTAAATCTAATATCATCCTTCAGCCCTATGCTCCGAGCATGCTGGAGATGCTTAACCCGAGTCAGTCCCTTCGTGAGGGGATCTGCTGGATTCTCATCTGATGATACCCTCTTTGCCACGAGGAGTACTTCTTCTATTCGATGTCTGATGAAATGGTATTTTCTGTCGATGTGTCTGGATCTCCCGTGATCCCTTGGTTCCTTGGCTAAGGCAACTACACTTTCACTATCACAGAAAATTTCCATTGGCTCTTTAATAGCTGGTATAACTCCAAGGTCTCCAATGAAGTTCTTCAGCCATATAGCCTCCTTTGCTGCCTCGCTAGTTGCTATATACTCTGATTCGCAAGTTGAATCAGCCACTGTCTCTTGCTTGGAACTCTTCCAAGAAATTGCTCCTCCATTTAAGGTAAAGACCCAGCCTGACTGAGAGCGGAAATTATCCCTATCAGTCTGAAAGCTAGCATCACTATATCCTACAACTCTCAAGTCTTCACTTCCACAGAGGGTAAGGACCCAGTCCTTAGTCCTCCGTAGGTACTTGAGGATATTCTTTACCGCAGTCCAGTGTGCCTTGTCAGGGTTCCCCTAATACCTGCTAACCATGCTCAAAGCAAAGGCTACATCAGGTCGAGTACACGTCATAGCATACATGATCGATCCTACAGCCGAAGCATAAGGTATTCGACTCATTTCTGCTATCTCAGCCTCAGTACTAGGGCTTTGTGTCTTACTCAATCTGGCATTACTCTGGATGGGTAACTCTCCTTTCTTGGAGTCCTGCATGCCGAATCTCTTCAACACCTTATCCAAGTAAGTACTCTGACTAAGTCCAATTAGTCTTTTACTCCGGTCTCTCAAGATCCTTATCCCTAGAATATAGGCAGCTTCTCCTAGGTCCTTCATAGAGAAACACTTCCCAAGCCAGGACTTAACTTCCTGTAGAGTTGGGATGTCATTTCCTATGAGTAGTATGTCATCCACATACAATACCAAAAAGGTAACTATACTCCCACTAGCCTTGACATATACACAAGATTCATCTTCACTCCTAGAAAAGCCAAATTCCTTGACTTTCTCATCAAAGCAAAGATTCCATCTGCGAGGTGCTTGCTTTAACCCATAAATGGATTTATCAAGCTTACACACTCTATTAGGGTACTCTGTGTTGACAAAACCCTCTGGCTGACTCATGTAAACATCCTCAGCCAACTTTCCATTAAGGAAAGTTGCTTTGACATCCATTTGCCATATTTCATAGTCATGAAATGTGGCTATGGCTAACAGAACCCTAATAGACTTAATCTTGGCCACTGGAGAAAAGGTCTCATCATAATCAACTCCCGGAGTTTGTGAGAAACCCTTTGCAACCAGTCGTGCCTTATAAGTGTGTACATTACCATCCATGTCGGTCTTCTTCTTGAAGATCCATTTGCACCCTACAGTCTTACGACCTGGTACATTCTCAACCAAGTTCCAAACTTGATTGTCATACATGGACTGTATCTCACTGTCCATTGCCTCTTTCCACTTGGCTGACTCAGGGCCTGCCATGGCTTCCGCGTAACTATTAGATTCATCCAGACCTATCAGTGTCTCATCACTGATAAGTGTATCACCTTCCGCAGTAATATGGAATCCATAGTAATGCTCAGGTGCATTCCTAACCCTTGTGGAACGCCTCAGAGGTACAGACTTGTCAATTGGCTCAACAGAAGTTTCCTCCTCAAGTTGAGTGCTAGGGTTTGAAGTTCCTTCACCACTTGACTCTTGAATTTCTTCAAGGTCAACTTTCCTCCCACTGTCTCCTTGGCTTATGAACTCTCTCTCTCGAAAGAAAGCCCTCCTAGCTACAAAGGCCACATTCTCACTAGGTCTATAGAAGAGGTAACCAAAGGATTTCTGTGGGTAGCCGATGAAAATACACCTCTCACTTCGAGGTTCGAGCTTATCATGAGTCTCGCGTCTCACGAAAGCCTCGCAACCCCAAATCTTAATGTGGTCTAGTTTGGGTACTTTACCAGTCCACATCTCATGAGGAGTTTTGGCAACTTTCTTTGTGGGAACTAGATTAAGGATATGGGCGGCAGTCTCTAAGGCATACCCCCAAAATGAGATTGGTAGCGAAGCTCGACTCATCATGGAACGAACCATATCCAACAAGGTTCGATTACGCCTCTCAGCTATACCATTCAACTGCGGTGTCCTGGGAGGTGTCAATTGTGAGACAATCCCACATTCCCTAAGATAGTCGAGGAACTCTGAACTAAGATACTCACCACCTCGATCGGATCGAAGCATCTTAATGTTCCTGCCTAATTGATTCTCGACTTCCTGTTTAAACTCTTTAAACCTCTCAAAAGTCTCTGACTTATGCTTGATTAAGTAGACATATGCATATCTACTGTAATCATCAGTAAAAGTCAAATAATAACGATTAGCATCCCTTGTGGCATGTTTGAAGGGCCCACACACATCCGTGTGTATAAGATCCAACAAACCTTCACCCCTCTCACAAGAACCTGTGAAGGGTGACTTTGTCATTTTTCCAAGTAAGCATGATTCGCAACTATCATCTGACTTTAGGTCAAATGACTCCAATACTCCATCCTTTTGGAGTTGGCCTATGCGTTTCTTGCTTATATGTCCAAGACGACAATGTCATAATGATGCTTTATCCAAGTTATTATCATTAACAGAATCAATACACAATACATTATTTCCTAAGTTATCAACCACAGATACAGTTTCATACACACCATCACAAGGTAATGCTTTAAAATAAATAACATTATTAAAGAAAGCATTAATCGAACCAACTTCATTATCAAATGAAAAGGTGAAACCTTGTTTATACAATGCATGAAAGGAAATAATATTTCTTGCCATTTCTGGCGAATAACAACATTTATTCAAATCTAAACAAAACCCACTACTTAGCGATAAAGTATAAACTCCAATCTTGGTGACAGGTAAAGCTTTCCTATTCCCCATGATTAAGTTTATTCTTCCATGCTCCACATTCTCACTTCTTCTTAGTCCCTGCAAATCAGAACAGATATGAATACCACAACCGGTATCAAGGACACAAGAGTTAGAATGGGGTGAGTTATTAGATAAGATAGTGTAAATACCTGCATGGTTGGGTTTAACTTTCCCATCCTTCACATCTTGTTGGTACTTTGGGCAGTTCCGCTTCCAATGTGACTTTTCATGGCAATAGAAGCATTCAGCCTCTTTAGGGTCAGAAGGAGTGACAAAACCTTTCTTGGTTCCACTTGAAGAAGAGCCATCAAGGGTCCTAGCCTTGGTACCCTTCGAAGAGCTCTTCCTCTTCTTCCCTCTACCTTTTCCGATTGCCAAAACCGGGGCGGAGTTTGGAGTAGGAGTGTTAACAACCGTCTTACCCTTAAGACCTATTTCTGCGGTCTTGAGGAGTCCCTGAAGTTTGCTGAGTGTGACCTCTTCCTTATTCATGTGATATGTCATGCGGAATTGATCATAGCACGATGGTAAGGAGTGCAAAATGATATCTATTGCAAGCTCCTCAGGGAAGTTCACATTAAGCTTCAGCAACCGATCCACATACCTTTGCATTTTCTGCATGTGGCTTGTGACGGATTCCCCGTCCTTCATCATGGTTGTTATGATAGAGCATATGATTTCATACCTCTCTTGTCGTGCACTTTGATGGTATCTTTCCATTAGATCTTGGTGTATTTCAAAAGGGTAGAAGTCCTCATAGGACTTTTGGAGTTCCGCTGTCATGGTGGCCAACATGATGCATGCCACTTTTGTAGCATCCCTTTCATGTGCCCGGAAGTCAGCGATCTCCTGGGGAGTTGCAGTGGCCTCATCAATCTCCTTAAGCTCCTTGTCAAGGACATATTCTTTGTCCTCGTAGCGGGTAATCATCCTGATGTTTCTGATCCATTCATTGAAGTTGGATCCATCAAAAGTGACTTTCCCACACAAGTTCATAAGGGTAAAGGAGCCATTAGGATTAGAGCCAAAAGCAGCATTGTTTGAAGACATCTGAAAGAAGAGAACAAGATTACTTTAGATATTAAGAGAGTCCTTAATAAAACACCCAAATGTAATATTAAGGCTAGAATCCAATCACAATATATTATAACTTAGAAGAGGTATGCCGTAATCCAAGCTATAACATATTTGAAAGGTAGGTGAATGACGATTCACCAATTTCCACCATGAAAAACGAAATATAGATATTAGGTTTTTAATTGGTTCTTAGAAATTCCTAGATTCTTTTGAGATTCAATGAACTTTTCAAAGGCATGTTTCAATCTCGAGTGTGCCCTCCAAGTTTTGTGACTGGGATACCGAGGATCACAAAACGAGGTGTGAAGTAACCATGCAAATCACTTGGTACCCTCAAGGTTTATCACTCAATCGATGTGCCGGTAAACCACACACGCTCCACCGATGCTATGGTAAACCTTAAGTCACCCTTTACCTACCTTGTTAAGTCCAAGTTAGTGTGCCGGTTAACCACACACGCTCCACCAACGACTTAAACAAAGTGTAAAGTGTAATTTCATGGATTAGCACCTTATTCACATTTTCCTAAAGTAACTAAGATTGGGAATTTAATACAAGCATTTAGTTACTTTATAATATTCATCATACTTTTAATGAGAATTTATAAGTCCTTGTCTTACCCGTTCGGCTAACGACCCTCCACCGATCAAGGAAGCGGTGGGTGAGAGTGGACACCCATTAAGTTGCCATTTTATAGGCAACAACCTTATACCCCCCTTATAGACCGGCTTCGTGAATGAGGCGTACTAGCGGTAAGACGACTTGACGTTATACATATATATATTAGTAACTTATAATATTATAAAGTATAAGGGTTGAATTTTAACTTTTAAAATTCTAAGGGTTGGAACTAAAGTTTTAATCAAGACTTTACATGTTCCAAAACTTGAGGGCAAGTTTTGTGAACTTCCAAAACTTTTCATTTCTTATAACTTATGAATTAATTGAGTAATAAAAATGAAGACTCTTCATTTTTATAACTCTTGTGTTCTTTTAATGGCTTTAATAAAAGTGAGACTTTTGGTTTTCCATAACTTGAGGACAAGTTATGGACTCCATTAAAACACATTATGATCATGAATTAAACTACCATGAAGGTTACAAACAATTCCTATGATCGTCTAATCTTCATAAGTTCAAGAACATGAATATGAACACTTTCAAGAATCAAAAATTACACTTAAAAAAAAAACTTGTAATTTTAATAATTGCCATTGTAAATGGATTAGCATAAACATTACACCATCTAAAACAAGCTTTAAAACATCAAAACAGTTTAGGGTAATGTTTCTAGTCCATTTCCAGCAACAAATGTGCAAACTTTCATACAAGCAGAAAATAGAAAAACGATTTTTTTTCAAGCTGTTTGCACAAAAAAAAAAACAAAACAACAAATGAACCATGCTCTGATACCACTGATGGTTTTTGAGCATTCTAACACTTCCTAAGTGTACATGCAACCCTAATAACCTTGGATCTATGTTTGTCTAATAATCATGCAAAGTTGAATTCCAAGGTTATATTCCTATCTAGCATACATGGGGAACATTTTTAACTTGAATGAAAGATAGAATAACTTACCTTGTTGTTGATTATGATCCTTGAAACCTTGTGAGCCTAGCACCCCAAGTGTGATGCCTCAAATGCTTCACACAACACCAAATGCAAAGGAGTAAACTTTGAGAGAATCTTACACTTGCAAAATCGGCTCTAGCCCTCTTGTTTCTTAGTGTCGCCTATTTTGGTGGAGAATGGGTTTCTTATATAGTGTTGACACATCTAGGGTTACACCATGTAAACCCTAATGTGTCATGACTCTTCATTTCCATGACCCATGGGTTTGTAACTCCCATGGAGCATCCATGGAGCATCCTATGGGTGGAACCCAACTTGATAATCCATGGAGCCTTTTAGCCCACTATATAAGATATGGAAGATTTACATAATCTACCCATATATTTAATTAGTTATCTTTTGATCACTTAATTAATTCTAAATTAATTCTTGATCAAACTAATTAAATAATATTATTAATATATTAGAACTTATAATATATTAATAAACCATAAGTGTTATTTCTCTCATTTTAGTTTATCCAATTGCATGGTGCCATGCAACCCAAATGGACCATGCCGGGTCGGGTCAAGTACATACCAGAAATAGTTATGGACTTAGACACCTTATCCAACACTTTTATGTTGGGCAGTCTATTGTGAAGTGTCCCATTTCGCCACATGTACCGTACACTTGAACTATGCTAGCGTCGGTAGTGGAAGTGATGTGTTGAGACGGGGTCTTTGCGAAGCGAGCTTCCTGGCCATCCTCAGCCCCTGGACAATTTCTTTTGAAATGTCCGGGTTCGCCACACTTGTAGCAAACCTGACCCGTCTTTTCACCAGAAATCGAGGCGTTTGACGGTGCTAGTGCTCTGCAGTAACGAGCGGTGTGTCCTTTCCTGTTGCAGTTCTTACACTTCGATTCACAGCATTTTCCTATGTGGTGGAAGTTGCATTCCTCGCAATTTGGAAGTTTTCCAGCATATCGCCGCACTGGTTTGGCGGATGTTGTGGCTGTAGGAGCTATCACGGGTTGTTGTCTCTTGGCAAGTTTCTGACACGACTTGTGCTCCCTCTTGTCCCAGAATTTTCGTTTGGCGCTCTTAGGTTTGGGAGTTGGAGTGTCCTCCTGGATAAGCCCTTGTTGGTTTCCTGATGTGTTGCTACAGTTCGAGATGTGGAAATTGTTCCCATTCCCACTTGAGTTGTTAGCGTTAATAACAGCTAGGGCGGCTGCTACGGGTGATGTGACAGTAGCTTGGAACGTAGCTGAGTCCATTTGAAGGACTGGTGTCTTATTGGTGGGTTGGGTACGTTCCTTCGGAGGCATGATTCTGCTACATGTCAAGAAAAGAAGCTTGTGAGCAACAATGGTTGCCTCTGGATGTATCCTAAATGTTTATCTATGCATTGAGATTTTTCCCGTTTTGCTATCTGACTCTCATTGATTCGACCCACATCCCCATGATGTGGTCTTGGCAAGAATAGAAAAGATTTGAGCACAACAAAGTTCGCATACAATAAGTTCATCGGGCTGGCTGAGTAACTCTCCCATTTCTTCGGCTCCAGATGAGATGGAGGGTAAGCTATAAGAATAGCTCCGGGAATCAAGTCGATACAAGATTCAACTTGATGCTCGGGAGGAATCCCTGGAATGTCTTTGGGGAAGACATCGGGAAATTTGCAGACTTCGAAGATGCTCTCGAGGTCCTTAACTTATTGGGTCTCATTGAAAACATGATCCAGGAATGCATAGCATTTCTTCCGCAGATGCTCCTAGGCTTGACGCAGGAAATGACACGAAGGTTCGAAAAATCTTATTACTAAGACTAGTGAGGATTTCGTTGAAGGGAAGGTTGAGACGAATTGCTTTCTCGAAGCAAATGATATTAGCACGATTTGGGGCTTAACCATCCCGTGCCGACTAGGACATCGAAGTTTTTATGGAAACTGATGGGAAAAGGAATGATCGTCTAAGTACATCTTATGATTCATGTTTTGAGGACAAAACAGTGGTAGGACCTTGATAAAGTTGCTTACTTTGCATGCTATCGATCTAAGGTATACTTTTGACAATGAAAATCTTCAACTGATAAATGCTTGTCGCCACTAATATTGAAACCGATATTACATATATTTTGGAAACCTCGACCTAAAAGTAGGTCTAAATCATACTAATATAGAGGACATCTTGGCAACACGAAGGACAGAGATGTTTACAGAAAAGAGCTACTTAGAACATAAATATGAAAGTTATTCCTTAGACCAAAAAGGAAGGATGAGTAGAGTATTCTCCTATCGGCAACGGGCACTCCTCGGACGGATCCTTAAGTTAGCCAGCCGGCGCTCCATGTCAAGCAGGCGGCTCTCGTATACTGTCTGGCGTGCTCGGAGCTCTATGACCTCAGCTTGAGTGGTAACTAGCTCTTGTTGCAAAGCTTCATTGTCCCTCATAGTTCTCCCGTGAGCAACTTCAAGATTGCGAATTCGGTTAGTGTTGGCGTCCGAGTCTGCCTCAAGCTCCATAGTTCGCTGAATGGCCGCCACGTTTAGTTCAACGTTGCGGGCCACTCGGCGGACTATGATTGGAAGGGCCCTGTCTGCAGAACCTCCTTCATCTAGATTGTAGAAGTTACGGTTTTCATGGTATGGGAGGGGTTGGCCTTGCTCATGGCCCCACCTATTCAAACTCCCAACCCACATAGGCGTTGGACCTTGGAATTCAACTCGAGGGTTAGGGTTTGGCATTGGGGCCACTTGAGGTAGGTTCTCGACTTCGGGTTCCGAGTCAGTCTCTTCAGGAAATGGTTCGGCAAAGCCCTCCTCCAAAGGGATTTCATGGTTTCCTCCTGGCTCTGGCTCGATCCATCCATCATCTCCTTGGTTGGGAAAGTAAGGGTCGCCAGGGAGGTGGAATCCAGCCATGCTATCTACGCGAGGTGATGGTAAAGGGATAGTTAACAGGCATCGAATCTAATAATACTTCCATTGTATTATAGCTACAGGGTTGATTCTTGAGGATTGGATTCTTGGGTAAGTTTCTGGCTTGGTCGTTATAGCATCCTAAAATACTCCTATAGTATTTTAATCCTTATTTTCGGTTCTACAACTCTTCTAGTATCTAGGTAAGTTTTTAGGCTTGCTGCAACACCACAGTCCCTCCCAAGCACATGTTGGTCATGTGTCGACTGAATATAGTTGATCAGCCTATATTCACCCTAGACATGATTACATAACTACCCAGGTTTAACCGCGATGTCCAACATCCAAATACTTTTGTTTTGTTCTACTTACGACACAGATTCTGATACTCGGGTATACTTATATAAAAATACTTGTATTTTTGAAAGTATACTTTTAGTTTAGAGCACTTAGGCCCCTTGATATTTATAGTTGTATACCATGTAAGGTTCGGTATACTTAGTTCGCTATAAACAAGGGCTCTGATACCAATCAGTCACACCCCGAAACCGCAACGGCGGAAATGTTCCGGGGTGGAGGACGTCATGCGTAGTATCACAACAATTGTATCATAGCAAGCATAGTAAACACAACCAGACATTGAATACATATATGAAAAGGTTTACATTTTTTAATACATAGTTCTATCCATATCAAAGTAAAATGGTAAAGACGTGACTCTAATGCTCCGACTTCTCCGGACACTTGGAAGTACATGTCTACTAATTCCCTGAGAATACAAGCAGTTTGAAAAATATCAGCATAAAGCTGGTGAGTTCATAAGCATTTAGTTTTAGAGAAGAATGTTCTTTGATTCTTTTGAAAAGTATTCCTCAAGAAAATCCTATATTTTCTGATGAAAGGTAGTGTTTAAAGAGTATCTATTAGTAGAAGATAAACCATCAGTTTTAGAAAACATGTTATCTGTCCTAGAGGTAGAGATGCCAGTTTAGAAATTCCTGAATATTATCAGTATATATAAAAGTAGTTTTATTATTCAAAATAAAACTAATGAAGGGTAGAGAGTCCGTAAACAAAATTAGTTTATACTTATTTGCGAGTCGTATAACCATACTTGATATGACCGAGAGACCTTTATAACGTTCTTCAGGCGTTAAGCTAAATGACATTTGTTCACCACAGGCATGCCTGCCTAACTGTAGCTAGCAGTTCTGGTGTGGGATTGTCAGTCCCGAATAGATCTATTCACAAATCTCACGCTCTCCCTCCAGGAGACTCTGGTTATACTAAAAGGATTTATCACTATACACCTAAGTGCATAGTATTGAAGTAGAGCCTCACAATTCTGTATAATCTAGTTGACTAGCGAGAAACAGTATAAAACAATAATTATCCTTGAATAATAGTACTTTATACTCCTGAGAAAATATATAACATAAACTAAATCTACCATAGTTTATATGTATTCATTTATGAAATCTGATTAAGTAGAGACTGCCTAGAGGGTTATCCCAAACTATACCCATTATAGTTTATTAGAGTTGATATGGAAAATGCTTTGTAAAAACCTTTCTGAAAGCTATGAAGTTGGATTTCCAAAATAGAAGTTTCCCTTATGCTCAACATATTACAAAAAGAGATAAAATATCCGAATATGTTATTAAACGTGGAAATCGTTGGACTGCATTAATAAGTTTAAAACTTAACAAAATACTTAGAGTTTGGCTTGTATTCCCCCCTGAAAACATTAAAAACGTGGAAAATGTAGGGGTATGAAATCACATCGGGTGATTTGAATGAAGGATCTACACGAAATGCTGGATGTTCAAGTGAAGCCTTGAACACGCTTTGATCCTAATTAACATGTAATGACACATAACATAGTCAAATGGAGGTATTTCACCACTAATTGTGATGGAGAACCACTCTAGGAACTTGGGACTACTTGCACTAAGGGTTAGAGCCCTAAAGGATTGCATGAGGTGAGTGTATGGCCACCTTTAAGGTGTGTGCAGCCATGGGTGTGAGGCCCAGTGGGTGTGCGGCCGTACACTCATGATGGAAAGTGCTTTCGAGATGTTTTCAAGGTCCATACTTGCATCCGTGAAGTGTTCTAGGTCTATACTCGTTTGTAGTGCAAGTTAAGGGTCCTAGAAGTGTGTTTGTGGCCCTAGAATGAGTGTGTGGTCGCACACTAGGGTGTGTGGTCGCACACTTGAGTGTGCTGCCGCATAAGTGTGTGTGCGGCCATACACAGGTGTGTGCGGTCGTACACCCCACACAAAATGTCCAAAAATGCCATTTCCAAGGTACACAAAGCTAGGGACATGTTTTTCTCGAATATGGAAGTCAAACTCTCACTTTGGAGGGTGTTTTAAGATTGTGCGGCCACCTTAAAGGAGGTGTGCGGCCGCACTCTCTTCCATACACGAGGAGTATGTCACACCCCCGAACCAGACGGCGGAAACGTCCGAGGGCTCGCGTGACTTAAATTGAATATCATCACAATGGATATAAATGAATCATAACATAAACATCACCATGCATCAATACATTACAACTAATATTGTTCACATCCAGTACATTGTTTTAAATATTACACATCCATAACATAAGTTGTTTAAGAGTTTTCAAAACATAGCTTCCTAACATACTTGATATTACCCTGCAGCTTACCTGTTACCTGAGAATACAAGTTATTTGTGTAGCGAACAGCTTATTCTTGACACTTTTGACCCATAGACTTGTTCAAGTGGTATTTTTACCTCAAAGCTTATTCTTTGGCAGTTTCAGCCCTTCTAGACAAGTGTTTTTAGGTTAAAGTCCAAACGTTTTGCAACTTTTACAATTTTGGCCCAAATTCCAAAAAGTTTACATTTTTTGATCATTTTTGGAAAAGAAAAGCATTTTAACCCTTGAAATAGTTTTGTTTACACTTTTTACCTCCTGTTTTGTGAAATTTATCATTCAGCCCCTTGAAAATTTGTTTTTTTCGCAATTTTGGGCTTAATGGGCCGAAAAGCCCAAAATTTGGCCCATTAAGCTACAATTTACATTTCAAGTCCTTTGAAGAGCATAATATTCATAAAAACATTTATTTTAACTGTTTTGACTCCTTTGACCCTTAAGAAAAACCATGAATGGCAATTTTAACCCAACTTTTGTTTATTTGACAATTTAAGCCCAAAAATTGGTTTTATGTTTGCTATATGTTGATTTTAATCTTAGAGGGTACTTTTCTTGACTTGTTTAGTGTAGTATACCTTAGATCATGTTTGTTTTCCTTCTTATGCCATAGATCTCGAGATTTATTTCCTTTTTGTTTACATATTCAACACATAAGCACATAAAATCACACATACATACATGAAATCATACATAGCATACACATACTCATAGATCTACACATTTTACTTGTATTCTCCCCCATAAAACTTGTGAAAACCGAAAAGAGAGGGGTATGAACTCACCTTGAGTTTGTGGGTTCGGTTTTGAAGAAGAATGGAAGAAGTTTGATGCTATTCTCGGCCTAGCAAGCTTCTTGGAGGATCTTTGGCTTAGATGTGTTCTAAGAGGCAAGATCATGAATTTGAATGAATTAAAAGATGATTTTTGATGAGGTATAGAAGTTAAACTTTGGATTTAAGTAAGAACTTACCAAGATTTGTAACTAGAAGTGATTTTGGAATGAAAAACTCCTTGGAATACTTCTAATTCTCGAAAATTTGGATGAAACGGAGAAGAGAGTTCTTATGTGTTTGAGAGAGATTTTTGAGAGTGTGTGTGTGTTTGAGTTGGTTTCGGCCGAAGAAGAAAGAGAGGAGAGGGGAGAGAAGTTGCATGGGAACATGAGATGCCCTATATGCATGAGATGTACTATACCTTGATAACCTTTGAGTAATAATGATGTGTCAACTTAGAGTCATGGCCTCTACATGTCCATTCCACCAGGTGAGAGCCTGGTCAACAAATATGCATGCGGCGAACTTCACTTTCACCTCCTCGGGGCATTCACATATCTCAAATACTGATTCCACCTTTTCCACCCATCTCTTTAGGGTTATCATTCCACCTGTGCCTTTAAAGGTTCGTGGCTTGGCGTTGGTGAAATCCTTGTAGGAGCATGTCTTGGTAGGTCCTTGATTTATTCCGTTGTTCGAACTTCCAGCTCCTTGTCCATTGACTCCACCATTGTTCCCTTGGTAAATTTGCGCCATGGCCGTAGTAACCGCAGCAGATACAGCTGCTTGGAATGCAGCTGAGTTGACTTCGGGTGTGGTTGGTCCAGGGTTTCCACGGGTTGGTCGTTGGGGCATCTTTCTGTCATTGAACGGAAAGATGTTGAGCGCCTATTATTTTTTGTGAGATTGTGGTCCTATAAACTAGGTGTATGGTGTATACTTAAGTGGTTCCGCATGTTAACATACAATCATGGATACATAACACATAACAGATAACAACCTCACAATAGAACACATAAAATTTTCCATTAATATTATCCGCATTTTTGTTACATGAAAATTTGCTCGAAGGAGCATACATAAGTGGTGCAGGTTCGGCAGCGTAACGACTCTATGAGTAGTGTAATCACTTAAACATAGAGTCGATGGTACATAGCATAGATCATATAAGCATAATACTAACGATAGATATGACTAGTCCTAACACTCTAAGGAGCGCTCGACGACGGTAGTGAGGTCATATACTGAAGTGTTGTGCCAACAACTGGGACATCTCAGTCATTTCTCCAATGACTTCATCTCTCTCCTGTCCCGCTTGCACCGCTCGTGCTTCCATGGCGAATAGCTGTTGCCGCAGAGCAGCAATCTCAGCTTCCGGAGAGCGATTCTCCCTCGAGGGGTTTCTTGGGGGGCGGGGTGGTCCTGCTGCATCTCACTGGTAGGTGATGTGGCAGAATCCTTGCCTGAGTCTTGTTTTTCATCCATGTCGTCGTCGGTCCCATCAAACTCGTAGTCTGTGTCCGTGTACTTGTCGGGCCCAATGCCGTGTGCTCCCCCTTGGTCTCCCTCAGGTTTGTCCTCGATCATTCCGTGGGCCACTAGGGCCTGATGAAACTGAATGCCCTGGTGTTCTCCTTCCATGGTGACTGAAAGGAGGTATATGAATAAACTACTATTACTCCTAAGATGTTTTAATTATTATGTAGATTGAGTTGATGTTCTTTTCTTGGTAACAAGGGGTATGTTTTTAGGTTTACCGTCCATCGAGGTTTTTACCGGGGTATGTAATAGTTGTACTTCGGAGAAAATGTAGTTGATCAGGCTACATCCACCCCTTAATACAACTAAGAACAGTCCCTACTTAACCAAGATGTCAGTATTATCTTATTTGACTTGGTATTATGTTCTTTTTCCTATATCGTACAAGTAAAGATGTTTTGTCGTTGTGTTTTATTTGTTTTGCTCAGAGTTGTTTTAGTCCCTCTTTAGTTTATAGTTGCACATCAATGTATGGTTAGATATGCCAGTTCACTATAAACAGAGCTCTGATACAAACCTGTCACACCCCCGAACCAGACGGCGGAAACGTCCGAGGGCTCGCGTGACTTAAATTGAATATCATCACAATGGATATAAATAGATCATAACATAAACATCACCATGCATCAATACATTACAACTGATATTGTTCACATCCAGTACATTGTTTTAAATATTACACATCCATAACATAAGTTGTTTAAGAGTTTTCAAAACATAGCTTCCTAACATACTTGATATTACCCTGCAGCTTACCTGTTACCTGAGAATACAAGTTATTTTGAAAAACGTCAACATATGAAATGTTGGTGAGTTCATAAGCAGGGTTGTGATAAAAGTGATTTGTGTAGTTTATAAAACCCAGAAAATCCGATATTTTCTGAAAAGACAATTGTTTTACCAAAGTGTGAAGATCCATAAGTTGATGCATGAATGATTTCAAAACGTGTATAAAAGGGAGTTTGGTATTATAGTTATAGAAAAATACAAGCGAGTGGTATTGATTTCCTCGAAAAACCCGATGTTTTCCGATAACATAAAATATAATTGTTTTTCAAATTGCTATACCGTCACAACGACTGATTTTGATTACTCTTCCTTGATTTCTCGGATGGTATTGGATTAATTAATTATGTGAGTCGTTATAACCATGCATAATAATGACTATTTCGTCTGTCTTGGCAACCTAACGTACGTCGGGATTGATCTTAAGATTTTGTCACCCTAGACTGGCCGAGTCTAACTGTAGCGAACAGCTGAGGTGTGGGGGAGTCACCCCCGTATAGATCTATACACAAACTCTCGCTCTCCTTCCATGAGACTTTGATTATAACTACAGACTACGAACGACCCTTAGAGGTGTCGCCCGTTATTACTCACTTAATCCAAACAAAATTGATTACTATTGATTAACGACCTGAATTTGTTTACTTTGATTACACATAAGCCTAACAAACGAGGAGAAGAGGAATACAAAGTCCTGCTACTTTCGTGAGTTATTTTAGGCTGTTGGGTATACGAAGGACACGTTGGCCCATTTCGCATTTGATTTACTTGGACCTTACTAGCAATGCTAATGGGCCACTAAGGCCCAATAGCACTTAAAGCCATTGAGGGTCCCTTAAATATGAAATTGGGTCATAGAAGGCCCAATAACATTTATTATTATTATCCCTTGGGCCCAAAAATCATGTTAATGGATCACAAAGGCCCAACAAGCATGATTATAACTTTCAAGCCCAAAGTTTCGAATGTTTACTTGTTTTAGGTATTGTATAATTGTTGGAAGGTTTGATTGGACGATTGTAATTTTTGTATCGACACGAGACCGATCGATTTGTTTATAACGATTTTTGGATTTATACGTATATTCATCTTTCTATTTTCATGAGTTGTAGTTTTTGGTATTTTTGATTCAATTATCTTAACAATAAAATAATTGGTTCAAAATGTTGGTTTTGACCTTTTCAGCCCATCTTTAATAAAAATAACAATTTTAGTCCTTTATACAAACAAAAGACATTTTAAGCCCTTAAACTATTTTCTTGACACTTTTGACCCATAGACTTGTTCAAGTGGTATTTTTACCTCAAAGCTTATTCTTTGGCAGTTTCAGCCCTTCTAGACAAGTGTTTTTGGTTAAAGTCCAAACGTTTTGCAACTTTTACAATTTTGGCCCAAATTCCAAAAAGTTTACATTTTTTGATCATTTTTGGAAAAGAAAAGCATTTTAACCCTTGAAATAGTTTTGTTTACACTTTTTACCTCCTGTTTTGTGAAATTTATCATTCAGCCCCTTGAAAATTTGTTTTTTTCGCAATTTTGGGCTTAATGGGCCGAAAAGCCCAAAATTTGGCCCATTAAGCTACAATTTACATTTCAAGTCCTTTGAAGAGCATAATATTCATAAAAACATTTATTTTAACTGTTTTGACTCCTTTGACCCTTAAGAAAAACCATGAATGGCAATTTTAACCCAACTTTTGTTTATTTGACAATTTAAGCCCAAAAATTGGTTTTATGTTTGCTATATGTTGATTTTAATCTTAGAGGGTACTTTTCTTGACTTGTTTAGTGTAGTATACCTTAGATCATGTTTGTTTTCCTTCTTATGCCATAGATCTCGAGATTTATTTCCTTTTTGTTTACATATTCAACACATAAGCACATAAAATCACACATACATACATGAAATCATACATAGCATACACATACTCATAGATCTACACATTTTACTTGTATTCTCCCCCATAAAACTTGTGAAAACCGAAAAGAGAGGGGTATGAACTCACCTTGAGTTTGTGGGTTCGGTTTTGAAGAAGAATGGAAGAAGTTTGATGCTATTCTCGGCCTAGCAAGCTTCTTGGAGGATCTTTGGCTTAGATGTGTTCTAAGAGGCAAGATCATGAATTTGAATGAATTAAAAGATGATTTTTGATGAGGTATAGAAGTTAAACTTTGGATTTAAGTAAGAACTTACCAAGATTTGTAACTAGAAGTGATTTTGGAATGAAAAACTCCTTGGAATACTTCTAATTCTCGAAAATTTGGATGAAACGGAGAAGAGAGTTCTTATGTGTTTGAGAGAGATTTTTGAGAGTGTGTGTGTGTTTGAGTTGGTTTCGGCCGAAGAAGAAAGAGAGGAGAGGGGAGAGAAGTTGCATGGGAACATGAGATGCATGAGATGTACTATACCTTGATAACCTTTGAGTAATAATGATGTGTCAACTTAGAAGTCAACTCCATTAATCTTCTTTATATATATATATATATATATATATATATATATATATATATATATATATATATATATATATATATATATATTGGCCGAGAATGGCTAAGGAGAGGAATGTGTTGGGCCTTTTTGAGTTTGAGTCCATAATATGGGCCTAATTTGATGGTTTTCGGCCCATCAGCCCTTTTAGATAAATTCACGGCCCAATATTCATCAAGTATGAGTCTTATGGCCCATTAGGGCTAATTAGGTTGTTATGGCCCAATAAGGTCCATTAGGGTATTTTATTTCATTCTAGGCCCATTTATGGCCCAAAATGTCAAAATAAATGAAAGTGGGTCCAATTAGAGTCCATATAGGAGTTCTAAGCCCAAAATAGTCAAATTGGAAGCTTATTGGTCCATTAGGCCCAATAAGAAAATCCTAATCCAAAATGGACTTAAACCGGGATTTCTAGGGTTTCCAATTCTTTGTTAACTATTTGGAGTGCTTGTATAAAGTGTTTGATGGAAGTTTTGTTGTTATTGAATAAGCATCTTACATGCTCTCACATTTTTGGTTCACAAATGTTATCATTGTTGTTGTTACAAAGCATCAAAATTCCTAGTTGTGACATCATCCCCCCGTTAGAGGGAATTTCGTCCCGAAATTCTTTTGAAAGCTAGACTTGAGAATGCGAGAATAGGTGAGGGTACTTCTGCTTCATTTGTTCTTCACGTTCCCATGTGAATTCTGGTCCGCGTCTCGCGTTCCATCGAACTTTCACAATCGGAATGCGACTTTGCTTAGTACGCTTCACCTCCCTGTCCATGATTTCAACTGGTTCCTCGATGAACAGGAGATTCTCGTTGATTTCAATTTATTCTAATGGAATGACGAGAGTCTCGTCGGATAAGCACTTCTTTAAATTGGAAACATGGAATACGGGGTGTACACTGCTGAGCTCAGCGGGTAGCTGCAGTCTATAAGCCACTGGACCGATTCGGGAAAGAATCTCGAAGGGTCCAATGTATCGAGGGTTTAGTTTTCCCCGCTTCCCAAAACGAATCACCCCTTTCCAGGGAGAGACCTTTAATAACACCCTATCCCCGACTCTAAATTCCAAGGGCTTTCGCCGCTTATCGGCGTAGCTCTTTTGTCTGTCTCGTGATGATTGCAGTCGGGCCCTGATCTGAATTATCTTCTCGGTCGTCTCGCATATGATTTCTGGTCCCGTTAATGCATTGTCTGGGGTTTGTCCTCTTGCTAGCTGGGTGTCTCCTACCTCAGCCCAACACAACGGTGATCTACATTTACGCCCGTACAATGCCTTGAAAGGAGCAACTTTGATGCTTGAGTGATAACTGTTATTGTACGAGAACTCGATCAAAGGCAAGTGGATATCCCACGACTTTCCAAAGTCTATCACACATGCGTGAAGCATATCTCTAGTGTTTGAATGGTTCGCTCGCTTTGCCCATCCGTTTGTGGGTGGTAGGCAGTGCTCATGTCGAGTTGCGTTCCCATAGCTTTCTGAAGTGATTGCCAAAAGCGTGAAGTAAACCTACTATCTCTATCTGAGATGATAGATATTGGCACTCCATGGAGTCTCATGATTTCCTTGATATAGATCCTTGTCAGACGCTCCATCTTGTATGATTCTTTTATTGGCAGGAAATGAGCGGATTTTGTTAATCTGTCAACTATTACCCATATGGTATCCAAACCATCAGTCGTCTTGGGTAGTTTGGTCACAAAGTCCATAGTAATCCTTTCCCATTTCCACTCGGGAATTACTGGTTGCTGTAATAATCCCGAGGGCTTCTGATATTCCACCTTTACTTTAGCACATGTAAGGCATTTGCTAACGTAAGTGGCAATCTCTGCCTTCATGTTAGGCCACCAATAATGTTGCTTGATATCCAAGTACATTTTATCTGAACCCGGATGGATGGAGTATCGCGTCTTGTGGGCTTCATTCATGACTATTTCTCTGAATCCCCCAAGTTTAGGGACCCAAATGCGGTTCATGAAGTAATATGCTCCGTCCTCCTTCACTTCAAAATTCTTTTCCATTCCACGTAACGCTTCGCTCGTTCTGTTTTCTGCCTTCATGGCATCCGACTGGGCTGCTCTGATTTGCGAGGTCAGGTGGGATTGGATGGTTATCGAGAGAGTTTTCAAACGACGATTCGAGTAATCCTTTCGACTCAAGGCATCAGCTACCATGTTAGCTTTACCTGGGCGGTACTTGATTTCGCACTCGTAATCGTTCAGCAGTTCAACCCATCTTCGTTGCCTCATGTTTAACTCCTTTTGATTTAAGATGTGCTGGAGACTCTTGCGGTCGGTGAAAATGGTGCACTTGGTACCATAAAGGTAGTGCCTCCAAATTTTCAGGGCGAAGACCACAGCTCCTAATTCCAGATCATGGGTGGTATAATTCACCTTATGTGTCTTTAGTTGTCGGGACGCATAAGCTATCACCTTCCCACGCTGCATGAGCACACAGCCCAAACCTTGGTTCGACGCATCACAGTAAACCACAAAGTCTTCTGTTCCTTCCAGTAGTGATAGTACCGACACACTGGAGAGTGCTTGCTTCAGAGTTCGGGATGCAGCTTCTTGCTTGTCTGTCCATTCGAAGGGTACGCCCTTTTGTGTAAGCAAGGTAAGTGGCTTGGCTGTTTTGGAGAAATTTTGAATGAACCTCCTGTAGTAGCCTGCGATACCTAAGAATTGACGAATTTCGGTGGGTGTTGTTGGGATCGCCCATCCTTCGATAGCTTTGACTTTAGAAGGATCCACGTGTATCCCTTCCTGACTAACAACATGACCCAAAAAGTTCACACTACGGAGCCAAAACTCACACTTAGAGAGTTTTTCGTATAACCTTTCGGTTCGCAGGGTTTCCAGGATTTGTCGGAGGTGTCGTCCGTGTTCTTCTTCGCTTCGAGAATAGACGAGGATATCGTCGATGAAAACGATGACAAAGTTGTCAAGGAATGGTCGGCAGATTCGATTCATTAGGTCCATGAATGCGGCAGGGGAATTCGTTAGACCGAAGGGCATTACGACAAATTCATAATGTCCATAACGAGTTCGGAAGGCGGTTTTGGGAATATCCTCCTCCCGGACTTTGAGTTGGTGGTATCCGGATCGCAGGTCTATCTTAGAGAAGTAACTTGCTCCTTGGAGTTGGTCAAATAGATCGTCGATTCTCGGAAGTGGATAGCGGTTTTTGATAGTGAGCTTATTAAGTTCCCTATAGTTAATACACATCCTAAATGTACCGTCTTTCTTCTTAACAAAGAGGACCGGAGCTCCCCAAGGTGAGAAACTGGGTCGGATGAATCCTTTGTCCAAAAGCTCGCTGAGTTGACTGGACAACTCTTGCATTTCCGAAGGAGCCAATCTGTAGGGTGATTTGGCGATGGGAGTAGCTCCTGGCACTAGATCAATTCAGAATTCGACTTGTCTTTCTGGGGGTATCCCCGGAAGGTCTTCAGGAAATACATACGGGAAATCGCAAGCCACAGGGATGTTTCGAATATTGATCTCTTCTTTGGACTTATCGACTATATGAGCTAGAAACGTCAAGTCCTTCTTTCGTAGATACTTTTGTGCCTTAATGCACGAGATAAGACGAAGGTTCGTGTTGGGTTTGTCTCCGTATATAATTAGGGTTTCGTGATTTGGGAGGTGAAGGCGAACGGCCTTCTCGTGACACATAATTTCAGCATGGTGGGGGCTTAACCAGTCCATGCCGATAATCACATCAAAACTCCTAATGGAAACAGGCATTAAGTTTATTTGAAAGACGTGATGGTTCAAGGTCAGGGTACATCCGATGTAGATTTCCCCAGTGGATTCTGTTTTCCCATTAGCCATTTCCACCGTAAAGGTTTCATTAAGCTTCTGGGGTTGTTGTTTTAACAAGTGTTTGAACTTATTACTCACAAAACTTCGTTCTGCCCCGGTATCAAATAGGATGCATGCATAAGTGTGGTTTAGGAGAAACGTACCGGTGACAACAGCGGGATCCTGAACCGCTTCTCCTTGTCCCATGGTCAGCACTCTTCCTGCTCCTCCATTCCCAGGGTTGTTGATGTTGGGGCAGTTTCGACGGATATGCCCAGTCTTTCCACATCCATAGCAGGTGGGGCTTGATCCTGCATTATTGCCGCTATTGTTGGTGTTGCTGTTGTTGTTGCGGTTGTTGTTGTTTCCTTGTTGCTGATTTTGGGGAGGATAGGTCCTGCAATACTTTGCCGTGTGACCCTTCCGATTGCAACTGGTACAATGCATCTCTCTGCATTCGCCATTATGATGAAGACTGCACTTGTTGCACTTTGGGAGATTCCCAGAATACTGCCTAGGGGCACTTGGATTAGCTGAAGCTGGAGCATGTGGTGTGGAGGATACTTGGGTGGTTGCAGCATTGACTGTCACTGTTTGTTGTTTCTTTGACGACTCCGAGCCTTGTCGCCCTTTTCTCTTGTTGTTCTTTCCCTTCTTGTTGTCACTCTCCTTCTTGCCTTCAGTTTCCACTGGCTTCTCGCCGTTCTTGTTGTTGTGGTCGTACAGTTTCTTAGCCAACCTCTTGGCACTGTCGAAGGTTTCAGGATTTGCACCTATTACATTTCCTTGAATTGGGGAGGTTAATCCCCAGATGAATCGTTCGATTTTCTTTCCCTCTGAAGTGATCATGCCAGGGCACAACAGTGACAGCTCACTAAACCTTGATATGTATGCATCTATGTTGGAGTTTCGGACGATGAGATTCCATAACTCTTGCTCCATTTTCTGGATTTCGCCTCGTGGGCAGTACTCGGCCATCAACATTTCTTTCAACTCCGCCCACGGCATAGCGTTGGCTACGGGGAGAGTCATGGCCTCTACATGTCCATTCCACCAGGTGAGAGCCTGGTCAACAAATATGCATGCGGCGAACTTCACTTTCACCTCCTCGGGGCATTCACATATCTCAAATACTGATTCCACCTTTTCCACCCATCTCTTTAGGGTTATCATTCCACCTGTGCCTTTAAAGGTTCGTGGCTTGGCGTTGGTGAAATCCTTGTAGGAGCATGTCTTGGTAGGTCCTTGATTTATTCCGTTGTTCGAACTTCCAGCTCCTTGTCCATTGACTCCACCATTGTTCCCTTGGTAAATTTGCGCCATGGCCGTAGTAACCGCAGCAGATACAGCTGCTTGGAATGCAGCTGAGTTGACTTCGGGTGTGGTTGGTCCAGGGTTTCCACGGGTTGGTCGTTGGGGCATCTTTCTGTCATTGAACGGAAAGATGTTGAGCGCCTATTATTTTTTGTGAGATTGTGGCCCTATAAACTAGGTGTATGGTGTATACTTAAGTGGTTCCGCATGTTAACATACAATCATGGATACATAACACATAACAGATAACAACCTCACAATAGAACACATAAAATTTTCCATTAATATTATCCGCATTTTTGTTACATGAAAATTTGCTCGAAGGAGCATACATAAGTGGTGCAGGTTCGGCAGCGTAACGACTCTATGAGTAGTGTAATCACTTAAACATAGAGTCGATGGTACATAGCATAGATCATATAAGCATAATACTAACGATAGATATGACTAGTCCTAACACTCTAAGGAGCGCTCGACGACGGTAGTGAGGTCATATACTGAAGTGTTGTGCCAACAACTGGGACATCTCAGTCATTTCTCCAATGACTTCATCTCTCTCCTGTCCCGCTTGCACCGCTCGTGCTTCCATGGCGAATAGCTGTTGCCGCAGAGCAGCAATCTCAGCTTCCGGAGAGCGATTCTCCCTCGAGGGGTTTCTTGGGGGGCGGGGTGGTCCTGCTGCATCTCACTGGTAGGTGATGTGGCAGAATCCTTGCCTGAGTCTTGTTTTTCATCCATGTCGTCGTCGGTCCCATCAAACTCGTAGTCTGTGTCTGTGTACTCGTCGGGCCCAATGTCGTGTGCTCCCCCTTGGTCTCCCTCAGGTTTATCCTCGATCATTCCGTGGGCCACTAGGGCCTGATGAAACTGAATGCCCTGGTGTTCTCCTTCCATGGTGACTGAAAGGAGGTATATGAATAAACTACTATTACTCCTAAGATGTTTTAATTATTATGTAGATTGAGTTGATGTTCTTTTCTTGGTAACAAGGGGTATGTTTTTAGGTTTACCGTCCATCGAGGTTTTTACCGGGGTATGTAATAGTTGTACTTCGGAGAAAATGTAGTTGATCAGGCTACATCCACCCCTTAATACAACTAAGAACAGTCCCTACTTAACCAAGATGTCAGTATTATCTTATTTGACTTGGTATTATGTTCTTTTTCCTATATCGTACAAGTAAAGATGTTTTGTCGTTGTGTTTTATTTGTTTTGCTCAGAGTTGTTTTAGTCCCTCTTTAGTTTATAGTTGCACATCAATGTATGGTTAGATATGCCAGTTCACTATAAACAGAGCTCTGATACAAACCTGTCACACCCCCGAACCAGACGGCGGAAACGTCCGAGGGCTCGCGTGACTTAAATTGAATCTCATCACAATGGATATAAATAGATCATAACATAAACATCACCATGCATCAATACATTACAACTGATATTGTTCACATCCAGTACATTGTTTTAAATATTACACATCCATAACATAAGTTGTTTAAGAGTTTTCAAAACATAGCTTCCTAACATACTTGATATTACCCTGCAGCTTACCTGTTACCTGAGAATACAAGTTATTTTGAAAAACGTCAACATATGAAATGTTGGTGAGTTCATAAGCAGGGTTGTGATAAAAGTGATTTGTGTAGTTTATAAAACCCAGAAAATCCGATATTTTCTGAAAAGACAATTGTTTTACCAAAGTGTGAAGATCCATAAGTTGATGCATGAATGATTTCAAAACGTGTATAAAAGGGAGTTTGGTATTATAGTTATAGAAAAATACAAGCGAGTGGTATTGATTTCCTCGAAAAACCCGATGTTTTCCGATAACATAAAATATAATTGTTTTTCAAATTGCTATACCGTCACAACGACTGATTTTGATTACTCTTCCTTGATTTCTCGGATGGTATTGGATTAATTAATTATGTGAGTCGTTATAACCATGCATAATAATGACTATTTCGTCTGTCTTGGCAACCTAACGTACGTCGGGATTGATCTTAAGATTTTGTCACCCTAGACTGGCCGAGTCTAACTGTAGCGAACAGCTGAGGTGTGGGGGAGTCACCCCCGTATAGATCTATACACAAACTCTCGCTCTCCTTCCATGAGACTTTGATTATAACTACAGACTACGAACGACCCTTAGAGGTGTCGCCCGTTATTACTC
Source organism: Lactuca virosa (assembly GCF_052849685.1). Classification (NCBI taxonomy): domain Eukaryota; kingdom Viridiplantae; phylum Streptophyta; class Magnoliopsida; order Asterales; family Asteraceae; genus Lactuca; species Lactuca virosa. Next base: position 485,281,162 of record NC_136429.1, read on the forward strand.
ACTTAATCCAAACAAAATTGATTACTATTGATTAACGACCTGAATTTGTTTACTTTGATTACACATAAGCCTAACAAACGAGGAGAAGAGGAATACAAAGTCCTGCTACTTTCGTGAGTTATTTTAGGCTGTTGGGTATACGAACGACACGTTGGCCCATTTCGCATTTGATTTACTTGGACCTTACTAGCAATGCTAATGGGCCACTAAGGCCCAATAGCACTTAAAGCCATTGAGGGTCCCTTAAATATGAAATTGGGTCATAGAAGGCCCAATAACATTTATTATTATTATCCCTTGGGCCCAAAAATCATGTTAATGGATCACAAAGGCCCAACAAGCATGATTATAACTTTCAAGCCCAAAGTTTCGAATGTTTACTTGTTTTAGGTATTGTATAATTGTTGGAAGGTTTGATTGGACGATTGTAATTTTTGTATCGACACGAGACCGATCGATTTGTTTATAACGATTTTTGGATTTATACGTATATTCATCTTTCTATTTTCATGAGTTGTAGTTTTTGGTATTTTTGATTCAATTATCTTAACAATAAAATAATTGGTTCAAAATGTTGGTTTTGACCTTTTCAGCCCATCTTTAATAAAAATAACAATTTTAGTCCTTTATACAAACAAAAGACATTTTAAGCCCTTAAACTATTTTCTTGACACTTTTGACCCATAGACTTGTTCAAGTGGTATTTTTACCTCAAAGCTTATTCTTTGGCAGTTTCAGCCCTTCTAGACAAGTGTTTTTTGGTTAAAGTCCAAACGTTTTGCAACTTTTACAATTTTGGCCCAAATTCCAAAAAGTTTACATTTTTTGATCATTTTTGGAAAAGAAAAGCATTTTAACCCTTGAAATAGTTTTGTTTACACTTTTTACCTCCTGTTTTGTGAAATTTATCATTCAGCCCCTTGAAAATTTGTTTTTTTCGCAATTTTGGGCTTAATGGGCCGAAAAGCCCAAAATTTGGCCCATTAAGCTACAATTTACATTTCAAGTCCTTTGAAGAGCATAATATTCATAAAAACATTTATTTTAACTGTTTTGACTCCTTTGACCCTTAAGAAAAACCATGAATGGCAATTTTAACCCAACTTTTGTTTATTTGACAATTTAAGCCCAAAAATTGGTTTTATGTTTGCTATATGTTGATTTTAATCTTAGAGGGTACTTTTCTTGACTTGTTTAGTGTAGTATACCTTAGATCATGTTTGTTTTCCTTCTTATGCCATAGATCTCGAGATTTATTTCCTTTTTGTTTACATATTCAACACATAAGCACATAAAATCACACATACATACATGAAATCATACATAGCATACACATACTCATAGATCTACACATTTTACTTGTATTCTCCCCCATAAAACTTGTGAAAACCGAAAAGAGAGGGGTATGAACTCACCTTGAGTTTGTGGGTTCGGTTTTGAAGAAGAATGGAAGAAGTTTGATGCTATTCTCGGCCTAGCAAGCTTCTTGGAGGATCTTTGGCTTAGATGTGTTCTAAGAGGCAAGATCATGAATTTGAATGAATTAAAAGATGATTTTTGATGAGGTATAGAAGTTAAACTTTGGATTTAAGTAAGAACTTACCAAGATTTGTAACTAGAAGTGATTTTGGAATGAAAAACTCCTTGGAATACTTCTAATTCTCGAAAATTTGGATGAAACGGAGAAGAGAGTTCTTATGTGTTTGAGAGAGATTTTTGAGAGTGTGTGTGTGTTTGAGTTGGTTTCGGCCGAAGAAGAAAGAGAGGAGAGGGGAGAGAAGTTGCATGGGAACATGAGATGCATGAGATGTACTATACCTTGATAACCTTTGAGTAATAATGATGTGTCAACTTAGAAGTCAACTCCATTAATCTTCTTTTTATATATATATATATATATATATATATATATATATATATATATATATATATATATATATATATATATATATATATATATATATATATATATTGGCCGAGAATGGCTAAGGAGAGGAATGTGTTGGGCCTTTTTGAGTTTGAGTCCATAATATGGGCCTAATTTGATGGTTTTCGGCCCATTGGCCCTTTTAGATAAATTCACGGCCCAATATTCATCAAGTATGAGTCTTATGGCCCATTAGGGCTAATTAGGTTAGTTATGGCCCACTAAGGTCCATTAGGGTATTTTATTTCATTCTAGGCCCATTATGGCCCAAAATGTCAAAATAAATGAAAGTGGGTCCAATTAGAGTCCATATAGGAGTTCTAAGCCCAAAATAGTCAAATTGGAAGCTTATTGGTCCATTAGGCCCAATAAGAAAATCCTAATCCAAAATGGACTTAAACCGGGATTTCTAGGGTTTCCAATTCTTTGTTGACTATTTGGAGTGCTTGTATAAAGTGTTTGATGGAAGTTTTGTTGTTATTGAATAAGCATCTTACATGCTCTCACATTTTTGGTTCACAAATGTTATCATTGTTGTTGTTACAAAGCATCAAAATTCCTAGTTGTGACAGAGTATGTCGATTTTGCACACTTAAGGTCTAGATAGAGTGGTCTTTCATGGTTATCAAGTTAGAGGATGAATTACTCACGTTCTTGAAGCTTTGAAGAGTTTGCGGTTGAAGAAACTTGAGAGTAAATGTGTTGTGTGCTGCCAAGGTGTCAAAGGAATGAAAGGAAAGGGGTCTACCCTTTATATAGGGGTGGGTGTGTGGTCCTGGGGGGGAGTATACGGCCGTACACCCATGTGTGCGGCCGCACACTCCTCCAAAAGGGGTGTATGGTCCGGTTTTGTCACTATACGCCTTGCTGACTCATTCCTAACCTCAACCTTGACTGTACCCATGCTTAGAATACTTAAATGGACCCTAAAACAGTGGTAGAAGTTAACAGCGCAAGCTTAACATTGATTGAATTGGCTAGATGTAAAATGAGAAAGTTACGGGTTGTCACATTGGGTTATTGATGGGCCATCCACAAACAAGTATATGAACTAGAATTTTTTGATGGGCTTTACGGTAAGGCCCATGTGAGGGGTTTGGGCCCAATTTGGAAAATTGGGCCATAGATAGGCCATAACTGGGCCTTGATGATTATGAGACATTGGACCATCAGAATGCCAAGTGTTGGGACTAGAATAAATGGTTGGGCCTTAGGGTAAGACCACGTAAAGGTTTGGACCCAATTTGGAAAATTGAGCCATATGGTAGACTTTTGTTCATTGTTTGACTTTTGGGCCTTTGGATTGGGCCTTGGGCTTGAATCAAGCTAAGTTGGGGGTAAAGTAGTCTTTTACCCCAAGCATGGACTTGTGGTTATGTGTTGGAACCCAATTATTAATTGGGTGTTATTTTGATTTTGACAGTTCAGGAATCTGTCATACAGCAGCAAGAGTTTTGTCCGCGGGACTTCAGCAGTGAGATGTGAGTTACCTTCCAGTAGAAGTGGGTCTAAGGCACCAATGACAGCCCACTATTAGGTGCTTATAGTAGGGATGATTGTATTTGTGATAATTGTCTGGTATGCCACTATCTGTTATGCTTTATGTGCTAGTATGCTATGATATTATGTGATAGTGGTAGGAAGGGTGAAATAGTCCCCAGTTACCGGTTGAAAGAGACCGAAGGGGTAGACAGTACCTATATATGCCTAGCAATATGTTTATGATATGTTATTATGTGGTAGTGGTAGGGGTTAAATAGTCCCCGTAACCGGTTGAGATAAACCGGAGGGTAGGTCGGGCATCCAGATATACCTGACAGGGTAGGTTGGACACCCCGGTATGTCTGACAGTAGTAGGTTGGGCACCCCGGTATGCCTAATATGGGTAGGTTGAGCACCCAAGTATGCTCAACAGGGTAGGTCGGGTACCCAGATATGCCTGACAGGGTAGGTCGGGCACCCAGATATGCCTGGTAGTATGTGATTATGTGGTATGATGGGGGAACTCACTAAGCTTCGTGCTTACGGTTTTCAGTTTTGATTTCACGTACTTCTTCTTCAAAAGGAACAGAACCGGCATGATCGCAGCGCATCACACCATGATTTCCGCATTATGAGATCTTTGGGATTTGTACTCTGATAATACTTTTCTATGACATGTTTAATTATTTGAAATACTGGTTTTTGATTATGAAATGAGATCTTTGGGATTTGTACTCTGATAATACTTTTCCGCACTATGGATGTTTCAGACTACTGGTTTTATACTTAATTAAAAATAGAATTTTTGGCTATGAATTTTGGGATGTTACACTTTCATAATCTTGTCATCCATGAGTCTCCTGGTGGCAATATCATCATATTTTCCGTGATTATCCCTTTGAGTTTCATGAGATAGCTTCTCCCTTCTGCCCATTAGTTGTGGAATCTTTTTCTAAATTGCTTGTTGATGCTGAAGAGTCTTGAGAGTGATAATATCTTGTAGGAAATCTTTATTTTGTTTCAAGGCAATGTCATTAATTGTCTTAATGTTTTTCTCATTGATAAACAAGTAATCTTCTTCAATGGAACACACAAGCTCAGATTCAACAGTGAGAATGTCATTATCTTTCCGTAACCCACCGTCACTTTTTTTAGGGTTTTTGGAGGAGGAAGGCTCTAAAGGATCATTTTTAGTTCTCTTCTTGAAAAGAGAACTAATAGGAACATTATCATTAGAGTTGGATGAATCCACGCTGTAAGAATTAAGCTCTGCAAAAATGGTATTCGGTAGAACAACAACAACAAACTCATTCAAGAAATATAAATCATACACGGTTAACTTATCATCACTAGAGGCCTCATTATCATCTAAAAAAATTATGCTCCTATTAAGCTTTTTGAAACCCCTTAGTATCTGTCACCCCTCAATATTAGGTTCCCCTAAGGTCTTGAACTCTCCCCCTTGTTGACATTATCAACCTATTGTAGTAGTAAAGGAAGAGGAGACAATGTAGAGGTACCTACAATAGAAATGGGTATATGAGAAGCACATATAGGTCCGACCATATGCTGAAAAGTGGTAGTGGTTGGAAATTCTAGAGTAGGAGAAGCTTCTGATGAGCCATGATCTAGAGGCCTTGAACCTTGGAGATTGAAAACATCCACAGGTGTAGATAATAAAGCCTTGACTGCAACCAACTCTCTATTAATGTGGTTAACCCTGTAAGTGAGAGAAACCATTGAATTTTTTTGTGGTAGAGAGTGTTGTGACGACATCCATTATTTGATAAAGAGTGACATGAGGAACACTCTTCGTAGCTTCCTGAGATCTTAGCACTTGCTCACCCAGCATTGCCACCTCAATCTTAGCGAAACCGGTCAGAATACCGTTGGATTAACGAGGAACTTTATGAACTGAACTTCACGCAACCAAAACTTGCATTTGAAGAATTTACCCACATAGGATGTACCCTATCTCTAGATAGCCTTTCTTTTCCAATCGACCTCATGCCGGTCTCAATTAAAAGTTTCGACGTCATTATCGGCATGGATTGGTTGATTCTTCATTGTGCTGACATCATGTGTTATGAGAAGGTCGTTCGTCTTAATCTATCGTCTAACGAAACCCTAGTTATCTATGGCGACAAACCAGGCATGAACCTTCGAATTATTTCAAGTATACAAGCTCAAAAGTACTTACGAAATGAATGTCATGCATTCCTTGCTCATGTAGTCGATATGAGCCAAGAGACGAAAGACATAAAGAACATCCCATAAGTACGCGACTTTCCCAACATCTTTCCAGAAGAACTACCAGGATTACCACCTCAACGTCAAGTCGAGTTCAGAATCGACTTAGTTCCAGGAGCTACCCCAGTAGCCAAATCACTCTATCGTCTAGCACCAGCTGAGTGCAAGAGCTATCCGGTCAACTGAACGAACTACTCAGCAAAGCGTTTATCATTCCAAGCTTCTCACCTCGGGGATCACCGGTCTTGTTCGTGAAGAAGAAAGACGGACCGTTCCGTATGTGTATCGACTACCGAGAACTAAACAAGCTTACTATCAAGAACCGATACCCTCTACCACGTATAAACGACTTGTTCGACCAACTGCAAGGGGCAAACTACTTTTCCAAGATTGACCTGAGATCCGGGTATCACTAGTTACGAGTTTTAGAGGAAGATGTTCCCAAAACAGCCTTCCGAACTCGTTATGGACACTATGAGTTAGTAGTGATGCTATTCGGATTAACCAATGCGCCTGCAGTGTTCATGGACTTAATGAATAGGGTGTGTCGTCCTTACTTAGATCAGTTAGTTATTGTATTCATCGACAACATACTTATCTACTCTCGTAGTAAGGAGGATCATAGTCACCATTTACGTCAGATCTTAGAAACCCTACGAGAAGAGAAGCTCTATGCGAAGTTCACTAAATGCGAATTTTGGATTCGAAGAGTCAAATTCTTGGGTCACGTGGTTAGCGAAGAGGGAATTCACGTGGACCTTTCCAAGATAAAGGCCATTGTAATGCCCCGATTCTCAGCTTGGAAGAGAATTTTGTGGAGAAGGGAGCTTGGAGAGCAAGTATTCAAAAGCAAGGAGCTTGTGGGATCTGAAATCTACCTTATTGGGCATCTTCTGGAAGGTATAAATCGTTACCCTGACCTCATTTCATTCTAGATCCCCTCTTTGGATAAATTTTAGGGTTTTCATGGTATGATTGGAAGCTATTCTTGTGTGCAAGCTAAGATCTAAAGTTGTAACTTCAGAACTGAGCTCCCTTGGGCTTCTTAGTCCATAAAGTTTCCAGCTTGTGCAAGGATGAGACTCTCCCAAGGTGTAAAGCTCCATTGGAAGCTTAGATTGGTCATTTAGGGCCTTTAGAGCCTTGGATGTGCGTAAAGTTTGCAACTTTATGTGATAAACATGCCTTAGAAGCTTGGATCTGTAATCTGGAACCTTGCCATGACTTAAAAAGCGTCTGCATGGATAAAGGTCTGCAAGGACTCGACGAGTTGGATGAACAACTCGGCGAGTCCGTTGAAGATGGCCATGACCTCGACGAGTTGGATGAACAACTCGGCGAGTCCGTTGAAGATTGCCTTAAACTCGGCGAGTCGTTCGAAGACTCGGCGAGTCGTTCGAAGACTCGGCGAGTCGGCTAGGGTTTCTCCCAATTCTTGGACATGTATGAACTCGGCGAGTTAAAGGGGAACTCGACGAGCCAATCAAGGATTTCACGACTTCTCGAGTTCAGGAAGGACTCGACGAGTCGGTGAACTGCACTCGACGAGTCGAGTCAACATGGACTGTTGACTTTGACTATGGACTTTGACTTGGACCAAGGGTTGACCAGTTGACTTATGAGGGTATTATGGTAATTTGGAGATTTATGAAAAAGGGTTTTATGGTAACTATAGGTGGTGGAGTTCGTGTTGGTGATCCGGGAGTTGAGCTTTCTAGTTTCAGACGACAGTTTCGAGGTGAGTTATCCTCACAATACTAAGGGGTCTAAGGCACCAAGGCCGGCCCATTGGATATGTTATCCTAGCAGTGTTAGATGTTGAGTATGAGTTAGTGTTGCATGATAGTGGTTATGCCAGTTAGGTAGACCTGTAGGACTACCTGTGATGTTATATGATTATTGCATGCTCAGTAGTTATGATATATATTTGTTATATGGGATGGGTTGAGGTTGCACAGCTTCGTGCGGTAGCCAACAAACCCTAGGAGCATTCCAGTTACGGGCTAAGGGAGACTCGTACTGTGGGCTCGGGAGCATTCCAGTTACGGGCTAAGGGAGACTCGTACTGTGGGCTCGTGGGTATTACATTCTATAGGGCTGTGGACCCGTTATGTGCTGTTATGTTCAGTTGTTAGGATATGATGATGCTGACATGGTTATGTGGACTGTATGTGTATCGGTATTTTGGGGGAACTCACTAAGCTCTCGGGCTTACAGTTTCAGTTTATTGTTTCAGGTACATCAGGGGATCGCGGCAAGGCGAAGGCATGATCGTACAGCTCCTCACTTTATGTTTTGTTTCTGGGATATACTCTGATAAATAATATTTTGAAAACATTTTGTAATGACTAATGGGTTTTGAATTGTTTAAAAAGTTTTAAATTGGCTTGAAATTTTTGGGTGTTACAAGTTGGTATCAGAGCGTTGGTTTGAGTGAATTAGAGGAACACTCGTGTGACTCCAGTCTCAAATCAAGGAAAAGATTTTCAAAATGAATTTTAAAATGGTTTTCAAAATAAGTAAAGGAGGATGCAGGGTGTACGATCAGCCGGAGCCAGTAAGTAGACCCCAAAATACCATACAAGTTATTTGATTATGAGATATGTTAGAACAGCATGTTAGTACTAGGTTAGGGATCTTCAGGAATTGCATGATAGAATTGCCTGATTACATGATGCCTGCTAGCCTAGGGTTTCCTTTATATGAGATTGACATCATTACTGTAGTTGCTTAGTGTATGCATCACGGTTATACATCATTAAGATCTTATAGCCTGAGAATGTTTGATTTGGCCTTATGTTCTGTTCTTGTTTGATTGGGAGCTTAGGGTAGGATTGGATATTCGAAAGTCTATAGGGTCCAGCGTTATGTGTGGCTAGCACACACTAGTACTGCAGGGTTGGTGGAAGTTTCATGGATAGGTGGGTTATGTGAGGCCGAGGGGCCAGTCATGAGATATTTAGTATTCCTCTAGGAGTGAGGATTGAGCGCTCGCCATGTTGTGTATCCAGTTAGGGTATTGTGGTGATGCTTGAGACAAATATGGGTAGGTGTGGAAGTTAGTATGGGCCCGTACTACTAAAAGCACAGGACCCATACGCGTGTCAAGTAAGTCACAATACCAAGGGTTAGTAGGGAGTTGGCTCCCAGTTATTTATATGGATTGTCTGATATCTTGTGGTATGTTTTAGAATGGTGATGACGAGGCGCTTTGTGGCTGGATCCGGTTCGGGATCAGGATCAGGGGACAGAGGCCAGGAGGGGCCAATAGCACCTGAGCCAGTGGTGCAGATGGGTATAGAGGAGTTGGATGCCAGGATCCGAGAGATCCTACAGGATGAGGTTGCTGCTGCATTCCGGGCACAATTACCAGAGATGTTTGGGTCGATTAAGACCGCCATGGTGGAGTACTTTGATGAGCGTTATGCAGCCCTTGCAGAGACAGCCGCCGCAGCAGCTGCATCAGCTGTATCAGCGGCAGGGGGAGGAGTTGGTAGAGGTTTTCAGTACAGGGACTTCGATAACACGAAGCCCCTACTTTTGATGGGACGCAGGATCCCATCAAGGCTATGAGATGGATTTCAGATGTGGAGGGGTGTTTCTTCACTTGCTCGTGTCCTGCTGACCAGAAGGTCAGGTGTGCTCTGAACCTGCTTAGGTCTGGGGCCAAGGATTGGTGGGGACTTGCGACTGGGTCGTACACTGATGATCAGAGAGCTGCTGTTACTTGGGAGCAGTTCAGGGACATGTTTCGCGCCCGCTACATTCTGCGGGTTGAGCGGGAACGGTTGGCCCAGGAGCTTCTGAGTTTGAGATAGGATGGGGAGTCGGTGACGGAGATCACCCTTATGTTCACTGAGCGGGCGATGTTCTACCCAGAGTTTGCTTCCGAGCAGTCTCAGATGACCCGTTATTTGAGTATGCTCAAGACTGATATCCGACAGTTTGTATCTACCCAGCGATGTGATACTCTTCTAGAGTTGCAGGAGGCTGCCAGACGGCGGGATTAGAGATTGAGCTGCAGCTGAGGGAGCAGCGATCGGCCCCGGCACAGTCGCAGCCGGCGCCGAAGCGGTTTAAGACCGCTGATTTGAGGTCTGGGAGTCACCAGAGCTGCTCTTGTGGGAAGTGTGGCAGGGTTCATTCCGGGATTTGTCGAGCCAGTAGTGGGTGCCACAGGTGTGGCAAGGAGGGGCACTACGCGAAGGACTGTCGCCAGGGCGCTCCGATACCGAGTATGAAGTTATGTTACGATTGTGATCAGGTTGGCCATTTGAAGGCCAACTGCCCATTACTCGCCGCCAAACCGGAGCAGGCTCCAGCGCCGGCTACTTTGAGGATCACGGATGGGAGACCAGTCAGGGCAGATCCTCCGAAGGCTCAGGGTCGTGCTTTCCAGCTTACAGCGGAGGAAGCCAGAGCAGCACCAGATGTGGTTGCTGGTATGTTTCTATCCTTTATCTCGTTTCCTATATTTGTTGTATACTTATCTGTTGTACCTGTGATTAGGTACGTTTTTAATGAACTCTTTGCCTGCTTTGGTCTTATTTGACTCGGGGGCGAGTCAGTCCTTCGTATCTCAGTCTCTTAGTAGGGAGTTCAGTGCGCCAGTGGGCGAGTTAGAGTGTCCGTTGCGAGTGTCTATCGCCAACGAACACAGGGTTTCTGCTTCTTCAGTTTATCGAGGGTGTGACTTGGAGATTTTCGGGGTGTCCTTTCCGATAGATTTGATTCTGATCCCCATGGGGGAGGTGTGCGTGATTGTAGCCATGGATTGGCTCAGTCGGTTCGGTGCTATGATTGATTGCGAGGGCCAGCGAGTGGTAGTTCGAACCCCAAGTGGGGGAGAACTGATTGTATATGGCGAGGGCACCAGAGTGGGATCAGGGTTTTGTTCAGCTGGCAGGGCTCGGCAGTACATTCAACATAGGTGTGCGCGTTATCTAGCGTATGTGGTAGATATGCGAGTCAGGGATCAGATTTCGGTTACTGATGTATCGGTGGCAGGGAGTTTGCAGATATGTTTCCGGAGGAGTTTCCAGGGATACCTCCGGAGAGGCAGGTCGAGTTCAGGATCGACCTGGTGCCATGTGCGGCCCCTATCGCTAAGGCGTCGTACCGATTGGCACCACCAGAGATGCAGGAGCTGTCGTCGCAGCTACAGGAACTGCTGGGCAAGCAGTTCATTCGACCTAGCAGTTCCCCATGGGGAGCGCCGATTCTTTTTCTCCGGAAGAAGGACGGTTCGCACCGGATGTGCATTGATTACCGGGAGTTGAATAAGTTAACGGTGAAGAACCGTTACCCACTCCCGAGGATAAACGATCTCTTCGATCAGTTGCAGGGCGCATCTTGGTTTTCCAAGATAGACTTGAGGTCTGGGTATCATCAGGTCAGGGTTAGAGAGGAGGACGTAGAGAAGACCGTGTTCCGAACTCGTTATGGACATTACGAGTTTGTGGTGATGCCGTTTGGGCTCACCAACGCGCCAGCAGTGTTCATGGACCTGATGAATCGGGTCTGCAAACCGATGCTTGATCGCTCGGTCATAGTGTTTATAGATGATATCTTGGTGTATTCTAAGACCCGAGACCAGCATGAGGAGCATCTGCGAGAGCTGTTGGGAGTTCTGAGATGAGAACGACTATACGACAAGTTCTCGAAGTGTGAGTTTTGGTTACGAGAGGTCCAGTTCCTCGGACATCTCGTTAACCAGAAGGGGATTTTGGTCGATCCGGCCAAAATCGAGGCGGTTATGCAGTGGGAAATTTTGAAATCTCTCTTAGATATTAGGAGCTTTCTGGGATTGGCAGGGCACTACCGCAGGTTCATACAGGATTTCTCCAAGATTGCAGTACCCCTCACTCGTCTGACGAGGAAGGGGGTGGATTTCCGGTGGGGCCCCGAGCAGCAGAGGGCGTTTGAGACCCTCCGTCAGCGTTTGTGTGAGGCACCAGTCTTGACACTCCCAGAGGGAGTTGAAGATTTTGTGGTGTTCTGTGATGCATCCATCACAGGTTTACGGGCGGTCCTCATGCAGAGAGGACGAGTGATAGCCTACGCATCACGGCAGCTGAAGCCGCATGAGACGAGATACCCTACTCATGACTTGGAGCTGGGGGCGGTGGTGTTCGCCCTCAAGATATGGAGGTATTACCTCTATGGGGTCCACTGTATCATTTACACAGATCACAAGAGCTTGAGACATATCATGGATCAGCCAAACCTGAACATGAGGCAGCGCAGGTGGCTGGATGTAGTCAAGGACTACGATTGCGAGATCCTTTACCATCCTGGTAAAGCGAATGTAGTTGCGGATGCTTTGAGCCACAAGTCAGCTGGGTCTTCCACCCCAGTGGTATGTATGAGGATAGCGGTGTATTCTCCGCTTGTGAGTTTGATCAGAGATGCCCAGGTTGAGGGTATACGACCAGAAAATTGTAAGCTGGAGAGGATCAAGGGCGAGAATACCCGGTTCGTGCAGGATAGTCGGGGATTATTGACCCGATGCGGTCGGGTTTGGGTTCCAATGACGGGTGGGGTTAGGCAGACGGTTATGGAGGAGGCTCATAAGTCTCATTTCTTTATTCACCCGGAGGCCACCAAGATGTACCGGGATTTGAGTTTGAGCTATTGGTGGTCGTGCATGAAGCGAGAGATCGCTTGGTACGTCGAGAGGTGCTTGACCTGTAGGATGGTCAAGGCCGAGCATCAGAAGCCGCATGGCAAGCTGCAGACCCTGGAGATTCGCATGTGGAAATGGGAACAGATCACGATGGATTTTATTACCAAGTTGCCGAGAAGATTCAGCAGGTTAGACAGTGGCTGCAGACCGCTCAGAGTCGGTAGAAGAGTTACGCTGACCGATGCCGATCCAAGTTAGAGTTTCAGGTCGGTGACATGGTACTCCTGAAGGTCTCGCCCTGGAAGGGTGTGATCCGCTTCAGGAAGAGGGGAAAATTGGGTCCCCGATATATTGGGCCGTTCAGGATCATTGCCAGGGTTGGCAAGGTGGCTTACAGGCTAGAGCTGTCGGAGGAGCTTAGTCGGCTACACAGCACTTTCCACGTTTCGCAGCTGCGAAAGTGCATTATGGATCAAGAGGAGGTGGTGCCGCTGGATGATATTTAGGTTGATGAACACCTGAATTACGTAGAGAGGCCTGTGGCCATCCTGGAGAAAAAGATGAAGATTCTGAGGAATAAGGAGATACCTTTGGTGAAGGTACAGTGGGAGCATCGGAGGGGGTCCGAGTGGACGTGGGAGACGGAGGCTGAAATGCGGGAGCATTACTCAAAGTTATTCGCTGCAGCAGACTTCGAGGACGAAGTCTAGTTCAAGTGGGGGAGAATTGTAACGCCCCGATTCTCAGCTTGAAAGAGGATTTTGTGGAGAAGGGAGCTTGCAGAGCAAGTATTCAGAAGCAAGGAGCTTGTGGGATCTGAAATCTACCTTATTGGGCATCTTCTGGAAGGTATAAATCATTACCCTGACCTCATTTCATTCTAGATCCCCTCTTTGGACAAATTCTAGGATTTTCATGATATGATTGGAAGCTATTCTTGTGTGCAAGCTAAGATCTGAAGTTGTAACTTCAGAACTGAGCTCCCTTGGGCTTCTTAGTCCATAAATTTTCCAGCTTGTGCAAGGATGAGACTCTCCCAAGGTGTAAAGCTCCATCGGAAGCTTAGATTGGTCATTTAGGGCCTTTAGAGCCTTGCATGTGCGTAAAGTTTGCAACTTTATGTGCTAAACATGCCTTAGAAGCTTGGATCTGTAATCTGGAACCTTGCCATGACTTAAAAAGCGTCTGCATGGATAAAGGTCTGCAAGGACTCGACGATTTGGATGAACAACTCGGCGAGTCCGTTGAAGATGGCCATGACCTCGACGAGTTGGATGAACAACTCGGCGAGTCCATTGAAGATTGCCTTAAACTCGGCGAGTCGTTCGAAGACTCGGCGAGTCGGCTAGGGTTTCTCCCAATTCTTGGACACGTATGAACTCGACGAGTTAAAGGGGAACTCGACGAGCCAATAAAGGATTTCACGACTTCTCGAGTTCAGGAAGGACTCGACGAGTCGGTGAACTGCACTCGACGAGTCGAGTCAACATGGACTGTTGACTTTGACTGTGGACTTTGACTTGGACCAAGGGTTGACCAGTTGACTTCTGAGGGTATTCTGGTAATTTGGAGATTTATGAAAAAGGGTTTTATGGTAACTATAGGTGGTGGAGTTCGTGTTGGTGATCCGGGAGTTGAGCTTTCTAGTTTCAGACGACAGTTGCAAGGTGAGTTATCGTCACAATACTAAGGGGTCTAAGGCACCAAGGTCGGCCCATTAGATATGTTATCCTAGCAGTGTTAGATGTTGAGTATGAGTTAGTGTTGCATGATAGTGGTTATGCCAGTTAGGTAGACCTGTAGGACTACCTGTGATGTTATATGATTATTGCATGCTCAGTGGTTATGATATATGTTTGTTACATGGTATGGGTTGAGGTTGCACTGCTTCGTGCGGTAGCCAACAAACCCTAGGAGCATTCCAGTTACCGGCTAAGGGAGCCTCGTACTGTGGGCTCGGGAGCATTCCAGTTACGGGCTAAGGGAGACCCGTACTGTGGGCTCGTGGGTATTACAGTCTGTAGGGCTGTGGACCCGTTATGTGCTGTTCTGTTCAGTTGTTATGATATGATGATGCTGACATGGTTATGTGGACTGTATGTGTATCGGTATTTTGGGGGAACTCACTAAGCTCTCGGGCTTACAGTTTCAGTTTATTGTTTCAGGTACATCAGGGGATCGTGGCAAGGAAAAGGCATGATCGTACAACTCCTCACTTTATGTTTTGTCTCTGGGATATACTCTGATAAATAATATTTTGAAAACATTTTGTAATGACTAATGGGTTTTGAATTGTTTAAAAAGTTTTAAATTGGCTTGAAATTTTTGAGTGTTACAGCCATTGAGAACCGGTCAGCTCCAAAGACGCCTACAGAAATTCGTCAATTTCTAGGCCTCGCTGGCTACTAATGCAGGTTTATTCAGAACTTCTCTAGGATCGCGAAACCACTTACTACATTGACCCAGAAAGGTGTGACCTTTGACTGGGAAGAGAGGCAAGAAAAGGCGTTCCAAATGCTGAAGCGAGACTTATGCAGCGCACCGATATTATCCCTCCCAGAAGGGATAGAAGACTTCGTGGTTTATTGCGATGCATCCAACCAAGGGCTTGGTTGTGTTCTTATGCAACGAGGAAAGGTCATCGCCTATGCCTTAAGACAGCTTAAGACGCACGCAGTTAACTACACCACACATGATCTTGAGCTAGGAGCAGTGGTATTTGCTCTGAAGATCTGGAGACACTACCTGTATGGTACGAAAAGCACTATCTTTACAGACCACAAAATCCTTCAACATATATTCGTCCAGAAGGATCTCAACATGAGACAACGACGGTGGGTCGAGCTACTCAATGACTACGAATACGAAATTCGTTATCATCCCAGTAAAGCCAACGTAGGAGCTGACGCCCTAAGTCGGAAAGAATACTCTGGTCGTAGAGTCAAATCATTGACTATGACTATTCATTCACATCTGTCCTAGAAGCCTTGAATCCTGAAAATATGGCGGGTGAATCCCTTAGAGGAATGGATAAAAACTTAGAAGTCAAGGGTGGCGGGGCCTTATACCTCATGGATCGAATCTGGACACCGAAACTCGGTGGTTTCAGAGATGTGGTCATGACCGCAGCGCACAATACTCGATATTCCCTTCACCCAGGTTCAGATAAGATGTATCTAGATCTCAAAAACTTATAATGGTGGCCTAACATGAAAGCAGAAATTGCTACCTTCGTGAGCAAGTGTCTTACTTGTGCCAAGGTTAAGGTCGAATACCAGAAACCCTTAGGTTTACTTCAACAACCGGAAATACCTGAGTGGAAGTGGTAGCAGATCACAATGGACTTCATAACCAAACTGCCCAAGACAACGGGTGGTCTCGATACCATTTGGGTGATCGTTGATAGGTTAACTAAGTCCGCACACTTCCTACCTATCAAAGAGACCGACAAGATGGAGAAACTGACAAGAACTTACATTTGGGAGATTGTACGACTGCATGGTGTTCCCATATCTATTATCTCTGATAGAGATAGTAGATTCACTTCAAGATTCTGGCAGTCGCTGCAAAGTTCCCTAGGAACTAGGTTGGACATGAGTACAGCCTACCATCTGCAAACCGATGGACAAAGTGAGAGGACTATTCAAACTCTGGAAGATATGTTGCGAGCCTGTGTGATAGACTTTGGAAAGGCATGAGATAGTCATTTACCCCTTGTCGAGTTCTCCTACAATAACAGTTATCACACCAGCATAAAGGCATCTCCATTTGAAGCCCTCTATGGCCGAAAGTACAGATCCCCTTTGTGCTGGGGGCTGGAGTGGGTGATACGCAGTTAGCTAAAGGACGAGTTCCTGACAGCACTCTCACGGGTCCAGAAATCATTCAGGAAACGACAGAGAAGATTGTTCAGATTCATGAACGATTGAAAGCCTCTAGAGACCGACAGAAAAGCTACGCTGACAAGAGAAGGAAACCTTTGGAATTCCAGGTTGGTGGCTGTGTTCTATTGAAGGTCTCACCCTGGAAGGGCTTGATACGCTTTGGAAAGTGTGGGGTGCTAAATCCAAGGTACATAGGGCCTTTTGAGATTCTCGCTAGAATCGGCCATGTAGCTTACAAACTCCAACTACCTCGAGACCTTAGTAACGTACTCCCTACTTTCCATGATTCGAACCTAAAAAAGTGTCTATCCGATGAGACTCTTGTTATCCCACTCGATGAAATCAAGATCAATGAGAGCCTCAACTTCGTGGAAGAACCAGTAGAGATCATGGACCGTGAGGTCAAGAAAACGAAGCAAAGTCGTATCCCGATAGTGAAGGTTCGCTGGAATGCAAAGCGGGGACTTGAATTCACTTGGGAGCGCGAGGATCAAATGAAACTGATATATCCTCATCTTTTCCCTTAGTTTATCTATATTTGCATAAACTCTAATTTCGGGACGAAATTCCCTTTAACGGGGGGATGATGTGACAACCCGAAATTTCTATCTTGTAAAGTCAATCAATTCAATCAAAAGTCAGACTTGTTTCTGTTATCTTTTAGCCTTGTTTAGGGTTTGTTTGAGAGTTCTAAGCCTAGTACACTCAAAGTTTGTGTGTTAGGAAGTGTTAGCTTGAGTTCTTTGAGTTGCAATTGAGCCGAAAACACCATCAAAAGGAGTTCACGGCCACATCTAGGTTCATGGCCGTGAACAACTTCCATATATATATATATATATATATATATATATATATATATATATATATATATATATATATATATATATATATATATATATATATATGAAATTGACTCATTTTCTTCACTTTTTCAAATCCTTCAACTCTAGCCGTGAACACACCCCATTCTCTCTCAACTTCTTCAACCGTGAACACTAATCAAAGCTACCAAAATGTAAGTATCTCTTCCATCAACTTGTTATCCATTGAAAGCACTTTATTCCACCCATGAGACAAGCACTAAATTGCAAGATCTTCAAGAGTTCACGGCCATGAACCCTTCATTGGGTCGTGAACCCTTCTTAGATGCAAGTTAGGCCATGATCACTTCATCCATGACTATGAACCCTTCAAATGATTAAGGTTGGGCCGTGAACACATCATGTGTTCTATGGTCGTGAACCCTCCTAAGGCCGTGAACATCCCTTTGTTTAGCCGTGAATTCCTTTCATTCAATCATTTGTGATTCTAACACTCAATTATGAGTGTTTCCTAGTTCCTAAGGATGTTTCCCTTACATGATTAGTTGTTATATACACTAATTGTATACATATATGTGTCATTATATGCTCAATAGGATCCGTTTGTGCTCGAGACTTCACTTGGCATACTTAGCATCCTATATTGATCTTTCATTCGAATCACTCACTACAGGTGAGTTCATACCCCTATAATCTATCTTTTAAATGTTTTTAAATTCTTTTAAGGTGGGGAATACAAGTAGAACACAATGAAATTGTGTTAACCATTTACATGTGAAAACAACATCCGAAAGGATTTCTTATACTCAAAACTTGTTGAAAACTCTTTTAAATTTCTTATAAACTTATTTTATATCAAATCATATTCGTCTATCTATTTACGTATAAGTATGCTTTAATAGACTTAGGACTATTGGTAGATACCTTGCCTCATGTTCCTTGTTTGGTTGTGGGCTTGGGGTAGGATCACTAGTCCGAATGTCGGTTAAATCATAGTTATACTTATTAAATACATATATGAATATTAAACCCATTTTTAAGGATTATACTTAATTGCTTGGTGAGTAATTGAGACTTTCTATACATCAGTAGCAGTCAAACAATCATACTAGTAAACTATAATAGGTATAGTTTAGAAGATTACTACCTACTACTTCTAGATCAGTGAAACTTACATGAGTCAGTTCAAACATACTATAACTAAAATAAGAAAGAACATACTACAACTAGAACGGGAAGGAACATACTATAACTAGAACGAGAAGAAGCATACTATAACTAGAACAAGAAGGAACATACTATAACTAGAACGAGAAGGAACATGCTATAACTTGAACAAGAAGGAGCATACTATAACTAGAATAGGAAGGAACATACTATAACAAGAACAAGATAACATTAATGTGAGCCACTACTTCATGGCATAGCAATATATTTGTTGTGTCACATTTTGTAACCAGAGTCTCCTGGAGGGAGAGCGTGAGCTTGTGTATAGATCTATTCGGGATTGACCATCCTACACCTTGTTGCTAGCTACAGTGGGACATGCAGGTCTACGGGTGACAAATGTCATACCATTTCGACGTCTTTTGATCGTCGTGTTTTATACTAGTCAATCGAGCATGGTTATAACCTCATCACATTTTACCTTAATTTAACTTATTTGTTTTAAGGTAGTTAGTACATCTGTAGGTACTTTATACAGTACTATTGTACACTTTCATTTTCCCATTACATTCATATAGTGATATTCTCACATAAAAGGTAATGCAAACTATTTTCTAGTAAAGATATTCATAAACTTGGGAAAACATACATTTTTACAAAAGAACAAACATACAAAACAGTCCGGTCTTGGTAGAAGACTACTTTCCATTTTAGTAGAAAATATAGGATTTTCTAGGAAGTATACAAACAATTACATCAAAACACTTACAAACATTTTCATCAAACTAATGCAAACATTTGACGCTAAAACACTTATGAACTCACCAGCTTAAATGCTGATCTACTATTTCAAAATAACTTGTATTCTCAGGTCACCAGTAGACATGTACAGATGGCCAGGTTTTGAGAAGACGGAGCGTATTCAAGACTCATCTTTATTTTGATTTCATATTTTGGTGTCTTTCAAACTTTATAGAGAACACAGTTGTATTAACTATATTATTAATGCAATGGATGATGTTGTTACTTGTTTTACTATTGTGCATTGTTATGATACTATACATGACGTCCTCCGCCCTCGAACGTTTCCGCTGTTCTGGTTTGGGGGTGTGACAGTCACCGCCACCCACCTCCACCACTCATCACCGCCACCCCACCCACCACCATCACCACCACCTGCCACCACCAAGCACATTCACCATCCACCACCACCATCCATCACCACCACCCACCACCACCACCATTACCCACCCACCCACCACCACCAGCTATCACCTCCACTCATCACTACCAGCCACCCACCATTATGTCCATCACCCGCCACTACCACCAACCATCACCACCAACCCCACCCACTCACCACCCATCACCACCACTCGCCACAACCACCCGCACCCACCACCCACCAAAACCATCACCACTTACCATCATTGTAACACCCGTAGATCAGGGCTAGTCAATTAAGAGACAATAAGTGTCGAAAACGACTTTTTGATAGAAGATTATTTAGAATGAATAGCCTTAATAAAAGTTGTATTATATGTTACAAGGATTCCGGATATATAAAGAATGCTGAAATCCGAGTTATAACGAAGAAGTTACGACATGTCGAAGTTTCACGGCAGAACCGGCACGACACATCGCGACGTAAATAGTGAATTTACGATAGAACGATATTTGGCATTAGCGATATAAACGAAAGTCGTAGAATACGTTAAATCGAGAGCGTGCATAAAGAGAACACCCAAATCTGACTTCGTATGAGGAAATTATGATTTTTCTAAGTTTCAGCTAAGGGGTATGCAGCCCAAATCTCGAAATTGAGATCGAGTGATCTTTGGCCGAAACAATCTAAACGATAATCGAACATCTCGTCGATAGTAGTCCAACGGTAAAAAGACAAACGAAAACGGACGTCAGATGAAGGAGTTATGAATTTCTAACGGAATTTTCCTGTCCCGGCCTACTAAAAATAATATAATAAAAAATAATTCAAAATTAGTCGACGGAGTCTAAACGAAAGTTGTAGAGCATGATCTCACCTACGCGTGCATATAAATAACGTCGAAAACGGAGCTCGTATGCGAAAGATATGAATTTCTGAAGTTCGGGGCACAAACCCCGACACTGTGTTAGAATTCACGACGTGAACACAGTGTTCACGACGTGAACTCAGAAGTGACGCCTTCCAGAGCAAGTGGACTGATGACGAATGCAATGACCTATGCCTAACTAAACTCACGACGTGAATCCAGAAAAATGGCCCTATAAATAGAAACCGAAGGGCAGTCGGCCATGGTTGCTAATTCCTTCACTCTCTCACTCTCTACACCCTCTCTAGCCCTCTTGAAGCACCCCCGAAGCCCCGGTATCATCCCGACACCCAAAGATAGTCCCGAAGCCCCGAAGATCCCGAGAAGAAAAGAGTTTCGAGCGGAAGCTCTGCCCGCGAGAAGCCCGGTTTGTAAAGATATCCCGGTTTCATAAAGAACTTCTACTTGAAGAGCCGTAGTGTTGTCCGAGCATCGTCTTATCAAGTGAGTGTGTAGTTACTTTTTTCTAACACATAGATATGAAGTATTTGTTATGAAATACGAGCTATGTGTTTATACATTGTTTGTTTACTTGAGATAGATGTTGAATGAATGTTTTATACAGTTTTTTTTAATGATTTAAACTGTATATGGATTTTATATCTAGGAATATGTTGGGAAGAACATGGGTAGATAAATAATGAGGGATGAAATATAATATAGATGAATATTGGCAGCTTCGCCATAACCCTTAGGTGTTTTTCATTTACGTGTTCACCAGTTGAAATCTAAATATCCTGGCAGCTGCGCCTAAAGGATAATATTGGCAGTTGCGGCTAGTAGTTGATATTGGCAGCTGCGCCTGGTTGAGAACAACACAATCCTGGCGGCTACGCCTAAAGGATAATATTGATAGTTGTGCCTAATAGAGAACGTTGGTAGCTGTGCTATTGGCAACGATGGACTTTGTGCCTATTCCTTAGGTCAATCCTTAGGAATGAAGGATAGATGATTCTTAGGGTAGATCCTTAAGATTAAAGAAGATAATGGGGATGGGTAATTGGGTTGTTTGTTTGATGATTAAATGTAATAATTATATTATTGTGGGTTGAAAACCCTATATGCTCACCAGGCTCCCAAGCCTGACCCACTCAGTTTTATTTACATTACAGGTAGTGGCGCGAGAGCATAAGTTGGACAACTTGTGAAGATATTTTGTTTATAGGCCAGTAGTTGTATATAACTGTTGTAAGGCTTATAATGTGTCGTTTATGTTTTTGGTCTGTATCGGAACATGACATCCCAAGATTTTGTTATTTAATGAAAATACATTTCCTCAAGAAAAGTTTAGATAGATTCTTATCATATTTTGTTTTGGGAACAAATTCCGCAACAGTTTTCTTTAAACGATTATTCTGATTTTTATAAAGCATAAACAAAATCGGTCTTTTATGGCCGTGAAATTGGGGATGTCACAATCATCACCCCCACCACCACCCATCACCACCGCCCACCTCCACCACTCGCCACCACCACCCCACCCATCACCCGCCAAAAGCACCATACATCACCACCACTACCCCCACCACTTGTACCACCACCATCCATGCACCCATCTCCACCACCCCTACCACTACCCACCAGCCCACATGTCACCCCTACCACCACTACCACCTACCACCAACAAACATCATTACATGCCACTACCACCCATCACCACCACCCGCCATCACCAACCGATCTACACCACCACCACTGACCCACACACCACCCACTATAACCACCATCCCCTACCACTCCCTGTCACCCCTACCACCCTTCACCGCCACCCACCACCCACAACCAAAACAAACCAACTATCATCCATTACCACCACCACCTACCAACCACTACCACCACCACCCACCAACCTCTCTACCTCCACCACCATCACCACCTATCACTACTCCACCCATCAGCAACATCCGCCACCACCACCCCCAACACTACCATCTACCACCACCAGCCGCTAGCACCCACCTATCAACTCCACCCACCACAACCACCACCCATCGCTACCCACCCTTAAACAAGGTTCGCTAAAAAATATTTTCTAAAATAATCACATGATTAAATACATATAATCACATGCGATTAAATCATATATGATTTAATAACGAAGTTGTCAAGAACTTGGACTTCATAACGAAGTTGTCAAGAACTTCAAGTGGTTATGACATTATTTAAGTAGTGGTTGACCATTTGACCAAGTCTGCCCATTTCCTAGACATCAAAGAAACTGACAAGATGGAGAAACTTATCAGGACCTATCTCAAGGAGATAGTCAGACTGCATCGTGTGTTAATAGCTATTATCACGGACCGAGATGGCAGATTCACTTCCATATTTTGGCAATCATTGCAGAGGTCCTTAGGAACTAAGCTAGACATGAATGTTTCGTATAATCCACAAATAGATGGCCAGAGTGAAAGAACTATACAAACTTTGGAAGTCAATTCTCCGCACATTTGTGATAGACTTCAGTAATACATGGGACACTCAATTACCACTAGTTGAGTTTTTATATAACAATAGTTATAACACTAGGGGAGAATTTCGTATACGCCCTTGCTAAACAACTAAATATCGTATTTGTCCGGCCTAAACTTTAAATATCGTATTTGCCCTTCTTAATGTTTTTTAATATCATATATACCCAAATCTAGTTTTTTGGTTATTTTTATTGATTTATAATATTTTTTATCATTTTAAAATCATTAAAGCTAAAAAACATTTTAAATGGACAGAATTGCCCTTAGTTTTAAATTCCAAAACGATACACACATTCACAAGGGATTATCGATCACAACTTCATTGTGCTATCGCAGCATCCTTCCGTATCGCATCTCCCTTCCGACCGCAACACACAACATCCTTCTCCCCCCTTGTTGTCGTACACTCACATCATCACATCAGGTAAAATCAACTTCAACCTATTCCTATTTTCCATCTCTTCAATTTCGATTTTAGGGTTCCTAGTTTCAGTTGTTCAAATTCTTTTTACATCCAGCTTAGTTATGTTGTATTTGATAGCTTAGTTGTGTTGGATTTGAGCTACAATATAGTTTCCAGTGAACTTCGAACTTTTAATTTCGCCTATGATCTTCAGCCCCAGTGAAATGAATAGGCTAAAGTTCTACTTTGCTCATGCCAAGGTCTTTCCACTACATCCCTGTTATACAAACAAAAATTTACGCATCCTTCTTGATCAATTCTGTCTTAGTAACTTACACGCATTCTTTCTGTGTTAACGGCAGTACAGAACCTGCCTTTTATTGAGACCATGGAAAAGAGGATACAAAATGCCAGCTTATTGTTGGACACAAGTTTGGGACACTGTTTTGTAGATGGATTGATACACAAAGATGGAAATGCAGTATATAATTGCTTACGTGCTTATGCTTTTGTGGACAATACCCAAAATACAGAAGAGATATTCAGATCAACAATAGTGGTACCATTAGTTCAGAAAGTGATTCCCTACACTTCATCTAAAGTGGTTGGTGGGTCCACTGGTGATGAGCTTGAAGAAGACTACAAACAAATCAAGAATCTCATTGCTCAAGATTGTACATTTTTGTTGAAGATTTCTTCTACAAGTATATGCTCATTCTTTATTCCTGTTTTCTATACCATCAGCAATATAAGGAGATTTTTCTACATGATTTGGGTATTATTGTTGTGTTTGAACTTTGATGGTATGTAATTGTCCCTTACTATTGCAAAAAATTTGGGTTTGCATGTATTTAGCTTTCTTGCAAATTCAATTATTAAGGAGGTTCTTTGGGCAATTCAGCAGGGAAAGTCAGGGGCTTTTTCTCCTGGAAGACCTACAGAGTTCTTGAATAACTACAAGTCAAGTCTTGATTTTTTGGCTGATTTAGAAGGTAATAGAATAAATTCTTATTTCATGTATCTGGATTTGTATTTGAGTTGCTATGTTGTTTGGGATTTAACTTTGCATTGTTATTTAAGGATATTGTCCTTCAAGATTTGTTGTTGCCAACTTTAGAGCTGAGGTTGTATATGTAGATTTCATTAAACAATGGAACATTGGGGTGTATTTCTCACTGAGGTACTTCTAATTCCCTTTATGTGATGATATATGATGTTGGGACCCTAAATTGTAAAGTAATTATATTTTGGAAATAACCATTTAGGTAAAATAACCATACTATCTTATTGTATTATAATTCAAATAATCTATTAAGTAGAGTTAATTATATACATTGTATTTAGTTACATATGATATAAATAATTCATTTCATTCCTACAAGCCAACCAAGCATGATCATGGAATGTAATAACTCATTCCATTACCTTGCTTATTCTATCCCATTCCATTCTTTTGTCATTCAATTCCATCCAACCAAACACACCTAATTCAAGTGCATCTGCATCTTACTTGTAGGTTTCAGGAAATCACAGGTTCATTAGATTCTGCATTTGTTGGTTCCAGTCTAACTCCAATTCCGAAGTCAAATTCCGATTCTGATCAGGGAGCTTCTCAGAACGTGACTTTAAAGCAAAGTCTTACTCTTTTGGAATGCCTCAATTCCTGTTGGCGAGAAGACATTCTTGTCCTTTCAATCTCGGATAAATTTCTTCCCTTAACTCTGCAACTAATATCTAGGTCAATTTTCCAATCAAATTTCAACCCTTTTATAATTTTTAATTAATAATAATATCCGGCACGACACAGCGCGACGTAAATAGTGTTTTTACGATAGAGCGATATTTGGCTTTAGCGATCTAAACAAAATTCATAGAATACGTTAAACCGATAGCGTGCATAAAGAGAACGCCCAAATCTGACTTCGTATGAGGAAGTTATGATTTTTCTAAGTTTCAACTTAGCGGTATGCAGCCCAAATCTCGAAATTGAGATCGAGTGATCTTTGGCCAAAACAATCTAAACGAGAATCGAATATATCATCGATAGTAGTCCAACGGTAAAAAGACAGATGAAAACGGATGTCAGATGAAGGAGTTATGAACTTCTAACGGAATTTTCTTGTCCCGGCCTACTAAAAATAATATAATAAAAATTAAGTCAAAATTAGCCGACGGAGTCTAAACGAGAGTTGTAGATCATGATCTCACCTACGTGTGCATATAAAGAACGTCGAAAACGGAGCTCGTATGCGAAAGATATGAGTTTCTGAAGTTCGGGGCAAGAACCCCGACACTGTGTTAGAATTCACGACGTGAACACAGTGTTCACGACGTGAACTCAGAAGTGACGCCTTCCAGAGCAAGTGGACTGATGACGAACACAATGACCTATGCCTAACTGAACTCACGACGTGAATTTTGAGATTCACGACATGAATCCAGAAAAATGGCCCTATAAATAGAAACCGAAGGGCAGCCGGCCATGGTTGCTAATTCCTTCACTCTCTCACTGTCTACACCCTCTCTAGCCCTCTCGAAGCACCCCCGAAGCCCCGGTATCATCCCGACACCCGAAGATAGTCCCGAAGACCCGAAGATCCCGAGAAGAAAAGAGTTTTGAGCCAAAGCTCTGCCCGCGAGAAGCCCGGTGTGTGAAGATATCACAGTTTCATAGAAGAACTTCTACGTGAAGAGCCGTAGTGCTGTCTGAGCATCGTCTGATCAAGTGAGTGTGTAGTTACTTTCTTCTAACACATAGATATGAAGTATTTGCTATGAAATACGAGCTATGTGTTTATACATTGTTTGTTTACTTGAGATAGATGTTGAATGAATGTTTTATACAGTTTTTTTTAATGATTTAAACTGTATATGGATTTTATATCTAGGAATATGTTGGGAAGAACATGGGTAGATAAATAATGAGGGATGAAATATAATATAGATGAATATTGGCAGCTTCGCCATAACCCTTAGGTGTTTTTGATTTACATGTTCACCAGTTGAAATCTAAATATCCCGACAGCTGCGCCTAATGGATAATATTGGCAGTTGCGCCTAGTAGGTGATATTGGCAGCTGCGCCTGGTTGAGAACAACACAATCCTGGCAGCTGCGCCTAAAGGATAATATTGATAGTTGTGCCTAATATAGAACGTTGGCAACTGTGCTATTGGCAACGATGGACTTTGTGCCTATTCCTTAGGTCAATCCTTAGGAATGAAGGATAGATGATTCTTAGGGTAGATCCTTAAGATTAAAGAAGATAATGGGGATGGGTAGTTGGGTTGTTTGTTTGATGATTAAATGTAGTAATTATATTATTGTGGGTTGAAAACCCTATATGCTCACCAGGCTCCCAAGCCTGACCCACTCAGTTTTATTTACATTACAGGTAGTGGCGCGAGATCATAAGTTGGACAACTTGTGAAGATATTTTGTTTATAGGCCAGTAGTTGTATATAACTGTTGTAAGGCTTATAATGTGCCGTTTATGATTTTGGTCTGTATCGGAACATGACATCCCAAGATTTTGTTATTTAATGAAAATACATTTCCTCAAGAAAAGTTTAGATAGATTCTTATCATATTTTGTTTTGGGAACAAATTTCGCAACAGTTTTCTTTAAACGATTATTCTGATTTTTATAAAGCATAAATAAAATCGGTCTTTTCTGGCCGTGAAATTGGGGATGTCACAATCATTACCCCCACCACCACCCATCACCACCGCCCACCTCCACCACTCGCCACCACCACCCCACCCATCACCCGCCAAAACCACCATACATCACCATCACTACCCCCACCATCTGTACCACCACCATCCATACACCCATCTCCACCACCCCTACCACTACCCACCAGCCCACATGTCACCCCTATCACCACTACCACCTACCACCACCTAACATCATCACATGCCACTACTACCCATCACCACCACCCGCCATCACCAACCGATCTACACCACCACCACTGACCCACACACCACCCACTATAACCACCATCCCCTACCACTACCTGTCACCCCTAACACCCTTCACCACCACCCACAACCAAAACAAACCAACTATCATCCATGACCACCATCACCTACCAACCACTACCACCACCACCCACCAACCTCTCTACCTCCACCACCATCACCAAATATCACTACTCCACCCATCAGCAACACCCGCCACCACCACCACCACTATCACCACCTCCAACCAGCATCACAAGCCACCACCACCCGCTAGCACCCACCTATCAACTCCACCCACCGCCCACCACAACCACCACCCATCGCTACCCACCCTTAAACAAGGTTCGCTAAAAAATCTTTTCTAAAATAATCAC
The DNA here is from genome assembly GCF_052849685.1 of Lactuca virosa. Taxonomy (NCBI): domain Eukaryota; kingdom Viridiplantae; phylum Streptophyta; class Magnoliopsida; order Asterales; family Asteraceae; genus Lactuca; species Lactuca virosa. The sequence continues at coordinate 485,308,627 of NC_136429.1, forward strand.
ATGATTAAATACATATAATCACATGCGATTAAATCATATATGATTTAATAACGAAGTTGTCAAGAACTTGGACTTCATAACGAAGTTGTCAAGAACTTCAAGTGGTTATGACATTATTTAAGTAGTGGTTGACCATTTGACCAAGTCTGCCCATTTCCTAGACATCAAAGAAAGTGACAAGATGGAGAAACTTATCAGGACCTATCTCAAGGAGATAGTCAGACTGCATCGTGTGTTAATAGCTATTATCACGGACCGAGATGGCAGATTCACTTCCATATTTTGGCAATCATTGCAGAGGTCCTTAGGAACTAAGCTAGACATGAATGTTTCGTATAATCCACAAATAGATGGCCAGAGTGAAAGAACGATACAAACTTTGGAAGTCAATTCTCCGCACATTTGTGATAGACTTCAGTAATACATGGGACACTCAATTACCACTAGTTGAGTTTTTATATAACAATAGTTATAACACTAGGGGAGAATTTCGTATACGCCCTTGCTAAACAACTAAATATCGTATTTGTCCGGCCTAAACTTTAAATATCGTATTTGCCCTTCTTAATGTTTTTTAATATCATATATACCCAAATCTAGTTTTTTGGTTATTTTTATTGATTTATAATATTTTTTATCATTTTAAAATCATTAAAGCTAAAAAACATTTTAAATGGACAGAATTGCCCTTAGTTTTAAATTCCAAAACGATACACACATTCACAAGGGATTATTGATCACAACTTCATTGTGCTATCGCAGCATCCTTCCGTATCGCATCTCCCTTCCGACCGCAACACACAACATCCTTCTCCCCCCTTGTTGTCGTACACTCACATCATCACATCAGGTAAAATCAACTTCAACCTATTCCTATTTTCCATCTCTTCAATTTCGATTTTAGGGTTCCTAGTTTCAGTTGTTCAAATTCTTTTTACATCCAGCTTAGTTATGTTGTATTTGATAGCTTAGTTGTGTTGGATTTGAGCTACAATACAGTTTCCAGTGAACTTCGAACTTTTAATTTCGCCTATGATCTTCAGCCCCAGTGAAATGAATAGGCTAAAGTTCTACTTTGCTCATGCCAAGGTCTTTCCACTACATCCCTGTTATACAAACAAAAATTTACGCATCCTTCTTGATCAATTCTGTCTTAGTAACTTACACGCATTCTTTATGTGTTAACGGCAGTACAGAACCTGCCTTTTATTGAGACCATGGAAAAAAGGATACAAAATGCCAGCTTATTGTTGGACACAAGTTTGGGACACTGTTTTGTAGATGGATTGATACACAAAGATGTAAATGCAATATATAATTGCTTACGTGCTTATGCTTTTGTGGACAATACCCAAAATACAAAAGAGATATTCAGATCAACAATAGTGGTACCATTAGTTCAGAAAGTGATTCCCTACACTTCATCTAAAGTGGTTGGTGGGTCCACTAGTGATGAGCTTGAAGAAGACTACAAACAAATCAAGAATCTCATTGCTCAAGATTGTACATTTTTGTTGGAGATTTCTTCTGCAAGTATATGTTCATTCTTTATTCCTTTTTTCTATACCATCAGGAATATAAGGAGATTTTTCTACATGATTTGGGTATTATTGTTGTGTTTGAACTTTGATGGTATGTAATTGTCCCTTACTATTGCAAAAAATTCGGGTTTGCATGTATTTAGCTTTCTTGCAAATTCAATTATTAAGGAGGTTCTTTGGGCAATTCAGCAGGGAAAGTCAGGGGCTTTTTCTCCTGGAAGACCTACAGAGTTCTTGAATAACTACAAGTCAAGTCTTGAATTTTTGGCTGATTTAGAAGGTAATAGAATAAATTCTTATTTCATGTATCTGGATTTGTATTTGAGTTGCTATGCTGTTTGAGATTTAACTTTGCATTGTTATTTAAGGATATTGTCCTTCAAGATTTGTTGTTGCCAACTTTAGAGCTGAGGTTGTATATGTAGATTTCATTAAACAATGGAACATTGGGGTGTATTTCTCACTGAGGTACTTCTAATTCCCTTTATGTGATGATATATGATGTTGGGACCCTAAATTGTAAAGTAATTATATTTTGGAAATAACCATTTAGGTAAAATAACCATACTATCTTATTGTATTATAATTCAAATAATCTATTAAGTAGAGTTAATTGTATACATTGTATTTAGTTACATATGATATAAATAATTCATTCCATTCCTACAAGCCAACCAAGCATAATCATGGAATGTAATAACTCATTCCATTACCTTGCTTATTCTATCCCATTCCATTCTTTTGTCATTCAATTCCATCCAACCAAACACACCTAATTCAAGTGCATCTGCATCTTACTTGTAGGTTTCAGGAAATCACAGGTTCATTATGTGACAACCCAAAATTTCTATTATATACAACCATTCACTTCACTAGAAGTCAGAATTATTTCTGCTAACTTTTAAGCTTTTTGGAGTCAGTTTGAGTGTTCTAAAGCCTAGTACTGCAAGAGATAACTTGAGAGAGGATACTTTAGGGTAAAGGGTGCAACATTTAAGTTCCAAAACTCCAAGAGTTTGGAGTTTATGGCCTAAATGGTATTGGGGCCGTAAGCCCTAAGGACTATATAAGTCACACTTAGTCATTTTTATCACTTTTTCACATTTTCAAGTTTAGAAACCATTTCTCTCTCAAGTATCATCCAATTCTTCTTCAAAATCTTCAAGAAAGTAAGTGTTTTCTTCCTTGTTTAGTTGATCTCTTCCTTAATCTAGTGATCTTACATGATTTCATCCATCAAATCATTTCATTTGGTTAGATCTTCAAGCATTCTTCATTTCACCAAGAACACCAAGAACACACACTAGTGTTCTTGGGCCGTGAACTCCCTTACAAGCTTCTATATTGTAAGTACTCTTACCTTAGCTTGTTATAGGCTTGATACACTTGTTAAACAACTAGAAAACAACAAGAAACATAAGATCATAAGAGTTTACGGCCAAGGCAATCTCCTTGGACCGTAAACTCTAATTAAAGGGCCATTGTGAGCCCTAGTCCCTTACTAAGCCTTGGATACAAGTCTAGATCACTTCCTTGTGGAGTATAGGACCTTAAACAAACAAAAGAACCAAGCACACATGAGTTTACGGCCGTAAACTCATGAGGAATGGTCCATGGGCCATAAACTCTATAAAGTAGTGCCATTGTGCCACTAATGCTTCCTAAGGCTTGGACTTGACTATAAGATGCTTAACCTTGACTTATAAGACCTTAAAACACCAAATGGTAGAAGTTACCATGGGTTTACGGCCGTAAACCCATTGGGACCGTAAACCCAAAACCGTAAACTCATGAAGAGTTTACCCTTGGACCATAAACTCAAAAGCAAAGGCCTACAACCCTTAGATGCAATCCTTGGTGCTTATAGCACTTGAATCAAAGTTTTTTCCATGTTCTAGGGTGTCTTTACGTGATTAATTAGTTGTTAAATAACTAATTGGATACATATATGTGTTATTATATGTTAATTAGGATCCGTGTGTGTGTTCAAGTCTTCACTTGACACTTAGCATCCTATACCATCCGTTCATCCAAACCACTCACTACAGGTGAGTTCATACCCCTTAATCAACCTTTTAAATGATTTTAAATGCTTTTATGGGGGGGATACAAGTTGAACTATTATAGTTATTATTTCAATCACATGTGATTAATAACTACCAAACAAGTGGATTTCTTACTTTTCAAACTGTGTTATCAAACAAACTACTTCAAACTGTTTTACAAACTCTTTTACGTGTTAAATACTTTCAATAAACTCTTTTAAACTTATATTTGTTAAATGTGTATCTATATAGATATAGTTATATAAGTAGGATTGAAAGGACTTAGGACTGATAGCTCACCTTACCTCCTGTTCCTTGTTTGGTTGTGGACTTAGGGTATCGGTTGTTTGTTCGAAGGTCGTTTGAATCCTAGTTATATATTATGTATATGTATATAGATATAAAAGTTCCTTCTTTCAATTCAATGCCTTTGGGTAGCAAAGGTATGCAAACATGTTCATACATACAAACAACATTACTAGTAAGCTATAATAGGTATAGTTTAGGAAGTTACTAATACTATTACTAGAACAATGAAACATACAATGAGTCAGTTCATACATGAGTCAATACATACTATTATGAGAAACAGAGAGAACATACATACATACTAGACAGAGAGAGAACATACAATACAGCTAGTACATACTATACATTATACAAGAGAACATACTATTATGAGAAACAGAGAGAACATACATACATACTAGACAGATAGAGAACATACAATACAGCTAGTACATACTATACATTATACAAGAGAACATACTATTATGAGAAACAGAGAGAACATACATACATACTAGACAGAGAGAGAACATACAATACAGCTAGTACATACTATACATTATACAAGAGAACATACTATTATGAGAAACAGAGAGAACATACATACATACTAGACAGAGAGAGAACATATAATACAGCTAGTACACATAATACATATACAAGAACACTACTACAGTTATGTGAGCCACGTAACGGGGCATGACATCACCTGTCATGGCTCCTTTTGTATTCAGAATCTCCTTAAGTGGAGAGCGTTGAGTTTGTGTATAGATCTATACTGGATTGACTATCCTACACCTTGCTGCTCGCTACAGTGGGACTTGCAAGTCTACGGGTGCCAAACGTCATACCTTCCGACGTCTTACATCGTCGTGTTTCTAGTCGGTAGTATGGTACAGGCAGATCACATGGTACTTTAAATAACAATTGGTTTAAGGTAGTTAGTACAACAGTAGTTACTTTATACAACACTATAGTACTATTTTATTTCCCAATGCATTCACTTTGTGATCTTCACACAATGAACAGTAATGTAAAAACTATATTTTTGGTTAATGATAGTCAGATTTGGGAAAAATACATACTCTTACAAGAGACACACATACAAACACTTGATGCCTTGGTAGAAGGCTACTTTTAGTAGAAAATATAGGGTTTTCTAGGAGATTCAAACACTTTACAAAAATTTACAAACTTACACATCGCATACTTACAAACACTTTCATACAAACAATGACACTAAAATACTTATGATCTCACTAGCTTTAATGCTGATAAACTCTTTCAAAATAACTTGTATTCTCAGGTCACCAGTAGACAGGTACCGGTGCCAGGTTTTGAGAAGATGGAGCTCGTTCAAGACTCATCTTTTATTTTGATTCATATTTTTGGTGTCTATTACACTTCACATAACACACTTGTATTAAAATTATATTATTAATGCAATGGATGATGTTGTTGCTTGTTTACTACTTTGCATTGTTGTGATACTGTACATGACGTCCTCCACCCCCGAACGATTCCGTCGTTCCGGTTTTGGGGTGTGACAGATTGGTATTAGAGCATTATTTATAGTGAATCGAGTATATCAACCCATAAAAGATATACGAACTATAAACACAGCGGGATTTAAAAATACTCTGATAAAGAGTTTATACTTTTAAATAATAAAATATTTAACCAAGTATACATACCTGCATTCATAATAAAATCAGTGTCACTAGGACAGAACAAAAGTATTACGATTGTTGGGCAGCAAGAGTAGACTTAGAGACATATAGTCAAATCTGGGAAGATATAGCCTGATCAACTATATTATCCGAGGAGTGACTAGCATGTGCCTAAGTGTGGTTGTGAGGTTGCAACAAGTCTAAAAACTTACCAACAATACCACAACGAAAACCTTAGAATAAAACATAAACCTAAAATACTATAGGAGTATTTTGTGTTACTATAAATTACTTATGTGCTTATTTCTTATATCCCTTTTCTCGCATAGATATCATGGCTGGATTCCATATCCCCGGAGACCCGTACTATCCCAAAAACGGCAATGCGGGATGGCTGGGAGAAGAACCAGAAGATGATCACCCAATCCCTTTGGATGATCACCAAGCTGAAGGCTTTTCTGATGGTTCTGACTCAGAGCCGGAAGTCAACAACCTACCCCCAGTAGCTCCAAACCCAAACCCTCATCCAGCATTTCAAGGACTCACACCTCTGTGGGCCACAAACTTGGACAGATGGAGTCAGGAACAGGGTCAACCCATTCCCTACAATGGGGACAGAAGCTTTTACAACCTCACCGAGGGAGGTTTAGCTGATCGTGTCCTGCCCATCATGGTCCGTAGGATTTCTCGGAACACCGAGCAAGGTCGAGCAACTATCGACCGAGTGGTGGAGATTGACGCCAACTCTGGCGTTAACACGGTCCACATTCACCAACTCGAGGTAGCTATGGAAAGGGTTAGGATAACCAATGGGACTCTGCAGCAACATCTAGCTGCCTCCCAAGCTGAAGTTAGGGAACTTCGAGCTCAGCAAGCAAGATCTGAAAGGCGTATGAGGGACATAGAACGCCATCTGTCTGAGTCAAGAACCCACCCTAGTAGTTCTCCTCGTAGATAGAGTCTTCTCGACTTCTCTTTTGGATATAACTTAGTTTATGTAAAAACCCTAGTCTGATTTCCTATCTTTGTTAAAACTTGCACCTGTTAGGTCTTGATTAGGTCGTAGTTCTGTCAAAATTTTTCCATCTTGGTTTGATGTAAGACCTACTTCTAGGTCATTTTTCCCGAACTTGTTACATCTATAATCCCAGTATTATTGACAGATATCTAATCTCATGGAAATTATTATCCAAAAGCTATCATCTTTTAGTATTAGATCTACATTCAATCGTGCTATTCAATTGTGCTGTTGGGCTATGGAGAGTTAGTCCATGAGTCATTCTCATCACATTCTCCCTATTAAATTCTTATCAATATCTTCATCTTTCTAAACCTATAGTTAAAGGATGCCTCCGCGCCGATCAACGAGATGCGATCCTCCGATAACTGCAACACCACCTGCTCCTCAAATCGATACGGCAGCTCTGAATGTTGCAGTACCTGCGGCTGTGGCTACATCCATGGCTCAATATCATTCCACCAACGCCAGTGGTGCGGAAACGCCTGTTCATTCGACCCATGGTGAAGCTCTTGTGTGCTTGAGAGAGTGCTCCTATAAGGACTTCACCAACTGCAAGCCATTGTCCTTTAAAGGGACTGGCGGAGTCATTACCCTCTCGCAATGGTTCGAAAAGACAGAGTCGATCTTCGAGATCTGCTCATGCCCAGAAGGAAGCAAAGTCAAATTTGCTGCGTGCACCTTCGAGGCAAAGGCCCCGACATGGTGGAATAGCCATGTCAAGTCACTATCTCTCATAGTGGCTAATGCTATGGACTGGGAAGCTCTGAAAGAGCTGATGATTGAAGAGTACTGCCCGAGGGGCGAGATCCAAAAGCTGGACCAGGAACTGTGGAGCCTAACCATGAAAGGCTCCGACATAGTCTCCTACACCGCCAGGTTCTGTGAGCTGGTGGCCCTCTGTCCCAACATGGTTCATACAGAGGGAAAGAAGATAGAAAGATACATATGGGGGCTGGTGCCTCCATTCCAGGGAAATGTTTTGGCTTCAAACCCCACTACATTCGATAGTGCCAAGCGGTTCGCATAGCGTCTCATTGACCATGGGATCCGTACCCCAGCGGCAACAACAACCCTAGCCATCTCAGAACCTTCCAAAACCGCTGATTCCAAGCGGAAGTTATGGGATGACAAGAAGAAGAAGAAAGCTGCCAAGAAGCAGCAGGTCGTTGCAGTTCATGCTGCGATAGCACCTGCCGCTGCTGCTCCGGTAAAGCAGTACGCTGGAAGTTTGCCAAAGTGCAACAAGTGCAACTTCCACCACATCGGAGCCTGCCGAGAAATGCAGTGCTCTAACTGCAGCAGGAAAGGGCACACTGCCCGCTTCTGCAAGGCTCCAGCAAAACCAATCACCCAAGTCCCCAGCGCTGGTGTGGGCCAAGCTTGCTACGGTTGTGGCAAGGCGGGCCACTACAAAAGGAACTGCCCGAAGGCAGGGAACGCCGGTGGAGTGGGAAGAGTTCTGGCCATAGGCCACGAGGAGGCGGTTGCCGACCCCACAGTGGTCACTGGTACGTTTCTCCTCGATAACTCTTATGCATGCATACTGTTTGATAGTGGAGCGGAGAGGAGTTTCGTGAACCAAAAATTTGCTCATTTACTTAAGCAAAAATCACGAGCACTTAAAGAACCGTTCACTGTAGAAATGGCTAATGGAAAGACGGAAAGCACTAGCAGTATATTCATAGGGTGTACCCTAACTCTAGATAGCCATTCATTTTCGATCGACCTCATGTCGGTCTCAATTAAAAGTTTTGACGTCATTATCGGCATGGATTGGTTGAATCTTCATCGTGCCGACATCATGTGTTATGAAAAGGCTGTTCGCCTTAATCTGCTGTCCGGCGAAACTCTAGTAGTTTATGGCGACGAACCCGGCACGAACCTTCGTATCATCTCGAGTATTCAAGCCCAGAAATTCTTGCGAAAGGAATGTCGCACATTCATTGCTCATGTGGTAGATGTGAGCCAAGAAACGAAAGACATTAAGAACATTCCAGTAGTACGCGACTTTCCCAACATCTTTCCGGAAGAACTCCCAGGATTACCTCCGCAACGTCAAGTCGAGTTCAGAATCGACCTAATTCCAGGGGCTACCCCAGTAGCCAAATCGCCCTATCGTTTAGCACCTACAGAGATGCAAGAATTGTCCAGTCAACTTAACGAACTGCTCAGCAAGGGCTTTATAAGACCAAGCTTCTCACCCTGGGGAGCTCCAGTCTTGTTCGTCAAGAAGAAAGACGGATCGTTTCGTATGTGCATCGACTACAGGGAGCTCAACAAACTGACCGTCAAGAATCGTTATCATCTGCCTCGCATAGATGATTTATTTGATCAACTGCAAGGGGCGAACTTCTTTTCGAAAATCGATCTAAGATCCGGATATCACCAACTACGAGTGCTAGGTAGGATGTCCCGAAGACAACCTTCCGAACTCGTTATGGGCACTACGAATTCGTAGTGATGCCGTTCGGATTAACAAACGCGCCCGCAGTATTCATGGATTTAATGAATAGGGTGTGCCGTCCTTACTTGGATCAGTTCGTCATCATCTTCATCGATGACATACTTATCTATTCTCGTAGTAAGGAGGAGCATAGTCGACATCTGCGACAGGTCTTGGAAACACTGCGTTCGGAGAAGCTCTATGCGAAGTTCTAGAAATGCGAATTTTGGATCCGAAGAGTCAAATTCTTAGGGCACGTGGTTAGCAAAAAGGGAATACACGTGGACCCTTCCAAAATCAAAGCCATTGAGAGCTGGTCAGCACCGAAGACGCCTACAGAAATTCGTCAATTTCTAGGCCTCGCTGGCTACTATCGCAGGTTCATTCAGAACTTCTCACGAATTGCAAAACTTCTCACGACTTTGACCCAGAAGGGCGTGGCCTTTAACTAGGAAGAGAGGCAGGAGAGAGCGTTCCAAACGCTCAAGCGAGCCTTGTGCACAATACTATCCCTCCCCGAAGGGATAGAAGACTTCGTTGTCTATTGCGATGCGTCAAATCAAGGGCTCGGCTGTGTTCTGATGCAACGAGGTAAGGTCATCGCCAATGCCTCGAGACAGCTGAAGACACACGAGGTCAACTACACCACACACGATCTTGAGCTAGGAGCAGTTGTGTTTCCTCTGAAGATCTGGAGACACTACCTGTATGGTACAAAAATCACTATCTTTACAGACCACAAAAGCCTACAACATATATTCGACCAGAAGGAGCTCAACATGAGACAACGACGGTGGGTCGAGCTACTCAGTGATTACGAATGCGAAATTCGTTATCATCCGGGTAAAGCCAACGTAGTAGCTGACGCCCTAAGTCGGAAAGAATACTCTGGTCGTAGAGTCAAATCATTGACTATGACTATCCATTCACACTTGTCCATGCAAATTAAGGAAGCTCAGCTTGACGCTTTGAAACCTGAAAATGTGGCGGTTGAATCCCTGAGAGAGATGGATAAGAACTTGGAAGTCAAAGGTGGCGGAGCCTTATATCTCATGGATCGGATCTGGACACCGAAACACGGAGGTTTCAGAGACTTGGTCATGACAGAGGCGCACAACACACGTTATTCCGTCCACCCAGGTTCAGATAAGATGTATCTGGATCTTAAAAAGCTATACTGGTGGCCTAGCATGAAAGCAGAGATTGCTACCTTCGTGAGTAAATGCCTTACTTGCGCCAAGGTCAAGGTCGAATACCAGAAACCCTCAGGTCTACTACAACAACCGGAGATACCGGAATGGAAGTGGGAGCGGATCACTATGGACTTCATAACCAAGTTGCCCAAGACAACGGGTGGACTTGATACCATATGGGTCATCGTCGACAGATTGACCAAGTCCGCACACTTCCTGCCTATCTAAGAAACAGACAAGATGGAGAAGCTTACAAGAACCTACATTCGGGAGATTGTACGACTGCACGGTGTTCCCATATCCATTATCTTGGACAGAGATAGTAGATTCACTTCGAGGTTCTAGCAGTCGCTACAAAGTTCCCTAGGAACTAGGCTGGACATGAGTACAGCCTATCATCCACAGACCGACGGACAAAGTGAGAGGACTATACAAACCTTGGAAGATATGTTGCGAGCCTGTGTGATCGACTTTGGGAAAGCATGGGATACTCATTTACCCCTTGTCGAATTTTCCTACAACAACAGTTATCACACGAGCATAAAGGCTGCTCCATTCGAGGCCCTCTATGGCCGAAAGTGCAGATCCCCTCTGTGCTGGGCTGAGGTGGGTGATACCCAGTTAGCTAAAGGACGAGTTCCTGACAGCACTCTCACGGGTCCGGAGATCATTCGGGAAACGACAGAGAAGATCGTTCAGATTCGTGAACGATTGAAAGCCTCTAGAGACCGACAGAAAAGCTACACAGATAAACGAAGGAAATCGTTGGAATTCCAGGTAGGAGACCGTGTTCTATTGAAGGTCTCACCCTGGAAGGGCTTAATACGCTTTGGAAAGCGTGGAAAGCTAAATCCAAGATACATAGGGCCTTTCGAGATTCTCGCTAGAATCGACCCTATAGCTTACAAACTTAACTTACCCCGCGAGCTCAGTAATGTACATTCCACTTTCCACGTCTCGAACTTGAAAAAGTGTCTGTCCGACGAGAATCTTGTAATCCCACTCGACGAGATCGAGATCAACGAGAGCCTCAACTTCGTGGAAGAACCTGTAGAGATCATGGACCGGGAGGTCAAGCAAACGAAACAAAGTCGTATCCCGATAGTGAAGGTTCGCTGGAACGCCAAGCGAGGACCTGAATTCACTTGGGAGCGAGAGGATCAGATGAAACTGAAATATCCTCGTCTTTTTACTTAGTTATTTGTAACTACTTATTTGCTTAAACTCTAATTTCGGGACGAAATTCCTTCTAACGGGGGGATGATGTGACAACCTGAAATTTCTATTCTGTACAACCATTCACTTCAATAGAATTCAGAATTGTTTTTGCTAACTTTTAAGCCTTTTGAGTCAGTTTGAGTGTTCTAAAGCCTAGTACTGCAAGAGATAACTGGAGAGAGGATACTTTAGGGTAAAGTGTGCAACATTTAAGTTCCAAAACTCCAAGAGTTTGGAGTTTACGGCCCAAATGGTATTGGGGCCGTAAACCCTAAGGACTATATAAGTGACACTTAGTCATTTTTATCACTTTTTCACATTTTCAAGTTTAGAAACCATTTCTCTCTCAACTATCATTCAATTCTTCTTCAAAATCTTCAAGAAAGTAAGTGTTTTCTTCCTTGTTTAGTTGATCTCTTCCTTAATCTAGTGATCTTACATGATTTCATCCATCAAATCATTTCATTTGGTTAGATCTTCAAGCATTCTTCATTTCACCAAGAACACCAAGAACACACACTAGTGTTCTTGGGCCGTGAACTCCCTTACAAGCTTCTATATTGTAAGTACTCTTACCTTAGCTTGTTATAGGCTTGATACACTTGTTAAACAACTAGAAAACAACAAGAAACATAAGATCATAAGAGTTTACGGCCAAGGCAATCTCCTTGGACCGTAAACTCTAATTAAAGGGCCATTGTGAGCCCTAGTCCCTTACTAAGCCTTGGATACAAGTCTAGATCACTTCCTTGTGGAGTATAGGACCTTAAACAAACAAAAGAACCAAGCACACATGAGTTTACGGCCGTAAACTCATGAGGAATGGTCCATGGGCCATAAACTCTATAAAGTAGTGCCATTGTGCCACTAATGCTTCCTAAGGCTTGGACTTGACTATAAGATGCTTAACCTTGACTTATAAGACCTTAAAACACCAAATGGTAGAAGTTACCATGGGTTTACGGCCGTAAACCCATTAGGACCGTAAACCCAAAACCGTAAACTCATGAAGAGTTTACCCTTGGACCATAAACTCAAAAGCAAAGCCCTACAACCCTTAGATGCAATCCTTGGTGCTTATAGCACTTGAATCAAAGTTTTTTCCATGTTCTAGGGTGTCTTTACGTGATTAATTAGTTGTTAAATAACTAATTGGATACATATATGTGTTATTATAAGTTAATTAGGATCCGTGTGTGTGTTCAAGTCTTCACTTGACACTTAGCATCCTATACCATCCGTTCATCCAAACCACTCACTACAGGTGAGTTCATACCCCTTAATCAACCTTTTAAATGATTTTAAATGCTTTTATGGGGGGAATACAAGTTGAACTATTATAGTTATTATTTCAATCACATGTGATTAATAACTACCAAACAAGTGGATTTCTTACTTTTCAAACTGTGTTATCAAACAAACTACTTCAAACTGTTTTACAAACTCTTTTACGTGTTAAATACTTTCAATAAACTCTTTTAAACTTATATTTGTTAAATGTGTATCTATATAGATATAGTTATATAAGTAGGATTGAAAGGACTTAGGACTGATAGCTCACCTTACCTCCTGTTCCTTGTTTGGTTGTGGACTTAGGGTATCGGTTGTTTGTTCGAAGGTCGTTTGAATCCTAGTTATATATTATGTATATGTATATAGATATAAAAGTTCCTTCTTTCAATTCAATGCCTTTGGGTAGCAAAGGTATGCAAACATGTTCATACATACAAACAACATTACTAGTAAGCTATAATAGGTATAGTTTAGGAAGTTACTAATACTATTACTAGAACAATGAAACATACAATGAGTCAGTTCATACATGAGTCAATACATACTATTATGAGAAACAGAGAGAACATACATACATACTAGACAGAGAGAGAACATACAATACAGCTAGTACATACTATACATTATACAAGAGAACATACTATTATGAGAAACAGAGAGAACATACATACATACTAGACAGATAGAGAACATACAATACAGCTAGTACATACTATACATTATACAAGAGAACATACTATTATGAGAAACAGAGAGAACATACATACATACTAGACAGAGAGAGAACATACAATACAGCTAGTACATACTATACATTATACAAGAGAACATACTATTATGAGAAACAGAGAGAACATACATACATACTAGACAGAGAGAGAACATATAATACAGCTAGTACACATAATACATATACAAGAACACTACTACAGTTATGTGAGCCACGTAACGGGGCATGACATCACCTGTCATGGCTCCTTTTGTATTCAGAATCTCCTTAAGTGGAGAGCGTTGAGTTTGTGTATAGATCTATACTGGATTGACTATCCTACACCTTGCTGCTCGCTACAGTGGGACTTGCAAGTCTACGGGTGCCAAACGTCATTCCTTCCGACGTCTTACATCGTCGTGTTTCTAGTCGGTAGTATGGTACAGGCAGATCACATGGTACTTTAAATAACAATTGGTTTAAGGTAGTTAGTACAGCAGTAGTTACTTAATACAACACTACAGTACTATTTTATTTCCCAATGCATTCACTTTGTGATCTTCACACAATGAACAGTAATGTAAAAACTATATTTTTGGTTAATGATAGTCAGATTTGGGAAAAATACATACTCTTACAAGAGACACACATACAAACACTTGATGCCTTGGTAGAAGGCTACTTTTAGTAGAAAATATAGGGTTTTCTAGGAGATTCAAACACTTTACAAACATTTACAAACTTACACATCGCATACTTACAAACACTTTCATACAAACAATGACACTAAAATACTTATGATCTCACCAGCTTTAATGATGATAAACTCTTTCAAAATAACTTGTATTCTCAGGTCACCAGTAGACAGGTACCGGTGCCAGGTTTTGAGAAGATGGAGCTCGTTCAAGACTCATCTTTTATTTTGATTCATATTTTTGGTGTCTATTACACTTCACAGAACACACTTGTATTAAAATTATATTATTAATGCAATGGATGATGTTGTTGCTTGTTTACTACTTTGCATTGTTATGATATTGTACATGACGTCCTCCACCCCCGAATGATTCCGCCGTTCCAGTTTTGGGGTGTGACACATTAGATTCTGCATTTGTTGGTTCCAGTCTAACTCCAATTCTGAAGTCAAATTCCGATTCTGATCAGGGATCTTCTCAGAACGTGACTTTAAAGCAAAATCTTACTCTTTTGGAATGCCTCAATTCCTGTTGGCGAGAAGACATTCTTGTCCTTTCTATCTCTGATAAATTTCTTCGCTTAACTCTGCAACTAATATCTAGGTCAATTTTCCAATCAAATTTCAACCCTTTTATAATTTTTTTAATTAATAATAATATTGCTGACATGGCAAAAATTTGATGTACAGAACTACAAATATGCAAATTGGTTGTCAACTGGACTCTCTGGTCATAGAACCCGTAACTCAGGCTTTGAATGGGCACTTGTTGCTGCCCCTAATGATTTTGTTTATGTATGTCTCTCTTTCTTCTTCAATTTTATAAGTTTTAGGTTCTATTCTGTATGATGGAATGCAATGGGTAGTTACATTCCATTATCATGTTTGGTTGGCTTGAAGGAATGGAATGAGACATTCAAACGTGTTGTTTGTGATGTACAGTTAGAAAAAGTAAATGAATTTAAACTAGCAGATAGAGAAAAAAAATATTATTTTATAAAATTAAATTTTATTCAGTTAATAACTTATTGTTTTGTTGTGTTTTGCAGATAATTCATGATTTAGATCATCTAGCGACAGAGGTTTGTGGGAAGTACATGGAACACGTGTTGAAGATTCTAAATTCCTGCTCTACCCAAGTTATTGAAACTGTTAAAAAAAAGCATCTTACAAGGGGGACAATCTCTTAAAGATCTTGTCTCAGGGGTGTTGTGCCCCTTGAAGGTATCTGTTTTGAAAAATTTAGGCTCTATAGGAAAATTGAAAGAAACGAGAAAGGTAGTGATTAATAAGAAAGTGGACAGGCTTTTGTAAAGGATTTGCACAAGCAGACAAAGTCTTTTTGCATCTAGTCCCTCTTTCCAAATCGACCGAGCGAATGTATTGGTATAGAGGATGCCCTTTATGTTAATATAGCATTTTTAGTAGTTTGATGCAACTTGTTAGGAGCATGTAATGTGATGTATGAAGTACATCTCTGATATTATAATGGATGATGTGTAAGTACGATGCTATTAATTACAATAGCCAATGTTTTTATCTCTATACTTTTTAATAAGAATACTTACATGTTTGGTCCATGTTGTTTCACATCTGGCACTAATTACAATTTGGTCCTGTTGTTTTTAGTTTTGCAATAATTACAGTTTGTTCCTTGTTGATTTTAATTTTGCAATACTTACAGTTTGGTCCATGTTGTTTTAATTTTTTCATTAATTACATTTTGGTGCCGGTTGTTTTTAGTTTAGCAATTATTGCAGTTTAGTCCCTGTTGTTTTAAATTTTGCTTTAGTTATAGTTTGGTCCCTGTTGTTTTAAATTTCAGCAACATACTTTCTAGACAAATATTTTTAGCAACATAGTTTGTAAACAAACATATTTGTAGCAACATACTTTGTAGAAAAACCATTTTACCATCATACTTTCTAAACAAACTATTTCTAGCAACATACGTATTAGAAAAACCTATTTAGCAACATCTTACAACTTGTAATCAATAAAAATAAGAAAATTGTCAAAACGACCAACTATTGTCATTAATTTTTTTCACATCGACCCTGAAACTCTCAAGCTACCGCCAGATTTTGTTTTCTTTCCACGTTTCCTAAAATAAATAAAAACAATATTAGCATTGTATATGTTTTGATATCTATTTATGAAATAAGACAAAATAAATGTAATTTTGAGCAACCTTGTAGACGTGGATGTTTCAGTTGGATCGATACTTTGAGATGCGGGATTTTTGTAAGTCTTTTCACGGTGTCCATACTCACCACATAGTGGACACTTGTGCCTTCTTTTAGGCTCATCCGAGGGTTTAATTCTATTTTTTTGGGTCTTTCACGCGGTCTTTTCATGAGAGGTGGGTAAATTTTCTCCCCATCTTTTTTAATTCATTGATCCTTTCCGAGCATCGGAGCAAATTTGAAAGCATATGCTTCTTCAAATTTCTCTATACTAAAATATTGATCAACATATTGGTCCCAATTAGCATCCCTTGTAAAAGCAATAAAAGTCGTTGCATGTACACATGGAACGCCCGTAACTTGCCACACTCGACAGCCACATTTTCTTTTGTCTAGGTTGACTTCCCAGCACGTTCCCTTGAACTTCACCTCAGCTTGATTATCACCGCTTCTACATACTTCATATTCACCCAAGTTCTACATGAAAGATAAAAAAAAGATATATTATTGAGATCTATATGCATCATCTAAGTTTAAAATAATATGTCAGTGAACTATAATTTAACATACACACCTTAGAGATGTCGTTGAGACGAATCTTAGCATTAGGAATCAATACGCCATTTCATCTTTTCACTAACATCCTCTTCTTGTCAAACTGTTTTGTAGTTGTAAATCAATAGAGTGAAAACAATACAATCATAGTAAACAATCAACGTAGAACACACGATGTTAATAATGTTTTGTTTGGCTCAATTAGCTTTCATGAGAGTACAGAGTGAATAGACAAAATACAACGAAGTTCTTATCTAACTCTAGTACCGTTCACCTATTTATAGGGAACCTGAAAGCGAACAAAAAATACAAGGGACTAATTGCACTGGACTTTGAACTCTAAAATGCCCTTGTAATAAGTTTACAAACTAACGAAGCTATCAACAGGATTTGACACCTCACAACTAAATTTGACCTCTACATTCTCCCCCTTTGTGAGCAGTGATGAATCAAGTTATTAATATCTTCGCAGTCTGATGGATGACTCTTCTGATCTCAGCATACCAATTCACAATCTTCCGAATCTCAGGCTTTTCTTTCTCATTGTTTTTGGTACAGCTATTCATTCGAACCATAAGATTTGTGTAATGAGGTGTTGTATACCTTTCAACATCACACACAGGGAATAGAAATTTTGAATTATTTCCCTTTTTGTTCTTTCCAACGAAAACAATTCCCAAAAGGATTTAAGCAGATCTCTCCATCTTTGAAGCTTTTCAAACTTGCCTTATTCACATGAACAGTTTGAGGAACAGATATCTCTTTGTCCAAATACTTAACCAATTCGATATATGTTAATGTTAATGCTCCAGAATATCTGTCAATGAAGGTTTTCAAATGAGCATAACCATTCAAAAAGTCTTCTTTTCTTGTGACTTGAAGCTTTGAAACATCAACATTCTTCATGATCATGGCCACCACTATTAAATCATGTAGATTCATAATAGGGAAGTCTGCAACCGAGAAGTCGAATTTCACATTGCTTGCTCGGACTGCATAATAGCGATAATTTTGTAACATACCCTCGAACAAAACGTCTTTGGATATGCCAACAACTCAAACTATTTTGACCAATGAACATATCTCCTCCACCTTCTTCCCAAGTACAGCATGAAAGCGAAACTTTAGACGTTTGAATTCAGTCTTATCCTTGTACTTGTCAACAAGTTCGAACTGTTCATCCAGGAACATCATTCTATTCACTGGAAAATCTAGTTGATTTAGATTTGTGTTCACAGTGTCGAAACTCCTTTTGGGAACCTTTCAAATTCATGCATAGCTCCTGTCACCGTCAAATCTTCGATATATTCATAGTGATATATCTTTGTTGGATCACCTTTGTTCAGACCAGGAGGGTCATTTGCACGCTGTTTCAAAAGTCTTTGGACATGCCTTTGTTTTTCTATCTCAGCTTCTTGAGCAACTTTGGTATCTTCTTTTGAAGGTTTGGTGATGACACATTTGCCTTTGCCTTTATCAACTTCAATTGGCTTGGGCTTTGAGGAACCTGATTCTCCGCCAGCTGACCCAATAACTATACCCTTCGTTATTGGTCTTGTTGTTTTTGTGGTTGATGTCGAAACAAGAGTTGTTGTTGGTAAAGATATTGGAATTTGAGTGGTCAATACTCTTCCAACCACCTTGGCATCACCTTCGACATTTCCAGAACCACTTCCTCCTGTATTCACTTTCGAACCCGTGCCAACACCACCCTTTTCTCCCCCTTGCACCCCTGTGTTAACAGGCTGGGCATTTGTTGGCATGAAGTGTGCAAACTTCGCAAGTGGAGCCAATTCAGAGTGAATTGTGGACTCTAACTTTTGAAAATTTTCAGCTAACATTTCAGGAGAAATATACATAACCTTCGAAGAGTTAGTCTTAGCCACAAGATATTTCAACTCACCCAACAATTTTTCAACATTCCCAAAACCCTTCACGACATCATCTCCAAGCTTATCAACTTTTGGAACAAGATTTGTATGCCATTCCACTACTTTCGTGATTGCATCAGCAAGGATATCCACCTTGTTGTTAAGATTGGAATAGTTGTGATCCAATTCAGCAATTTCCTTCGCCAAATCATCACGTAGCTCTTGAATCTTGAGATTAACATTCTCACGAACAGTCTTTACTTCCTGAACATAAAGAACATGTCTCTCTTTGGCAACTACCTTTAATTCTTTCAGAACATCATTAAAGGAGTCAGATTGAACTTTGAGCCTGGATTCAAGATCTTTATTCACAGTATGAAGTTTACTTTGAATTCGATGCTCCTGAGCATTAAGCATCACATCCACTTCGATTCCTGAGACAGAATTATTATTGCCTGCATTTGCTTGAAACTGTAACAGGGAATTGAGTTTCCTATTTAGGATTTTAAACTGCTTTCCGGACATTATCGTGTGATCTGGGATTTTTTCTTCCTCGGAATCAAACTCAATTTCAGCAAACGAACCCTGAAACTCTTCTTCATCAGTTTTTGTGTCGTGAACTGGTGGTGTATCGGTGGATTTGGATGGAAATAAAGTGATAAATGGTTGTTTTAATACAGTATCGAATGTAGGAGAATGAGTGGAAGAAGGAACATGGGATGTATTGGGTAGAATATATGGTGGTAACGAAACTGTAGTATCAAGAACTAATGTTTTAAAAGTAGATGATACGATAATAGAAAGATTACCTTGGGCTTCATGTGTCAAAACTCCATCACCCTTGTTGACATTTGCACCCGTATTAGATACGTTTGTAGTGATGCCTAAGGTTCGAACCTCCTCATTAAATGACTCAGAATGCGAAACCTCGGGTGGTATGACCGTTGTCTGCTCAGGAGTCGAAATCTTTGGTTGTTCACCTGGATTAATGGTTGTGTCCACTATAGAAGTTTTCACAGAGCCATCAAGATTTCCATTCTCCTCGAAAGTCGACTTGACTGGAGAATCCCTCATAGGCGAAGGATTACCCAATATAGTATCTGCAATTGGTGTGTCAGGAACCACTTCGTCATCCGTTGAATCTTCTTGCAACACCAGTTTCCTTTGGTTCTTTTGTTTCCTTTGTTTCTTCGAAATCCTCTTCGCCGTATCTTCTGCTCTCCTTTTCTTTGTTTGTGGTGAAACAGGAACGGGTATTTCACGAATAAGAACCCCCTTTCGACCAAGTTGTGGCTTTTTAACAAACGAAGGTGAAAAACGTCCAGACCTTTCAGGAAAATGGCGAGATTTATGATCCATTTTCTTGAGTCGTTTGAGAACACCAGATTTCGAAGGTACCACATCCTTCAAAGGATCAACATTTTCAGTAACAGTGGGCTTTGATCTTTGCTTTGAAGCTTTAACTTTAACTGTGACCTTCTTTGGAGATTTAGCTTCTTTTTCAACTGGATCAAATGTCGAAGGACTTGGCTGAGCTTCCTTCTTTGAACCTCTTCTCTTCTTCGAAGCACCTTCAGTTGTCTGTTCTAACAACTTCCCAGTTTCAACATCAGGATTAATCGTAGTCAAATAGTTCACCAACACAGGATTTAGAGGATCAACTTTTCGAAGCATTGCATCGGGAATCCTAGCAACACTTGGAAAAATTTCAGCATCATCTTCAACAGTTTTAGGAAACTGATATAAACCAAAACTAGCAGTTTCTTCGTTTTCAAGAACTGGAATACCGTATTTGGTATATACATACTGAAGAATAAGACTTCAGTATGGATCACATGATACCCCATTAACAACATTTGTATTTTCAATACTCTTCGTAAATTCTTTCCACATTTGTGTTGCATAATCTACCTGTAGATCATAGTAAATGCCAGCCACCATAGCATATACTTCCAGCCTTCCTTTGTCCAACCCCATACTTAGACCTGTCAAGCATCGAAGATAAATTCCAAATAAAAAGTTCCAAATACATGGCAACCCCGATTTCTTGAACTCACTGATCTTGGTGAGAGTAGGTTGATAACCCATCTCATTGAACATATGAATGACTTGTTCATTCGAGACTTTGTAAAACAGTTCACAATTGGGGATGTTCAAGATTTGGGCAAATAACTTCTTTGACGGTCGGAATTTCTTATCATTCGTCAATTGAAAAGTAACAATCATCATGGTTTTGCATTAAGATGCAGTAGAACCAGCCAAAGATAGCCAAGACATCGGAACAGCAAAAGAGTTTAACATGGCAGTAGATAACACATAACTCTAGAGAGCCACAACGAGCATCTTTAATCCCTCCGGATAAACACTTTCATCGTCTTGAACTTGAAAGTTTGTGCTTTGAATCTTCATCAATGGTTGAGATGAAACATCTTCTGTGGTTTCTGATTGATGAGCAGCCATGATTAGGGTTTGGAAAAGAACTTGAAGAAATAGAGGATATGATCGCACAAATCTTTTGAGAATAATCTGTGAGCGTAAAATGGGAATGAATCCCCTAAGTCTCCTTTTATAGGTGACCACAATTTGAATCTCAAACGGTTAGCATTCATAGACTCGCCACGTTTTCCTTGATAGTTGTACCCATAGCCGTAAAGCACGCCATGTCAGGAAAAAGAGATGAGTTGTGTACCCTAGAAAAGCGCACAGTTCCAAACTGTCACATCACACGTCGTTTCGAAAGCACCCAATGGATAAGAACCGTCAGAAGCCTTCGGAATGGAGGTTAGGCTCTTTCACTTTTGGGTTTAAAAGCGAAGTCATGTGCCAGACTTTCGAAATCATCAGCCTGAGTTGGTGTTACTCAGAACCTCAAGGATTTCGTGAGTGCATATGTGCCAAGAAATAGATAAGAAGCAAATATAAGAAAATTTGGATCTGTGATGTCGAAAATAAAAATTTCGACATAATGGCAGTTAGATCCCAGGCAAAGATCGCTTCATTAATTATCAAGAGATTTAATCAACAGCTTGTGTGGTTTCCCGTGAAGTACAATCGATTACTTGTAGATAAGTATCGAAGGGCGTCTTTTATCAAGTTTCAAAGGTGGTTTAAGATTTCGTTACAAAGCACATAAGTCTTAACAGACTCAAACTTTTTCTTTTTAGATGTTTTGGAAGAAAAATTATGTTGTTTCTTTTTAGACACGTAAGTCTCCCAATAAGCTTTGTTTCGTGCCTTATTCATTGAAATACCATTTTCTTGTGAAATCTTTTGAATATTTTGTTTTTGACTTTGAATTTTATTAATTGGTTTTTCAAAAACTTTATCATTTGTTTGTTTCTCAACCTTTGATGATTCAGTTTTAACCAACCAAGATCGACTTGGTTTTTGTCTTTGAAAAGTGTATTAGTTTTTGGTAATATTGTTCTCAACGATGCTTTGATTTGAGAAAAAATCCATTTTTCGACGCTTTCTTATTGTCCTCTTCAATCAGTTTGTTGATTTATGGTTTCACACTGTCTTCATTACCCTTTGTAACGAAAACTTGATTTGGAAAGACACATTATCAGTGCAAGTGAAGTTTGGATAAACCACAAAATTAGGTTCAAGATAATGAGAACCTTTTTCTTTCATGATTTTATCAAATTTCGTTATTTCTTCATACACCTGATCTTCAACAATTCGAGGAATTTTTGTTTCTTTCGAAACACTTGAAGCATTCGTTGCTTTTGTAACCTCATATCATCATCACTATCGGTTTGACTATCTTCAACAGTCACATTGTCAGGGTTAAAAACTTTCGAAGGAGAGGGTTGGTCTTTATTAACTTTAATATTCGAATCATGACATTTTTCTTTACCCTTAGCTAATGATTGGACATTAATGACAGATAACTGAGAACAGTCAACAACTTCCTCTACTTCAATTTCACTGATATTGTCATCTTCGATATCAACAAAGTTGTTTTGAGAGCCAGAAGTCGAATTCTCAGTCTTTTTCAAAATCTTGATTTGTTCGTTAACAGTCAAAGTCTTATTAACAATATCAACAAGATCATTAGCATCTAAATGTTCATCGATTTTCACTATTCCATAGGGATATCTATTATCTGGGACTTTGTCAAAGTCTAAAATAGTCATCTCACAATCATAAGTGGTTGCATCAACTTTTTCCCTTTTGAAATATAAGAATGGTAGTAGCTTCCTATGTTGTTCTTTACTTATGTCACTAGAGTGATGCAATTCAGTCAATTTACCATAGAGTCTTTTAGCAGAATTATAGTAAATATTCCTTTGTTTTAACAAAATCCTATTATATGTATTCAATTTATCTCTATCAATCATGATATTTGTTATTTGCAACTCTAGATGATCTATGTTACCCTTATTCGCCTCCAGCATCCTTTGGGTATCTAGTAACTGAGTACTAGATTTCTTAGCCTCATTGCTAGCAGATATCACTAGATTATTAACATAAGTAACAACATCATCAAACCCAGTTAACACAGAATTATAAGCACTTGAAGGAATATTAAATGATTGAAGTAGAGAACATACCTTCGAAGTCATTGGTGCTTTGTCTGCAGATGTCGAAAGAAAGCAATTACCAGTAATGTTCTCTTCTTCCTCCTCCTCAAACTTCGCAAACATGGCTCCATGTGTCGGATTTCTCATTTCTTCGTCATCCGAGCCAGAAGACCATATTTGGTACTTTCCCTCATCCTCATCTTCTCCTCTCGCAACCAGTGACATCCCTTTCGCCTTTGCTCTCACTTCCTCTAAACGTTCGGAATAGTATGCCTCATCCTTAACCCTATTTTTCTTTTCTTCTTTCTTCTTCAGCATACAATCATTTGCCATGTGATTTGCACCATGACAATAATGACACTCAACTCCCGAATCTCGCTTCAGCTTTTTCTCTAGTTTCGAATCTTCAATTTTAACCTCCTTCTTCTAGAACTTCTTCTCATCTCCAGCTTTCCCAGTGTTACTTCCTCTCATTTCACCAACTTTCGACTTTCTAGAGAATGGCTTTTTATAAAACTTCTTTACTCTGTTGTTAGAGTAAAAAGCCACCACTTCGTCATCAGAGTTGACAATAAGACCTTCGTCTGCAGAGCTCTCCTTCGCAGTAACTTCCATCTCACCTAATTTTCCCGTTACTTTTGAAACCAACGCTAATGGACCTCCCAGATTGATTTTTGACTCTTCAGCTATTTCGTTCACTTCAGTTTCGTGAGCTTTTAGTAGATTGTAAAGATCATGAAGAGTCAGAAAATCGAAGGTATGTTGTGTCCTCATCATCAAGCTCACATTCCTCCATTCCTTGTGTATCCCCATTATGAAAGTAAGGTTGTATTTCATAGTAGATCTGGTAATTCCATACCTATTACACTTGTAGATGAGCTCGTTCTGACGATCATAGTATAATTCGATCGATTCACCATTTTTTGCTTAAACTCCCTTAATTCAATCAGACATTGCTTGACTGAACTGATTTTGGTCTTCTCACTACCCTGGTACTTTTCCTTTAGTGTATTCCATATTTGTTTTGATGTTTTTCAAGATTTAACGTAATTATACACCACAGGAGGAAGAGCACCACGAAGCTCTCTCATGCATCTTTTCTCATTTTTCTGTAGCCTTTCAATTTGTTCAGTAACACTTTGAGTTGATGAAGAAGTACCAATACTTTAAACAGACGAATGTGGATGAACATCATCAGTAATGTAACACCCTGAATTCAGGAGGCCTAGAAAGGAAAGGAAACCTCAAATAAGGGAGTGACTTGTTGAGTAGATGGGTGACTCGACGAGTAGGAGCGCGATTTTGGTCGCGGGTTAAGTGGCCTACTCGACGAGTCAGAGGACTGACTCAGCGAGTTGGCCAGGTTTTGGGAAAACCCTAAATCGAGAGTTAGTGCTCTATTTAAGCATCTTATTCTCATTCTATCAGCCTCATTTGTAGCCTCCATTGTCCAGAACCTGTCCCACGAAACCCTAGTGTTCTCTTTGAGTGTGTGAGCCTTATTGAAGGATTTAGAGTGTTCTTGAAGTCTAGAAGAAGAAGAAAGAGGTTGAAGGTCCAAGGAAAAGGTTGTAGATCTAGGAAGGTTGCTTCATCATCTTCATTTTCTGGTAATCAAGTTATCACCTTGACTACTAGTTTGAGAGATCCCTTTATGCCCCTTTTTATGGAGCTTACGGTCCAAGAAGGATGTCTTGTGGGATTTGGACGTCCCCAAGCTAGATCCTTCCAGATTTAGAGGTGTTCAGAGTAGTAGAGGCATAAAGGTGGAAGCTTTATGCCATTATACCTCTCCATGCAAAGTTTAAGGAGTTGTTTTGGCCTTTTGAGCAAAAAGGGCCATGCATGGGTGCAAAGGTAGTGGCTTTGTGTGATATCCCGACCCTAGGAGGCCAGATCTAGGCCTCGGATGCCTTACGCTAGTTGGAAATCGTCTGAATAGTGTTGCACATAGAGAGACTCGGCGAGTCAGTTGTGGGACTCAGCGAGTCAGGCCAGTTCTTGCCCCAAAACCCTTCTGTTAAGGGTATGAGTGAGCTTGGAAAGGGACTCAGTCGGCCCGAGTCCATAATGGTCATGAAGTTCATCGTACTTGAAGATTTCAAGGAAGAACTCGGCGAGTCTAAGGCAATCTCCTTAGTTATGAAGATGGACTCAACGAGTTATTCATACAACTCGGCGAGTCACAGACTAGACACATTCATATGTGGATGATGAACTCGACGAGTTCAAGGATGAACTCGGCGAGTCGGATGAAGTTGGTCCCGATTGTGTGGTTGAAGTAGAACTCGTCGAGTTATTGCTAGACTCGACGAGTGGATTCGGGGTTGTATGGGGTTGGAGGAGTATGGACTCGACGAGTTGGTAGACCAACTCGGTGAGTCAGGTCAACGGGATGTTGACTTTTACAGTTGACTTTGACCAAATTTAACCAGGGTTGACTTCTGGATCCTTATGGTCTAAATGTTGTTTTGGGTATTGATAGTTCGGGAAGCCGAAGGGTCAGCGGTTCAGAAGTTGTCGGTTAGCAGTCATAAGTGTTCAGCGAGTTTTCAGCAGTGCGAGGTGAGTCTCCTCACTGTTTGTATGGGTCTACGACTACAATGTCGGCCCATTTAGTTTATGTATGGTAGGAAGACCCGGGGGTTAGCCCTACGCATTATGCATGAAAAACCAGGAGGAAGCTCCTGGCACACAGTATGTTATTATTTATGGTAGGAAGACCCGGAGGTTAGCCCTAGGCAACATGTATGAAAGACCAGGAGGAGGCTCCTGGCACACTGTATGCTATTATGAATGAAAGACCAGGAGGTGGCTCCTGGCACACTGTATGCTGAGTAGCCTAGTAGAGTAGTATGTATAGTTGTCTTTGTGATGCTTGCATGGAAGACCTGGGGGTGGCCCTTGGCACTTGTCTGTAAGACCCAGGGAGTGGCCCCAGGCTTGACAGGAAAGACCACGTGCGGCCCGTGGCATAACAGCAAGACTATGTTTGGCACATTGCACCTTATTTGATTATGGATATGTTTGTTACGTATGGCTCATGGTTACGTATGGCATGTATGGATCAGTTGATATGTATGGTATGTGGTATCTGGGGAACTCACTAAGCTTCGTGCTTACGGGTTTCAGCTATTTGTTTCAGGTACTAATGTTGTTCCAAGGAAGGAGCTCGGGGCGATTGCAGCGCATCACACTACGTTTTCCGCATTAGATGATCTTTGGGATTAAAACTCTGATAATTGTCTTATTAAGAATGCTTTTAAATGTTTGAGCAAGATTTACTAAGTGGTTTTTAATTAATTCAAACGAAATTTTTGGCCTTAAATTTTGGGATGTTACAAGTTGGTATCAGAGCCTTGGTTTGAGGGATTTGGGCACACTCTCGGGTGTGTCTGGACTCAAACTGAGGACTTGATATGAAAATTTTCAATAGGATCTTGAAAAGTATTTAAAAAGAGAAAAGAACTTTGAAAAGAACAAGGTGTGTGATGCGTGCAATCGGCCGAGCTCAAGTAAGTGGTTCCCAAAATACCAATACATGTTTGATATATGATATGATATGATTATGTGATTCGCATGCTAGATTATGGCTAAGGATCAAGGAGAGATGCCTTTGTATGCTTATGTGAACTTGTAGAATTGCATGTTAGGACTGATCAGCCAGTAGTAGGATGGCATGTTTAGGTTATGCCTAATTGTATGAGCCCTTGAATTGCATGTATAGACTCTTGAGTAGAGGATAGCTTGATTGGAATATGTTGGTTAGATTTTCCATTGTCTGAATGCTGCTTGCTTTGTGCTTTGTGGGATTTCGAGTGATGGGAGTTAACTACTAGATGAATACATTAAGTCACATGTGACCAGGGTTGAATAATCTCAGAGTGCTGGATTTGACCCTACTGCGCAGCTCCCGTTTGAGTCTAACCGTTGTAGGGATGAGTCTTTTACTCGAAGGATTATCTGAGCCTCGCCACATGTGATGGTATTCATGTAGTGGTAAATTGGCATCATGAAGAGTCTCTCAGCAGCTGAGGACTGGGTGGTTCGGGAACCTAGGAAAGCCTAGGAGGAGAGTGGCAGAGTGAAACAGAAGTAGAAGGGACTTGGTGAAGTAGAATTAATCCTTGAGGAAAGTACAGATAGATGTGGAAGGTAGTATGGGCCCGTACTACTGAAAGCAGAGGATCCGTACTCGAGTCAAGGAGGGCCGAGATAGAACCGGGAAACTTGTAGTATGTGAGACCTTCTGAGGTTACGTATGACCCTGGCAATTATGTGTTTCATTTCAGAATGGTGATGATTACGCGACACAGAGCAGTAGGGTCAGGATCCAGTTCAGGATCAGGTTCGGGTGCAGGTTCCGAGCCAGTGGATGAGGGACTATGCGATTTCAGCGTGTCTGAGATCACGAGAGGTATCCTTGAGTCGACCCTGGTGATTTTCGGGTCGATCAAGGAAGGGACTATTGAGCTGATGGAGGATCGCCTCAGAGCGTTTCGGAGTGACATGGCATCCAGCCAGTCAGGATCACGCACACTGTCCTTCAAGGACTTCAGGGGGACTGGCGCGCCAGACTTCCATGGGGTGAAGGACCCCATTGTTGCCAGGAGATGGATTGCAGACATTGAGTCTGCACAGTTGACGAGCTTCTGTCCTGAGGAGTCGAAGGTTCGATTTGCTGCAGGATGCTTAAGGTACAGAGCTAGAGACTGGTGGGAGTCAGTTGGTGATTCCTTGGGAGCCTCATCCATTGAGGCTATGACCTGGTCCGACTTTGTGACCAGGTTTAGGGGGGAGTTTGCGCCGACTGTGGAGCTTCAGCAGCTGGCCAGGGAGTTCCTAGACATGAGACAGACAACGGAGTCGGTGGTGGAGATTACCGCCAAGTTCCGGGAGAGGGCCTTATTGGTGCCTCAGTATGCAGCGGATGAGGAGATGCGGAGGACCCGCTATCATGACATGTTGAGAGCTAATATTCGGGAGCATGTCAGCTTCTCAGCATGCCCGACCCTGGACTCTATGATTGCCAGGGCACGGGAAAGGGAAATTGATTTGGAGCACATTGCAAAGAGAAGGTCAGATCAGATGTATACTTTGAAGGGTCCCGGGAAGAGGCCCAAGACTTCAGATCAGCAATTGGTAGGTCGGCAGGGCCGAAGTGAGTGCAGCATGTGTGGGAAACTGCACGAGGGAGTTTGTCGTTCCAGGGGTTCAGGCTGCTACAAGTGTGGCAGTGATGGTCACGTCAGCAGGGACTGCCCACAAGGGGCAAGCCCATTATGTTTTCACTGCAATCAGGTGGGCCACAAGAAGACCGCATGCTCGGCAATGAGGGGAGGAGCAGGGAGTGCGTCTGCCCCGACTACCTTGAGGATTACGGATGGGCGAGAAGGTAGGGCCTTGAAGTGACAGACGAGGGAGATCCGGATTACAGCAGGGAATGTTGTGGGTATGTATCGATGGCTATTTTCGATTCCATATGTACTATGATTGTTCTTACCTCGGTCTCAGGTGATAGTATGTATGAGTTATCTCTCTGCTTGTATTCGGATTGTATTTTCAGAATTATCATATGCCAATTGCATACCAGGAACTATTAGTAGCTAGTGTAAGGTCATCTCTCACTTCGGGTTCGAAGTGTCCAGTATATGTCGGTTGCGACCGAAAACAGTTTAGGAGTGTTACGTGGAGGTCGGTGGGCAGGGTCCATGGAGTAGTCATCCACCATCATCAGGGTCCAGTGGTTGTAGTCTTGGTGTTTGGGATAGCTTTCGGAAGCATCAAGGGAAGTGGTCTATCACTGAGGAGGTTGCTCGTAGCATTAGTTATTCGGACCTTAAGGACGTCAGTTTGAGCTCAGGGGATTATCAGTATCGGGGATGCAGAAAGTGTTCATCTAGTATTCGGTAATCGTACGGTATTTGGAGTGGGCTAGTGACGGATCGCTAGCAAGATTAAGGCGATAGTGGTTATCATGCCTATCGTGTAAGGGAGGAAGGAATGGAAATCATCGGATTTTCATGTACCGTAAAGACTTAGCCGAAGCTAAGTGGGGGAGAAACAACCATGTTATGGGAGCAGAACGTAACAAAGAGGGATCTGCTACCCGAGGGATTTTCTGAATTCTCATGCTGAGTGAAGTTTTCAGTGTTGGAGCATCATTGTGGGATTATTCCGGCACTGGGAGTGGCCGGGATTGCGGTTTCAGCAGAGGATTGGTCCTCGAAGGAGATTGGTAAGGTTGTTGTTAGGAAGATGCCTTGGAAGGGCAGGTGGCAGTACAAGGAAAAGGGGTGGACCCCTTGTGTATCAGTGTAAGTGCACTCGGAGTACCGGTAGGGCTACCAGTTGGGTAAAAGTATTGTACTCGAAGGTAGTAGAGATCAGATTATTCTGAAGATGACATATCCAAGGATTGGATCGGTTGGACGAAGAGTGTAACTAGTGGTAAGTGGTAAGTGGATTTTAAGGTAGTGAACCGTGGCGGACTTCGAGGATGAAGTCTAGTTTAAGTGGGGGAGAGTTGTAACACCCTGAATTCAGGAGGCCTAGAAAGGAAAGGAAACCTCAAATAAGGGAGTGACTCGTCGAGTAGATGGGTGACTCGACGAGTAGGAGCGCGATTTTGGTCGCGGGTTAAGTGACCTACTCGACGAGTCAGAGCACTGACTCGGCGAGTTGGCCAGGTTTTGGGAAAACCCTAAATCGGGATTGGTGCCCTATTTAAGCATCTTATTCTCATTCTATCAGCCTCATTTGTAGCCTCCGTTGTCCAGAACCTGTCCCACGAAACCCTAGTGTTCTCTTTGAGTGTGTGAGCCTTATTGAAGGATTTAGAGTGTTCTTGAAGTCTTGAAGAAGAAGAAGGAGGTTGAAGGTCCAAGGAAAAGGTTGTAGATCCAGGAAGGTTGCTTCATCATCTTCATTTTCTGGTAATCAAGTTCTCACCTTGACTACTAGTTTGATAGATCCCTTTATGCCCCTTTTTATGGAGTTTACGGTCCAAGAAGGATGTCTTGTGGGATTTGGACGTCCCCAAGCTAGATCCTTCCAGATTTAGAGGTGTTCAGAGTAGTAGAGGCATAAAGGTGGAAGCTTTATGCCATTATACCTCTCCATGCAAAGTTTAAGGAGTTGTTTTGGCCTTTTGAGCAAAAAGGGCCATGCATGGGTGCAAAGGTAGTGGCTTTGTGTGATATACCGACCCTAGGAGGCCAGATCTAGGTCTCGGATGCCTTACACTAGTTGGAAATCGTATGAATAGTGTTGGACATAGAGAGACTCGGCGAGTCAGTTGTGGGACTCGGCGAGTCAGGCCATTTCTTGCCCCAAAACCCTTCTGTTAAGGGTATGAGTGAACTTGGAAAGGGACTCAGTCGACCCGAGTCCATAATGGTCATGAAGTTCCTCGTACTCGACGAGTTCAAGGAAGAACTCGGCGAGTCTAAGGCAATCTCCTTAGTTATGAAGATGGACTCGACGAGTTGTTCATACAACTCGGCGAGTCACAGACTAGACACATTCATATGTGGATGATGAACTCGGCAAGTCGGATGAGGTTGGTCCCGATTGTGTGGTTGAAGGAGAACCCGTCGAGTTATTGCTAGAATCGACGAGTGGATTCGGGGTTGTATGGGGTTGGAGGAGTATGGACTTGACGAGTTGGTAGACCAACTCCGCGAGTCAGGTCAACTGGATGTTGACTTTGACCAAATTTGACCAGGGTTGACTTCTGGATCCTTATGGTCTAAATGTTGTTTTGGGTATTGATAGTTCGGGAAGCCGAAGGGTCAGCGGTTCAGAAGTTTCCGGTTAGCAGTCATAAGTTTTCAGCGAGTTTTCAGCAGTGCGAGGTGAGTCTCCTCACTGTTTGTATGGGTCTACGACTACAATGTCGTCCCATTTAGTTTATGTATGGTAGGAAGACCTGGGGGTTAGCCCTACGCATTATGCATGAAAGACCAGGAGGAAGCTCCTGGCACACAGTATGTTATTATGTATGGTAGGAAGACCCGGGGGTTAGCCCTAGGCAACATGTATGAAAGACCAGGAGAAGGCTCCTGGCACACTGTATGCTATTATGAATGAAAGACCAGGAGGTGGCTCCTGGCACACTGTATGTTGAGTAGCCTAGTAGAGTAGTATGTATAGTTGTCTTTGAGATGCTTGTATGGAAGACCAGGGGATGGCCCTTGGCACTTGGCTGTAAGACCCAGGGAGTGGCCCCAGGCTTGACAGGAAAGACCACGTGCGGCCTGTGGCATAACAGCAAGACTATGTTTGGCACATAGCACCTTACTTGATTATGGATATGTTTTTTATGTATGGCTCATGGTTACGTATGGCATGTATGGATCAGTTGATATGTATGGTATGTGGTATCTGGGGAACTCACAAAGCTCGTGCTTACGGCTTTCAGCTATTTGTTTCAGGTACTAATGTTGTTCCAAGGAAGGAGCTCGAGGTGATCGCAGCGCATCACACTACGTTTTCCGCACTAGATGATCTTTGGGATTAAAACTCTGATAATTGTCTTATTAAGAATGTTTTTAAATGTTTGAGCAAGATTTACTAAGTGGTTTTTAATTAGTTCAAACGAAATTTTTGGCCTTAAATGTGACAACCGTCAAATTCAAGTCAAAGTCAAAGTCAACAAGTCAAAGTCCACAAGTCAAACTGGTCAAACTTAATTAGTACTTGTATGCTAAAAGTTATTCTATGTATAAAAATGTGCATTTGTATATCAAGAATTCAAGTGTCTCGAAGAATCTATGTGTTTAGCCATGTAAAAACCCTAAAAAGGGAGTTAAACGCATCAAAACACGACTAAGGACCCTTTCGGGGACTTAAACAATCATAAACGAAGCATAACGGGGTTCACGAACCTTGCATCACGAAATTATACGATAATAATGGCTAAGATTAAATCTCTCCCAAATCTCTCCAAGTATGTGAAATCTCTCCCAAATCTCTCCAAGTATGTGAAATCTCTCCCAAATCTCTCCAAGTATGTGAAATCTCTCCCAAATCTCTCTCAAAATCTCTCTCAACTTTTTTTAGTCATCCCGACCCTTAACTTGGCCAAAAACCGCTTGAAACGGAGAGTTATATAAAAAAAAACAGCTAATTGGGGCCGAAACCCTTCTTAGGAACCGAACCTCTTAGGAACCGAACCTCTTAGGGCCGAACCCTTCTATTAGAACCGAACCCTCTCAGAACCGAACTTGTCAGAAGCGAACCTGTCAGAACCGAACATCCGAACCGAAGCCTGCAGCCGAACCGAGCCCTGATATAACCGAAATAGACCGAGGGCTCGGTCTATTTCGCTTCCTTCATAATTTCGGACCGAGCCTCCACCTTCGGTTCCTTCCCTGCCACCTTCGGTCCCTTCTTCCCCCTTTGGCTCCTCCTCCCTTTCTCTCGGTTCTCACACTCCTAAGAGCCGAACCTCGCAGGTTCGGTCCTTAATGCCGGTTTTCGACTACTTTCGCTTCCTAAGCCCGTTTTTGACGTTTTTGACGGGATTTTTTCACCAAATTCATATTTTTACCATTTTTAACCCCCAAAACTCATATATTTATTTATTTTTCAAGGATTATTAATTAAAAATCATTATTTTATAATAAGGGGAGTATTCTACCCCACAAGTGGGTCAAGTGTGCCCACTTGCCTCCATGTGTCATCCTCTCATTAGCCAACCTTATCCACATCACACAAACCAAGGCAAACATCACTTCAAACTTACAAGTTGCTCCAGCAACCTTCAATATATATAGAAATCCCTGGAGGATTTCTTGGCTTACTTGATCATTTCAAACACTTACACTTCTCAAACCACCTCAAGAAAGCTTCTTTTCTCTCTACTTCCCACCACTTTGTGCTAGTGTTCTTGAGCTACTACTTCATTTTTTGGTAAGTATTTCATCTAAAATCAGGTGTCATTCCATGTTTTCCTAACATCCTTGAATCATCTACACACATTTAACACCAAAAGTTGTTCTTAGGATCATCCAAGCTTTCACGTGTTCATCAAGTGTTCTTGACTTGATACTCTTCGTCTTCGACCTTCCATTCTTCAAGAAATCACTCAAGGTGAGTTCATACCCCTACATTTTCCCGTTTTCTTTAGTTTTCAGGGGGGGGGGAATACAAGTTAAAACACCAAAACATATTTGAAACTTAACTTGACAGCTTACAACAGAAAAGTTGTGACATGTTCACGAACTGTTTTACCCAACTTAAACTTAATATTTTTCAAAACTGTTTAATATGCATGTAGTTCAGGTTTATACCTTTAAAATGACTACTTTAAAATCTCCATACGATTTTTCTACATTTTATGGTGATTTTTACAAAACTGCCTATCACTACAGCATCAAAGTCGGACCAGGTTGTGAAGATGAACATTTTCACCCTGGTTTGAGACCACCACAAACTATAGGAAAATTTATGAATACAGTAGACTCTTTTTCCAAATACTCAGAGTTTACGGATTCAGTTTTCGACTTACGATGATTTTTCTAAAAATATTCTAAAACAGTGACAGTTAAGGGTAAAACTGTCAAATACATGTTTAAGAGTTATTCACACCTTGTAACATGCTGAGCAAGGTGTGTACGATTTACACTTAGTATTTTAAATGTCATTTTATGGAAATACAAAGAAATGCATAACAAGGTTTCATTCAAACACACAACACTTTTGATAAACTATAATAGGTATAGTTTGAGCACTTCGTTTGACAAAGAAAACAATAACTCAATCGACTTACAAAACAAGTATTTCATTACACACGACGTGAACTTGTTAATAAATAAATTTGTGAGACTCCTTTGGGGTACTCTTAAGTACCACAGTAAAGTCCTGTAGTTATAATCAGAATCTCCTGGAGGGAGAGCGT
Source organism: Lactuca virosa (assembly GCF_052849685.1). Classification (NCBI taxonomy): domain Eukaryota; kingdom Viridiplantae; phylum Streptophyta; class Magnoliopsida; order Asterales; family Asteraceae; genus Lactuca; species Lactuca virosa. The sequence goes on from NC_136429.1 coordinate 485,342,783, forward strand.
GATAGTTGTGTATAGATCTATATTGGGTCTGACAAACCCGCACCTAAGCTGCTTGCAACAGCTAGACCGCCAGGTCTGGGGTGACAAGTGTCATAACATTCCGACGCCTGAAGAATGTCGAGTACGAGGTCTTCGAGTTTAGTATGGTTATAACATCTCACATGGGAAATTAACAAAACACATAGTTCACGGGATTTAAGGAGTTTTATTTAAATATAAAACCACACACACACGAGTATGACGATTTACTTACATACACTAAATCTTGGTTAAGTTAAGACTATAACAACCCTTTAGAAAATATTGGATTTTCTGGAAACAAACTTGTAACAAACAAAAAGGAACATCATTCATTTTTCATTCATAAATTTGCTTATGAACTCACCAGCTTTATGCTGATACTCTTTCAAAACAACTTGTATTCTCAGGTAATCAGTAAAACAGGTAACCACAAGATTTCTGAAGTCAAGACGCTAAGGCGTAGATTCTTTTGCTATGTTTTGACATCATATGTAATTTATTTGGAAACATGTACTTTTGAAACGATGTACCCTTTTAAATTATATTTATGATGGTTGTGTTTACTTTCTTCACTATGGTTATGATACTGAGCATGACGTCCTCCGCCCTCGAACGTTTCCGCCATTCTGGTTTGGGGGTGTGACAGATTGGTATCAGAGCTTTTTTTATAGTGAACTAAGTATATCGAACCATGTAAGATATACCAACTATAAATACAACGGGACAAAATTCTCTAATGTAGCTTTTCAAAAATACTTTAAAATAAAAATTTATATTTTTATATAAGTATTCGCACAATCGCACATACTAATTCAGTATCATAATGGCAATAACATAAAAGTATCAAGACAAGTTGAACACCATGATTCAGCTTCGGGGTATGTAGTCAGATCTTGGATGAATATAGCCTGATCAACTACATTTATCCAATGTAGGACCAATGTATGCCGAAGAAGGATCATGATGAGCAACAAGTCTTCAACTTACCAAAAACTTCGAAAATCAAACATAAAAAATACTATAGGAGTATTTTAACTCAAAAACCGTAATAAGCACATTATAAATTGCGATAACTAACTTCTTATTCCCAAAAGTTCTCGCGATATCCTTCTTATCCCTATTCTTGTACAGGCGTAATGGCAGGATTTCATTTACCAGGTGATCCCTACTTTCCCAACCAAGGGAATGCCGGTTGGATTGTGGAAGACCCAGAGGAAGAACCTGAAGAAGAACCCATGGAGGATGAGGAACCCATGGAAGAGGAAGAATCCGTAGACGGTGAAGAGGAAGAAGACTCAGATAGGACCGACTCCGAACCCGAAGTTTACAATCCACACCCTGCCCCTATTCCTCCGCAACACTTCCAGGGCCCAACGCCCCAATGGGCCGAAACTATACATCGATGGAGCCGAGAGCAAGGTCAACGACCTCCCTATGGCATGCAACGAGGTTTCTACGATCTCAGCAGAGGAGGGTCAGTCGACCGAGCCCTCCTTGTCATAGTTCACTGTGTCACGCGCCATAAAGAGCAAACAAGAGTTAACACCCGACATCTCATGGAAGTTGGTGCCACTAGCCAAGTCAACTTCGTTCGCATTCGTCGGTTGGATGACGACCACGATCGGACTCGAGACCGCACCGAGCTTCTTCGACGGGAAATGGCTGCAACCCGAGCTGAAGTACAAGAACTCCGAGAACACCGAGCCACTCTAGAAGGACGTCTGGCTGAAGCAGAGCGCCAAGCGGCGGAATCTAGAACCGAAATAAGGAACTTCGTGATCCTCAAAGATTCAACCGCCGCAAGTAGTGTTGCACTGCTCGCTCCAGTTTAATCTAGTTTTGTGGATAAATATTACTATTATTTTATAGTATTTTATGTCCGATCTCGCGATTTAAGTGTTTACACTTCCGGGATCAGTTAGGCGGTCAAAATTTTCCCATGCATTGATATAGCATAGACCCCTAGTCGGGTCAAATTTTCCCCAATATTGTATACTAAGTTATATCAATGAAATTGACACGCTATTTGCTTTACTACATCATATTCATAACATGAGCTATTTTCAGATTAAATTTATTGGTGTCTGATTTATGATAGTTTGGTGTATAAATCAAAGTTATATATAATTAAGACCATGTCAACCTAGAAATGGTGGTTCCGCCTTGGATCCTGTTCCTTGTTTGGTAGTGGGCCCGGGGCAGACCCATTAGATTCGAAAGTTTATTTAATCTTAATTAAATATAAATATTATACCTCAAACGATCGTTGGATGGGCCCGGTATGGATTCTATTACAGACATTTCATGTGGATCAAAACTATCAGCATTCATAAAGTCCATATTTCATTATCTAGAGACTTTTAGTATGAATGGATTTATACAAAATCTTTACAAGTCGGAATCATGATGCATATAAAGAACTAATAATGTTTAGTTTTAAACTCTCGACTTGTGAGTATTATCAAAGACTTATTGTCTTTTCATTCTTGATATGGCAGAAAATGCCACTTCGTAGAAATCCTAGACGCGGCGGCGCCGCAGGAGCTGCAACGCCCCCACCACCTCCACCGCCCCCTCAGTTCGACCCAGCAATGTTCCAGGCTGCCGTGACGGCCGCAGTGGCAGCCGCGATAGCCCAAATCAACCCCAGTAATTCAGGAGGTGCGGGTAGTGGTGCCTCAAATTCTAATAACGGGGACGGCCACGGACGCTCGAGAGAGTGTACCTACAAAGACTTTACTAACGGCAAGCCCAAAACCTTCAACGGAAGCGGAGGTGTCATAGCGTTGCTACAATGGTTCGAGAAAACCGAGACCATTTTCGAAATATGCGCATGCCCTGAAGCCATCAAGGTCAAATTTGTTGCATGCACATTCTCTGAAAGGGCCCTCACCTGGTGGAAGGGCCACGTCAAGGCACTAACGCTCCCGGTGGCTAATTCGATAACATGGGAAGATCTGAAAACCATGTTAATGAAGGAGTACTGCCCCAGGGGTGATATACAGAAGCTGGAAGAAGAATTTTGGGGTCTCAAAATGACAGGCTCTGACATCCTGTCGTACACCTCAAGGTTCAGCGATCTAGCCATGCTGTGTCCCGGGATGGTTCCTACTGAAAGCAAGAAGGTGGAAAGGTACATATGGGGATTATCTTCCCAACTTCAAGGAAACGTATTGGCCTCAAAGCCAATTACCTTTGACAGTGCCAAGGAACTGGCACAGCAACTCATCGACCATAAAGCCAACCATGGCACTGTGACGACCACCTCCGAGCAAGCAAAAGGGGGAAACAACAAAAGGAAGTTTTGGGATAATAAGAAGGGCCAACCTGCTCAAGACCCTGCCAAGAAACAACAAATGGTTGCTGTGCACGCTGCCACAACCACTACCAACCCAACTCCAATAAGGCAACACGCCGACAACCTACCCAAGTGCAACAAGTGCAGCTATCACCACAACGGTGCATGTCATGAAATGCATTGCACCAACTGTAACAAAAAGGGGCACACCGCCCGGTTTTGTAGAACTCCGGCCCAACCGAACGCACAAGCTGCCAACGCCGGAGCCAGCCGAACCTGCTATAGATGTGGAGAAGCAGGACACTTCAAGCGTAACTGTCCAAAGGCAAGAAACCCCAACCCCGGCGAAGTGGGCAGAGTTCTGGCGATAGGTCATGAGGAAGCCGTCGCAGATCCAACTGTGGTTACCGGTACGTTCCTCATCAACAATACATACGCATGCATTCTTTTCGATAGTGGCGCGGAGAAAAGCTTCGTGAGCCACCAATTTAAACGCTTGCTTAATCAAACACCACAAACACTAAAAGACACATTCACCGTAGAAATGGCTAACGGAAAAACAGAGAACACTAACGACATTTACACCGGGTGTACCCTCACCTTAAACAATCACTCTTTCCAAATCGACCTTATACCGGACACCATAAAAAGTTTTGATGTTATCATTGGCATGGATTGGTTATGCCCTCACCATGCTGAAATCCTATGTCACGAAAAGGTCGTTCGCCTTAATCTGCCAAGTGGCGAAACTCTCGTTGTCTATGGCGACAAACCTAGTTCAAACTTTCAGATCATCTCTTGTGTCAAGGCTCAAAAGTATCTCCGCAAGGAGTACCACACCTTCCTAGCCCACGTCGTAGACAAGGAACAAGGAGTGAAAGACATTAAGGATATTCCGTAGGTCTGCAATTTCCCCGATGTATTCCCGGAAGACCTTCCAGGAGTGCCCCCTCCTCGACAAGTCGAATTCCAAATCGACTTAATTCCTGGAGCTACCCCCGTAGCCAAGTCGCCATATCGCCTAGCCCCGGCCGAAATGCAGGAACTGTCCAGTCAACTGAACGAACTGCTGAGCAAAGGTTTTATTAGACCAAGCTTCTCGCCTAGGGGAGCACCGGTTTTTTTCGTCAAGAAGAAGGACGGATCGTTCCGCATGTGCATTGACTACCGTGACCTCTTCGACCAGCTTCAAGGGGCAAGTTTCTTCTCGAAGATTGACCTTAGATCTGGGTACCATCAACTACAAGTTCAAGAGGAGGATATTCCCAAGACAGCTTTCAGAACGCGTTATGGTCACTACGAATTGGTAGTGATGCGTTTCGGCTTAACAAATGCACCCGCAGTGTTTATGGACCTGATGAATCGGGTGTGTAAACCTTACTTAGACAAATTTGTGATTGTTTTCATCGATGATATACTAGTCTACTCCCGAAGTAAGGAAGAACACAGCCAGCATTTACGTCGAGTCCTGGAGATGAGGGCGGAGAAATTGTACGCAAAGTTCTCAAAGTGTGAGTTCTAGATTCGAGAGGTGAATTTCCTCGGACATGTAGTCAGCAAGGAAGGAATCCATGTGGACCCTTCAAAGATCAAGGCGATTGAAAGCTGGGCAGCACCATGAACACCCACGGAGATCCGACAATTTTTAGGACTCGGCTGTTACTATCGAAGATTCATTCAGAACTTCTCCAAAATCGCAAAACCACTCACCACCTTGACTCAAAAAGGAGTGACTTTCGTCTGGGGGGATAAGCAAGAGGCTGCATTACAAACACTAAAACGAACTCTATGCAGTGCTCCGATCTTGTCCTTACCAGATGGAACCGAAGACTTTGTGGTTTATTGAGATGCGTCAAACCAAGGTCTAGGATGTGTGTTAATGCAACGAGGAAAGGTCATTTCCTACGCCTCAAGACAACTGAAGACACACGAGGTAAACTACACGACGCACGATCTCGAATTAGGAGCAGTAGTTTTCGCCCTAAAAATCTAGAGACATTACCTCTACGGCACTAAGTGCACTATCTTCATCGATCACAAAAGCCTTCAGCATATCCTCAATCAAAAAGAACTCAACATGAGACAAAGATGATGGGTGGAATTACTAAACGATTACAAATGTGAGATTCGTTATCACCCCGGAAAAGCCAACGTGGTTGCAGACGCCTTGAGCAGAAAAGAATACTCGGGCCGCCGAGTAAAGGCGTTAACCATGACTATCCATTCCCACCTGTCCGAACAAATCAAAGAGGCTCAGGAAGAAGCCTTGAAGCCAAAAAACGTGACAGGTGAAGCGTTGAGAGGCATGGACAAAAATCTTGAAGTCAGGGATGACGGCGTTCGTTGTTTCATGAACCGGATTTGGACACCAAAATTTGGTGGATTCAGGGACGTTGTCATGAACGAAGCTCATAAAACTCGCTACTCCGTACATCCCGGCTCAGACAAGATGTACTTAGACCTCAGAAAGATGTATTGGTGGCCGAACATGAAAGTCGAAATAGCTACCATTGTGGGCAAGTGCCTAACTTGCGCCAAGGTTAAGGTAGAGTATCAAAAGCCCTCGGGACTACTTCAACAACCAGAGATACCCGAGTGGAAGTGGGAGCGGAATACGATGGATTTCATTACCAAGTTACCTAAGACCACGGGTGGACTTGACACCATTTGGGTAATCATCGACAGATTAACCAAATCCGCACACTTCCTACCAATAAAAGAGACAGACAAAATGGAGAAACTGACAAGGATCTACATTAAAGAAATAGTGCGTCTTCACGGAGTACCGATATCCATTATCTCCGATAGAGATAGTCGGTTCACGTCACGATTCTGGTAGTCACTGCAGAAGTCTATGGGAACTAGGTTGGACATGAGTACAGCCTACCACCCACAGACTGACGGGCAGAGTGAAAGAACCATTCAGACGTTAGAGGACATGATAAGAGCTTGTGTGATAGACTTTGGTAAGGCATGGGATGTCCATTTACCCCTTATCGAATTCTCATACAATAATAGTTATCACACTAGCATCAAAGTTGCGCCGTTCGAAGCCCTCTATGGCCGTAAGTGCAGATCACCCCTGTGTTGGGCTGAGGTCGGCGATATGCAACTAGCAAGACGGCAAGTCCCTAACAGCGCACTCCCTGGCCCAGAAATCATAAGGGAAACCACCGAAAAGATCGTCCAAATTCGAGAACGAATGAAGGCTTCGCAAGACCGACAAAAGAGCTACGCGGATAAGAGACGAAAACCTTTGGAGTTTCAAGTTGGGGATCGAGTACTTCTAAAAGTATCACCTTGGAAGGGATTAATATGTTTCAGAAAACGTGGTAAACTAAATCCAAGGTATATCGTACCATTCGAAATCCTCGCCAGGATTGGCCCGGTGGCATACAAGCTACGATTACCACAGGAACTCAATCACGTTCATCCTACCTTTCATGTGTCAAACCTGAAGAAATGTTTGTCTGATGAGACCCTTGTCATTCCTTTGTGTCACACCCCGCTAAAGCGGAAACACGAGGCGTGGCAGTATAAAGGGTTTCATAGCAAAAGTTAAAAGACAACACCAACCATAGTATTAAAAATCATTACAAATTTACGATGGGTTTGAACAACTTTTAAAAGAAATTACAATGTAAATTGAAATACAACACATGCGAATGCTCCTAAAAGTGAAGTGTCCCTAAGTGCCACTTACTCGATGATTCCTGAAAAAGCATGTAAAACGAGCGTCAACTATAAAAATAGTTGGTGAGTACTCACAAGTTTAACAAAATAATATTGGTTCATGAATTGAAATCAAAGTTTTGATAAAAGTTTCCAATAATAAAAGTATATTGTTAAAAGGAGTAAATAAGTTTGTAAAAACAAAGTTCTTTGTCATCATGAGAGATAAAGTATGTTGCCCGAATAAGATGCAACATTCATATTCTCATGGAAGATAAAGTTCGTTACTCAAACGAGTAAACAAGTTTCATTGCTAAAATGAGCAATCAATTTTGTTGCTACAAGGAGCAAACAATTTCATTGCTGAAACATGTATATAAGTTTTCAGTAATAAAAGTTCGTTGTTGTAATGAGAAACAAAGTTCATTGCTATAATTAATAACAAGTTTATTGCTATAACGAGAAACGAGTTTGTATGTGTATGAGCAAACAATGAGTCTCAACCAAACCTATGACTGAAGCCCTATCAAGATCTATGCTTATCGTTCCATAGATGAATATGGTATCATGCACTCCAGCAATAGGGCGAGTGAGGAGTTGTCAATTCCTAATAGCGCTATCCATAATGACCATTGGCTCAAAGAGTTAATGGTTAGAGATAAGGGAAGGGCCTTAGTACGATAAGTTCTCATGTTCCGTGTTGGATAGACATACATAGAGAGACATAGCAATAAAATAGCAATCATGTTTGATACAAATCAATTTAAATACAACATTCAAATAATAGTTTTTCGGGACATGCTTTTCCACCCCAAAACATAAAAACTGAAAATAGGGGAGTGCGTGAATACTCACAATATGCATTGAGATGATGCAAATGATGCCTTGAGCTAAGTTCCACTTGTACCACTATCGATTCCTACAATAATGGTATTCGCTAGTGAGTCTCTAATCGAAATCTAACACTAGTATACTTACTACTACAATAGAATTATGCCAATATTGTGTCAAAATTTAATATAGATAAGTTACAAATATTTTTCTGTGGAAATTAAGTTTCAAAGAATCAATTGTTATATAACAATTTAAGTGGAAAATTTCGATTATTGAAATGTTAATATTTAACATTTTAGAGGTGTTCCAATGATTAAATATTCAAAACTAAATCAATTTAGTTCTAAAAGTTCCCAAACTTTGCATTTCAGTTTTAATTGAAGTCAAAGACCTCAAGATAAATTTTCTTGAATTTTTGATTTGTCTAACTATTTTTCACCATTTTAGTTTCTTGGATAACCATAAAATCATGAAAAATACTAAACAATTAATAAAAATTACCAAACTTCAGATTTTGGTTCTAAATACGTTAAAAGGCTTCTAGATAAATTTTCATGGATTATGGATATGCATAACCATTTTTCATATATTTAATTCTCTAAATATATAAAAATTCATGAAAAATAGAAATCGGTTAAGAAAATGCCCCAAACTTTTTATAGTAATGTCATTACACGTACTTAAGCTGGGAAAAATATACAAATCGGTTTCTAAACTTTTTAACCCAATTTTATGATTTTTATACATTTATTCTAATAAAAATGGGGATAAATAGAAAATTGTTTCCAAAATTGTCCAAAATTTTTGTAACGCTGTTATTAGTCATTATTAAACTAGGAAAAATATAAAAATGAATTTCTAAACTGTTTATCCCAATTTTATGATTTTTGTGTATTTATTCTAATAAAATTGGGTTTAAGTGTATTTAATCTTGGGAAAATAGAAGAAAAATAGTATACAGAAGAGAAAAATCATCAAAATTTTTATGTAGCATCCTAATGTATTACAAGGTGTTCTGGTAAATTTTCATAATTTTTGGATGAGTAAAACTACTTTTCCTGTTTTTAGTCCATTATAAATAAAAAAATCGAAGAAAAATAGGAATATATTATGAAAATTTCTCAAAAATATTTTTCTAAGTGTTCCACAGAGAGTATAAGCTGCAAAAATTATTAGATACCATTTTTATATTCCCTAATGTGGTTTTATGATTTATTAGAGCTAAACAAAAAGAAAATTCAAAACCATATTAAACGGTAACAAAAATGGATGAAACTTAATGGGAGATGTTTATTAACTTAAAGGATCATCCAAGAATTTTTCCATAATTTATTTACTAGCTTAAGTATTTTATATGATTTAACACTTTATTTTCTTATTATTTTCATATAAAAATAAAGAAAATATATATTGAGCTGAAAATTTCCAGAATGCATCTTCATACAATTTGATAACAATGACAATTTGTGTTCTTATTTTTGATGTTGAACACCATGCCTAAAGGCTCAATAAATTATAGAGAAAACTTGGTTCTTGTGATTTATGTAAAGATTAGTGATGTTACTTTGACAATTTTTGCAACATGTTACAAAGACTTTTGAATCAAGATCTTTTTGTACCTATTAATACATGATATTAAGAGCTCAAAATAATTTTTGAATGATTTTTAGTGATGAATAAGTCCTTTGAACATGCAACACAAAACAAATGTTCATAAGGAAAGTGCTGTTTGAGCAACAGTTTTGTAAAAATTGGTAAAAATCGAAATATTGGAATTTTTCAGTGAGGTCAGATGGGTTTGAAAGCTAACTCAATATATTATATTTCAGAAAAAGAATCACGAATTTTGGCTAAGAAACAAGTGAGATATGACAGTTTAAAGTCAGGTAAAGAAATCTGGCAGATTGCATGCATGATGATTGGTTAGAAAAGTGAGTTTTCATCATTTCCTTGAGTAAACCTTTTGAAGTATTTTAAATATATCATGATAACCTCATATTTTGGTCATGTTTCCAGAGATCAAAAGATTAAAACTTATCAAAATGTATACATGCATTTATGAAGAAAATTTTGTTTCTCAAAAACTCTTAACTTGAGTTTGATGTTTTAATCCTTAAAATCGATTTTTGCACTAAGATCATGAACATGCAACCTTGTTTATCATACATGCATGGTGTTAAAACACATCCATCATGTTCTAAAAACCATTTTAACAAAAATAAAACAAGTTTGAAGAAGATGAAGAAGGAGAAAGTGTAAGAAAAGAGCAAAACTTGAAGGAAAAGTGAAGTAGAAATCGATTTTACCTTCAAGAATACCACAAGATGATGAAGATTTCGAGTTTGAGGAGTGTTCTTGGGTTTGTTTTCTGGAATATTGCTTGGTTCTTTAGAGGGAGGAAGAGAGAATGGAGTGGTGTTTGGAGAGAAAAAGTAGAGAGAAGGTAGAGAGAGTTTTCTAGAGAGAGAAAGAAGAGAGATGTGTGTGTTGGAGAATGAGAGTGTGAGAGAGATATGGGGAGAGAGGGATCCGATTTTAGGGGAGGAGGGGCTCCCTCTCTCTTGTTTCTTTTATAAAAATTCAAATCTTTTATAAAAATATCCAACTTTTTATAAAATGTGCACCTTAACCTAGTTTTTATGCATAAAACTCTTGATTTTTGGTTTATAAATTAAGGGTAAATGTTAATGAGTTAAATTTCATTTTCCTTGAATGGATTTTCATAATTTTAATTGTTATAAGATCATATTATAAGGTTCATGATTATTTTTATAGAATTTTTAAGGTCAAAGTTTATAAATGTGAGTTTTTAGGGCATTTAGGGTTTTTGAGAGTTTGTAAATCTTTGGATATCAAAATTACTTGAATTTTGAGACTTCAAACTATTTTAGAGTTTCATAACTCTTATTCAAATTAGAAATATTGTTTGTAATTTATTTTTAGCGGTTTATTGGCATTCTATGTAGTGATTCCGAGATTCAAACGAAATTGAGGAATCAAGTATACTAGTCCTACTCTTCAACTTTGACTTAAGTTTCTATGAGACTTTGACCTAATTTCTACTTCTAGGTCAAGTGCATGATGTGTGAATATGATTCATGAAATGGTGTTCGAGTCAAAGAATGACCCGAATATGGATAGTCTCTACAGTTAAGTAGTTATAGAATTCACATATCAATGTGAAATCTATGCACACTATCCATTGATTCTAATTGTTTCCAAGTTTCTAGTAGGTTATAACTTAGCTTCTAGTTACTAAGTCTAGTATGTGTAGTGCCTATATGTGCAACTAAGTTTAGTCAAATCTAAAACCGACTCGAATTTTGACGACTGTCACAGTCTCCCCCGGTTGAAAGAATTTCGTCCCGAAATTAAATTCGTGACGTATTCTATTAGAACTCAGCCGAATACAATTGTATCGTTCGGGAGGTGGTGACTTGAAGTGTTCTTTGATTATTTTGGGTTAATTCTCCAAGGGAAGAGCCCAGTTCTTTAGCTATAATCAAAGTAATGTTTCCTTAATTCGAGTTCTACAGTCTAGATTCCGAGAAATTAGGATCATGGAAATCATGATCCAACCATGGCGACCTAGTTGAAAAAGACTATTTAATTAGATATTATTTGAATCAAGAGAGTTATAATTTTTTTTTCCGAAGCACCAACTGCATTTAGCGTTAAATCTGCATTGATCTTTAAGTTGCATTCTAAATTAGCACTAAGTGTGAATTTGCCGCCTAATAAAGAAGAGATTAGGAACAATTTGTTCACTTCCGGGTTGGCTACTACATCTGGAAAAGATATATTTTGAAATAAGAAGGGGTGGCATGAATGAAAGAGAAGCGATTGAGGGTAAGTTCTTAAAAATACGTACTAAGGGTAGGCAACGAAGTTTTGGTACATCTCAAATGTAAAGGCTAATTAAGTGTCGTCGACAAAATAAATTACGAAATGATTGAGCATCTCCGAGGCTATAATTACCACTACGGTTACTCTTACAATAATAAAACCTTATTCGAAGAATAAATATATTTAGAGAGTCATTGGTGCAAATGGAGGCGAAGAAAATTTATGATAAATTAAATCACATTGTGTATATAGCATTTTAAGTGTTTAGAAGTGATCAAAAATCTCACTGTTATCAAAATGTTCAATAATTCCAAGATAATGAAGATACATGTGTGGCGATCCAACGAAGTAGTAAAATAATATAAAGATTAATTAAGGTTAAAGGTTTAAGTCGCCATTAAAGGAATTTGTATAGAAATATTTGTATTAAATTTTTGAGAAATTGTCCAATTGTCTAAGTCAGGACAAATTCAAGTTTACGGGGAGTCGGAATACTTATGAAAACAAGTTTGAGAGTTTAGGAACTCACTGAAAATTGCAAAGTAAAATACTATTTTAAGAAATGTGTAAAAATGTCAATCTTTGAAAATAGTACACTCTTAGTTTAGTGTTTCTAAAAAAAACAATCATTTAGAGAATAGATAATCGTAAAATTCAAAGCTTTTGATGTATTTTAAAGAAAAGAAAAACATAAGGAAACATATCCTTCACATATAATTTTTGAATATAGAAAAATGATAAGCATACGAGTATTCATCTTGTGTATTAATTATAATGAAAACTTACAATGAAAATTCCATTTTATATCAAGTTTTTGAATTTAGAACGAAAGAGCAAATGTAAATAAGGATCATTTGTTTATAGTAGATTTCAAAATAAAAACAAGATGTATATGATAAAAGGCGTAATTGAATATATCAAAGTTGACTAAATCAAAATTATGTGTCACGACTATACACGTATTAATCGCTCAAAACGAAAGGGTAGACTTCTAGTCTGTATGTGTACGAACATGATACCACGAGAAGCAGAATAGACAGAAACAAAGTTAGTCAATGTATTATGTTATTATCGTGGGTGTGCAATATCTAAAATTAGAAGGAGAGCAAGAAATCAAGTGCGGGGGATAGAAAGGAAGGTACCAGCGACAATGATTGCTATTGTTAAAATTTTAAGAATAATAAATATAGGTAGATTTAAAACCAGGTTGAGATATATTTCAAACATCAATATTTGATGTATGTTGATGGTTACATAGTCATGTGGGAGTTTTAAAGTGTTTGCTAAAAATTCATGAGTTATCTATTAAATTGAAATCCATTTGTGAAAAAGAAGAAGCACTACAATTGGTAATTGAAAATCTGATAGTGTTGACCTTTTAGACTAGAGTCCAACAATGGTTAAAACGGATAAGGTAAAGACTTAACATATTTAGATGAATAATTGTGCATTGTCGAAAGTGCGTCACTGGAAGTTTAAAAGTGAACACTAAGTTTTGCAATGCTTTAAATTTTAGAAACTTTACAAAGTATAAAAGTAATTTGAAATAAAATAAATAAATGAGGTATGTTGGAAATGTAGGAATTAGAGATTTCTTATAAACATGTTTGAATTAGAAAGTTGTAAAAATACCATGTTGGGTTTCAGGAAAACACATTTAAGTAAAGTAAAATGCCTAAATGAGAAAGTGGTCAAAAGAGCCAAAACAAAACTCGTTTGAAAGATCCGATGAAGCTTTTACACGTAATATGAACTTCAATGTCATATGTCTAAGTTTTATAGCATAGAATTTAAACACTTTTATAAAAGAAAATGTTTCTAAGTTTTTCGAAAACGTGTCAAAATGGTAATCAAGGTTTAAAATGGTTTATATGCCCTTAAAAGCACATCTATCCATTGAAATGGATTGAAATGAAATTGAAATAGCAATGTTAAAACCAATATTGGTTAAATTGAGTTTTGAAGAAAAGTGTTAAATTAAAGCAAGTTGTCAAAATATTTTTTTTAGCGAGAATATGGCTTACATTGTTAGGAAATGTCTACTAAATTGACTGAAGTGGTTATAAAATATTTTATCGATGATAAATAAAACCGATGAAGCGAAATAATTTTTCGATGGAAGATTAAGAAGTAAGGAATAAGTATGTTAGTGTAGCTGATCGTACCTAAATACTAATGCGAGTCTAAGGCGAGTGCCGATGTCTTTTCCCCAAGATAAAGGACAAGAAAAATTGTTTGAAAAACGTTTTATGGTCTCAATACAGTTTACGACCTTTTATAGAGGTCAAATGGATATCCAATGTTAAGTTTTAAGCTCAAGGTGGAAACAACTTAGAGCTAAATCGTAGCGTAGTAATAAGGTCTCACGTATGGGTTAAACCTCCGTGTCTCCTCGTGAGTCGAATCCGGAATGCCCACCAATGGTATCCAAATGATTACTTAGTGGCGACTCATCTACCTCCTTACGCGATGCTCCAATTATCATTTGTGTCGATATCGAAACACTTTTTCATAGTTGTAACTCTAGTACGAAGACGATGAAGAGGTATTGAGGAATAATTGGTATAGGTTTCGACTTATGATTATTACTAGTGTATATCTAGCTACTAACCTTACATCTAAAGTCAATAGCTACCAAGGAATACTCATTCTCAGTACTAAGTGCATTGCTCCTAGAGTGGCTAGTGATATAACCTAAGTGGTTAACCTAGCACTTGATAAGGGATAAGAATATTTCTAAATAAAGACATTGTTATAAAAGTGCACTTAGTTTCTAAGTGTATCTAGATGAATGCCTATAATATGCAATGCCCGTACGCTCACCGAAAATTTTGTTTTTCAAAAGTTTAAGTTGAAAATTGTTTGGAACATAATTCTAGTATAACCGTTTCCAGCCTCACATTAACCTTCCTTAATTAAGCATAGTTGGCCAGGCTATACTTAGTTAAAGTCCAATAATGCGTACTCGAATTAGTTATACTAGTAGTATGTTCGGTATTTTAAAAACATTTTGAATTTTTTTTTTTTTTTTTTTTTGTTTGGCTATAGTTGTGGTTCTCCAAAGGAAAACCGGTATTCTCTATAACCTTCGGCTCTGATACCATTTCCTGTCACACCCCGCTAACGCGGAAACACGAGGCGTGGCAGTATAAAGGGTTTCATAGCAAAAGTTAAAAGACAACACCAACCATAGTATTAAAAATCATTACAAATTTACGATGGGTTTGAACAACTTTTAAAAGAAATTACAATGTAAATTGAAATACAACACATGCGAATGCTCCTAAAAGTGAAGTGTCCCTAAGTGCCACTTACTCGATGATTCCTGAAAAAGCATGTAAAACGAGCGTCAACTATAAAAATAGTTGGTGAGTACTCACAAGTTTAACAAAATAATATTGGTTCATGAATTGAAATCAAAGTTTTGATAAAAGTTTCCAATAATAAAAGTATATTGTTAAAAGGAGTAAATAAGTTTGTAAAAACAAAGTTCTTTGTCATCATGAGAGATAAAGTATGTTGCCCGAATAAGATGCAACATTCATATTCTCATGGAAGATAAAGTTCGTTACTCAAACGAGTAAACAAGTTTCATTGCTAAAATGAGCAATCAATTTTGTTGCTACAAGGAGCAAACAATTTCATTGCTGAAACATGTATATAAGTTTTCAGTAATAAAAGTTCGTTGTTGTAATGAGAAACAAAGTTCATTGCTATAATTAATAACAAGTTTATTGCTATAACGAGAAACGAGTTTGTATGTGTATGAGCAAACAATGAGTCTCAACCAAACCTATGACTGAAGCCCTATCAAGATCTATGCTTATCGTTCCATAGATGAATATGGTATCATGCACTCCAGCAATAGGGCGAGTGAGGAGTTGTCAATTCCTAATAGCGCTATCCATAATGACCATTGGCTCAAAGAGTTAATGGTTAGAGATAAGGGAAGGGCCTTAGTACGATAAGTTCTCATGTTCCGTGTTGGATAGACATACATAGAGAGACATAGCAATAAAATAGCAATCATGTTTGATACAAATCAATTTAAATACAACATTCAAATAATAGTTTTTCGGGACATGCTTTTCCACCCCAAAACATAAAAACTGAAAATAGGGGAGTGCGTGAATACTCACAATATGCATTGAGATGATGCAAATGATGCCTTGAGCTAAGTTCCACTTGTACCACTATCGATTCCTACAATAATGGTATTCGCTAGTGAGTCTCTAATCGAAATCTAACACTAGTATACTTACTACTACAATAGAATTATGCCAATATTGTGTCAAAATTTAATATAGATAAGTTACAAATATTTTTCTGTGGAAATTAAGTTTCAAAGAATCAATTGTTATATAACAATTTAAGTGGAAAATTTCGATTATTGAAATGTTAATATTTAACATTTTAGAGGTGTTCCAATGATTAAATATTCAAAACTAAATCAATTTAGTTCTAAAAGTTCCCAAACTTTGCATTTCAGTTTTAATTGAAGTCAAAGACCTCAAGATAAATTTTCTTGAATTTTTGATTTGTCTAACTATTTTTCACCATTTTAGTTTCTTGGATAACCATAAAATCATGAAAAATACTAAACAATTAATAAAAATTACCAAACTTCAGATTTTGGTTCTAAATACGTTAAAAGGCTTCTAGATAAATTTTCATGGATTATGGATATGCATAACCATTTTTCATATATTTAATTCTCTAAATATATAAAAATTCATGAAAAATAGAAATCGGTTAAGAAAATGCCCCAAACTTTTTATAGTAATGTCATTACACGTACTTAAGCTGGGAAAAATATACAAATCGGTTTCTAAACTTTTTAACCCAATTTTATGATTTTTATACATTTATTCTAATAAAAATGGGGATAAATAGAAAATTGTTTCCAAAATTGTCCAAAATTTTTGTAACGCTGTTATTAGTCATTATTAAACTAGGAAAAATATAAAAATGAATTTCTAAACTGTTTATCCCAATTTTATGATTTTTGTGTATTTATTCTAATAAAAATTGGGTTTAAGTGTATTTAATCTTGGGAAAATAGAAGAAAAATAGTATACAGAAGAGAAAAATCATCAAAATTTTTATGTAGCATCCTAATGTATTACAAGGTGTTCTGGTAAATTTTCATAATTTTTGGATGAGTAAAACTACTTTTCCTGTTTTTAGTCCATTATAAATAAAAAAATCGAAGAAAAATAGGAATACATTATGAAAAATTCTCAAAAATATTTTTCTAAGTGTTCCACAGAGAGTATAAGCTGCAAAAATTATTAGATACCATTTTTATATTCCCTAATGTGGTTTTATGATTTATTAGAGCTAAACAAAAAGAAAATTCAAAACCATATTAAACGGTAACAAAAATGGATGAAACTTAATGGGAGATGTTTATTAACTTAAAGGATCATCCAAGAATTTTTCCATAATTTATTTACTAGCTTAAGTATTTTATATGATTTAACACTTTATTTTCTTATTATTTTCATATAAAAATAAAGAAAATATATATTGAGCTGAAAATTTCCAGAATGCATCTTCATACAATTTGATAACAATGACAATTTGTGTTCTTATTTTTGATGTTGAACACCATGCCTAAAGGCTCAATAAATTATAGAGAAAACTTGGTTCTTGTGATTTATGTAAAGATTAGTGATGTTACTTTGACAATTTTTGCAACATGTTACAAAGACTTTTGAATCAAGATCTTTTTGTACCTATTAATACATGATATTAAGAGCTCAAAATAATTTTTGAATGATTTTTAGTGATGAATAAGTCCTTTGAACATGCAACACAAAACAAATGTTCATAAGGAAAGTGCTGTTTGAGCAACAGTTTTGTAAAAATTGGTAAAAATCGAAATATTGGAATTTTTCAGTGAGGTCAGATGGGTTTGAAAGCTAACTCAATATATTATATTTCAGAAAAAGAATCACGAATTTTGGCTAAGAAACAAGTGAGATATGACAGTTTAAAGTCAGGTAAAGAAATCTGGCAGATTGCATGCATGATGATTGGTTAGAAAAGTGAGTTTTCATCATTTCCTTGAGTAAACCTTTTGAAGTATTTTAAATATATCATGATAACCTCATATTTTGGTCATGTTTCCAGAGATCAAAAGATTAAAACTTATCAAAATGTATACATGCATTTATGAAGAAAATTTTGTTTCTCAAAAACTCTTAACTTGAGTTTGATGTTTTAATCCTTAAAATCGATTTTTGCACTAAGATCATGAACATGCAACCTTGTTTATCATACATGCATGGTGTTAAAACACATCCATCATGTTCTAAAAACCATTTTAACAAAAAGAAAACAAGTTTGAAGAAGATGAAGAAGGAGAAAGTGTAAGAAAAGAGCAAAACTTGAAGGAAAAGTGAAGTAGAAATCGATTTTACCTTCAAGAATACCACAAGATGATGAAGATTTCGAGTTTGAGGAGTGTTCTTGGGTTTGTTTTCTGGAATATTGCTTGGTTCTTTAGAGGGAGGAAGAGAGAATGGAGTGGTGTTTGGAGAGAAAAAGTAGAGAGAAGGTAGAGAGAGTTTTCTAGAGAGAGAAAGAAGAGAGATGTGTGTGTTGGAGAATGAGAGTGTGAGAGAGAGATATGGGGAGAGAGGGATCCGATTTTAGGGGAGGAGGGGCTCCCTCTCTCTTGTTTCTTTTATAAAAATTCAAATCTTTTATAAAAATATCCAACTTTTTATAAAATGTGCACCTTAACCTAGTTTTTATGCATAAAACTCTTGATTTTTGGTTTATAAATTAAGGGTAAATGTTAATGAGTTAAATTTCATTTTCCTTGAATGGATTTTCATAATTTTAATTGTTATAAGATCATATTATAAGGTTCATGATTATTTTTATAGAATTTTTAAGGTCAAAGTTTATAAATGTGAGTTTTTAGGGCATTTAGGGTTTTTGAGAGTTTGTAAATCTTTGGATATCAAAATTACTTGAATTTTGAGACTTCAAACTATTTTAGAGTTTCATAACTCTTATTCAAATTAGAAATATTGTTTGTAATTTATTTTTAGCGGTTTATTGGCATTCTATGTAGTGATTCCGAGATTCAAACGAAATTGAGGAATCAAGTATACTAGTCCTACTCTTCAACTTTGACTTAAGTTTCTATGAGACTTTGACCTAATTTCTACTTCTAGGTCAAGTGCATGATGTGTGAATATGATTCATGAAATGGTGTTCGAGTCAAAGAATGACCCGAATATGGATAGTCTCTACAGTTAAGTAGTTATAGAATTCACATATCAATGTGAAATCTATGCACACTATCCATTGATTCTAATTGTTTCCAAGTTTCTAGTAGGTTATAACTTAGCTTCTAGTTACTAAGTCTAGTATGTGTAGTGCCTATATGTGCAACTAAGTTTAGTCAAATCTAAAACCGACTCGAATTTTGACGACTGTCACAGTCTCCCCCGGTTGAAAGAATTTCGTCCCGAAATTAAATTCGTGACGTATTCTATTAGAACTCAGCCGAATACAATTGTATCGTTCGGGAGGTGGTGACTTGAAGTGTTCTTTGATTATTTTGGGTTAATTCTCCAAGGGAAGAGCCCAGTTCTTTAGCTATAATCAAAGTAATGTTTCCTTAATTCGAGTTCTACAGTCTAGATTCCGAGAAATTAGGATCATGGAAATCATGATCCAACCATGGCGACCTAGTTGAAAAAGACTATTTAATTAGATATTATTTGAATCAAGAGAGTTATAATTTTTTTTTCCGAAGCACCAACTGCATTTAGCGTTAAATCTGCATTGATCTTTAAGTTGCATTCTAAATTAGCACTAAGTGTGAATTTGCCGCCTAATAAAGAAGAGATTAGGAACAATTTGTTCACTTCCGGGTTGGCTACTACATCTGGAAAAGATATATTTTGAAATAAGAAGGGGTGGCATGAATGAAAGAGAAGCGATTGAGGGTAAGTTCTTAAAAATACGTACTAAGGGTAGGCAACGAAGTTTTGGTACATCTCAAATGTAAAGGCTAATTAAGTGTCGTCGACAAAATAAATTACGAAATGATTGAGCATCTCCGAGGCTATAATTACCACTACGGTTACTCTTACAATAATAAAACCTTATTCGAAGAATAAATATATTTAGAGAGTCATTGGTGCAAATGGAGGCGAAGAAAATTTATGATAAATTAAATCACATTGTGTATATAGCATTTTAAGTGTTTAGAAGTGATCAAAAATCTCACTGTTATCAAAATGTTCAATAATTCCAAGATAATGAAGATACATGTGTGGCGATCCAACGAAGTAGTAAAATAATATAAAGATTAATTAAGGTTAAAGGTTTAAGTCGCCATTAAAGGAATTTGTATAGAAATATTTGTATTAAATTTTTGAGAAATTGTCCAATTGTCTAAGTCAGGACAAATTCAAGTTTACGGGGAGTCGGAATACTTATGAAAACAAGTTTGAGAGTTTAGGAACTCACTGAAAATTGCAAAGTAAAATACTATTTTAAGAAATGTGTAAAAATGTCAATCTTTGAAAATAGTACACTCTTAGTTTAGTGTTTCTAAAAAAAACAATCATTTAGAGAATAGATAATCGTAAAATTCAAAGCTTTTGATGTATTTTAAAGAAAAGAAAAACATAAGGAAACATATCCTTCACATATAATTTTTGAATATAGAAAAATGATAAGCATACGAGTATTCATCTTGTGTATTAATTATAATGAAAACTTACAATGAAAATTCCATTTTATATCAAGTTTTTGAATTTAGAACGAAAGAGCAAATGTAAATAAGGATCATTTGTTTATAGTAGATTTCAAAATAAAAACAAGATGTATATGATAAAAGGCGTAATTGAATATATCAAAGTTGACTAAATCAAAATTATGTGTCACGACTATACACGTATTAATCGCTCAAAACGAAAGGGTAGACTTCTAGTCTGTATGTGTACGAACATGATACCACGAGAAGCAGAATAGACAGAAACAAAGTTAGTCAATGTATTATGTTATTATCGTGGGTGTGCAATATCTAAAATTAGAAGGAGAGCAAGAAATCAAGTGCGGGGGATAGAAAGGAAGGTACCAGCGACAATGATTGCTATTGTTAAAATTTTAAGAATAATAAATATAGGTAGATTTAAAACCAGGTTGAGATATATTTCAAACATCAATATTTGATGTATGTTGATGGTTACATAGTCATGTGGGAGTTTTAAAGTGTTTGCTAAAAATTCATGAGTTATCTATTAAATTGAAATCCATTTGTGAAAAAGAAGAAGCACTACAATTGGTAATTGAAAATCTGATAGTGTTGACCTTTTAGACTAGAGTCCAACAATGGTTAAAACGGATAAGGTAAAGACTTAACATATTTAGATGAATAATTGTGCATTGTCGAAAGTGCGTCACTGGAAGTTTAAAAGTGAACACTAAGTTTTGCAATGCTTTAAATTTTAGAAACTTTACAAAGTATAAAAGTAATTTGAAATAAAATAAATAAATGAGGTATGTTGGAAATGTAGGAATTAGAGATTTCTTATAAACATGTTTGAATTAGAAAGTTGTAAAAATACCATGTTGGGTTTCAGGAAAACACATTTAAGTAAAGTAAAATGCCTAAATGAGAAAGTGGTCAAAAGAGCCAAAACAAAACTCGTTTGAAAGATCCGATGAAGCTTTTACACGTAATATGAACTTCAATGTCATATGTCTAAGTTTTATAGCATAGAATTTAAACACTTTTATAAAAGAAAATGTTTCTAAGTTTTTCGAAAACGTGTCAAAATGGTAATCAAGGTTTAAAATGGTTTATATGCCCTTAAAAGCACATCTATCCATTGAAATGGATTGAAATGAAATTGAAATAGCAATGTTAAAACCAATATTGGTTAAATTGAGTTTTGAAGAAAAGTGTTAAATTAAAGCAAGTTGTCAAAATATTTTTTTTAGCGAGAATATGGCTTACATTGTTAGGAAATGTCTACTAAATTGACTGAAGTGGTTATAAAATATTTTATCGATGATAAATAAAACCGATGAAGCGAAATAATTTTTCGATGGAAGATTAAGAAGTAAGGAATAAGTATGTTAGTGTAGCTGATCGTACCTAAATACTAATGCGAGTCTAAGGCGAGTGCCGATGTCTTTTCCCCCAAGATAAAGGACAAGAAAAATTGTTTGAAAAACGTTTTATGGTCTCAATACAGTTTACGACCTTTTATAGAGGTCAAATGGATATCCAATGTTAAGTTTTAAGCTCAAGGTGGAAACAACTTAGAGCTAAATCGTAGCGTAGTAATAAGGTCTCACGTATGGGTTAAACCTCCGTGTCTCCTCGTGAGTCGAATCCGGAATGCCCACCAATGGTATCCAAATGATTACTTAGTGGCGACTCATCTACCTCCTTACGCGATGCTCCAATTATCATTCGTGTCGATATCGAAACACTTTTTCATAGTTGTAACTCTAGTACGAAGACGATGAAGAGGTATTGAGGAATAATTGGTATAGGTTTCGACTTATGATTATTACTAGTGTATATCTAGCTACTAACCTTACATCTAAAGTCAATAGCTACCAAGGAATACTCATTCTCAGTACTAAGTGCATTGCTCCTAGAGTGGCTAGTGATATAACCTAAGTGGTTAACCTAGCACTTGATAAGGGATAAGAATATTTCTAAATAAAGACATTGTTATAAAAGTGCACTTAGTTTCTAAGTGTATCTAGATGAATGCCTATAATATGCAATGCCCGTACGCTCACCGAAAATTTTGTTTTTCAAAAGTTTAAGTTGAAAATTGTTTGGAACATAATTCTAGTATAACCGTTTCCAGCCTCACATTAACCTTCCTTAATTAAGCATAGTTGGCCAGGCTATACTTAGTTAAAGTCCAATAATGCGTACTCGAATTAGTTATACTAGTAGTATGTTCGGTATTTTAAAAACATTTTGAATTTTTTTTTTTTTTTTTTTGTTTGGCTATAGTTGTGGTTCTCCAAAGGAAAACCGGTATTCTCTATAACCTTCGGCTCTGATACCATTTCCTGTCACACCCCGCTAACGCGGAAACACGAGGCGTGGCAGTATAAAGGGTTTCATAGCAAAAGTTAAAAGACAACACCAACCATAGTATTAAAAATCATTACAAATTTACGATGGGTTTGAACAACTTTTAAAAGAAATTACAATGTAAATTGAAATACAACACATGCGAATGCTCCTAAAAGTGAAGTGTCCCTAAGTGCCACTTACTCGATGATTCCTGAAAAAGCATGTAAAACGAGCGTCAACTATAAAAATAGTTGGTGAGTACTCACAAGTTTAACAAAATAATATTGGTTCATGAATTGAAATCAAAGTTTTGATAAAAGTTTCCAATAATAAAAGTATATTGTTAAAAGGAGTAAATAAGTTTGTAAAAACAAAGTTCTTTGTCATCATGAGAGATAAAGTATGTTGCCCGAATAAGATGCAACATTCATATTCTCATGGAAGATAAAGTTCGTTACTCAAACGAGTAAACAAGTTTCATTGCTAAAATGAGCAATCAATTTTGTTGCTACAAGGAGCAAACAATTTCATTGCTGAAACATGTATATAAGTTTTCAGTAATAAAAGTTCGTTGTTGTAATGAGAAACAAAGTTCATTGCTATAATTAATAACAAGTTTATTGCTATAACGAGAAACGAGTTTGTATGTGTATGAGCAAACAATGAGTCTCAACCAAACCTATGACTGAAGCCCTATCAAGATCTATGCTTATCGTTCCATAGATGAATATGGTATCATGCACTCCAGCAATAGGGCGAGTGAGGAGTTGTCAATTCCTAATAGCGCTATCCATAATGACCATTGGCTCAAAGAGTTAATGGTTAGAGATAAGGGAAGGGCCTTAGTACGATAAGTTCTCATGTTCCGTGTTGGATAGACATACATAGAGAGACATAGCAATAAAATAGCAATCATGTTTGATACAAATCAATTTAAATACAACATTCAAATAATAGTTTTTCGGGACATGCTTTTCCACCCCAAAACATAAAAACTGAAAATAGGGGAGTGCGTGAATACTCACAATATGCATTGAGATGATGCAAATGATGCCTTGAGCTAAGTTCCACTTGTACCACTATCGATTCCTACAATAATGGTATTCGCTAGTGAGTCTCTAATCGAAATCTAACACTAGTATACTTACTACTACAATAGAATTATGCCAATATTGTGTCAAAATTTAATATAGATAAGTTACAAATATTTTTCTGTGGAAATTAAGTTTCAAAGAATCAATTGTTATATAACAATTTAAGTGGAAAATTTCGATTATTGAAATGTTAATATTTAACATTTTAGAGGTGTTCCAATGATTAAATATTCAAAACTAAATCAATTTAGTTCTAAAAGTTCCCAAACTTTGCATTTCAGTTTTAATTGAAGTCAAAGACCTCAAGATAAATTTTCTTGAATTTTTGATTTGTCTAACTATTTTTCACCATTTTAGTTTCTTGGATAACCATAAAATCATGAAAAATACTAAACAATTAATAAAAATTACCAAACTTCAGATTTTGGTTCTAAATACGTTAAAAGGCTTCTAGATAAATTTTCATGGATTATGGATATGCATAACCATTTTTCATATATTTAATTCTCTAAATATATAAAAATTCATGAAAAATAGAAATCGGTTAAGAAAATGCCCCAAACTTTTTATAGTAATGTCATTACACGTACTTAAGCTGGGAAAAATATACAAATCGGTTTCTAAACTTTTTAACCCAATTTTATGATTTTTATACATTTATTCTAATAAAAATGGGGATAAATAGAAAATTGTTTCCAAAATTGTCCAAAATTTTTGTAACGCTGTTATTAGTCATTATTAAACTAGGAAAAATATAAAAATGAATTTCTAAACTGTTTATCCCAATTTTATGATTTTTGTGTATTTATTCTAATAAAATTGGGTTTAAGTGTATTTAATCTTGGGAAAATAGAAGAAAAATAGTATACAGAAGAGAAAAATCATCAAAATTTTTATGTAGCATCCTAATGTATTACAAGGTGTTCTGGTAAATTTTCATAATTTTTGGATGAGTAAAACTACTTTTCCTGTTTTTAGTCCATTATAAATAAAAAAATCGAAGAAAAATAGGAATACATTATGAAAAATTCTCAAAAATATTTTTCTAAGTGTTCCACAGAGAGTATAAGCTGCAAAAATTATTAGATACCATTTTTATATTCCCTAATGTGGTTTTATGATTTATTAGAGCTAAACAAAAAGAAAATTCAAAACCATATTAAACGGTAACAAAAATGGATGAAACTTAATGGGAGATGTTTATTAACTTAAAGGATCATCCAAGAATTTTTCCATAATTTATTTACTAGCTTAAGTATTTTATATGATTTAACACTTTATTTTCTTATTATTTTCATATAAAAATAAAGAAAATATATATTGAGCTGAAAATTTCCAGAATGCATCTTCATACAATTTGATAACAATGACAATTTGTGTTCTTATTTTTGATGTTGAACACCATGCCTAAAGGCTCAATAAATTATAGAGAAAACTTGGTTCTTGTGATTTATGTAAAGATTAGTGATGTTACTTTGACAATTTTTGCAACATGTTACAAAGACTTTTGAATCAAGATCTTTTTGTACCTATTAATACATGATATTAAGAGCTCAAAATAATTTTTGAATGATTTTTAGTGATGAATAAGTCCTTTGAACATGCAACACAAAACAAATGTTCATAAGGAAAGTGCTGTTTGAGCAACAGTTTTGTAAAAATTGGTAAAAATCGAAATATTGGAATTTTTCAGTGAGGTCAGATGGGTTTGAAAGCTAACTCAATATATTATATTTCAGAAAAAGAATCACGAATTTTGGCTAAGAAACAAGTGAGATATGACAGTTTAAAGTCAGGTAAAGAAATCTGGCAGATTGCATGCATGATGATTGGTTAGAAAAGTGAGTTTTCATCATTTCCTTGAGTAAACCTTTTGAAGTATTTTAAATATATCATGATAACCTCATATTTTGGTCATGTTTCCAGAGATCAAAAGATTAAAACTTATCAAAATGTATACATGCATTTATGAAGAAAATTTTGTTTCTCAAAAACTCTTAACTTGAGTTTGATGTTTTAATCCTTAAAATCGATTTTTGCACTAAGATCATGAACATGCAACCTTGTTTATCATACATGCATGGTGTTAAAACACATCCATCATGTTCTAAAAACCATTTTAACAAAAAGAAAACAAGTTTGAAGAAGATGAAGAAGGAGAAAGTGTAAGAAAAGAGCAAAACTTGAAGGAAAAGTGAAGTAGAAATCGATTTTACCTTCAAGAATACCACAAGATGATGAAGATTTCGAGTTTGAGGAGTGTTCTTGGGTTTGTTTTCTGGAATATTGCTTGGTTCTTTAGAGGGAGGAAGAGAGAATGGAGTGGTGTTTGGAGAGAAAAAGTAGAGAGAAGGTAGAGAGAGTTTTCTAGAGAGAGAAAGAAGAGTGATGTGTGTGTTGGAGAATGAGAGTGTGAGAGAGAGATATGGGGAGAGAGGGATCCGATTTTAGGGGAGGAGGGGCTCCCTCTCTCTTGTTTCTTTTATAAAAATTCAAATCTTTTATAAAAATATCCAACTTTTTATAAAATGTGCACCTTAACCTAGTTTTTATGCATAAAACTCTTGATTTTTGGTTTATAAATTAAGGGTAAATGTTAATGAGTTAAATTTCATTTTCCTTGAATGGATTTTCATAATTTTAATTGTTATAAGATCATATTATAAGGTTCATGATTATTATTATAGAATTTTTAAGGTCAAAGTTTATAAATGTGAGTTTTTAGGGCATTTAGGGTTTTTGAGAGTTTGTAAATCTTTGGATATCAAAATTACTTGAATTTTGAGACTTCAAACTATTTTAGAGTTTCATAACTCTTATTCAAATTAGAAATATTGTTTGTAATTTATTTTTAGCGGTTTATTGGCATTCTATGTAGTGATTCCGAGATTCAAACGAAATTGAGGAATCAAGTATACTAGTCCTACTCTTCAACTTTGACTTAAGTTTCTATGAGACTTTGACCTAATTTCTACTTCTAGGTCAAGTGCATGATGTGTGAATATGATTCATGAAATGGTGTTCGAGTCAAAGAATGACCCGAATATGGATAGTCTCTACAGTTAAGTAGTTATAGAATTCACATATCAATGTGAAATCTATGCACACTATCCATTGATTCTAATTGTTTCCAAGTTTCTAGTAGGTTATAACTTAGCTTCTAGTTACTAAGTCTAGTATGTGTAGTGCCTATATGTGCAACTAAGTTTAGTCAAATCTAAAACCGACTCGAATTTTGACGACTGTCACAGTCTCCCCCGGTTGAAAGAATTTCGTCCCGAAATTAAATTCGTGACGTATTCTATTAGAACTCAGCCGAATACAATTGTATCGTTCGGGAGGTGGTGACTTGAAGTGTTCTTTGATTATTTTGGGTTAATTCTCCAAGGGAAGAGCCCAGTTCTTTAGCTATAATCAAAGTAATGTTTCCTTAATTCGAGTTCTACAGTCTAGATTCCGAGAAATTAGGATCATGGAAATCATGATCCAACCATGGCGACCTAGTTGAAAAAGACTATTTAATTAGATATTATTTGAATCAAGAGAGTTATAATTTTTTTTTCCGAAGCACCAACTGCATTTAGCGTTAAATCTGCATTGATCTTTAAGTTGCATTCTAAATTAGCACTAAGTGTGAATTTGCCGCCTAATAAAGAAGAGATTAGGAACAATTTGTTCACTTCCGGGTTGGCTACTACATCTGGAAAAGATATATTTTGAAATAAGAAGGGGTGGCATGAATGAAAGAGAAGCGATTGAGGGTAAATTCTTAAAAATACGTACTAAGGATAGGCAACGAAGTTTTGGTACATCTCAAATGTAAAGGCTAATTAAGTGTCGTCGACAAAATAAATTACGAAATGATTGAGCATCTCCGAGGCTATAATTACCACTACGGTTACTCTTACAATAATAAAACCTTATTCGAAGAATAAATATATTTAGAGAGTCATTGGTGCAAATGGAGGCGAAGAAAATTTATGATAAATTAAATCACATTGTGTATATAGCATTTTAAGTGTTTAGAAGTGATCAAAAATCTCATTGTTATCAAAATGTTCAATAATTCCAAGATAATGAAGATACATGTGTGGCGATCCAACAAAGTAGTAAAATAATATAAAGATTAATTAAGGTTAAAGGTTTAAGTCGCCATTAAAGGAATTTGTATAGAAATATTTGTATTAAATTTTTGAGAAATTGTCCAATTGTCTAAGTCAGGACAAATTCAAGTTTACGGGGAGTCGGAATACTTATGAAAACAAGTTTGAGAGTTTAGGAACTCACTGAAAATTGCAAAGTAAAATACTATTTTAAGAAATGTGTAAAAATGTCAATCTTTGAAAATAGTACACTCTTAGTTTAGTGTTTCTAAAAAAAACAATCATTTAGAGAATAGATAATCGTAAAATTCAAAGCTTTTGATGTATTTTAAAGAAAAGAAAAACATAAGGAAACATATCCTTCACATATAATTTTTGAATATAGAAAAATGATAAGCATACGAGTATTCATCTTGTGTATTAATTATAATGAAAACTTACAATGAAAATTCCATTTTATATCAAGTTTTTGAATTTAGAACGAAAGAGCAAATGTAAATAAGGATCATTTGTTTATAGTAGATTTCAAAATAAAAACAAGATGTATATGATAAAAGGCGTAATTGAATATATCAAAGTTGACTAAATCAAAATTATGTGTCACGACTATACACGTATTAATCGCTCGAAACGAAAGGGTAGACATCTAGTCTGTATGTGTACGAACATGATACCACGAGAAGCAGAATAGACAGAAACAAAGTTAGTCAATGTATTATGTTATTATCGTGGGTGTGCAATATCTAAAATTAGAAGGAGAGCAAGAAATCAAGTGCGGGGGATAGAAAGGAAGGTACCAGCGACAATGATTGCTATTGTTAAAATTTTAAGAATAATAAATATAGGTAGATTTAAAACCAGGTTGAGATATATTTCAAACATCAATATTTGATGTATGTTGATGGTTACATAGTCATGTGGGAGTTTTAAAGTGTTTGCTAAAAATTCATGAGTTATCTATTAAATTGAAATCCATTTGTGAAAAAGAAGAAGCACTACAATTGGTAATTGAAAATCTGATAGTGTTGACCTTTTAGACTAGAGTCCAACAATGGTTAAAACGGATAAGGTAAAGACTTAACATATTTAGATGAATAATTGTGCATTGTCGAAAGTGCGTCACTGGAAGTTTAAAAGTGAACACTAAGTTTTGCAATGCTTTAAATTTTAGAAACTTTACAAAGTATAAAAGTAATTTGAAATAAAATAAATAAATGAGGTATGTTGGAAATGTAGGAATTAGAGATTTCTTATAAACATGTTTGAATTAGAAAGTTGTAAAAATACCATGTTGGGTTTCAGGAAAACACATTTAAGTAAAGTAAAATGCCTAAATGAGAAAGTGGTCAAAAGAGCCAAAACAAAACTCGTTTGAAAGATCCGATGAAGCTTTTACACGTAATATGAACTTCAATGTCATATGTCTAAGTTTTATAGCATAGAATTTAAACACTTTTATAAAAGAAAATGTTTCTAAGTTTTTCGAAAACGTGTCAAAATGGTAATCAAGGTTTAAAATGGTTTATATGCCCTTAAAAGCACATCTATCCATTGAAATGGATTGAAATGAAATTGAAATAGCAATGTTAAAACCAATATTGGTTAAATTGAGTTTTGAAGAAAAGTGTTAAATTAAAGCAAGTTGTCAAAATATTTTTTTTAGCGAGAATATGGCTTACATTGTTAGGAAATGTCTACTAAATTGACTGAAGTGGTTATAAAATATTTTATCGATGATAAATAAAACCGATGAAGCGAAATAATTTTTCGATGGAAGATTAAGAAGTAAGGAATAAGTATGTTAGTGTAGCTGATCGTACCTAAATACTAATGCGAGTCTAAGGCGAGTGCCGATGTCTTTTCCCCCAAGATAAAGGACAAGAAAAATTGTTTGAAAAACGTTTTATGGTCTCAATACAGTTTACGACCTTTTATAGAGGTCAAATGGATATCCAATGTTAAGTTTTAAGCTCAAGGTGGAAACAACTTAGAGCTAAATCGTAGCGTAGTAATAAGGTCTCACGTATGGGTTAAACCTCCGTGTCTCCTCGTGAGTCGAATCCGGAATGCCCACCAATGGTATCCAAATGATTACTTAGTGGCGACTCATCTACCTCCTTACGCGATGCTCCAATTATCATTCGTGTCGATATCGAAACACTTTTTCATAGTTGTAACTCTAGTACGAAGACGATGAAGAGGTATTGAGGAATAATTGGTATAGGTTTCGACTTATGATTATTACTAGTGTATATCTAGCTACTAACCTTACATCTAAAGTCAATAGCTACCAAAGAATACTCATTCTCAGTACTAAGTGCATTGCTCCTAGAGTGGCTAGTGATATAACCTAAGTGGTTAACCTAGCACTTGATAAGGGATAAGAATATTTCTAAATAAAGACATTGTTATAAAAGTGCACTTAGTTTCTAAGTGTATCTAGATGAATGCCTATAATATGCAATGCCCGTACGCTCACCGAAAATTTTGTTTTTCAAAAGTTTAAGTTGAAAATTGTTTGGAACATAATTCTAGTATAACCGTTTCCAGCCTCACATTAACCTTCCTTAATTAAGCATAGTTGGCCAGGCTATACTTAGTTAAAGTCCAATAATGCGTACTCGAATTAGTTATACTAGTAGTATGTTCGGTATTTTAAAAACATTTTGAATTTTTTTTTTTTTTTTTTTTGTTTGGCTATAGTTGTGGTTCTCCAAAGGAAAACCGGTATTCTCTATAACCTTCGGCTCTGATACCATTTCCTGTCACACCCCGCTAACGCGGAAACACGAGGCGTGGCAGTATAAAGGGTTTCATAGCAAAAGTTAAAAGACAACACCAACCATAGTATTAAAAATCATTACAAATTTACGATGGGTTTGAACAACTTTTAAAAGAAATTACAATGTAAATTGAAATACAACACATGCGAATGCTCCTAAAAGTGAAGTGTCCCTAAGTGCCACTTACTCGATGATTCCTGAAAAAGCATGTAAAACGAGCGTCAACTATAAAAATAGTTGGTGAGTACTCACAAGTTTAACAAAATAATATTGGTTCATGAATTGAAATCAAAGTTTTGATAAAAGTTTCCAATAATAAAAGTATATTGTTAAAAGGAGTAAATAAGTTTGTAAAAACAAAGTTCTTTGTCATCATGAGAGATAAAGTATGTTGCCCGAATAAGATGCAACATTCATATTCTCATGGAAGATAAAGTTCGTTACTCAAACGAGTAAACAAGTTTCATTGCTAAAATGAGCAATCAATTTTGTTGCTACAAGGAGCAAACAATTTCATTGCTGAAACATGTATATAAGTTTTCAGTAATAAAAGTTCGTTGTTGTAATGAGAAACAAAGTTCATTGCTATAATTAATAACAAGTTTATTGCTATAACGAGAAACGAGTTTGTATGTGTATGAGCAAACAATGAGTCTCAACCAAACCTATGACTGAAGCCCTATCAAGATCTATGCTTATCGTTCCATAGATGAATATGGTATCATGCACTCCAGCAATAGGGCGAGTGAGGAGTTGTCAATTCCTAATAGCGCTATCCATAATGACCATTGGCTCAAAGAGTTAATGGTTAGAGATAAGGGAAGGGCCTTAGTACGATAAGTTCTCATGTTCCGTGTTGGATAGACATACATAGAGAGACATAGCAATAAAATAGCAATCATGTTTGATACAAATCAATTTAAATACAACATTCAAATAATAGTTTTTCGGGACATGCTTTTCCACCCCAAAACATAAAAACTGAAAATAGGGGAGTGCGTGAATACTCACAATATGCATTGAGATGATGCAAATGATGCCTTGAGCTAAGTTCCACTTGTACCACTATCGATTCCTACAATAATGGTATTCGCTAGTGAGTCTCTAATCGAAATCTAACACTAGTATACTTACTACTACAATAGAATTATGCCAATATTGTGTCAAAATTTAATATAGATAAGTTACAAATATTTTTCTGTGGAAATTAAGTTTCAAAGAATCAATTGTTATATAACAATTTAAGTGGAAAATTTCGATTATTGAAATGTTAATATTTAACATTTTAGAGGTGTTCCAATGATTAAATATTCAAAACTAAATCAATTTAGTTCTAAAAGTTCCCAAACTTTGCATTTCAGTTTTAATTGAAGTCAAAGACCTCAAGATAAATTTTCTTTAATTTTTGATTTGTCTAACTATTTTTCACCATTTTAGTTTCTTGGATAACCATAAAATCATGAAAAATACTAAACAATTAATAAAAATTACCAAACTTCAGATTTTGGTTCTAAATACGTTAAAAGACTTCTAGATAAATTTTCATGGATTATGGATATGCATAACCATTTTTCATATATTTAATTCTCTAAATATATAAAAATTCATGAAAAATAGAAATCGGTTAAGAAAATGCCCCAAACTTTTTATAGTAATGTCATTACACGTACTTAAGCTGGGAAAAATATACAAATCGGTTTCTAAACTTTTTAACCCAATTTTATGATTTTTATACATTTATTCTAATAAAAATGAGGATAAATAGAAAATTGTTTCCAAAATTGTCCAAAATTTTTGTAACGCTGTTATTAGTCATTATTAAACTAGGAAAAATATAAAAATGAATTTCTAAACTGTTTATCCCAATTTTATGATTTTTGTGTATTTATTCTAATAAAATTGGGTTTAAGTGTATTTAATCTTGGGAAAATAGAAGAAAAATAGTATACAGAAGAGAAAAATCATCAAAATTTTTATGTAGCATCCTAATGTATTACAAGGTGTTCTGGTAAATTTTCATAATTTTTGGATGAGTAAAACTACTTTTCCTGTTTTTAGTCCATTATAAATAAAAAATCGAAGAAAAATAGGAATACGTTATGAAAAATTCTCAAAAATATTTTTCTAAGTGTTCCACAGAGAGTATAAGCTGCAAAAATTATTAGATACCATTTATATATTCCCTAATGTGGTTTTATGATTTATTAGAGCTAAACAAAAAGAAAATTCAAAACCATATTAAACGGTAACAAAAATGGATGAAACTTAATGGGAGATGTTTATTAACTTAAAGGATCATCCAAGAATTTTTCCATAATTTATTTACTAGCTTAAGTATTTTATATGATTTAACACTTTATTTTCTTATTATTTTCATATAAAAATAAAGAAAATATATATTGAGCTGAAAATTTCCAGAATGCATCTTCATACAATTTGATAACAATGACAATTTGTGTTCTTATTTTTGATGTTGAACACCATGCCTAAAGGCTCAATAAATTATAGAGAAAACTTGGTTCTTGTGATTTATGTAAAGATTAGTGATGTTACTTTGACAATTTTTGCAACATGTTACAAAGACTTTTGAATCAAGATCTTTTTGTACCTATTAATACATGATATTAAGAGCTCAAAATAATTTTTGAATGATTTTTAGTGATGAATAAGTCCTTTGAACATGCAACACAAAACAAATGTTCATAAGGAAAGTGTTGTTTGAGCAACAGTTTTGTAAAAATTGGTAAAAATCGAAATATTGGAATTTTTCAGTGAGGTCAGATGGGTTTGAAAGCTAACTCAAAATATTATATTTCAGAAAAAGAATCACGAATTTTGGCTAAGAAACGAGTGAGATATGACAGTTTAAAGTCAGGTAAAGAAATCTGGCAGATTGCATGCATGATGATTGGTTAGAAAAGTGAGTTTTCATCATTTCCTTGAGTAAACCTTTTGAAGTATTTTAAATATATCATGATAACCTCATATTTTGGTCATGTTTCCAGAGATCAAAAGATTAAAACTTATCAAAATGTATACATGCATTTATGAAGAAAATTTTGTTTCTCAAAAACTCTTAACTTGAGTTTGATGTTTTAATCCTTAAAATCGATTTTTGCACTAAGATCATGAACATGCAACCTTGTTTATCATACATGCATGGTGTTAAAACACATCCATCATGTTCTAAAAACCATTTTAACAAAAAGAAAACAAGTTTGAAGAAGATGAAGAAGGAGAAAGTGTAAGAAAAGAGCAAAACTTGAAGGAAAAGTGAAGTAGAAATCGATTTTACCTTCAAGAATACCACAAGATGATGAAGATTTCGAGTTTGAGGAGTGTTCTTGGGTTTGTTTTCTGGAATATTGCTTGGTTCTTTAGAAGGAGGAAGAGAGAATGGAGTGGTGTTTGGAGAGAAAAAGTAGAGAGAAGGTAGAGAGAGT
Organism: Lactuca virosa; assembly: GCF_052849685.1. Lineage (NCBI taxonomy): Eukaryota > Viridiplantae > Streptophyta > Magnoliopsida > Asterales > Asteraceae > Lactuca > Lactuca virosa. Next base: position 485,376,957 of record NC_136429.1, read on the forward strand.
TTTCTAGAGAGAGAAAGAAGAGAGATGTGTGTGTTGGAGAATGAGAGTGTGAGAGAGAGATATGGGGAGAGAGGGATCCGATTTTAGGGGAGGAGGGGCTCCCTCTCTCTTGTTTCTTTTATAAAAATTCAAATCTTTTATAAAAATATCCAACTTTTTATAAAATGTGCACCTTAACCTAGTTTTTATGCATAAAACTCTTGATTTTTGGTTTATAAATTAAGGGTAAATGTTAATGAGTTAAATTTCATTTTCCTTGAATGGATTTTCATAATTTTAATTGTTATAAGATCATATTATAAGGTTCATGATTATTTTTATAGAATTTTTAAGGTCAAAGTTTATAAATGTGAGTTTTTAGGGCATTTAGGGTTTTTGAGAGTTTGTAAATCTTTGGATATCAAAATTACTTGAATTTTAAGACTTCAAACTATTTTAGAGTTTCATAACTCTTATTCAAATTAGAAGTATTGTTTGTAATTTATTTTTAGCGGTTTATTGGCATTCTATGTAGTGATTCCGAGATTCAAACGAAATTGAGGAATCAAGTATACTAGTCCTACTCTTCAACTTTGACTTAAGTTTCTATGAGACTTTGACCTAATTTCTACTTCTAGGTCAAGTGCATGATGTGTGAATATGATTCATGAAATGGTGTTCGAGTCAAAGAATGACCCGAATATGGATAGTCTCTACAGTTAAGTAGTTATAGAATTCACATATCAATGTGAAATCTATGCACACTATCCATTGATTCTAATTGTTTCCAAGTTTCTAGTAGGTTATAACTTAGCTTCTAGTTACTAAGTCTAGTATGTGTAGTGCCTATATGTGCAACTAAGTTTAGTCAAATCTAAAACCGACTCGAATTTTGACGACTGTCACACTTTGGAAGAAATTGAGATCAATGAGAACCTCCACTTCGTAGAGGAACCTGTTGAAATCATGGACCGGGAAGTCAAATCGACGAAACAAAGCCGCATTCCCATCGTAAAAGTCCGGTGGAACACCAAACGAGGACCCGAATTTACTTGGGAACGTGAGGACCAAATGAAACAAAAGTACCCACATCTATTCCCCAACCCTTGAAGTCCCACTCAAAATGCAAATTTCGGGACGAAATTCCTTCTAACGGAGGGATAATGTGACAACCGTCAAATTCAAGTCAAAGTCAACAAGTCAAAGTCCACAAGTCAAACCGGTCAAACTTAATTAGTACTTGTATGCTAAAAGTTATTCTATGTATAAAAATGTGCATTTGTATGTCAAGAATTCAAGTGTCTCGAAGAATCTATGTGTTTGGCCATGTAAAAACCCTAAATAGGGAGTTAAACGCATCACAACACGTCTAAGGAACCTTTCGGGGACTTAAAACAATCATAAACGAAGCATAACGGGGTTCACGAACCTTGCATCACGAAATTATACGATAATAATGGCTAAGGTTAAATCTCTCCCAAATCTCTCCAAGTATGTGAAATCTCTCCAAATATGTGAAATCTCTCCCAAATCTCTCCAAGTATGTGAAATCTCTCCCAAATCTCTCTCAAAATCTCTCTCAACTTTTTTTAGTCATCCCGACCCTTAACTTGGCCAAAAACCGCTTGAAACGGAGAGTTATATAAAAAAAACAGCTAATTGGGGCCGAAACCCTTCTTAGGAACCGAACCTCTTAGGAACCGAACCTCTTAGGGCCGAACCCTTCTATTAGAACCGAACCCTCTCAGAACCGAACTTGTCAGAAGCGAACCTGTCAGAACCGAACATCCGAACCGAAGCCTGCAGCCGAACCGAGCCCTGATATAACCGAAATAGACCGAGGGCTCGGTCTATTTCGCTTCCTTCACAATTTCGGACCGAGCCTCCACCTTCGGTTCCTTCCCTGCCACCTTCGGTCCCTTCTTCCCCCTTTGGCTCCTCCTCCCTTTCTCTCGGTTCTCACACTCCTAAGAGCCGAACCTCGCAGGTTCGGTCCTTAATGCCGGTTTTCAACTACTTTCGCTTCCTAAGCCCGTTTTTGACGTTTTTGACGGGATTTTTTCACCAAATTCATATTTTTACCATTTTTAACCCCCAAAACTCATATATTTATTTATTTTTCAAGGATTATTAATTAAATATCATTATTTTATAACAAGGGGAGTATTCTACCCCACAAGTGGGTCAAGTGTGCCCACTTGCCTCCATGTGTCATCCTCTCATTAGCCAACCTTATCCACATCACACAAACCAAGGCAAACATCACTTCAAACTTACAAGTTGCTCCAGCAACCTTCAATATATATAGAAATCCCTGGAGGATTTCTTGGCTTACTTGATCATTTCAAACACTTACACTTCTCAAACCACCTCAAGAAAGCTTCTTTTCTCTCTACTTCCCACCACTTTGTGCTAGTGTTCTTGAGCTACTACTTCATTTTTTGGTAAGTATTTCATCTAAAATCAGGTGTCATTCCATGTTTTCCTAACATCCTTGAATCATCTACACACATTTAACACCAAAAGTTGTTCTTAGGATCATCCAAGCTTTCACGTGTTTATCAAGTGTTCTTGACTTGATACTCTTCATCTTCGACCTTCCATTCTTCAAGAAATCACTCAAGGTGAGTTCATACCCCTACATTTTCCCGTTTTCTTTAGTTTTCAGGGGGGGGGGGGAATACAAGTTAAAACACCAAAACATATTTGAAACTTAACTTGACAGCTTACAACAGAAAAGTTGTGACATGTTCACGAACTGTTTTACCCAACTTAAACTTAATATTTTTCAAAACTGTTTAATATGCATGTAGTTCAGGTTTATACCTTTAAAATGACTACTTTAAAATCTCCATACGATTTTTCTACAATTTATGGTGATTTTTACAAAACTGCCTATCACTACAGCATCAAAGTCGGACCAGGTTGTGAAGATGAACATTTTCACCCTGGTTTGAGACCACCACAAACTATAGGAAAATTTATGAATACAGTAGACTCTTTTTCCAAATACTCAGAGTTTACGGATTCAGTTTTCGACTTACGATGATTTTTCTATAAATATTCTAAAACAGTGACAGTTAAGGGTAAAACTGTCAAATACATGTTTAAGAGTTATTCACACCTTGTAACATGCTGAGCAAGGTGTGTACGATTTACACTTAGTATTTTAAATGTCATTTTATGGAAATACAAAGACATACATAACAAGGTTTCATTCAAACACACAACACTTTTGATAAACTATAATAGGTATAGTTTGAGCACTTCGTTTGACAAAGAAAACAATAACTCAATCGACTTACAAAACAAGTATTTCATTACACACGACGTGAACTTGTTAATAAATAAATTTGTGAGACTCCTTTGGGGTACTCTTAAGTACCACAGTAAAGTCCTGTAGTTATAATCAGAATCTCCTGGAGGGAGAGCGTGATAGTTGTGTATAGATCTATATTGGGTCTGACAAACCCGCACCTAAGCTGCTTGCAACAGATAGACCGCCAGGTCAGGGGTGACAAGTGTCATAACATTCCGACGCCTGAAGAACGTCGAGTACGAGGTCTTCGAGTTTAGTATGGTTATAACATCTCACATGGGAAATTAACAAAACACACAGTTCACGGGATTTAAGGAGTTTTATTTAAATATAAAACCACACACACACGAGTATGACGATTTACTTACATACACTAAATCCTGGTTAAGTTAAGACTATAACAACCCTTTAGAAAATATTGGATTTTCTGGAAACAAACTTGTAACAAACAAAAAGGAACATCATTCATTTTTCATTCATAAATTTGCTTATGAACTCACCAGCTTTATGCTGATACTCTTTCAAAACAACTTGTATTCTCAGGTAATCAGTAAAACAGGTAACCACAAGATTTCTGAAGTCAAGACGCTAAGGCGTAGATTCTTTTGCTATGTTTTGACATCATATGTAATTTATTTGGAAACATGTACTTTTGAAACGATGTACCCTTTTAAATTATATTTATGATGGTTGTGTTTACTTTCTTCACTATGGTTATGATACTGAGCATGACGTCCTCCGCCCCCGAACGTTTCCGCCGTTCTAGTTTGGGGGTGTGACATTAAATTTTGGGATGTTACAAGTAATGCACTTCCATAGCTCTTCATCGAGTCCATTCAAGTAATCCTCCATTCGATCCGCCCATTGATCATAATACTCTGGAATAAACATAGGAATCTTAGTTGAAGATCCTAGCAAATGCGAGAAAGAAGTCATCGTGTTCATGTTGAAGTTCGCCATGGATGTACGGACATATTTAGAGAAAATCTTCAAAAACTTGAAAATTCACGGATGAATTTATAAGAAAACACCAATCTATCACTCGATTAAACAACCTAATGGCAGAATCGAATCACAACTGAAGATCTAAGATGATTTTCAGTATCAAAAGAGTGGAAAATTTTGAATCTAAGACGAGACTCAAAATACTTTTGACACAAACGAAAATCAGATCATTGCAGAATGATTCCTGCTCTGATACCAAATGTAGTTGTAAATCAATAGAGTGAATACAATACAATCAGAGTAAACAATCAACATAGAACACACGATGTAAATAATGTCTGTTTGGCTTAATTAGCTTTCACGAGAGTACAAAGTGAATAGACAAAATACAACGAAGTTCTTATCTAACTCTAGTACCGTTCACCTATTTATAGGGAACCTGAAAGCAAACAAAAAATACAAGGGACTAATTGCACTAGACTTCAAACTCTAAAATGCCCTTGTAATAAGTTTACAAACTAACAAAGCTATCAACAGGATTCGACACCTCACAACTAAACTCGACCTCTACATGTTTCATAAGCTTTTCTCTAATAGACAAAATACAACGAAGTTCTTATCTAACTCTAGTACCGTTCACCTATTTATAGGGAACCTGAAAGCAAACAAAAAATACAAGGGACTAATTGCACTAGACTTCAAACTCTAAAATGCCCTTGTAATAAGTTTACAAACTAACAAAGCTATCAACAGGATTCGACACCTCACAACTAAACTCGACCTCTACATGTTTCATAAGCTTTTCTCTAATAGACACAATACAACGAAGTTCTTATCTAACTCTAGTACCGTTCACCTATTTATAGGGAACCTGAAAGCAAACAAAAAATACAAGGGACTAATTGCACTAGACTTCAAACTCTAAAATGCCCTTGTAATAAGTTTACAAACTAACAAAGCTATCAACAGGATTCGACACCTCACAACTAAACTCGACCTCTACATGTTTCATAAGCTTTTCTCTAATTGCATCAAGTAGATCAAGCACAGGTTGATAACGTGTTGCACCAATCCAAGAATTAAACGATTTCGAAATATTATTAGTGATGTAATCACACTTGGAAGTTGTGCCAAACTTGCTTCTACTCCATATATTTTTTATGGTTGTTATTTAGATATGTAATGGCATCTTGACTTACATCGGCAATGTCCTTCAATAATCTGTCATGCTTGGTAGGACGGTAGGTTTCTGCAGCACCCCAAAGTTTCTTGTTGAAGAATTCACCACGAAGTTGTTTCTTGAAATTTCTATATAAGTGTCGTACACATTCTCTATGCTCAACATTAGGATAAATGTGCATCACAGCTACTTCTAACCCTTTTTGCATGTCTAATGAGATCACAAGACCATCTGGCATCCCAGTTGCTTTTTTAAGTGATTCAAGAAACCATGTCCATGATTGTGTACTCTCCGATTCAAGCACAGAATAAGCTATTGGAAAGATGGAATTGTTACCGTCAATACCCGTTGCAGCAGCTAGTACACCAGTGAACTTTCCTTCTAAATGGAAACCATCAAGAGCAATATAAGGACGACAACCAGCAAGAAACCCTTTAGAACAAGATGCTAGAAAAATAAAAAACCTTTTGAATCGTTTCTTGTCACCAGCAATATCAAAGTCAATTTCCACAATGCTTCCTTCGTTCCTATTTAATAGTTCTTCTCTAAATTCATCCAACTTCATGAATGATTACTCCCGCTTACCATACATATCAGTATAAGCTTGCTCTTTACCTCTAAATATTTTTGGATATGGTAATTCAACATTATAAGTTTTCGTAATCCACTTTCTAAGCTCCATAGGAGAGACATCCCCATCAGATTTCAATTTGTCCGTAACTATATTTGCAATCCATCCTTGAGTAGCACGCTTATTACCACCCTTTTTACTTCGAGTACATGTATGTCCTTCCACCATTTTCTTAACCTGTAAAAAAGTTACATAAACATAAATATATTGCTAATGGAAAACATGTTATATATAAGTTAGGCTATGTACTTACTTCAAATGTAATTCCATCTTGCATGATAGAAGCATGAATTCTCCACGCACAATCTATTTTTTCACACCTTGTTGTAAATCGTGTCGGGTCACTTTTCTGGATGAAGTACTCGAACTCATTTGTGATTGTATAATGGTTCAAATCTCTCTTAAAACTAATCGCATTTTCATATTTTGAGCCCACTTTCATGCTTAAACTGTTCTTTCTAAACGAGTCAGCCTCATCATCATCCGTCATCGGCTCATATTCATTGTCAGAACTAAGACGGCTATAATTACTTGCTCCAATGGGACAATATCTGAATCATCTTCATATTGTATTTCATCTCTATTAACGCATAACTGATTACTAACATTAAGGTTATTTGAGTCAAGTTTATTTTCTGTTGTCACATAAATGGTTACTTCTTTCTCATTTTCATACATGGTAAGCATAGATATGAACTTATCCTCAGAATCTATCTGGATATATAATCAGACTAATGTAAACTTGTCAACATACCAAATTAAAAATTTTGGATTGTTCTTTGATGAGTAACGTTTTACGACTTCATCATTTAGTTGAGCAAAGTTGTATGGCCATGTCTCTATGTAGATGCATTTTTGAGAGCCAAAACAATATATTTTCTTACTAGTGTTCTTTGCTAGTCAAAAAATACCCCCATATTTCAATTTTATCTTGTACTTGGAAGCTGGTATACTCGTAGAAACATAATCAATCATTGGAGACTCAAATGTGTTCTCTCATATCGGTTTTGAGATGCCATCATCCGTGTCTACGTGTGATTGTTACATGTTTATATAACAATTAAGCTTTTAACTCGTTAAACTACATGAAAGACATATTGAGAGTAAATAACTTTACCTATTCAATGAAATCGTCTATGTTTTTTTCTGTTGATTTGTTGCCATTCAAGATTTCATATGTTGATTTTTCGCCATTCAAATTGTTTGTTAATTTGTTGTTAATCAAGAAATTGTCAGTTGCATGGAAGAGTACATATAGGTTGTAATCAAAGATGAAAAACATCGATCGACTTAATTACCAGGAGAGTAATCAAAAGGCGAAATAAGCATTCGAATTTTGATAATAATAAATTGCAATCAAAAGGATACGAATCAGAATTGTGTAATAAAAAATCAGAATTGGCAATCACAGTCTATACTCCATATTGTATTACCTTATGCGAATTCAGTTGCCATATTCTCGAAACAGATTATTGGTTGTACAGGTGCTGCTCCACTGCTGAAGATGACGTTGAATGAAGAGAATACTTCTTTGAAGCGTGCGTCGTGTATATGTAATTAGTTAGCGCAAATTAATGAATTTCGTATCCTCCATGTACGTGATCAGCAAAAGGGTTAGGATAGTTGGGGGTATTATGGTCAATCCAAGTTAAGGCAAAAGGATTTTAAGTATTGAAGGGCAAATTAGTCAATTAACATTATGTTTTTAAATTAAAATGATTATAAAATATAAAAGTTGATTAAAAACATTTAAAAAATGGTTAAAAAATAAATTTGGGCAAATATGATATTTTTAATGTTAAGAAGGGTATATGTGATATTTAGATTTAATGTGGGGTAAATATGATATTTTACAGGTTAATAAGTGCATACACAAAATTTTCCCTAACACTAGCATAAAGGCCACTCCATTCGAGGCCTTGTATGGATGTAGATGCCATTCTCTGATATGCTGGACAGAAGTTGGAGATACTCAGCTAGCCCGAAAGCATGTTGGAGATACTCTACTCACTGGACTTGAGATCATTCATGAAACAACGAAGAAGATCATCCAGATAAAGCAACGATTAAAGTCCACATGTAGTCGGCAGAAAAGCTATGATGACATGAGATGCAAACCCTTAGAATTCAAAGTAGGAGACCGTGTCCTACTGAAGGTTGCTCCGTGGAAGGGTGTCATTACATTTGAAAAAAAAATGAGGTAAAATAAACCCCCGTTACATCGGACCTATTGAAATCCTGGCAAGGGTTGGTCTGATGGCTTACAAACTCAAGTTACCTCAAGAACTCAGCAAATTTCACGATACCTTCCATGTATGTAAACTCAAAAGTGTCTCACTAATGAGGACCTTGTCATTCCTCTCGATGAGATCCAGGTCAACACTAAAGTTCACTTCGTGGAGGAACTGGTGGATATCTTGAATCGAGAAAACAAAATCCTCAAACAAAGCCGCATACCTATAGTAAAAGTCCGATGGAGCTCTCGTAGAGGACCTGAGTTTACTTGGGAACGTGAGGATCAGATGAAACAAAAGTATCCGCAACTATTCAGCGGTGCTCCCTCCACTAGTAGAACGAAACGATAGTGGAACGAAATAATATTAGAACAAAGTAGCCTATAAATTAATAATTTCAGGATGGAATCCCCTTAACGGGGAGGTAATGTGACATCCCAGAATTTAGGTCAAATATCGTGGACGGTCAGTTCACAATAAATCTTTTTTGTAATATGACTCATTGAGTTTTAGTGCATCTTCTGTAAAATAAATGAGTTCATTACAACTCTTATAAGATACCACATGGTATCTTACTTCCAAATATGTAAATTGGTAAACGAATCAAACAGCTTAAACTGCAACCTTAATTAATGCGTCTAAAAAACTGAAATTTCGTACTAAGCAGATGTGAGCAATACAAACACCCTAGTCTCATAGTACATGTTTCCCTATTTCTGAAAAATAAAGAACGTCCAGAACGGAGTTCGTATGCAAAAGATACGACCGTTTTAAGAATCCAAACTAGTATAATACTTATTTTCTTAAAATTGTTAAAACTGTTTCTGGACCGTTTTAAGAATCCGTCGAGAGACTTGTACACCTCAGATGGAAATTCCGAGTGCGTTTTTGGACTGAGACTATAGTCTTATATTTAATTTCATACTTGAAATATTTTTAGTAAAAATATTTATAGAAGTCGAAAAATCAGACGTTTCAGGTAAATTAATCGCGAAACCTTAAACGCGATTTCACAGAGATCAGTATATCAGAATTTAATTTTTTCTGCATTTTCTGAAATCACCACGACCGAAACAATAAACAGACACATTTATAATGATTTTTTTACATATCAAGATCTATTAACATAGGCACAGAGCGTTTGGGAGCGTTTGAGAGCTTCTAGCTTCTAACGTTTGACAAAGCGCTCCGTTTTGAACAGAAAGTCTCGTTCGACATTACAAGCTTCTAGCGTTTAGTTTAAACAAAACGCTCCAAATCCAAATGCTACTTCATGTAGCGTTTAACAAAACGCTACAAGCTACCCGCTACAAGTCACCCGCTACCAGCTAATTTTGCCGAACATGCCCTATATATAGATACATGAGACATATTTTATGGTCAAATGAAAAATATGTTTACTAGAGTTTTTGTAAAATTTACAATATATGTCAATCCTATAATCAAAATGCATATATATGTTATGTTATGTAATTAAAATCATATAACAACACTAAAAATCAAAATGCATATATATGTTATGTAATTAAAACCATATAACAACACTAAATATATGCATATTCTATATATATATTAAATCTAAAGGAAGTTAGCAATAGTAACTTTTATGTCTTTAGGTTTTTGCCACAAATGTTTAGTGAATTTGACACTTTTAGTCCTTAAAGTGAAAATTTTTACAATTTTGTGTTTTGATTAAGTTTTTGTGCTTTTAGGGTTTTGCCACAAATCTTTAGTAACTTTGACACTTTTCGTCCTTGCAGTGAAAAGTTTTATATTTTGGTGTTTTTGCCACAAATCTTTAATGAAATTGACACTTTTCGTCCTTATAGTCAAAACTTTTATATTTTGACATAAAAAACACAAAAAACCTCCTTTAAAATTTTGCCACCATATTTTCTCAACTTTGGCAACTTTCACATTATTGCCACAACATTTTTGGATTTTCTCCACCAGTGTCCCTTCTTTTGGTTGTCGTACACTTTGGACATCTAATTTTAGGAGTTGTCGACTTTCTCTTCTATTTGCGGTGATTTACACTTTGAGCACGTATTTTTTAAAGTTTGCCGATTTTCCCCATATTACCCCAAAAGCGGCGTAGCCGCGAGTTCTTTGCTAGTTCATATAAAAATACATCTCCACCTAAATTTAAAGTATTACTTCCACAATCCAACTTACCCAAGTCAACACACAAACAAAATGGAAATGATTTTTGCTTCCACAATTCGATCAAAGTACACAAAACATTGCTTGCAAGTCTCCTTAGTTGGCTGACAACTTAAAGTTTACTTGCATTCTTCCTTCAACCAAGACAACACCCAAAACACCTCCAGATTTTTTCCGCCTGCATCTTTGTTTCCAGCCAAGAACAATTTTGTTCTTGTTCTCGTGACTACCTGCAAACAAGAAGAACAACCTCGTTTCCTTTCCCTCCTTCCCGTCCATCACAACAAATCCAAACAACCACTGATTTCTTCATTCTTTCTCCTGTCAAACATCAAAACCCAAATATCTCTTTTTCCTCCATTGATTCCTTTCAAAAAAAATAATAATATAAAAATAAAAAAAATCAGAAGCAACGAAGGCAAACTGTAGAAGCAGCCCCATCCACTCACTTATTGAACATCGAGCAACCAAACGCCTCTAAAGATACTTCTATTGTTCTTCTTCTACTACTTTGGTTGCTGCCAAGAAACTCCACTAGAGATGGAGTGTGTGTTTTCCGACCACCAAGAGGCCCATCGTCTCTTCCTTCTCGTCGTGTCCACAGCGAACCCAAAACACCTTCCGTATCCCACTCGTTCACAAACCCTACTGCCGGAATCAAAGAATGAGCAGCCCATCACTGCACCCACCGAGACTGACGAAATCTCTTCTGGTCTCACCCCTCGTACCCTTCTCTCCTTCTTCCGTCGAGCAAACCCCACCGAAGCCTACCTACGATGTCGTTGCTACCTATCCCCTCCCGGACTCCCTTTCCTTCGCACCTCGTAGTCGTACGAGAAGAGCGCATCCTCGTTGCTTCTCCCTTCTTTCTTCGGCCTCGTTGACCACCGGAGATCCCCCTTCTCCTACAATCGATCCGAAATCGTCGGACCCTAGCTGCCATCGTGCTTCCTTCTTGACTACAGTGGATGGTCCTATTTCTTTTCCTTGATCGAGCAACAAATGACGACGGGGGCATAAAATCCCTAATTTCTTTTACCTTTTTTAAATGACCAAACTAACCTCCTTATTAAATCATTTATTCAAAATGTGTCCCAAACCCCCAAACATTGAACCCATTTATTCAATACAACCCCTCCTTTTGATATATTTTTTTTACCAAAACAGTCCTATTCGTTTAATTAAATTACCAAACACTCCCTATAGTTTAGTGAAGTTACAAAGCAACCCTTATAGTGTAAGTTAATTACAAAACGGTCCCAAAATTATTTCAAGGTTCAAGAATTATGGTTTTGCGGTTTCTCACGACAAGTTTCCCAAAATAAACAGAATCCAAAAATCTCGATTCATGCTTCAAGGTTTAGTGCTTACAGCTAGGGGTGTTCGTTTGGATGGATCGGTTTGATCCGAACCAATCAGGTGAATCCAATTTAATTTTGGTTTTCAAAACGTGAATCCGAATAGTCCAAATAAAATTCAAATCCGATCTGAACCATTCAAATTAAAATTCTGTTGGATCGGTTTTTACAATTCGGTTTTCAAGAAGCGAGACATTTAAAAATATATATAACATAATATTAATCAGCTTTAAAATAAATTGTTTGGTGAGAATTAAATTATGAACAACTATTAAAAAAATTATTATAATTCAATGTTTTATAGATAAAAAGCTATTGAAAAGTATACATTGAAGTATTTTATTGGATAATACTTTCTAATCTATTTAAAAATACAATTTAGCAAATTAATAAATAACTAAAAGATGTATATATATATATATATATATATATATATATATATATGACAACCCGAAATTTCTATCTTGAAAACCCCTCCCATATATATACCTTTCTTCCATTTATTCCTCATTTCTCAACCCTTGGCCGCAAACACTACATTCTCTCTCAAGTATCATAGTTCAAGAACACCATCTTTCACTCCTAAACACTCCCTTTCCTTTGATACTTCATAGAAGCTTACTAGGATCTTCAAACACTCACCAAAACACCTAGATCTTCAAGTGTTCTTCACATTTGGGTCGTGAACCCTTCAAGATTGGGCCGTGAACACCAAGTGGGCCGTGAACCACTCATCAAGTTGGGCCATGAACTAACTTGGTCTGTGAACCATTCATTCGTTTGGGCCGTGAACTCCATTGGACCGTGAACCATCCTTCCTTTGGGCCGTGAACATCCAATCAACCTCCTATCTTGTTTCTGACACTTCTTTGGTGAGTTATCCTTGCATCCTAGGTTGTTTCCCAATCACCTTTGTAGTTAGATTTGCTAATTACATGCCTATATGTATCAATATATGTCATTTAGGACTCGTTTGTGTCTCGGGACTTCATTCGTGGAACTTATCATCCTTACGCGAATCTTCAATTGAATCACCCACATAAGGTGAGTTCATACCCCTATAATCAATCTTTTAAATGTTTTAAATGCTTTTAAGGGGGGGATAGAAGTTGAACACAATGATATTGTGTAAATGTTTATCTATGATAACCATCATTTTAAAGGATTTCTTATGCTTTTATAAGTGATCAAATCATTTCAAAAACTCTTTTAAAAGTTATGTTACTTTGTTGTTTTATAAAACTCTGTTTTTAAAGTACAATCATAACTCAGTAGATAATCGAGTCTTTTCTACAAATCAGATACAGTTCAAGTAAACATACTAGTAAACTATAATAGGTATAGTTTAGGGGTTCAATTCATACTATAACTAGTACAGGGAGGAACATACTATAACAAGTTCAGGGAAGAACATACTATAACAAGAACAATATAACAATAATATGAAACCACTACTTCACGGATTAGCAATATACTTGTTATGTCGCGTTTTGTAACCAGAGTCTCCTGGAGGGAGAGCGTGAGTTTGTGTATAGATCTATATGGGATTGACACCCCACACCTTGCTGCTAGCTACAGTTAGACTTTCAAGTCTACGAGTGACAAATGTCATACCTTTTTCAACGTCTTTGGAGCATCGTGTTTTATACTAGTCAAATCGAGTATGGTTATAACCTCATCACATTTTAACCTTAATTAAATTTATTGGTTTTAAGGTAGTTAGTGATTCAGCAGTTATTTTATACAATACTACTGTATACTTTCATTTTCCCATTACATTCATATAGTGATATTCTCACATAAACAGTAATGCAAACTATTTTATAGTAAAGATAGTCATAAAACTTGGGAAAACATACACTCTTACGAGAGAACAAACAAACATAACAGTCGAGTCTTAGTACATTCAGTTAGAAGGGGGCCTATAATGCTAACTTTATGATTCTTCGATAGATACATTAGGGATATATATTAATCGGGTCTGACAGACAGTAGGATGTGTGCTTTCCGCTTCTTTTCCTGTTCCTTGTTTGGTTGTGGGCTTAGATCAGATTCACCCAGTCTACTATCTATTGGATCTTAGCTGTATATATATTCCGTATACACCAAGTAATCATAAGGAGTACCAGGTATGGGTCAGGTCAAAATATACAAATTCAATACACCGTTTTCTAGTACAAAAACATACTTTTCAGATAGAACATTTAGTAGGCTAAACTAGAAACTTATCAGTAAAAGGGTTTAATTCATTTTATTAAACCAGTATAACTTAAAGGACCTTTAGTGGTTAATTCTATAATACCTTAGTTTATACATCAGAGTTATATATAATTAATATCCGATAGGTAGTTGGATGTGTGCTTTCTGCCTTACTTCCTTATCCTTGTTTGGTTGTGGGCTTAGGGCAGATTCACCCAGTTAACTGTTCGTTCAATATTAGATTATATATAGCTAGTATAAACTAAGTGATTATAGAAGGAACTATTGTGGTTACCATTTTTACTAAAGGAAATAATGGTTTTTCTTAAAGAATGTTTTCATCAAATATAAAGGAACTATTACAGTTAACTCTATGAGTACCAAATGAATACGTCAAGGTTATATACAACGAAGATCTAACAAACAATGGGATGTGTGACTTCTGCCTCATTTCCTGTTCCTTGTTTGGTTGTGGGCTTAGGGCAGATTCACACAATCGATTGTATGTCTACTCTGGGTTTTATATAACTTGTATCCATTTAGTACTCATAGAAGGGATTGTAGAGCCATTTTTACTTATCTTTCATCATATAAGAAAATATTGGATTTTCTGGAGGAACAAGCGAACTTTTCTAAAAGAACTTACAACTTACTTTACATCACTAAAATACTTATGAACTCACCAGCTTAAATGTTGATCTACTCTTTCAAAATAACTTGTATTCTCAAGAGACTAGTAGACAGGTACGCGCCCAGGGATTCAGAAGATGGAGCATAGTAGCTTCATGTCTTGTTTTCTTATTTACTTTAGAGTCAACCTTTTGTGAATCTAATACTTTGTAAACACTTTAATATTAATACAATGGTTGTTTGTTACTTTGATTACTATGATGCATGTGTTGTGATACTAAACATGACGTCCTCCGCCCCCGAACGTTTCCGCCATTCCGGTTTGGGGGCGTGACAATATATATATATATATATATATATATATATATATATATATATATATATATATATATATATTATTCGGTTTTTTTGGACTATTCGGTTTTAATTTTATAAACTGTAACCAATCCGAAATCCAAAATAATAATTTGGTTTTACTGGAAACCCATCCAAAAATCCAAAAATCCGAACCAAATAGTCCAATCCAAATTATCCAATTGGACAATTCGGCTTTATCCGAATAGTGAACAATCCTACTTACAGCCCCTTTTTAATAATTTTAATTATTTTGGGAGGGAATACATGTGCCTATGTAATTTGTTTATACAAATATATTATCATTTTATGTGAAAATACAATAAGTCTAGTTTATAAAAATGTTATTTAACAAGGTAACATATTGTTACAAATAAACTTGTATAAACTTTTCGTATACATATTATGGTTATTTCATTGTGAAATAACTAGTCCACACAACAAATACTATATGATACAAAAACATATGATTTTTATGTGACATTGTATATCATAACAAGCATGTCATAAAAATTTGCAGTATTTCAATGATTCAAGCTATTACTATGCACGTATATTTATATGTTTAAATACATAAGGTTTATACATGCACATATGTTCATTACTTTGGAACGTACATCTTTATAAAAGCGAGTACATTACACTTTTACATACATACCAAGCATACTCGGCTTTTATAAACTTTATACAATGAAATTCATTATGCCTAGTGACTTAACCACAATTAAGTTATGGCTGAGAGCTATTCATATACTTTAGTTAAGGGCTTTTTAGTGAGACTATATTCATTAGTTGAGTCTAAACACTTAGCATACCCACACTACTATAATCGTTAATCTTTGAAGCGATATATATATATATATATATATATATATATATATATATACACGAGGTTGACATCCCCACATGCGTTGCTAGTTACAACCTCGACTGGTCAAATGAAGCGGGTGATAAGTGTCTATAATTGTTACAACAACGTCCAATGAAACATTGTAGGGGGTACATTCAATCACATAGCTTGGTTATAGGACTCACTATAAACATTAACTAGAATATCTCTCTCTCTCTCTCTCTCTCTCTCTTTCTCTCTCTCTCACTACAAACCATGGGATTGGTAACTTTCAAAACTATTTTAAGTATGGATTTACTTATGGTTTTCAAGTATATTCAAGGATTCTTTACAAACAAAATTTTAAGTATGTATTTACTTATACAAAGATACATTTTGGCTTTCAAAGACTCTTTACAAACACAATTTTAAGTATTGTTATGCTTACAAGAAAATATTTTTTAAACGCTTTTAAAAGTATTACTGTTGTTAGCAGAAAACTTATAACTCTCATCAACCTTGTGTTAACCCTTCTCATCAACCTTGTGTTAACCCTCAAAATTACATGTATTTTCAGGAAATCACTAAACAGATATTTAAGACGAAATGGATTACAGGTGACATAGTTACTAGCTGTTGTATTATCTTCCTATCTGTTAAGGCAATTCATGTACTATTATTATTTGTAAAACCTTGTATTCAAATATCAATATGGAACACGAATGTTATTTTTTTATTGTTATACTTGTGCTATCTATACATTTTACCTGTGATCCATGAGCTTAGTTGCATAGCCCGGCGTGTTCCGCCGCCTCGACCGAAGGTGTGACATATGTGGTGGGTGGCGGTGTTGGGTGTTGGGTAGTAGGTGGTAGTGGTGGGTGGTGGGTGAGTTTGGTAAGTGGTGGGTTTAATCACATATATTTAATCATATATGATTTATGTGGACACATATACTTAAATCATAGGTTATTATATGTATTAAATAACAAAATTCACATGTGATTAAATACATATAATCACATATGATTATATGTATCTAATCACATATGATTTATATAAACATGATTCATTTTCATGTTTTCGATTCAATAATCTGTTCATGTATTTAATCATATATGATTAATGTGGATAAAGAATTTTTTTTTAATATAGAATACAAAAACAAATCTTTATATATAAATCACATTTCATTAAATGTACGAAAACAAATTTTATCCACATAAATCATATGTGATTAGATGTATATAATAAAATGCTGTTATATGTATCTAATTACATACGATTTATTTGGGCAAGAGACCAACTATTGAATCGGGACGCCAAAACGAATCTTGTGCATATAAATCATATGTGATTAAATTCATTAGAACAACTATTGAATTGGAAAAACAAACATGAAATTTGTCTACATAAATCATATGTGATTAAATATACGAGAATAATTATTGAATCGAAAAGACGAAAATGTATATGCTCATATAAATCATATGTGATTGAATACATATAATCACATATGATTTTATGTATTTAATCACATAAGATTTTTATAGAAAATATTCATTTTCGTATTTTCGATTCAATAGTTGGTCTCATCTATTTAATCACATATGATTTATGTTGACAAAATTCGTTTTCTTATTGTATATTTAATCAAATATGATTATATATGCATTTAACCATATATGACATTGGTGACATTATCAGCTAGAGTGTCTAAATTATATGTAGTGTGTATGGTGCAGTGCAATTGCATGGTTAAGTTGTCATTTTTACATCATCTTAGCTTACATAAATTTGAGGTGGATAAGCTCTAGATAAAGAAAAATTGGTCAAAGAATTCATACCATAACCAAGAAATAATATTTTTAAATACAACTTTTCGGTGATGAGCGATGATAAATTAAATCCCATTAAATGTTTACAAACTTTCTTGAACTAAAACATAACTCTAGAGTCACTAAACATAAATTAGCGGAACAAAACAAAAAATATGGTTTTCCATTAATCATAAGAAAATTAAAACCTTCTAAAGTTAAAAATAAATAAAACAATAAGATTAAATCCCATAAAATGTTTAAAAACTTTCTTGAACTAAAACATAAATCTAGAGTCACCAAACAAAAATTAGCGGAACAAAACAAAAAATATGAAAAAATATGGTTTTCCATTAATCATAAGAACATTAAAACCTTTGAAAGTTAAAAAATAAAACAATAAGATTAAATCCCATAAAATGTTTAAAAACTTTCTTGAACTAAAACATAAATCTAGAGTTACTAAAAAAAATATGAAAAATATGGTTTTCCATTAATTATAAGAAACTTAAAACCTTTGAAAGTTCAAAAAAGAAAAAAAAACAATAACATTAATGACAATAATAAACTAAGATATATCATTTTATGTGTAGCCATGGTTGACCAATACCCTTAGCCAACCTGTGACATGATATCCAACTTCATTTGATATTCCCATTGAGGAGCACTTGGAGGTGTCCGTGGATGTTTCATAAATGCAGCTCCACATGTAAGAGAAAAACATCAATTCATCCGCTTTACGTATAAATATTAGTATATATTAGGGGTGTGTAACAAACCGCCCGCACCGCACCAAACCACACCACATAATGCGGTTTAAAACTCTTGTGGTGCGGTTTGCGGTTCACAGTTTTGTCAAACCGCATTATGCGGTGCGGTTTGTGGTTTGTAATTATAAATACGCGGTTCAAACCGCAACGCACCGCATAACTACTATAACTAATATTATATATATATATATATATATATATATTATAAACCATACATCTTAATGTCTTAATGTCTTAATTACAGTATATAAGCTTATGTACAATGAAAATAAGCTATCTCTTAAAAAATTGTCTTAAAAACAATTTCTAGAACATTATGTACAACAAATCGATGCATAACTTGAGAAGGAGTATCAAACAAACGGATTGGCAAGGAGCCAAGGAGTATGAACACCCTCACACGGATTGCCAGTGGGGATCTCTATTTGTCGTTGATTTGCTAGGTAATCTAACGGTCCATGTTACTAACTGATAACACACAAAGACACTCTTACACCTAAATCTCCATTTCAAAATTTGAATCAGATCCTCTCCAAACCCTAATCATCGCTTTAAACCACATCCAAGACCATTCTATTCCTTCACCAGATTCGAGCAACCACCGTCGTCCGCACCTCTTCCCTCCCTCTCGACGCCTGTTCCGCCTCCTGCCATCCATATCTGCCGCAATAGAAGAACTGTGATGCTTGACTGTTTTGTCAACGAAATATCCACGTGGCTTGGTTCTCTTCTTTTCCGAATCTGACATATGTATGCTTGTTCGGGTGTGCATTTTCAAGAACAGGTAGTGTTAATTTCATCTACGATCCATCTGTTGAATTTCGATCTATTCTCATTAGGAATCAAGCCCAAAACCTCTTTAAATAGTTTTATTTTTCCTGTTTTATAGTAACAAACAACATCAAGCCAAAAGTGTGCTTAGATGAGTTTTTCTATTCGTTATTTAAGGTTCAGGTTAGTTTTTTCTTGGATTTATCGATATCAAGATCGATCTAATGTTTTTAACTTTTATTTTTCAAGTCTTGAATAACCTTAACAAGAATACATTAGTTATAATTCCCCATTGTTGAACATGTTATAAATGTGTGTTTTATTTCTGTGCTTTAAAGTCTAATGGATTTTGGTAATCTCTGTATTTGTCTTTATGTGTGGATTTTGATGACAATATCGATTTTTCAGGTTTCTTGGAGTCCAACTAAAGGTTTATGGATATAAGATTTCATCTTTGAAGACAATATTTGAAAGTAACCATGAATGATATTAGCTAATTGATGTAAGTAAGCTACTTTCATATAATTTTTGTTGGTTTTCAGATGATTATACATGTAAATGTCATCCAGATTTGTTATCGTTACTCTTATGTGATTGTACTGACATTTTGATGTAATATTTTGAAATCAGTTGTCTAAGGCTATGAAGGTTCACATACATTGCTCTTAATATGAAACTATAAAGCTAGAAAGGTTTACTGCTTACTCAATCCCTACAAATGGGATAGCTCATCTCTACTTATTTATCATTTTCCAAGACCTGATAGGACAAGGAACGAGTTTTAGTTATATGAACTTGGTAAAAAAATGTGGATTTAATGTGTGGCTAATGTTAAAAAGTTGTCTGTAAGGGTAGGTGATGAAGCTTTTATTGTGGAAATAGATGTTAGTTATGATTGTTTTCAGGAATAGCCTAGAAAACATTAAGGTACCAATTTTTGATAATGAGGTGTAATATTTCTTCTTTCTGTTCCATTTTTTTCTACAATTGATCATTTATATAATTATCAATATTAGTAATGCATCTGATAAATCTTTTCAATTGGTAATATTTTTATTTGAATTCGTTGAATATAGATAATGATGCTTAAATTATCTGAATATTGATTTTTTTTTTTGGGTTTCAGGCAGCTTTTGCTCTTTTTGTTGTCCATTGGAGAAAGAAAGTAAAGAACAACAAACCACACCAGCAAAGCACACATCTTAGTCTCCAAATTTTTTTGATCCAGGTGGAGGCGGATCAACTGTAGCTACATGATTTGGAATGCTAGGATTGATGTAAATTGCAGGCTTGATACTTTTAAATTTGAATAATATTAAGTTTTGCTTGTCTATCCATCATTCTATAGAAATCTGATCTTTAGTTTGAAAATTCTGATCTATTCTGTCATATCAGTATGCTATAGTTGAATACTTTCAAATTATGATTCCGGAGAAAAAAAAGATTCGAAGTTTTGAATTATGATTTTGGAGATGATTTGGCAGCAACTGGTCACTGCTTCAGTTTAATCTCAATAATTTTCATTTATTTTTAGTTATGTTACAAGTATACTGTTGTCAATGGATCTGATTTGATTCTGAGAATACATTCTGTACCAAAATAACCATGTTGTATATCTTGAAATAAATGAAAATACATTTTTTTTTGTTATAAGCAGTGTTGTGAAAATCGGCCTGGACGACAGATTAATCGGGCGGACTTGACCCTTCTACAATTAGTGTTAGGCGGCCTTCTTAGGAGGTCTTGGTCAATATCGGTCCTAGGCGGCCCTAGACGTTCCTTGGCACCCAAAATTTGAAAAAATTTCAAAATTTCAAAAATTCAAATATTATACAAAAGATTTTAAAATTTCAAAATTTTAAATACATATTTAATTAAAATATATTAAATTTTGAATAAATTTTTATTAATTAATGCTATCCGATTAATCCCCCATATAATTCCTTAATCTGATCTACCACTCCCCAATTAATTTCTTAATCTGATCTACCGATCAGCTAACGTGAAACGTTTTTTACAACTTTGGTTATAACTTATAAGTAGAAGTTCAAAAGTTATTCAAATATTGTTATTGAATAATAAGCGGCCAAAATTTTTAAAAAATTAAAATATCCAAATTTTAAATTTTCAAAAATTCCACCAAAATTTTAAAATCTTCAAAATTTCAAAATATCAAAATTTCAACTATTATACCAAAGTACTTAAATTTTTAAAATTTCAAAATTTCAAATAGTTACTTTATTAAGATATATTAATTTTTGAAGAAGTTTTTGTTAATTAATGGTATCTAATTAATTACGGTCTAGCTGATTAATTCTTTAACCCTGGTCTACCGATTAAATCCTCATCTTGGTTATACATTTTACAATATATTAATTAGAGTCTAGAGATATACTATGATTTCTTATGACACATTTTATTATTACTATTAATAAGTCTTATTATTGCAAATATAAAATAAAGGAATTTTACTACACTAGAAACAAAACGCAAAAGAATGAAAAAAAAACGATATATAATTTAATATTTAAATTTTAGCATGTTTATGTCATGTATACTCGCGCAAAAAAGACATCTTTTATTTTAAACGTAGTTCAATATTATTATATATAATATAACATATTTTACCTTTTCAATTCGAAATAAAACAAATAAAATGGAAATTTATCATCTTAACATTATTCATTAAATAAAACTAATCGCCGTCCGCTGCCAGACAAAAATTAACAAGAGTAACAGAGGCAAATTACTATTTACCGTCCGTCTAAAGACAACTGATCGCCGTAAGAACAAATCGCCGGAATAAAACAATTCAAAAAAGAACAACTTGACGACCGCCGAAATGAGACTAACTTTCATTTGGAAATTACCTGCCGGAATGAAACAAATCGTCGTCGCAGCATCGCGCGAGTACACTACTAGTGTGTGTGTATGTACACACACCAATAACCAAAGTTTCAACCATCCAGTGAAATATCCTATATTTTTATAGTGAGGATTAAAGATTATAAAGATTGAAGGCTATAAGAATCCAAATTGCAAACCGATGTCAAAGCAAGTCTATGATCTTTTATTACTCTAATAACTCATAAAGGAAAACATATGCTGTTATTATTCTTGTTTAACATTGTTTCTGACTTTTATGTTATTAATTATAATTAGCGGCTAACACTTTAACATATGTAAATTTTTTTTTGGCTTTTCCATTCATTATTGTCCATAATTGTTATATGCCAATTTCGATAAATGTGGCATCATTTAGATCCAAAGACAGGTAAAAGTTTGATAAAAAAACCATAGTATTTTATCTTACATAAGTTATGATATTCGAAGTTAATGGGCAATAGAGAGTTTATAATGTACTATATCTTCAATACAATTTAAAAAGACTTAAATAATAACAACAAAAAGTTATAAAGTTGACTAACTCTTCAAACCGCACAAACCGCATACGTTTCGCACCAACCGCCCGCACCAAACCGCACCGCATTACGCGGTTTACAACTTTTGCGGTGCGGTTTGCGGTTTCCAAAATACTCAAACCGCATATGCGGTGCGATTTATGGTTTTTACTTAAAAACGCACCAAACCTCACCGCGCACACCCTAGTATATATCATGGAATCACAAAAAGTTTAGTAAATTCTAAAGTAAACTCGATTGCAACTGGAAGATGAAAAAGGCTAAGAGGTCCAGCTGCAACAACAACATCTACCATGAAAGGATTAGCAGTTTCCATCCACTCATCAATTGCACCAGCTGAAGGAGGAGGAACAACTTGGAAAGGCTATACGAAGAAATTTTGTCTCAAATATATTGTAGTATAGCATCATTAACATGAATGATTATAAAGAAGAAAGTTCAAAATTACTGTACAGAAGAAATCTTAGAGACTGGCTTGTTAAATCTATGGAGTAATGTAATAAATATTACTATAAACCAACAACAAAAAGATAAAACGTGTATTAATTCTGATAAAAATGGACATATTTGCTTGTAAACATCAGTGCCTCTATCCATGATATCCAACCGCAGTTACAGAGACAAACAATTGTTGATAATGATATGCCTTACAATAAAACAATACAAAGTTCACAAAAGTAAAGAACAAGAAAATATTGATATTAGTAATTACCCCAATTCTACAATGTTCTTGCCAGAAACTGTGATGTGAATGATGCCCATATTTTTTGCTAGAAACTATGATGTCATGCTTTAAAATACTTATATATATATATATATATACACACACACACACACACACACACACACACACACACACACACACACACACACACACACACACACACACACCAGTATTGCCCTTTTGTTAGAAAATGTGATGAACATGTGTAGTCCTCCTCCAAACCAGACCATTCATCAAGATAATACATCTAAAATAACCAAAAAATAGTTAAGTTAGCTTAATAAATAAGGAAATTGTGATAGTATAAATGAAAATCTTAAAGGGGACAAAAAATAGGATCTGCAAGTTGTCAAAGGGATACAATGTAGAATTATCTGATATCATTTCCATCATGTAACCAATATTATCATATCATATGTAAATCTGGAGTGAAAAAAAGCATTTACGATTTATTCACATAAGAGCCTTACCTGATCCTCAATAATACTGAAAAAAAGCTCAAGAGTTATATTTTTAATTGGTATTATCAGATGATGAATATTAGGACCCTTGTTGCTCGCTCTTTGATAGTATGGGTACAAGATAATATGGGCTGAGATTAGGGGTCTGGGGTTCCTATTTTAGCCATGGGAATGTACAGAATAGACACAAAATTCCACGAAAAAATAAGCATATATACATGCTAGAACAACAAATTAGTAAAAGCACAAGGAAATATCAATTATTTGATATGTTTACTGCAAAGTCTTTGAATGCTTGACAACAGAGATCGAGAAGGGTAAAACCCAATGATTCATGAACTCACAGTTTACAAGATAGGCTGCAAGCAAGTAAAAGTAAAACCCAATCGATCCAATCAAATTCAAATTCAATATTAAGTGGCTGGATTTGAATCCGAAAAGGAGCTAAATCGGGTTCAAATTTTCGGCAAAACTCTAACTTGTAGATCAATCTGAATAATTCACCCTTATTCTTCTAATTTTGAGAATAGAATTAGATGAATTGGTGATTATAACAATAAAAACTAGAGAAATCAACTAGAAGTATGAACAAGCGAGTAAAATCCATCAGTAATCAGGCCTGAAAGAGATGTAGATTACACATAGATTTATAGAACTGAAAAAACGTACCAGAGAGCTCCCATGGATCGTGTTTGTGGAGAATAATGTCACACCCCCAAACCGTACCGGCGGAAACATTCCGGGATGGATGACTTCATGTGTAGTATCACAACAATGCACAATAGTAATCAAAGTACAACATTCATTACATTGATAAAATATAATGTTACATTCGTGTTCAAATCATTATATATTTGACACCAAAAAGTATAATTAAAAGACATAATTATATGAAACTCCGTCTTCCTCAAAACTTGTGGGGTACCTGTCTATCGATTCCCTGAAAATACAAGTAGTTTTGAAAAAGTGTCAACAATTAAGTTGGTGAGTTCATAAGCATGTTTGTATTTGAAATCTGAAATTTGTTCCTTCGAAAATGTAAATATGTTTCCCCCAGAAAATCCTGTATTTTCTGCTGTATATGTATTTGTGTTCCGAAATAGTATGATATAGTTTTTTAAATTCCCATAAAACTATGAAAAGTCAATTTTCTCTGTATTAGACTAGTATTCTGTATTTGTACTTGTACTTGTATGAAGTTGTAAATATCTAGATTCACCATTTATAGTTTTATTTATATAAAACTATGTGAAGTTGTTTGCTTATTCTTACACTAAACACATTATTCAATACTAAATTGTAAGTTATCATAACCATGCTTGATGACCTAAGCCTCGCCTGAAACACGATGTTCTTCATGCGTCGTAATATGGTACGACAATTGTCACCACAAGTCTGCCGACCTAGCTGTTGCAAGCAGCACTGGTGCGGGATTGTTAGTCCCGTATAGATCTATACACAAGTGTCACGCTCTCCCTCAAGGAGACTCTGGTTATAATTTTCAGGACTTTTGTTTTATATTTAAATAAGTACTTGAAGCGTGTCTCACAAATGCTATATTGATAGTTACATGTAGAATAATGAAAAAATATCTTTGTAATAGATATTTTGTAAATATCTCATAAATTATATTTAATATAATTTATATAGTTGTTTTCGTAATCGTAAGTTATTTTGAATATGAAAAGAAATATGTAAGTTGCATCAACTGTATTGATAAGTATGCGTGACTCATAAACTATACATATTATAGTTTATATGTTTGTCTTTATATGAAATCCTGAACTGGTAAAGTAGTATGTTATTTTAGTAAAAATAACAATCGTAAACTATTTGAATAAAATTTGTTATTTATATAATATTTCCTTGTATTTTACTTGTATTTCCCCCCTAAAACATTATAAAAATATTGAAAATATAGGGGTATAAACTCACTTGATAGGTGGTGATTCGGGCATCGTTTTGTTTCTTAGAAAGGAGTTTTCTTGATGAAACTGAGAGTTTTTGATGAAAAGTCGGCTTCACGCGGGCAGAGTTTCAGCTTAAAATTGAGAACTTCGGGGCATCGGGGTTTGCTTCAGGTGGTAAGGAGGTTCCCGGGACTTCGGAGTGTTTAGAAAGGCTTAAAGGAGTGTTTAAGTGGAGAGAGGATTTCAAATTTCTAAACAAAACTCGGAGGCCTCACATGCTATTTATAGGAGGGGTCTGGTCCTCGGTACGTTGGGCGTAATTATCATGTACGCTGGGCGTACAGCTGAAAGCCTCAGTACACTGGGCGTACGTCTTGTACGCGGGGCGTACTGGTTTGAGCCTTATCCGATCTTCGGATGTGGTGAAGCTATGAGGTATGCGTCGAGGCTAGTTCCATTACGTTGGGCGTAATCTTTTCGTACGCGGGGCGTAGTGGCCACCTGGCTTCGGAAGTGTTGATTGAGCGAGATACCGTGTCGTATGCGAAGAAAGAGGCGACGTGGTCAATCCGAGGCCTAGCTTCCGAGTACGCTGGGCGTACTCATGTACGCGGGGCGTACTTCCTTTTTCCAAACTTCAAAAATTCATATCTTTCGCATACAAACTCCGTTTTTGACGTTCTTTATATCCACGCGTAGGTGAGACCATTCTCTACAACTTTTATTTAGACTCCGTCGGCTAATATTGACTTTATTTTTAAGTTTATATTTTTAACAGGCCGGGATAGGAAAAGTCCGTTAAAAATTCGTAACTTCTTCATCCGACGTCCGTTTTCGTCTGTCTTTTTACTGTTGGATTTCTTTTGATAAGATCTCCGATTCTCATTTTGGTTGTTTTGGCCAAAAGTTGCTTGATCCAAATTTCGAGTTTCGGGCTGCGTACTGTTGTGTCGAAACTTAGAAAAATCATAACTTCTTCATACGAAGTCATATTTGGACGTTCTTTTTATGTGTGTTCACGGTTTAACTTATTCTACGACTTTCATTTAGATGCTTAAGGCTAAAAAGCATTTTATTGTAAACCCACTTTTTACGCTACACAACGTTTTGTCGGTTTTGTCGCGAAACTTCGATAGATCATAACTCCTTCGTTATTACCCGAATTTCGATGTTCTTTATATTTTCGGAATGCTTATAGCAATCTCTACCAATTTATTCATCCCAATCAAGTTTATTTAATATCTCATTTTTGAGGGTCGATTATGTAAATGCACATAGTATACAAAAATTTCTCTTTATTATTTTAAAAAGAACTATAAATTGATCTATACTATTACATTGATTCGAAATAACGGGTTGTTACATTATCCAACGTTAGAGGGAATTTCGTCTTGAAATTATTTCTAAAGTGGTACTCATGGACTAGGGAAAAGATGTGGATATTTTTGTTTCATCTGATCTTCCCATTCCCAAGTGAATTCAGGTCCTTGCTTGGCATTCGAGCGAACCTTCACTATTGGTATACGACTTTGTTTTGTTCTTTTGATTTCCCTATCCATGATTTCCACTGGTTCTTCTACGAAGTGTAGACTCTCGTTTAATTCAATTTCATCGAGTGAGATAACAAGAGTCTCGTCGGACAAACACTTTTTGAGATTTGAGACATGAAAAACAGGATGAATGTTACTGAGTTCATGCGGTAGATTGAGTTTGTAAGCAACCAGACCAATTCTAGCAAGAATCTTAAATGGTCTGATGTACCTTGGACTTAGTTTTCCACTTTTGCCAAAGCGTATCATTCCTTTCCAGGGTGAGACCTTTAACTAGACGCGGTCACCAACCTGGATTTCTAAGGGTTTTCGTCGTTTATCCGCATAACTCTTCTGTCTATCTCCAGAAGCTTTCAATCGTTCCCGGATGTGACAACCGTCAAAATTCGAGTCGGTTATAGATTTGAATAAACTTAGTTGCACATATAGGTACGACACATAATGGACTTAGTAACTAGAAGCTAAGTTATAACCTACTAGAAACTTGGAAACAAGTAGGATCGGATGATAGTGTACTTAGATTTCACATTGATATGTGAATTCTACTACTACTTAACTGTAGTGACTATCCATATTTGGGTCACTCTTTGGCTCAAACACCTTTTCATGAATCATATACACACATTATGCACTTGACCTATCAGTAGAAATTAGGTTCGAGCCTCATAGAAACTTAAGTCAGAGTTGAAAACTATGACTAGTATACTTGATTCCTCAATTTCGTTTGAATCTCGAAACCACTACATAGAATGCCAATAAACCGATAAAATAAGTTACAAATATTATTTATAACTATAAAAGAGTTATAATACCATAAGATAAATTGAAGTCTAAAAGATTCTATTGATTTTGATATCTAAAGATTTATTAATTCTCAAAACCCTAAAAACCCTAAAACCTAAATTTTATAAAATTTGACATCAAGAATTCTATAAAAATAGTTATGAAACTCATAATATTATCCTAAAACAATTAAATTCAGGGAAATATAATCAAGGAAAATAAAATTTAACTCATTAACATTTACCCTTAATTTATAAATCAAAAATCAAGGTTTTATGAATAAAAATTTGATTTTAGTGCACATTTTATATAAAAATTGAGATATTTTATAAAAGAACTTAAATTTTATAAAAGAAAATGAATGAGAAAGGGGTATTATACTAAAAAAATTCGGATCCCTCTCTCCCCATATCTCTCTCTCACACTCTCATTCTCCAACACACACACATCTCTCTTCTTTCTCTCTCTAGAAAACTCTCTCTACCTTCTCTCTAATTTTTCTCTCCAAACACCACTCCATTCTATCTTCCTCCCTCTAAGAACCATGAAATTTTCCAGAAAACAAACCCAAGAACACTCCTCAAACTCGAAATCTTCATCATCTTGTGGTATTCTTGAAGGTAAAATCGATTTCTACTTCACTTTTCCTTCAAGTTTTGCTCTTTTTCTTACACTTTCTCCTTCTTCATCTTCTTCAAACTTGTTTTATTTTTGTTAAAATGGTTTTTAGAACATGATGGATGTGTTTTAACACCATGCATGTATGATAAACAAGGTTGCATGTTCATGATCTTAGTGCAAAAATCGATTTTAAGGATTAAAACATCAAACTCAAGTTAAGAGTTTTTGAGAAACAAAATTTTGTTCATAAATGCATGTATACATTTTGATAAGTTTTAATCTTTTGATCTCTGGAAACATGACTAAAATATGAGTTTATCATGATATATTTAAAATACTTCAAAAGATTTACTCAAGGAAATGATGAAAACTCACTTTTCTAACCAATCATCATGCATGCAATCTGCCAGATTTCTTTACCTGACTTTAAACTGTCATATATCACTCATTTCTTAACCAAAATTCGTGATTCCTTTTCTGCAATATAATATTTTGAGTTAGCTTTCAAACCCATCTGACCTCACTGGAAAATTCCAATATTTCGATTTTTATCAATTTTTACAAAACTGTTGCTCAAACAGCACTTTCCTTATGAACATTTGTTTTGTGTTGCATGTTCAAAGGACTTATTCATCACTAAAAGTCATTCAAAAATTATTTTGAACTCTTAATATCATGTATTAATAGGTACAAAAAGATCTTGATTCAAAAGTTTTTGTAACATGTTGCAAAAATTATCATAGTAACATCAATAATCTTTACATAAATCACAAGAACCAAGTTTTCTTTATAATTTATTGAGCCTTTAGGCATGGTTTTCAACATAAAAAATAAGAAAACAATTTTTCATTGTTATTAAATTGTATGAAGATGCATTCTGGAAATTTTCAGCTCAATATATATTTTCTTTATTTTTATATGAAAATAATAAGAAAATAGAGTGTTAAATCATATAAAATACTTACACTAGTAAATAAGTTCTGGAAAAATTCTTGGATGATCCTTTAAGTTAATAAACATTCCCCATGAAGTTTCAATGACTTTTGTTACTGTTTAGTATGGTTTTTAGTTTTCTTTTTATTTAGCTCTAATAAATCATAAAACCACTTTAGGGAATGTGAAAATATTATTTCTTATTTTTCGCAGCTTGTACCCTGCATTTAAGACTCAGAAAAATATTTTGGGAATTTTTCAAAATGTATATCTATTTTTCCATGATTTTTGTGTTTATAATGGATTAAAAACAGGAAAAATAGTTTTACTCATCCAAAATTAATAAAAATTTACCAGAAACTCTTATAATATGTTAGGAAGATAAATAAAATTTTTGATGATTTTTATCTTCTGTATGCTATTTTTCTTCTATTTTCCCAAGATTTAATACACTTAAATGTACAAAAATCATAAAAATTGTGTTAAACTTTTTGAAAACACATATTAATAATTTTCCCAGATTATGTACACTGTAAAACAGTTACACAAAAATTATAAGAATTTTTCATGATAATTTACTATTTTTCCATGATTTTATGATTATTCAAGGAACTAAATGGTGAAAAATAGTTACACAAATAAAAAATTCAAGAAAATTTATCTTAAAGTCTTTGACTTCAATTAAAACTGAAATACAAAGTTTGGGAAATTTATAACTAAATTGATTTAGTTTTTGAATATTTAATCATTAGAACACTTCTTAAAATGTTAAATATTAACATTTCAATAATGAGAATTTTCCACTTAAATTGTTATATAACAATTGATCCATTGAAATTTAATTTTCATAGAAAAATGTTTGTAACTTATCAATATTAAATTTTGACACAATATTGACATAATTCTATTGTAGTAGTAAGTATACTAGTATTAGATTTCGATTAGAGACTCACTAGCGAATACCATTATTGTAGGAATCGGTAGTGGTACTCGTGGAACGTAGTTCAAGGTGTGACAACCATCAAATTTCGGTCAAGTCAAAGTCAAACAAAGTCAACTAGTCAAACCGGTCAACTCCATTAACCCTTGTATGATAGGGTTTACGTTATGTAATCACTGTATAATTTGCTATTTTAATGAGAAAACATCATTTGGAAAGTTCATGTGTTTGATTTTCCTTAGCCTTAACAGTGCTAAACAATGAACCAAAGCGATAAAACACTATTGCACAATCATCGGGATTGTGTAGGACACTAAATCATGGCTTAACGGGGTCTATGGACCTTGCGTTGCGAAGCCGGACACTCAAAAAGATCACAAACGAAACCTCTCGCAATCTCATTCAAACCCTACTCAAGATTACTTGACGCTAATAGGATCGAAACTCATACACTACGATATAAATTGACGTTAATAGCAACATAGTATAGTACAACGTTATAACTATAATCAAATTAAATTATGATACCATATTAAAATCAAATCAAAGTATAATGCTCTAATTAAATTTAAAAGAATCAAACTTGAATGCTATAATTAAACTTCAAATCAAAGTAGATTGTTATAATCAAATAATAACTCATCTTTTATAAAACTCCATTTTTATAAACTTTACATTAAATTTTATAAAACTCTATTTTTATAAACTTTACATTAAATTTTATAAAACTCTTATATTAATTATGTAAAAGATGCTTGTGTTAGTGGGAAATTATGAAGACCACCAAAAGCAAAAAGATTATTCCCATGGTCTCCCACTCACACCTCCCATCCACTTTCCTTTCCTTTTTCTCCCAACACATTATTCTCTTCACCACTTAAACCTTCTCTATTCTTTCTCTCACTCTCAATCTCGAAATTTCCTCCAAGAATACTCATATTCCATCCAAGAACAATCTATTATACTCAAATCTTCATCCCTCTTGAAGCATTCATCAAGGTATGTTGTTAAAAGTTTCATATTCATACAAGAAACAAATTAAATCCACCAAAATATCTAAAACTCATTTTATGCATAAACCTGATTTTTCTCAGAATCCCATCAATAAAATAAGAAGTTCTGGAAATTTTCAGAAAATAATTTATTTTTATTGAATTACTATAATTATTGCAATAAAGTAGGGCAATAATTCACATAAAATACTTTTTGCATTCAATAAATTCTGAGAAAATTCTAGGATGACCTGTATACTGATTAAACATGATATATGAAGTTTCATGCATTTATATTACTTTTTACTATTATTTATGATTTTATTGATTAATTAATAATGAAATATATAAAAAATACTTCCCATAGTCACAAATATCTGAAACTTATACACTGAGCTCTACATCATGTTATAAAACTATGGTTAATTTTACAGATTTTTTGAGAATCATTTACTATTTTTCCCGAATTTTGTGTTGTTTAATCATTAAAATATTAAATAAATACTAAAACAGTTCAGAAAAATATACAAATTTTACAGTAATTCATATTGTATGCAATAATGATTTCCTAATAATTTCATAATTTTTCAATACTGTTTACTATTTAAAACTATTTTCCTAAGTATTTAAGCATGTAAAAATGCATTTTAATGATTATTTCATATAAATAATTGTTAAAATCTGTAAATAATTATAATTGGGCAAGTTATTATTTTAATAAGAAATTATTAAAATCTGGCCTAAATTGAAAATATAAATTAATTATGCAAAGTAAGTAATTCAATTTAAAATTCATTTAACAAATAAATACCTTAATATTATAATCAAAATGAATTATTGTTAATTCATCTAATATAAGAATATGTGTCTAATTATTTGTATTAATACTCCATTCTCGTTTAGCAGTTCCTAAACCAAAACTATTAATTATATTAGGTTCTACGCCATTTTGACCCGAATCGTCTATCGTACGACACACACATTTCGTTTTGGGACTAATGTGAGTAATCTACCCCATATTTTATAATTTTCAATACTTTTTGGGTGTATCATGTGGTTCTAATATATTCCAACTTCATTTTATTGTTTTATCACAATTGAGACATTGTTGGGACATTTATACGTGAGTCATTAATTATATAACTATTGTTTGTTTACGCTACATGTACTTGTAGTGCATTACCATTTTTAGTCTAATCTCCATGACTATGCCCGTATTCTTGAGGTACGTTATGGACAATAATAACGCTATTAGGTTGACCACCCCGCCTTGGGACGCTAAGGTGATTGATTGCACGTGGTTGAGTGTGTATGATGATTAGATGCTCCATCCTATATATATATATATATATATATATATATATATATATATATATATAGGGTGAGGACTTATTGTTGTTGTTATCATTTGTTAATCAATTTTTGATTTATAAACCGTTATCTCAAATACAATTGTTTGCCGACTTCAAAAGAAAACAAATTTCCAATTATAAAGGTTTCAACTTCACAATTTTCTCTACTAAAATTAGATTACTCACCAACTCTCGTAGTTGACCTGTTTTTACCCATGATGCAGATTTGAAGAATGAAGTTGATGAAAAATAGGTTGTGCCTTAGAAATCCACAAGACTATTTAAATTTGATGTAATAAATGTTGTTCATATTTGGATTTGTATTTGTATGTTGTGGATCTTGTTTGCATACTTAGTACTTAATTGAATCTAATCATATTATAACATAGTTGTCATGAGACTTTGAACAATATATCACGCCTCGATCGATTCCGACAAGGATCGGGGTGTGACAGATTGGTATCAGAGCCCTTGACTATAGGGAATTAGGTTAATTGCCTTGACCTAGTCTATAGCCTCTAGGGTCCTCTCGTATGCTAGTTTATAAAATGCACACACAACTGCATGCAATTCACACTTAGAAAATCCTAGGAATACCTTTGTGTGTTAATTGCTCCCTTATGTGCATACGTATTACTCCTGACACTTATATGTGTGCATACACTTGTGAATATTCTCCACTTTCTCTGAAAATCGCACACATACTCAAGTTGTTTAACAAAATGTATATATATATATGTATTCCTTAGAGCTCATAGGAAATTCAAAGTCATCCACTCTAGTTGGGTAGGATCATAGTAATGGACGCGTAGTAACTGGAAGGGGGAGGTGCCAGTAGCCCGAAAGTCCTGACTAGGTAAGCATTCGTATACATCCCAATCAACCGAGGGACCAGTTTGCTTATCTGGGGACCAAAGGCGAGAGTTCCCAAACCTATAGGCCAAAGCGCGTCATTCACATTACTTTTGAGCCATCAAAATACCCGACCTTATCAAACGTATCCGAAAGGATACACTCCAAAATGGCCAACTCATTGGACTATTAAGTTCCCTAATGGGCCTAGAAGTGGGAAAGAAATGTGAAAACTTAGTTTTGTGGGGGCCCACACAAGTGCTACATGTTTCACATTTAGTAACCATGGAAAGCCCAAAAGGTGCCCAACACTCCTAACCATGGCCCAGCAAGTGTTTTACAATTATTTTACCCAACAATGTCTAAAAAAAAAACTTTATTTCCCTAATCAATTTACAAATAACTCACAAGTCCATATGCGTGTTTCTCATAGTTGACATGTTCCTTGTTTGGTTGTGGACTTAGGGTAGACTCATTAGGATCAATAGTCTAATAAAATTTTAATTACACATAACTGGGGGCATGTCGAGTGAATCTTAGGAGTGGATCAGACATGGAACAAATCACAAGATTATAATCAAGTTATTCCTACTAAATTCATAAGTCTATTTATATAGACCTCTGGTATAGAGTCGTCAGCGTAGTCGTGTCGGCAATCTAGAATATAGCTAAATACATAATACAAACTATAATACCCAAATTATACAAAATTTTCTGCATAAAAAATCAATAGACAAACACAATGAAACTAAAAAGGGTATCAATCTATCAAGAGAAAAACACATACAATGTAGATTAAAATCCACTAATTATAACAAAATGGCTAAAAGAAAAGGTAAGGACTAAGGATTGTTAAGTCCTCTCTTCTTATAAATAGCTTTGAAGCAAGCTTGCCTAAGCTTCTTTGTTCTTTCTGTCAATTCCATACTTGGCAATTTCTCCATCATCTTCTTGTGCCCTGCTAACGTCTCTACCTCCTCCTTTAATCCCAACTCCTAGTTTTTTTAGGTAGATGCAATATATTTTTCGTGTGAGTTCATAAAATTTACAAAGAGTTAAGTTTATGTAAATATAAATCAGAAATCGTAGTAAAACAATTGATTCGATGTGGCATATGCCTAGGGCCTATGTTTATGTTATAAAGAAACTAATAATTAAAATTTTAGAAAATACCAAAACTACTTTGGTTACCAAGTGCATGCATACATGCATGAGTAATGTATAGAAGGTTATTATCGTAGTTTACCTTGGCATTTTGAATGAGGGATTGAAGGCTCTTAAGTTTTCTATGAGGCCATCTGTTTATGTTTAGCTCTCTGCATCTTTTCTTCAACAATGTTAACCCTATCCCTAGTTCCTTTGCTGCCATGATTATCGGCATCTCAAAGTACTTCGCTATCTCTTCAAACTCCAATGGTCTCAATCTATTTGCCACCTTCCGGCCACCATGATCAGTGGTGGCAGCACTAGAACTACCTGTAGCCTCACCACCGGATTTACAGTCTTCACTGAAACTAACCAATGGTAAATTACCATCCTCCCAACAATCCCATAAGCTTATGTCTTTAAGGGGATCCAAATCGTGAAACTCATTTCTAGAAATGATGTTTTGATCTTTGTTAAGTACTGTGGAAACGTTCTGATCGAGCACTTCATGCAATTTTTCTGACAACTCGTAATCATGATGGTCGAGCATGTCACCACTGCAAAAATCGAAAAAAAAAAAAAACTCAAGATAATCAAATCCAACACGATGAAAGAGTCTTTTTTATCACTACAAATCCAAACCATGTTTTGATCAATATAGACAAAATCACTTTTCTGTGCGAAAGATGGGGTAATGAGTGACGTTTATATATACCTGAAAAGATCTTGATGATCAAAGTACTGAAACCAATCGAGGTCATCTATGGGGTTTTGATGATCTGCAGGTGGATCCATTTGTGAGGGAGAAGTTAAAAGTTGCGGTAAGAATGTGATGATTTATATAAGTGAAGTGGGAGAAGTAATTAATAACAAATAAAGAGGAAATGAATATATATGGTCTTTGAACTGTAACCTTCTTCTTCAATTCACACACATATACGTATATGTTGCCGCAAATTATGACTTATGTGCCTCATGCATTTAATACATCACATGCCTACCGTATATTCTTGACTTTGAAGCTACGTACCAGTTTCAAATTTCCCCAGTAGCACACTTTTCATTAGAAAGTACTCCAAGTCTTCACACATGAACCAGTTAGAAAGTACTCCAAGTCTTCACACACGAACCAATTAGAAAGTACTCCAAGTCTTCACACATGCAAATTATGACTTGTGTGTCGCTATAGGTAACTAATAAAATTTTATTTTTTAACCCCTTAAATATCAGTACAAGCTTCTAACCTCGACGTTTAAATTCAAAATTTCTTTTTATTACTAAAACTAGCATCGATTCAAGTATATAAACCATGAATCTTGAGAACACGGCAAAACCCAAATAAGTCTTATCATCTATGTAAAAAAAAACTCAGGGTTTTTACTAGTAAATCTATCAGTGGCGGAGCTTGAACAATTAACTTGGGGGGGGGGGGGGCGAAAATATTATAAACTGAAATTAAAATTAAAAAAAAAACAGATTGTTTTCTACAAATAAACACCAAAAACACCTAGAAAAAGAATTACAACTCAGCCCGACAGCCTTTAATGTCTTTAAAAACAGATTATGAATGATATATTAGTAAGCAGACAACAATTTCTCTTTCAATGTTTTCATCTTTCCCATGATTATATCTAGAAAAATCAAAATGAAGGAACAATTGATCCAATCAAAACAAAATCAAATTCAAAATTAGAACAATAACCAATAACTCATTTAACAATAACCAAATCAATCTTTGTTGTCACTTTTCAGTTTTGTTTGAAGCTGACAAGCTGTTAAGCATAACCAAATCAATAACCAAATCTATAAGTTCATAACTTATAAATCAAATTGGCAAATCGCCAAATCGCAAATGACAGCCAAATTAAAAGGAAACTCAGTAAGACAGTAGTAACGCATAAATAGGCAACAAATTGACAGAAAACAGCAGCAGCAGTGCAATACGCCAACACCAACAATCAACAATCTTACAATCCGAAAAGAAAGAACATCTGAACAGGATTTGGGTCTCGGGATTACATACCTGATTTCTGTGAAGTGAGAATGGGGACTTGGGCACTTGGCGATGGCGATTGGCGAGAGTGAGACCAGGCGACTGACTTGGCGAGACAGCGACAAACGAACAGCAGGCGAGATAGGCAGCGAATTGGGAAAATGGGGATGAATCGATTTTGATTTCTTGATACCGCTTGGTCGCTTGGAGAATTGGGAGTATTGGACCATTCTGATTAGGAATCGGGAGGGGCCAAAGCCCAAGTTTGAAGATAGCAGGCCTATAACTATTTTATTTTGAACTACAATTCCTACTTCTAGCCCAATAATACTATGCCCCTGGAATCTATGAGGGCTAGTGTAAACATTATGGTCATATATCATTAAGATTCTATGGACTTAGAATGTGTGATTCCGCCTCATTCCCTGTTCCTTGTTTGGTTGTGGGCTTAAGGCGGGGTCACCCATCCAAAATGCCCTTGCAATCTTAATGATATACGACTAGTTTACGTCAATCGACTATAAAAGAACTTGTAGGACTTATAATGCAAATTTCGTCAAAATTTGTTGAAACATTCGTAATGATGGAACTCGCTAACTACGTTATAAAATATTCATAGTGGTAATACCAAGGATAAAACAGGGAGTATAAAAGCACACATAGAATACTCTATCATCCCAAAACAATAAACTCCTTTTAAATTGACTCAGTTCAAGTTACAATAAGAAATTTCCAAGGTCATCATGTGACATCAGGAGGGTTGTTCCTCACCATAATCAATTTCTTGTACTACGAAAAGTTTTCCACATCTTTTTCCAAACTCTTGAAGTCCCAATCAAAATGCAAATTTCGGGACGAAATTCCCTCTAACGGGGGGATGATGTGACAACCATCAAATTTCGGTCAAGTCAAAGTCAAACAAAGTCAACTAGTCAAACCGGTCAACTCCATTAACCCTTGTATGATAGGGTTTACGTTATGCAATCACTGTATAATTCGCTATTTTAATGAGAAAACATCATTTGGAAAGTTCATGTGTTTGATTTTCCTTAGCCTTAACAGTGCTAAACAATGAACCAAAGCGATAAAACACTATTGCACAATCATCGGGATTGTGTAGGACACTAAATCATGGCTTAACGGGGTCTATGGACCTTGCGTTGCGAAGCCGGACACTCAAAAAGATCACAAACGAAACCTCTCGCAATCTCATTCAAACCCTACTCAAGATTACTTGACGCTAATAGGATCGAAACTCATACACTACGATATAAATTGACGTTAATAGCAACATAGTATAGTACAACGTTATAACTATAATCAAATTAAATTATGATACCATATTAAAATCAAATCAAAGTATAATGCTCTAATTAAATTTAAAAGAATCAAACTTGAATGCTATAATTAAACTTCAAATCAAAGTAGATTGTTATAATCAAATAATAACTCATCTTTTATAAAACTCCATTTTTATAAACTTTACATTAAATTTTATAAAACTCTATTTTTATAAACTTTACATTAAATTTTATAAAACTCTTATATTAATTATGTAAAAGATGCTTGTGTTAGTGAGAAATTATGAAGACCACCAAAAGCAAAAAGATTATTCCCATGGTCTCTCACTCACACCTCCCATCCACTTTCCTTTCCTTTTTCTCCCAACACATTATTCTCTTCACCACTTAAACCTTCTCTATTCTTTCTCTCACTCTCAATCTCGAAATTTCCTCCAAGAATACTCATATTCCATCCAAGAACAATCTATTATACTCAAATCTTCATCCCTCTTGAAGCATTCATCAAGGTATGTTGTTAAAAGTTTCATATTCATACAAGAAACAAATTAAATCCACCAAAATATCTAAAACTCATTTTATGCATAAACCTGATTTTTCTCAGAATCCCATCAATAAAATAAGAAGTTCTGGAAATTTTCAGAAAATAATTTATTTTTATTGAATTACTATAATTATTGCAATAAAGTAGGGCAATAATTCACATAAAATACTTTTTGCATTCAATAAATTCTGAGAAAATTCTGGGATGACCTGTATACTGATTAAACATGATATATGAAGTTTCATGCATTTATATTACTTTTTACTATTATTTATGATTTTATTGATTAATTAATAATGAAATATATAAAAAATACTTCCCATAGTCACAAATATCTGAAACTTATACACTGAGCTCTACATCATGTTATAAAACTATGGTTAATTTTACAGATTTTTTGAGAATCATTTACTATTTTTCCTGAATTTTGTGTTGTTTAATCATTAAAATATTAAATAAATACTAAAACAGTTCAGAAAAATATACAAAATTTATAGTAATTCATATTGTATGCAATAATGATTTCCTAATAATTTCATAATTTTTCAATACTGTTTACTATTTAAAACTATTTTCCTAAGTATTTAAGCATGTAAAAATGCATTTTAATGATTATTTCATATAAATAATTGTTAAAATCTGTAAATAATTATAATTGGGCAAGTTATTATTTTAATAAGAAATTATTAAAATCTGGCATAAATTGAAAATATAAATTAATTATGCAAAGTAAGTAATTCAATTTAAAATTCATTTAACAAATAAATACCTTAATATTATAATCAAAATGAATTATTGTTAATTCATCTAATATAAGAATATGTGTCTAATTATTTGTATTAATACTCCATTCTCGTTTAGCAGTTCCTAAACCAAAACTATTAATTATATTAGGTTCTACGCTATTTTGACCCGAATCGTCTATCGTACGACACACGCATTTCGTTTTGGGACTAATGTGAGTAATCTACCCCATATTTTATAATTTTCAATACTTTTGGGGTGTATCATTTGGTTCTAATATATTCCAACTTCATTTTATTGTTTTATCACAATTGAGACATTGTTGGGACATTTATACGTGAGTCATTAATTGTATAACTATTGTTTGTTTACGCTACATGTACTTGTAGTGCATTACCATTTTTAGTCTAATCTCCATGACTATGCCCGTATTCTTGAGGTACGTTATGGACAATAATAGCGCTATTGGGTTGACCACCCCGCCTTGGGACGCTAAGGTGATTGATTGCACGTGGTTGAGTGTGTATGATGATTAGATGCTCCATCCTATATATATATATATATATATATATATATATATATATATATATATATATATATATATATATATATATATATATATATATAGGGTGAGGACTTATTGTTGTTGTTATCATTTGTTAATCAATTTTTGATTTATAAACCGTTCTCTCAAATACAATTGTTTGCCGACTTCAAAAGAAAACAAATTTCCAATTATAAAGGTTTCAACTTCACAATTTTCTCTACTAAAATTAGATTACTCACCAACTCTCGTAGTTGACCTGTTTTTACCCATGATGCAGATTTGAAGAATGAAGTTGATGAAAAATAGGTTGTGCCTTAGAAATCCACAAGACTATTTAAATTTGATGTAATAAATGTTGTTCATATTTGGATTTGTATTTGTATGTTGTGGATCTTGTTTGCATACTTAGTACTTAATTGAATCTAATCATATTATAACATAGTTGTCATGAGACTTTGAACAATATATCACGCCTCGATCGATTCCGACAAGGATCGGGGTGTGACACAATGCACCATTTGCATTATCTCAATGTATTGTGAGTATTCACCACTCCCCTATTTTCGGTTTTTAAATGTTTTGGGGTGGAAAAGCATGTCCTAAACTATTTATGTTCGTTGTATTTAATTGACTCGTATAAACTTGGTTGCTATATTTTGCATATTGTGAGTATTCACGCACTCCCCTATTTTCAGTTTTTATGTTTTGGGGTGGAAAAGAATGTCCCGAAAAACTATTATTTGAATGTTGTATTTAAATTGATTTGTATCAAACATGATTGCTATTTTATTGCTATGTCTCTCTATGTATGTCTATGCAACACGGAACATGAGAACTTATCGTACTAAGGCCCTTCCCTTATCTCTAACCATTAACTCTTTGAGCCAATGGTCATTATGGATAGCGCTATTAGGAATTGACAACTCCTCACTCACCCTATTGCTGGAGTGCATGATACCATATTCATCTATGGAACGATAAGCATAGATCTTGATAGGGCTTCAGTCATAGGTTTGGTTGAGACTCATTGTTTGCTCATACACATACAAACTCGTTTCTCGTTATAGCAATAAACTTGTTTATTAATTATAGCAATGAACTTTGTTTCTCATTACAACAACGAACTTTTATTACTGAAAACTTATATACATGTTTTAGCAATGAAATTGTTTGCTCCTTGTAGCAACGAAATTGATTGCTCATTTTAGCAATGAAACTTGTTTACTCGTTTGAGTAACGAACTTTATCTTTCATGAGAATATGAATGTTGCATCTTATTTGGGCAACATACCTTATCTCCCATGATGACAAAGAACTTTGTTTTTACAAACTTATTTACTCATTTTAACAATATACTTTTATTATTGGAAACTTTTATCAAAACTTTGATTTCAATTCATGGAACCAATATTATTTTGTTTATCTGTGAGTACTCACCAACTATTTTTATAGTTGATGCTCGTTTTACATGCTTTTTCAGGAATCATCGAGTAAGTGGCACTTAGGGACACTTCACTTTTAGGAGCATTCGCATGTGTTGTATTTCAATTTACATTGTAATTTCTTTTAAAAGTTGTTCAAACCCATTGTGAATTTGTAATGATTTTTAATACTATGGTTGGTGTTGTCTTTTAACTTTTGCGATGAAACCCTTTGTACTGCCACGCCCTGTGTTTCCGCTTTAGCGGGGTGTGACAGGAAATGGTATCAGAGCCGAAGGTTATAGAGAATACCGGTTTTCCTTTGGAAAACCACAACTATAGCCAAAAATTTTCTAAACGTTTTTAAAATATAGAACATACTACTGGTATAACTAATTCGAGTACGCATTATTGGACTTTAATTAAGTATAGCCTGGCCAACTATGCTTAATTAAGGAAACTTAATGTGAGGCTTGAAACGGTTATAGTAGAATTATGTTCAAAACGATTTTCAACTTAAACTTTTGAAAAACAAAATTTTTCGGTGTGCGTACGGGCATTGCATATTATAGGCATTCATCTAGATACACTTAGAAACTAAGTGCACTTTTATAACAATGCCTTTATTTAGAAATAATCTTATCCCTTATCAAGTGCTAGGTTAACCACTTAGGTTATATCACTAGCCACTCTAGGAGCAATGCACTTAGTACTGAGAATGAGTATTCCTCGGTAGCTATTGACTTTAGATGTAAGGTTAGTAGCTAGATATACACTAGTAATAATCTTAAGTCGAAACCTATACCAATTATTCCTCAATACCTCTTCATCGTCTTCAAGAGTTACAACTAGGAAAAAGCGTTTCGATACCGACACGAACGATAATTGGAGCATCTCGTAAGGAGGTAGATGAGTCACCACTAAGTAATCACTTGGATACCATTGGCGGGCATTCCGGATTCGACTCACAAGGTGTCACACCCCCAAACCAAGGATGACGGAAACGTCCGGGGGTGGAGGACTTCATGTATAGTATCATAACAACAATTGTAATAGTAATTGAAGCACACACAACCAACATATATAATTGAAAAAGTGACATCATTGTATGAATTACATGTTTACGAATCAATTACAATATGTTGACAAAATATGAAATAGTAGACGCCTTAGCGCCCCATCCTCAAAAGCACTTGGTTACCTGTTTAATGATTTCCTGAGAATACAAGTTGTTTGAAAAAGTGTCAACACAAATGTTGGTGAGTTCATAAGTTTTTGTTTGGTATTATTAAAAGCCTTTCGTTTGTAAAAGTAGTATTTGTGTTAAAAAATCCAATATTTTCCTTAATGTGTAAATGTAGTCTTAAAACCCAAAGACCGAAATGTACAAGTAATTTGTCATATTTATAGTAAAACAATACAAGTTTAAATCGACATAAACTCGTTAAATTTTAATGAAGTTCCCGTAAATTCCAATGTTTATTAATACTTTATGTGAGTTTATTATAACCATACTATGACCAAGGTTGCCTAAAACGACGTTCTTCAGGCGTCGGAAATGTTATGACATTTGTCACCCCAGACCTATCGGTCTAACTGTTGCATGCAGTTTAGGTGTGGGTTTGTCAAACCCAATATAGATCTATACACAACTATCACGCTCTCCCTCAAGGAGACTCTGGTTACAATACATGACTTAATGGTAATTTAAAGTAAATGTCTCACAAAGTCATTAACGGAATTACGTGTTATGAAAACTTGGTACCGTATGGCCGTACCTTGCTTAATGAAAATATCCTTTGTATAAATGTACCCTTTTTAAATGTATGTGTTATGTAATGTATCATAAACTATACCTATTATAGTTTATCAACCAAGGGTAGTACGTAGTAATGTATGCAAACTATATTCAAAATAGTTTATTAAATGTTTGAATGTATCGGTTGTACTTTGATTATAATCATTTGTTATTCTTTATATTTTATATGTTCAAATCCATTTGTAAACTGATGTGTATCAAAATATTAAGATAAAATGTCATATATTGCAATAACATATAATCACATAAAGATATACACCTTGCTCAACATGTTACAAGGTGAAATGAAATTGACAGCAACTTTTCGTTGAATATAGTTTCTGTTACTGTTCTTAGAAAATTTATAGAAAAATCATCAAAGCTCCAAATCCAAATCCACAAATTATGAGAGTTTGGAATATGAGTCTAGTTTGTTCATAAATTTTATCATGATTTTTAGTGATCTCTAACAGAGGTCAAAATGTCCATAATCACAGGCTGGTCCAGGTTTGCCTCTGAAATGATAGGCAGTTTTTGTAAAAATCACCATAAATTGTAGAAACATCATATGGAGATGTGCAAGTAGCCATTTTAAATCTAAGAGTTTGAACTACTTGCACCTGGAACAGTTTTGAAAACTAAAATATTTAAGTTGACCAAAACAGTCCGTGATTAAAGTCCATCTTTTCTGATGTAATCTGTTAGAAAAAGTTTAATTGTGTTCTTGATGATTTTACTTGTATTCCCCCCTTAAAACTTAAGAAAACATGTAAATGTAGGGGTATGAACTCACCTTATGTGATTTCAGTAGATGAAAGTGAGATAGAGGAAGTGTTCAACCCAAGAACACTAAGAAGATGTCTTGATGATTCGAGAATCTAACACCGAATAAGAAGGAATTTGTGTAAGATATCAATGATTTGAGTAGAATGGAGTTTAATAATTATGTGAATGATGAAGATACTTACTAATTGAAGGAAGAAATCCCTGGAGAAAGCCTTGAAGTTCTTGAAGTTGAGAGAAAAGATGAGAGAATTTTGGAGAGTGTCCTTTGGTTGCTAAGTGTAGAATGAAAGAACTTTATGGAGAATGAGGAGAGAGGATCAATCCTCCAGCTCTTAGAACGTGGAAAGAGCTGGAGATTGGGTGTAAAGGTCCACTAAGGTGACAAGGAGTAGTGGGAAAGAGTGGATGATCATAGAGTGAGGTGGTGGTGGCTTGCTTTTGTCATAAAATAAGGAAAAGCAAATATTCCCTCAATAATTAGTCCAACCACCAATTCTTTTAATACATTTTTATAAAAACCCTGGAGATTTATATATTTTGGGGCCTTAGTTTATAAAATAAAGTTTTGGGTGAAAATCTCACGTTAAAATAATGAAAAACGGAGTTAAAACGAAGTCGTAGTCGGAAAACCGGTAAAAAGGGGCCGTCTTTGGGAGAGATTTGGGAGAGATTTCAAATAGAAAGAGATAGAGTGAAAACGATTTAGAGAGGTTTCGTTTGTGATTAATTTGAGTGTCCGACTTCACAACGCAAGGTTCGTAAACCCCGTTAAACTGTGTTTTAGTGTCGTACACAATCCCGATGATTGTGCAATAGTGTTTTATCGCTTTGGTTCGTTGTTTAGCACTGTTAAG
Organism: Lactuca virosa; assembly: GCF_052849685.1. Lineage (NCBI taxonomy): Eukaryota > Viridiplantae > Streptophyta > Magnoliopsida > Asterales > Asteraceae > Lactuca > Lactuca virosa. Next base: position 485,421,810 of record NC_136429.1, read on the forward strand.
GCTAAGGAAAATCAAACACATGAACTTTCCAAATGATGATTTCTCATTAAAATAGCGAATTGTATAGTGATTACGTAACGTAAACCCTAACATACAAGGGTTATTGGAGTTGACCGGTTTGACTTGTTGACTTTGTTTGACTTTGACTTGACCGAAATTTGACGGTTGTCACATCATCCCCCCGTTAGAAGGAATTTCGTCCCGAAATTTTCTATTTGACTGGGATTTCAAGAGTTTGGGAAGAGATGTGGATACTTTTGTTTCATCTGATTCTCGCGTTCCCAGGTGAATTCGGGTCCTCGTTTAGCGTTCCAACGGACCTTCACGATGGGAATACGACTTTGTTTCGTTCGTTTGATTTCCCGATCCATGATTTCGACTGGTTCCTCCATGAAGTGGAGATTTTCGTTAACTTCGATTTCGTCGAGTGGTATTACGAGTGTCTCATCAGACAAACACTTCTTTAGGTTCGACACGTGAAATGTGGGATGTACTTTGTCGAGTTCCTGAGGTAATCGAAGTTTGTATGCTACTGGCCCAATCCTAGCAAGGATTTCGAATGGCCCAATGTACCTTGGATTTAGTTTCCCGCGTTTGCCGAATCGTATCATTCCTTTCCAAGGGGAAACTTTTAGTAGTACACGATCACCCACCTGGAATTCCAAGGGTTTGCGTCGTTTGTCTGCGTAACTCTTTTGCCGATCGCGAGACGCTTTCAGTCTTTCTCGAATTTGAACGATCTTTTCTGTGGTCTCCCTTATGATTTCAGGGCCAGTGAGGGTGCTATTAGAGACTTGCCCTCTAGCTAGCTGTGTATCCCCCACCTTAGCCCAACACAGGGGTGATCTGCATTTGCGACCGTAAAGAGCTTCGAATGGAGCCACTTTGATGCTAGTATGATAGCTGTTATTGTAGGAGAATTCGATAAGCGGTAGATGGGTATCCCATGCTTTACCGAAGTCTATCACACAAGCTCTTAACATGTCTTCCAACGTTTGAATGGTTCGTTCGCTCTGTCCGTCGGTTTGTGGGTGGTAGGCCGTACTCATGTCAATCCTAGTTCCCAATGATTTTTGTAGAGACTGCCAAAACCGTGAGGTAAATCTACTATCTCTATCGGAGATAATGGATATCGGCACACCATGGAGTCGTACAATCTCTTTGATGTACGTTCTAGTCAGCTTCTCCATCTTATCGGTTTCTTTTATCGGTAGGAAGTGTGCTGATTTGGTCAATCTGTCTACGATTACCCATATGGTGTCAAGCCCGCCCGATGTCTTAGGCAGCTTGGTTATGAAGTCCATGGTTATTCGTTTCCACTTCCACTGAGGTATATCCGGCTGTTGTAATAGCCCGGATGGTTTCTGGTATTCGATTTTGACCTTGGCACAAGTCAGACACTTGCTCACATAGGTAGCAATCTCAGCTTTCATGTTCGGCCACCAGTATAATTTCTTGAGGTCCAGATACATCTTATCCGACCCGGGATGGATGGAGTATCGAGTCTTGTGTGCTTCATTCATGACGACGTCTCGGAGTCCACCGAACTTCGGTGTCCAAATCCGGTTCATGATATAACGTGCTCCATCATCCTTGACTTCTAAGTTTTTATCCATTCCCCTTAATGTCTCTCCTGCCACCTTTTCTGGTTTCAAAGCTTCCAGTTGAGCTTCCTTGATTTGTATGGTCAGGTGGGAATGGATTGTCATTGTTAAGGATTTTACTCGGCGGCCCGAGTACTCCTTCCTGCTTAGAGCATCGGCCACTACATTGGCCTTGCCCGGATGATAACGAATTTCGCACTCGTAGTCATTCAGCAACTCTACCCATCTCCTCTGTCGCATGTTGAGCTCTTTCTGATTGAGGATATGCTGAAGACTTTTGTGATCAGTGAAGATAGTGCATTTCGTGCCGTAGAGGTAGTGTCTCCAGATCTTCAAAGCGAATACTACTGCTCCTAATTCCAGGTCGTGGGTAGTATAATTAACCTCGTGCGTCTTAAGCTGTCTTGATGCATACGCGATAACCTTCCCTCTCTGCATGAGCACACATCCGAGGCCTTGATTCGAAGCATCACAGTACACTACGAAGTCTTCGGTTCCCTCTGGGAGAGACAAGATCGGTGCGCTGCATAGGGATTGTTTTAACGTTTGGAAAGCAGTTTCTTGTTTATTTTCCCACTTGAATATCACACCTTTCTGCGTCAAGGTGGTGAGTGGTTTCGCAATCTTGGAGAAGTTTTGTATAAATCTTCGGTAGTAGCCAGCAAGCCCAAGGAATTGTCGAATTTCGGTTGGCGTCTTGGGTGCTGACCAATTCTCGATTGCCTTGATCTTGGAGGGATCCACATGTATGCCTTTCTCACTTACCACATGGCCAAGGAAATCCACTTCTCTAATCCAGAATTCACACTTAGAGAACTTAGCATAAAGCTTCTCCGCTCTTAGTGTCTCTAGCACTTGGCGTAGATGTAGGCGATGCTCTTCTTCGCTTCGCGAGTAGATCAAGATATCGTCGATGAATACGATTACAAACTTGTCTAGGTAGGGTCGACACACTCTATTCATTAGGTCCATGAATACCGCAGGTGCGTTTGTTAAACCGAAGGACATCACCACAAACTCGTAGTGCCCATAGCGAGTTCTGAATGCAGTTTTGGGAATATCTTCTTCTTGAACTCGTAGCTGATGGTAACCTGACCTTAGGTCGATCTTTGAGAAGAAATTTTCTCCTTGGAGTTGGTCGAAAAGGTCGTCGATTCGGGGTAGAGGATATCGGTTCTTGATGGTGAGTTTGTTTAGTTCCCGATAGTCGATGCACATGCGAAAGGATCCGTCCTTCTTCTTTACAAAAAGGACTGGTGCTCCCCAAGGTGAGAAGCTTGGTCTGATGAACCCTTTGCTCAAAAGCTCGTTCAACTGACTGGACAACTCTTGCATTTCTGTTGGTGCGAGGCGGTATGGAGCTCTGGCTACAGGGGTAGCTCCGGGTATTAAGTCAATTCTGAAATCGACTTGTCGTGCGAGTGGTACACCAGGAAGATCTTCTGGGAACACATCCGGGAAGTTACACACTTCGGGGATGTCTTTGATGTCTTTCACGTCTTGTTTCTTGTCTACTACGTGGGCCAAGAAGGCGTGGTACTCCTTCCGGAGATACTTTTGGGCTTTGATGCATGAGATGATTTGTAAATTCGCACTAGGTTTGTCACCATAGATGAGAAGGGTTTCGTCATTTGGTAGATTGAGGCGAACAGCCCTTTCGTAACATAGAATGTCGGCACGGTGAGGAACTAACCAATCCATCCCGATGATTACGTCGAAGCTTTTTATGGTGACCGACATCAGGTCAATTTTAAATGTATGTTTGTCTAGAGTGAGAGTACACTCTGAGTATATATCGCTAGTGCGTTCTACTTTCCCATTTGCCATTTCTACTACATAAGTATCCTTTAGTGCTTGGGGATTTTGTTCAAGTAATTGTTTATATTGGTGGCTCACGAAACTCCTCTCCGCTCCACTATCGAATAGTACGCATGCATAAGAGTTACTGAGGAGAAACGTATCGGTAACCACCGCGGGATCCTCAACTGCTTCCCCATGTCCTATTGCCAGAATTCTTCCTACTCCACCAGCATTAGGGGCTTGTGCTTTGGGGCAGTTTCTTTTGAAGTGACCGACGTCTCCACAGTTGTAGCAGGTTCGGGTTGCCCCCGTACTGGCGACTTGGTTGATTGGTCGAGCCGGCGCTTTACAGAAACGAGCAGTGTGCCCCTTCCTGTCGCAGTTGTTACAGTGCATCTCCCTACAAGCACCATTGTGGTGAAAGTTGCACTTGTTGCACTTAGGTAGGGTTCCAACATATGGCTTCGGTGGTGCTGGAGTGGTAGCAGTAGTGGCAGCATTAGTGGCAGCATGGACAACAACAGTTTGTTGCTTCTTAGCGGGGTCCTGTGCTGGTTGGCTCTTCTTTTGGTTCCAGAACTTCCTTTTGTTGTTTCCCCCTTTTGATTGATCAGTGGTGGTGGTTGTAGTATTATGACCGGCTCGGTGGTCAACAAGTTGTTGTGCCAGCTCCCTGACACTGTCAAAAGTAGTTGGCCTTGAAGCCAGGACACTACTTTGCACTTGGGGAGACAGTCCCCAAAGGTATCGCTCCACCTTTTTCTCCTCCGGAGTAACCATTGTTGGGCAGAGGAGAGCCAATTCATTGAATCGGGTGGTGTAGGTTTCAAGGTCGGAGCCCGTCATCCTGAGGTTCCAAAGTTCTTGTTCCAGCTTTTGAATTTCACCTCTCGGGCAGTACTCCTTCATCATCAAGGTTTTTAGTTCTGCCCAGGATATGGAGCTAGCCACTTCGAGAGTAAGTGAATTAATCCGACAGTTCCACCAAGTAAGGGCCCGACCGGTGAAAGTGAAGGCTGCGAACTTAACTTTGCTCGCTTCGGGGCAAGAGCACACTTGAAAGACTACTTCAGTCTTTTCAAACCATTGCATTAAAGTGATGACTCCCCCGCTCCCATTGAAGTTGTCGGGTTTGCCATTGGTGAAGTCTTTGTAGGAACACTCTCTTGTACGCCACATACTGTCTCCGTGGTTAGAGTTTGTAGCACCCGATCCAGAACCACCAGCTCCGTTTGTCCCTATCTGCGATATTGCGGCCGCTACGACTGCTGTTACTGCAGCCTGGAACATCGCAGGATCAAACTGTGGAGGCAGCGGCGGAGGAGGTGTTGCTGTGATGCCGGAAGGTCTTGGTCTTCTCCTTGGCGGCATGGTTCTGTCATAAGTCGTAAACCAATGTACTTTTAGTAAAAGTATATTTATAGGAAGAGAAATCTTTTATACATAAAGTATATTATTACGTTGTTTTCCGGTATGTTTACGATACATACGATTTTATACTTTTAATTGACCCAATACATTGGGTTATGAGGTAAAATGAAAGTATAAAATATTTTATTTGAGTTTCCTTGTTTCCAAGTATATGACTGTTTGTAAAAGTTTTACATATACTAATTTAGTCGGGACATAATTAATATATTATATTTTAAAATGATCTTTATCGGTTACTTAATTAATTGCAAAGTGCATACCAGTCATATGTGATTAAGATATAATAGTCCTTCGAATAGATGACCCTAACTCCAAGACCACAACCAAACAAGGACAGGAAGTGAAACAAAGATACATAAATTCTAAGTCTATAGCATCTTAGTTACATATGACCTTAGCGCATCCACTTAGCAGCTATTGATCTATAAATAAAGACCTATTTAATTCTCAGATAATTTATTATAGTAACACAAAATACTCCTATAGTATTTGTAAATGTTTAGTTTTGAGTTCTTAAAGTATCCTTTTGTAGTGTGTTATTAGGTTTGTTAGATTTGTTGTCCATCCTGACCATCCCCCGGTATATGCAAGTCAATTCCCGGACAGATATAGTTGATCAGGCTATATCCTTCCCAGATTTAATCCACATATACTAAGGCATACTCAAAATGTTCAACTCTTCTTCTTTTGCTTTATGTTTTCGCTAGTTATGATACCATGCGAGCATGTAATGGATGTATGTATACTTTAATCAAGAAAATCATTTATTTTCTAAGAGTATATTTATTTGAAAAATGCACAAATCAGAGACTATTAGTCCCAATTGTGTTTATAGTTTGTATATCTTATGTGGTTTGATATACTTAATTTACTATAAACTGTGCTCTGATACCAATCTGTCACACCCCCAAACCAAGGATGGCGGAAACGTCCGGGGGTGGAGGACTTCATGTATAGTATCATAACAACAATTGTAATAGTAATTGAAGCAAACACAACCAACATATATATAATTGAAAAAGTGACATCATTGTATGAATTACATGTTTACGAATCAATTACAATATGTTGACAAAATATGAAATAGTAGACGCCTTAGCGCCCCATCCTCAAAAGCACTTGGTTACCTGTTTAATGATTTCCTGAGAATACAAGTTGTTTGAAAAAGTGTCAACACAAAGGTTGGTGAGTTCATAAGTTTTTGTTTGGTATTATTAAAAGCCTTTCGTTTGTAAAAGTAGTATTTGTGTTAAAAAATCCAATATTTTCCTTAATGTGTAAATGTAGTCTTAAAACCCAAAGACCGAAATGTACAAGTAATTTGTCATATTTATAGTAAAACAATACAAGTTTAAATCGACATAAACTCGTTAAATTTTAATGAAGTTCCCGTAAATTCCAATGTTTATTAATACTTTATGTGAGTTTATTATAACCATACTATGACCAAGGTTGCCTAAAACGACGTTCTTCAGGCGTCGGAAATGTTATGACATTTGTCACCCCAGACCTATCGGTCTAACTGTTGCATGCAGTTTAGGTGTGGGTTTGTCAAACCCAATATAGATCTATACACAACTATCACGCTCTCCCTCAAGGAGACTCTGGTTACAATACAGGACTTAATGGTAATTTGAAGTAAATGTCTCACAAAGTCATTAACGGAATTACGTGTTATGAAAACTTGGTACCGTATGGCCGTACCTTGCTTAATGAAAATATCCTTTGTATAAATGTACCCTTTTTAAATGTATGTGTTATGTAATGTATCATAAAATATACCTATTATAGTTTATCAACCAAGGGTAGTACGTAGTAATGTATGCAAACTATATTCAAAATAGTTTATTAAATGTTTGAATGTATCGGTTGTACTTTGATTATAATCACTTGTTATTCTTTATATTTTATATGTTCAAATCCATTTGTAAACTGATGTGTGTCAAAATATTAAGATAAAATGTCATATATTGCAATAACATATAATCACATAAAGATATACACCTTGCTCAACATGTTACAAGGTGAAATGAAATTGACAGCAACTTTTCGTTGAATATAGTTTCTGTTACTGTTCTTAGAAAATTTATAGAAAAATCATCAAAGCTCCAAATCCAAATCCACAAATTATGAGAGTTTGGAATATGAGTCTAGTTTGTTCATAAATTTTATCATGATTTTTAGTGATCTCTAACAGAGGTCAAAATGTCCATAATCACAGGCTGGTCCAGGTTTGCCTCTGAAATGATAGGCAGTTTTGTAAAAATCACCATAAATTGTAGAAACATCATATGGAGATGTGCAAGTAGCCATTTTAAAGCTAAGAGTTTGAACTACTTGCACCTGGAACAGTTTTGAAAACTAAAATATTTAAGTTGACCAAAACAGTCCGTGATTAAAGTCCATCTTTTCTGATGTAATCTGTTAGAAAAAGTTTAATTGTGTTCTTGATGATTTTACTTGTATTCCCCCCTTAAAACTTAAGAAAACATGTAAATGTAGGGGTATGAACTCACCTTATGTGATTTCAGTAGATGAAAGTGAGATAGAGGAAGTGTTCAACCCAAGAACACTAAGAAGATGTCTTGATGATTCGAGAATCTAACACCGAATAAGATGGAATTTGTGTAAGATATCAATGATTTGAGTAGAATGGAGTTTAATAATTATGTGAATGATGAAGATACTTACTAATTGAAGGAAGAAATCCCTGGAGAAAGCCTTTAAGTTCTTGAAGTTGAGAGAATTTTGGAGAGTGTCCTTTGGTTGCTAAGTGTAGAATGAAAGAACTTTATGGAGAATGAGGAGAGAGGATCAATACTCCAGCTCTTAGAACGTGGGAAGAGCTGGAGATTGGGTGTAAAGGTCCACTAAGGTGACAAGGAGTAGTGGGAAAGAGTGGATGATCATAGAGTGAGGTGGTGGTGGCTTGCTTTTGTCATAAAATAAGGAAAAGCAAATATTCTCTCAATAATTAGTCCAACCACCAATTCTTTTAATACATTTTTATAAAAACCCTGGGGATTTATATATTTTGGGGCCTTAGTTTATAAAATAAAGTTTTGGGTGAAAATCTCACGTTAAAATAATGAAAAACGGAGTTAAAACGAGGTCGTAGTCGAAAAACCGGTAAAAAGGGGCCGTCTTTGGGAGAGATTTGGGAGAGATTTCAAATAGAAAGAGATAGAGTGAAAACGATTTAGAGAGGTTTCGTTTGTGATTAATTTGAGTGTCCGGCTTCACAACGCAAGGTTCGTAAACCCCGTTAAACCGTGTTTTAGTGTCGTACACAATCCCGATGATTGTGCAATAGTGTTTTATCGCTTTGGTTCGTTGTTTAGCACTGTTAAGGCTAAGGAAAATCAAACACATGAACTTTCCAAATGATGATTTCTCATTAAAATAGCGAATTGTATAGTGATTACGTAACGTAAACCCTAACATACAAGGGTTATTGGAGTTGACCGGTTTGACTTGTTGACTTTGTTTGACTTTGACTTGACCGAAATTTGACGGTTGTCACACAAGGAGACACGGAGGTTTAACCTATATGTGAGATCTTATTTGTACGTTACGATTTAGCTCTAGGTTGTTTCCACTTTGAGGTTAAAACTTAACATAGTATATTCCTTTGACCTCTATAAAAAGTCGTCAACTGCATTGACACCATAAAACGTTTACAAACAATTTTTCTTGTCCTTTATTTTGAGGAAAAGACACCGGTACTCGCCTTAGTATTTAGGTACGATCAGCTACACTAACATACTTAGTCCTTACTTCTTAATCTTCCATCGAAAAATTATTTTGCTTAATCGGTTTTATTTATCATCGATAAAATATTTTATAACCACTTCATTCAACTTACTAGACCTTTCCTAACAATGTAAGCCATATTCTCGCTAAAAATATTTTGATAACTTGCTTTAACTTAACACTTTTCTTCAAAACTCAATTTAACCAATATTTGTTTTAACCTTGCTATTTCAATTTCATTTCAAATCCATTTCAATGGATAGATGTGCTTTTAAAGACATATAAACCATTTTAAACCTTGCTTACCATTTTGACACGTTTTCGAAAAACTTAGAAACATTTTCTTTTATAAAAGTGTTTAAACTCTATGCTATAAAACTTAAACATATAACATTGAAGTCCTATTATATGTAAAAGCATCTTCGGATTTTCCAAACCACTTTTGCTTTGACACATTTAACCGCTTTCACATTTAGACATTGTAATTTACTTTAATGTGTTTTCTCGAAAACACAACATGATATTTATGCAAATGTCTACTTCAAACAAGTTTATAAGACATATTTAATGCTTGTAATTCAAAACATACCTTATTTGTGTACTTTGCTTCAATATAGTTTTATAATCTATAAAGATTCTAAAATATAAAGCATTGCAAAACTTAGTGTTCACTTTTAAAGTTCCAGTGGCGCACTTTCGACAATGCACAATTATTCATTTAAATATGTTAAGTCTTTACCTTATCCGTTTTAACCATTGTTGGACTCAAGCCTAAAAGGGTCAAGACTGTCAGATTTTCAATTACCAGTTGTAGTGCTTTTTTTTTTCCACAATTGAAGTTTAACTTAATAGATAACTCGTGAATTTTTAGCAATCCTTAGCAAACACTTTAAAACTCCCACATGTCTATGTAACCATCAACATACATCAAATATTGAAGTTTGAAATATATCTCAACCTGGTTTTAATCTACCTATAGGTATTGTTCTTATAATTTTAACAATAACAATCATTGCCGCCGCTACCTTCCTTTTTCTTTCGCCCGCACTTGATTTCTTGCTCTCCTTATGATTTCAGATCTCGCACACCCATAATAGTAACATAATACATTGTCTAACTTTGTTTCTGTCTATTTTGCTTCTCCTGGTATCATGTTTGTACACATACATACTAGAAGTCTATCCTTTCGTTTTGAGCGATTAATACATGTATATTCGTGAGAAATAATTTTTATTTAGTCAACTTTGATATATTCAATTACGCCTTTTATCATATACATCTTGTTTTTATTTTGAAATCTCAATAAACAAGTGATCTTTATTTACATTTGCCCTTTCGTTCTAAATTCAGAAACTTGATATAAAATGCAATTTTCATTGTATTTTTCTTACAATTAATACACAAGAAGAATACCATTGTTCTTATCATTTTTCTAAATCCATAAAATATATGTGAAAGAATACATTTTCTTATGCTTCTTCTTTTCTTTAAATACATCAAAAGTCTTGAATTTTACTATTATATATATTCTCTAAATGATTGTTTTTGTAGAAACACTAAATTAAGAATCCACTATTTTCAATGATCGATATTTTTACACCTTTCTTAAAATAGCATTCTACTTTGTAATTTTCATTGAGTTCCTAAACTCTCAACTTTGTTTTTATAAATATTCTGACTCATAAGCTTGAATTTGTCCTGACTTAGAGAATTAGACAATTTTTCAAAAGAGTAATCAAAATATTTTTGTATAAATTCCCTTATTGATGACTTAAACTTGTAACCTTAATTAATCTTTATAATATTTTACTACTTCGTTTGATCGCCACACATGTATTTTCGTTATCTTGGAATTATTACATATTTTGATAATAGTGAGATAAATTATCATTTCTAAACACACATTTTGATAACAGTGAGATTTTTATCACTTCTAAACACCTAAAATGCTATCTACACAATGTGATTTAATCGCCTCCATTTGCAACATTGACTCTCTAAATATATATATTCTTCGAATATAGATATATTATTGTAAGAGTAACCGTAGTAGTAATTATAGCCTCGGAGATCCTCAATCATTTCGTAATTTATTTTGTAGCCGACACTTAAATAGCCTTTACATTGGAGATGTACCAAAACTTCGTTGCCTACCCTTAGTACGTTTTCTTTAGGAACTTACCCTTGATCGCTCCTTTTTCATTCGTGCTACCCCTTCTTATTTCAGAATATATCTTTTCCAGATGTAATAGCCAACCCGGAAGTGAACAAATTGTTCCTAATCTCTTCTTTATTAAGCGGCGAATTTACACTTAGTGCTAATTTAGAACGCGACTTAAGGATCAATGCGGATTTAACGCTCAGTGCAGTTAGTGCTTCAGCAAAACTTATAGCTCTCTTAATTCAGATAATATCTAACTAGATGATCTTTTTCGACTAGGTCGCCATGTTTGGATCATGATTTCCATGATCCTAATTTCTCGCAATCTAAATTGTAGAACTCAAATTAAGGAAACATTAATTTGACTATAGCTAAAGAATTGGGTTCTTCCTTTGAGGAAATAAACCCGGAATAATCAAAGAACACTGCAAGTCACCACCTCTCCAGCTATATAATTGTATTCGACTGAGTTCTAATAGAATACGTCACGAATTGAATTTCGGGGCGAAATTCTTTCAACCGGGGGAGAATGTGACAACCGTCAAAATTCGAGTCGGTTCTAGATTTGAATAAACTTAGTTGCACATATAGGCACGACACATAATAGACTTAGTAACTAGAAGCTAAGTTATAACCTACTAGAAACTTGGAAACAAGTAGGATCGGATGATAGTGTACTTAGATTTCACATTGATATGTGAATTCTACTACTACTTAACTGTAGTGACTATCCATATTTGGGTCACTCTTTGACTCAAACACCTTTTCATGAATCATATACACACATTATGCACTTGACCTAGCAGTAGAAGTTAGGTTGGAGCCTCATAGAAACTTAAGTCAGAGTTGAAAACTATGACTAGTATACTTGATTCCTCAATTTCGTTTGAATCTCGAAACCACTACATAGAATGCCAATAAACCGATAAAATAAGTTACAAATATTATTTATAACTATAAAAGAGTTATAATACCATAAGATAAATTGAAGTCTAAAAGATTCTATTGATTTTGATATCTAAAAATTTATTAATTCTCAAAACCCTAAAAACCCTAAAACCTAAATTTTATAAAATTTGACATCAAGAATTCTATAAAAATAGTTATGAAACTCATAATATTATCCTAAAACAATTAAATTCAGGGAAATATAATCAAGGAAAATAAAATTTAACTCATTAACATTTACCCTTAATTTATAAATCAAAAATCAAGGTTTTATGAATAAAAACTTGATTTTAGTGCACATTTTATATAAAAATTGAGATATTTTATAAAAGAACTTAAATTTTATAAAAGAAAATGAATGAGAAAGGGGTATTATACTAAAAAAATTCGGATCCCTCTCTCCCCATATCTCTCTCTCACACTCTCATTCTCCAACACACACACATCTCTCTTCTTTCTCTCTCTAGAAAACTCTCTCTACCTTCTCTCTAATTTTTCTCTCCAAACACCACTCCATTCTCTCTTCCTCCCTCTAAGAACCATGAAATTTTCCAGAAAACAAACCCAAGAACACTCCTCAAACTCGAAATCTTCATCATCTTGTGGTATTCTTGAAGGTAAAATCGATTTCTACTTCACTTTTCCTTCAAGTTTTGCTCTTTTTCTTACACTTTCTCCTTCTTCATCTTCTTCAAACTTGTTTTATTTTTGTTAAAATGGTTTTTAGAACATGATGGATGTGTTTTAACACCATGCATGTATGATAAACAAGGTTGCATGTTCATGATCTTAGTGCAAAAATCGATTTTAAGGATTAAAACATCAAACTCAAGTTAAGAGTTTTTGAGAAACAAAATTTTGTTCATAAATGCATGTATACATTTTGATAAGATTTAATCTTTTGATCTCTGGAAACATGACTAAAATATGAGTTTATCATGATATATTTAAAATACTTCAAAAGATTTACTCAAGGAAATGATGAAAACTCACTTTTCTAACCAATCATCATGCATGCAATCTGCCAGATTTCTTTACCTGACTTTAAACTGTCATATATCACTCATTTCTTAACCAAAATTCGTGATTCCTTTTCTGCAATATAATATTTTGAGTTAGCTTTCAAACCCATCTGACCTCACTGGAAAATTCCAATATTTCGATTTTTACCAATTTTTACAAAACTGTTGCTCAAACAGCACTTTCCTTATGAACATTTGTTTTGTGTTGCATGTTCAAAGGACTTATTCATCACTAAAAGTCATTCAAAAATTATTTTGAACTCTTAATATCATGTATTAATAGGTACAAAAAGATCTTGATTCAAAAGTTTTTGTAACATGTTGCAAAATTATCATAGTAACATCAATAATCTTTACATAAATCACAAGAACCAAGTTTTCTTTATAATTTATTGAGCCTTTAGGCATGGTTTTCAACATAAAAAATAAGAAAACAATTTTTCATTGTTATTAAATTGTATGAAGATGCATTCTGGAAATTTTCAGCTCAATATATATTTTCTTTATTTTTATATGAAAATAATAAGAAAATAGAGTGTTAAATCATATAAAATACTTACACTAGTAAATAAGTTCTGGAAAAATTCTTGGATGATCCTTTAAGTTAATAAACATTCCCCATGAAGTTTCAATGACTTTTGTTACTGCTTAGTATGGTTTTTACTTTTCTTTTTATTTAGCTCTAATAAATCATAAAACCACTTTAGGGAATGTGAAAATATTATTTCTTATTTTTCTCAGCTTGTACCCTGCATTTAAGACTCAGAAAAATATTTTGGGAATTTTTCAAAATGTATATCTATTTTTCCATGATTTTTGTGTTTATAATGGATTAAAAACAGGAAAAATAGTTTTACTCATCCAAAATTAATAACAATTTACCAGAAACTCTTATAATATGTTAGGATGATAAATAAAGTTTTTGATGATTTTTATCTTCTGTATGCTATTTTTCTTCTATTTTCCCAAGATTTAATACACTTAAATGTACAAAAATCATAAAAATTGTGTTAAACTTTTTGAAAACACATATTAATAATTTTCCCAGATTATGTACACTGTAAAACAGTTACACAAAAATTATAAGAATTTTTCATGATAATTTACTATTTTTCCATGATTTTATGATTATTCAAGGAATTAAATGGTGAAATATAGTTAGACAAATCAAAAATTCAAGAAAATTTATCTTAAAGTCTTTGACTTCAATTAAAACTGAAATACAAAGTTTGGGAAATTTATAACTAAATTGATTTAGTTTTTGAATATTTAATCATTAGAACACTTCTTAAAATGTTAAATATTAACATTTCAATAATGAGAATTTTCCACTTAAATTGTTATATAACAATTGATCCATTGAAATTTAATTTTCACAGAAAAATGTTTGTAACTTATCAATATTAAATTTTGACACAATATTGACGTAATTCTATTATAGTAGTAAGTATACTAGTATTAGATTTCGATTAGAGACTCACTAGCGAATACCATTATTGTAGGAATCGGTAGTGGTACTCGTGGAACGTAGTTCAAGGCACCATTTGCATCATCTCAATGTATTGTGAGTATTCACCACTCCCCTATTTTCGGGTTTTAAATGTTTTGGGGTGGAAAAGCATGTCCTAAACTATTTATGTTCGTTGTATTTAATTGACTCGTATAAACTTGGTTGCTATATTTTGCATATTGTGAGTATTCACGCACTCCCCTATTTTCAGTTTTTATGTTTTGGGGTGGAAAAGAATGTCCCGAAAAACTATTATTTGAATGTTGTATTTAAATTGATTTGTATCAAACATGATTGCTATTTTATTGCTATGTCTCTCTATGTATGTCTATGCAACATGGAACATGAGAACTTATCGTACTAAGGCCCTTCCCTTATCTCTAACCATTAACTCTTTGAGCCAATGGTCATTATGGATAGCGCTATTAGGAATTGACAACCCCTCACTCGCCCTATTGCTGGAGTGCATGATACCATATTCATCTATGGAACGATAAGCATAGATCTTGATAGGGCTTCAGTCATAGGTTTGGTTGAGACTCATTGTTTGCTCATACACATACAAACTCGTTTCTCGTTATAGCAATAAACTTGTTTATTAATTATAGCAATGAACTTTGTTTCTCATTACAACAACGAACTTTTATTACTGAAAACTTATATACATGTTTTAGCAATGAACTTGTTTGCTCCTTGTAGCAACGAAATTGATTGCTCATTTTAGCAATGAAACTTGTTTACTCGTTTGAGTAACGAACTTTATCTTCCATGAGAATATGAATGTTGCATCTTATTTGGGCAACATACCTTATCTCTCATGATGACAAAGAACTTTGTTTTTACAAACTTATTTACTCATTTTAACAATATACTTTTATTATTGGAAACTTTTATCAAAACTTTGATTTCAATTCATGGAACCAATATGATTTTGTTTATCTGTGAGTACCCACCAACTATTTTTATAGTTGACGCTCGTTTTACATGCTTTTTCAGGAATCATCGAGTAAGTGGCACTTAGGGACACTTCACTTTTAGGAGCATTCGCATGTGTTGTATTTCAATTTACATTGTAATTTCTTTTAAAAGTTGTTCAAACCCATTGTGAATTTGTAATGATTTTTAATACTATGGTTGGTGTTGTCTTTTAACTTTTGCGATGAAACCCTTTGTACTGCCACGCCCTGTGTTTCCGCTTTAGCGGGGTGTGACACCGGATTTGGACAATCTTTTCTGTGGTTTCTCGAATGATCTCGGGACCGGTTAGAGTATTGTCGGTTACTTGGTTCTTGGCTAGTTGCGTATCACCCACTTCAGCCCAGCACAAAGGAGATCTGCACTTACGGCCATAGAGAGCTTCAAAGGGTGCAACTTTGATGCTAGTGTGATAGCTATTGTTGTAGGAGAATTCAACTACTGGTAAATGGGCGTCCCAAGCTTTACCAAAATCTATCACACAAGCTCTTAACATGTATTCCAGCGTTTGTATGGTTCTCTCGCTTTGCCCATCGGTCTGAGGATGGTACGCTGTACTCATGTTAAGATTGGTTCCCAAGGACTTTTGCAATGATTGCCAAAACCGGGAGGTAAATCTACTATCTCGGTCAGAGATAATAGATATTGGCACACCATGTAATCGTACTATCTCTTTAAGGTACGTCCTTGTTAACTTCTCCATTTTATCAGTTTCTTTTATTGGCAGGAAGTGTGCGGATTTGGTCAATCTACCGACAATAACCCAAATGGTGTCATGACCACCCGTTGTCCTGGGTAACTTGGTTATGAAATCCATTGTAATCCGCTCCCACTTCCACTCAGGTATTTCTGGCTGTTGAAGTAAACCTGAGGGCTTTTGATATTCTACTTTGACTTTGGCACAAGTTAAACACTTGCCCACATAAGTAGCAGCTTCATCTTTCATGTTTGGCCACCAATAGAGTTTCTTAAGGTCCAAATACATCTTGTCTGAACCCGGGTGAATGGAGTATCTAGTTTTATGGGCTTCATTCATGACAACATCTCTGTAACCACCAAACTTCGGTGTCCAAATCCGATTCATGAGATAACGAACTCCGTCACCCTTGATTTCCAAGTTCTTTTCCATTCCCCTTAAGGCTTCACCCGTCATGTTCTCAGGTTTCAAGGCTTCCAGCTGAGCCTCCTTGATCTGTGTGGATAGGTGGGAATGGATGGTCATGGTCAGAGACTTTACTCGGCGGCCCGAGTACTCTTTCCGACTAAGGGAATCTGCTACCACATTGGCCTTGCCGGGGTGATAACGAATCTCACATTCTTAATCATTTAGTAGTTCTACCCATCGTCGTTGTCTCATGTTGAGTTCTTTCTGATCAAAGATGTGTTGGAGGCTTTTGTGATCAGTAAAGACTGTGCATTTAGTACCGTACAGGTAATGCCTCCAGATCTTTAGAGCAAAACCCACTGCTCCCAGTTCGAGGTCGTGTGTAGTATAATTGACTTCGTGGTTCTTAAGCTGTCTCGAGGCATAGGATATAACCTTCCCTCGCTGCATCAGAACACAACCTAGCCCTTGTTTGGACGCATCGCAGTAAACTACAAAATTTTTAGTCCCTTCTGGGAGGGATAAGATCGGTGCGCTGCAAAGGGCTTGCTTTAGTTTCTGGAAAGCAGTTTCTCCTCCCAGTTGAATATCACACCTTTTTGGGTCAAGGTGGTGAGTGGCTTCACAATTTTTGAAAAGTTATGAATAAATCTCCTGTAGTAGCCAGCGAGACCTAGAAACTGACGAATTTCTGTTGGGGTTTGTGGGGTTGTCCAATTTTCGATAGCATTGATCTTGGAGGGGTCAACATGTATCCCATCCTTGCTGACTACATGACCTAGGAACTCCACCTTTCGAATCCAGAATTCACATTTTGAGAACTTCGCATACAATTTCTCTGCTCTTAAGGTTTCCAAAACTCGTCGCAAGTGTTGGCTGTGTTCTTCCTTACTTTGAGAATGGACTAGTATATCGTTAATGAAGACTATAATGAACTTGTCTAAGTAAGGTCGACACACTTGATTCATCAGGTCCATGAATACCGCGGGTGTATTTGTTAGACCAAAGGGCATCACTACGAATTCGTAGTGACCGTAGCGAGTTCTGAAAGCAGTCTTTGGAATATCGGCCTCCTAGACTCGTAGCTGATGGTATCCTGATCTCAGGTCAATCTTGGAGAAGAAACTAGCTCCTTGGAGTTGATTAAATAGGTCATCTATCCGTGGTAAAGGGTATCGGTTTTTAATGGTAAGTTTTTTTAATTCCTGGTAGTCTATGCACATGCGAAACGATCCATCCTTATTTTTCACGAACAAGACTGGTGCTTCCCACGGTGAGAAGCTTTGTCTAATGAAGCCTTTACTAAGAAGTTCGTTCAATTGGCTGGATAGTTCTTGCATTTCTGAAGGTGCAAGACGATACGGGGCTTTAGCTATAGGGGTAGCTCCAGGGATCAAGTCGATTCGGAATTCAACTTGGCGTTCAGGAGGAACTCCTGAGAGATCTTCCTGGAATACATCAGGGAAATCACAGACTTCAGGAATATCCTTGATGTTTTTCACTTCTTGTGTTTTATCAACTACGTGAGCTAAGAAGGCACAATAATCTTTGCGAAGATACTTCTTGGCCTTGACGCAAGAAATAATTTGAAGTTTTGCACTAGGTTTGTCGCCATAGATAACAAGGGATTCACCATTTGGTAAATTGAGGCAAATGGCTTTTTCATAACATAGAATATTGGCACGATGAGGACTTAACCAGTCCATGTCGATGATGATGTCAAAGCTTTTTATGGAGACTGGCATAAGGTCTATTTGGAAGGAATAACTGTTTAATGTAAGTATACACCTTATGTATATATCGTTTGTTCTCTCGGTCTTGCCATTAGTCATCTCTACAGTGAACGTGTCTTTTAAGGATTAGGGATTTTGTTTTAGTATATGTTTAAATTCATGGCTCATGAAACTTTTCTCCGCACCACTATAAAAAAGAATGCATGCGTAAGAATTGTTGAGAAGAAACGTACCGGTAACCATGGTAGGATCTGCCATTGCTTCTTCGTGGCCAATTGCTAAAACTCTTCCTGTGCCCCCAACATTCTTCGTGTTTGGGTAGTTCCTCTTGTAATGCCCGATTTCGCCACACTCATAACAAGCTTGACTAATTCCCGTGGCGGGGACTTGAGTTATGGGTTGTGTTGGTGCTTTACAGAAGCGGGCAGTATGCCCCTTCTTGTTGCAGTTTATGCAGTGCATTTCCTTGCAAACTCCTGTGTGATGGAAGTTGCACTTATCGCACTTTGGTAAAGTTCCAACATATCGACTTGGGTTTGCTGGAGTAGTATAAATAGTGGTAGATGCAGGAGTAGTAACGGTAGTTGGAACAATAGCAGTGTGTACTGCCACAATTTGTTGCTTCTTAGATGGTTCCTGTGATGACTGCCCCTTTGGTTTATTCCCGAATTTCTTTTTACCGCCTCCTTCTTTGGGCTTTTCAGGAACAGCTGGTATGGAATCTTGAATAGCTTCATGATCTATTAAGGTCTGTGCCAAACATTTGGCACTATCAAAGGTAAGGGGATTGGCAGCTAAAACATTCCCTTGAGTCGGGGGAGTTAATCCCCATATATACCTTTCCACCTTCTTGCTTTTCGGGGTGACCATCCCGGAACACAGTAGAGCCAGGTCACTGAACCTAGCAGTATAAGCAGTGATATCAGAGCCCTTCATTTTCAGACCCCAGACTTCCTGTTCTAGCTTTTTCATTTCGCCCCTCGGGGAGTATTCAGCTAGCATTAGTTCTTTCAAACCATTCCAAACCATACTGTTGGCTATCGGAAGAGTCAGGGATTTGACTTGGCTATTCCACCAAGTGAGAGCTCTATCTGTAAAAGTGCATGCTGCAAATTTCACTTTGCTAGACTCGGGGCATGAGCAAATTTCGAATATTGATTCGATTTTTGTCACAACTATCATTTTTAGCTAGGAAATTCTGTCCTC
This sequence comes from Lactuca virosa, assembly GCF_052849685.1. Classification (NCBI taxonomy): domain Eukaryota; kingdom Viridiplantae; phylum Streptophyta; class Magnoliopsida; order Asterales; family Asteraceae; genus Lactuca; species Lactuca virosa. The sequence continues at coordinate 485,441,058 of NC_136429.1, forward strand.
ATGTAAACATCAACTATTGTAAGACTTGTAAGCTAAGTGGATATCATACTCTATGCTCAAACCAAATCCTTCATTTGAATCAAAACTCATGAGTGAAGTTCAAAACCTAATGCAATGCATCTCATATACTTACCTATAGGTCTGAAACTCTAAAAATCCCGGTTCAAACTTATTATGGACTAGGATCCTCTTATTCGGCATAATGGGCCAGTAAACCTTCTATTTGATGATTTTGGACCAATGAAACGCAATTGGGCTTTAGTTGGGCCCACATTCGTCAAACCATAGCAATGGATAATTAAGAGTGCCACCTCATGTTTACAAGGTGGATTTTGTAACGCCCGTGTTTCTAGGATAGGCATTAATGATGATGTAATAGTCTAGGTCAACCTTTGTAACTCATTTTGAAGAAATAAAGAGGAATTATATGATTATTATGTGAATTATGTGTTTTATGCTTAATTATTAGGATTTAATTAATTAAGAATAAAAATAAGCGTCGAAAATAAATATTAGATAAACCCAATATCTATGAAGGAAGTTGTAGTGGTCGTGACAAGGATTCCGGATATATAAAGAATACCGAAATCCGAGTTATAACGAAGAAGTTATGACCTGTCGAAATTCCGCGACAAAACCGGCACGACGCCGAATGACGTAAAAAGTGAGTTTTTGGATAAACTACTTTTTAGCCTTAGTAATCTAAATGAAATTCGTAGTTTTCGTTAAACCGAGGGCGTGCATAAAAAGAACGCCCAAATCTGATTTCGTATGAGGAAGTTATGATTTTTCTAAGTTTCAGCTTAGCAGTAGACACCTAAAAACTCAAATTTTAGATCGAGTGTTTTTTAGCCGACACAACCTAAACGAGAATCGAAGGTCTCGTCAATAGTAGTACAACGGTAAAAAGACAGACGAAAACGGACGTCGGATGAAGAAGTTATGAATTTTTAACGGATTTTCCTGTCCCGGTCTGTTAAAAATAATAATATTGAAAATAAAGTCAAAATTAGCCGACGGAGTCTAAACAAAATTGTAGAGCATAACTTTGCCTAAGCGTGCATATAAATAACGTCAAAAAGGGATATCGTATGCGAAAGTTATGGATTTTAGAAATTTGGGACACAAAATTCGAGAAAAATGCTAAAACCGAGGAATTTCGCATGGCTCAACTTCGGCCACATCACCTCGCATGCGAGCTGCCCAGTGTACGACTCGATGACTCATCCGATGCGCGGTCCAACCGAAATCCAACGCGTGTCGCATCCGTGGAAGCGTCTGAAGCGAGCCACGTCGCCCTTCCCTTGCGAGCCTCCCCGTGTCCGAAGCAGGTGAGTCATCCGAAGCGCGACCCAATCCGAGACCGACGCGTGTCTCTATCCGATGCGCGCCACCTGCCTCGCCTCACTGCTTCCGCGTGTTTCTCTTTCGGCCGTAGATCCTCACCTCACACCCTATTTAAAGGGGGGTGCGAACCCTCCCGGCTAATGTTAGAAATTCTCTCATTTTTCACCCTTACACCCTCTTTTAAGCTATTTAGCATCCCTCGAAGCCCCGGGATCATACCCAACACCCGAACACGTTCCGGAGTGCCCGAAGAGCGTGAGAAATTTATCTTTTCGGTTTGAAGCCCAACCCTCGCAAGGCCCGGTTTTTCATTAAAACTCCCGGTTTCATCGGAAACGATCGTTTTAGGAAACTAAGTGCTGCCCAATTATCGTTAAATCAAGTGAGTGTGTAGTCACTTTCATCTTACATATAGATATGAAGTATTTTCTATAAAATACGTGCTATGTGTAATTATATTGATTGTTTATTTGAGATGACTGTTGAATAGATGTTTTATACAAGTTTTAAACTGTATATGTATTTTTATCTACAAATATGTTGGGTAAAACATGGGTATACGAAATAGTTGATGTATGTTAAAATGATGAGAGGCCTCGATGTTGTTGTTGTTGTTGTTGTAGTCATCTAGCAGAGTATAGATGACGATCACGGACCTTTCTAGACAGTCCAGTGGAACGCTAGCAGGTTCGCAACCTGTAGGTGTTGGTGAACTATATGTTCATTGGTGTACTCCATCCCCCTCATGGTTGCCTACTTGACATAAATTGCAGAGGAATCCCTAAAGAAGTGTTGTCACCCCGATGAAAATCCTTAGACTAGGTTCTCCATGTTAGGTGTTTAGGGACGTAAAGTGAGGATAACGGGAATGAGTAATCAGGGTTATTGTTGGTTGATGAAATTAATAAATTTATTTTTAGTTGATGAATTTAATAAATTTATTATTATTTGTGGGTTGAAAACCCTATATGATCACCAGGCTCCCAAGCCTGACCCACTCAGCTTTTTATATTGCAGGTAGTGGAACCCGAGCATAGTCGAATGATGATGAGAGATTTTTGAATTATAAGCCAGTAGTTGTAAATAACTGTTGTAAGGCGTATAATGTACTGTTTATGCTTTTGATCTGTATCGGAACATGACATCCCGGGGTTTTGATATAAAATGAAAAAATATATTTCTTTAAGAAATGTTTTGATAAATTTTTATCATGTTTTGTTTTGGGGACAAATTCCGCAACATCTTTTAAAAAGATTACTCTCATTTTATTTTAAAAGCATAAATTAAATCGGTCTTTTCTGGCAGATAAATTTGGGGATGTCACAGTTGGTATCAGAGAATTAGTTTAAGCGAACTAGGAATTTGTAGGATTTCTAGACTTAAACCTAGAATGCTAAGTAATGATTGTGAGATGAGTGTCTATCATATTTTAGACATGAGCACTAGTATATTTTAGGAAATATGCCTAAAATGTTTTTATGTGCTAAATGCTATATGTTTTCCATATATTCCATTATTTGTTCGGATCTATGGTCTGTTGCCGACCGGATCTGGAAACCTTATGTGTTTAGGATTCTAAGCGTACGATTATGATATTAGAACTAGCATGTAAACGTTTCGGAGTGATAAGGAGAATTTAAATATCTATCGTGGATAAAGATCTAAATTCGCCTTATTTGGTGTATAAATTATAATGGAAAGAACTCGAAGTGGAGCTGGAGATGCAAACAGAAACCATCAACCTCAACCCCAGGTGATGGAATAGGTGGCAATAGTAGAAGCTGCACCAGAACTGTTAGGGTACAAATTCATGCTTGGATGTGGAGTCTTAGGTTTTACCCTTTTGTATGTGTAAATGGGTTGAGTCTTTCCTATAAATACGAAGTGAGTGACTCCCATTATGTAAGGAACCATTTGGAGTGTTAGACTAGAGAGAGAAACTTTGTACAAACCCATTTGTATATTCTTTCTAGATCTAATATGAGCTTACAAAGATTTATTTACTCCTTGTGTTCTTGATTTTACATGATGATTCGCTAGATCTTTTATAATTCCGCACATGCCATCATAATCAACACCACTACAATTGGTATCAGAGCAGGTGTTCTTGATTTGATCAAGAATTGATCCTTGATGGCTTTCATGATTTGGTGATTCATTTTTTGATCTTTGATCTTCATGATTTAGAGAGTTTTTGGATTCTAGAAATCGAATTCATCTTTGATTCTATTCATAATTCGATTTTCTTCACTAGAATTCAAGTGATTTTTACTTTCTCTCTCTAGAAAACCCATTCAAAATCACTTTCTCTCTCTAGAAATCTTCAAGTTTTTGTGATCATGGTGAATTTGCCGTATAATTCTTGGATTGTGATCGTTGAATATGTCAAATACAAAGTTAATAAAAATCAATATTATGGGTTGGTGTTAAACAAGTTGATTACATGGGGAACTATGGTTTCTTATGGAGGATTGAAGGATGATCATGGAAGCTTGATATTTCAACCACTTTGTGAGATTAAATGGTTGGCTGAAATTACATGGTCCATATCAACACGTAGTTGTGATAAGAATGGAGAAGAAAAATATTTGTTCAATAAGAAATATGTTTCTCTTATTGAAGACCCAAATGATCTTCGTGCTCTTAAGTTTATTGAAGTTCAAGATAATGGAGTTTAATGTGATGTTCTTGATGTTCTTGAAGTTCATGATAAGAAGATTCAAGTTGATTCTCATGATGAAAAAGTTTTTTGCTCGATTGGAGTTCAAACCGATGATATTTTGTGTTCTTGTGATTCGTTTGAAGGAATGATTCCTTATCGGAAGCCGGTGATCCAAGAAATTCACAAGTATCAAACTCCAAAGATTTGATTCAAACTCAAGAAGTTGTGGAAAGTGGGTTTGTTCATGAAATCAAGTCTTCAAGTTGCAAAAAGATGAGAAAGAAAAAGAAGAAGAAGATTAATCGGAAGAACAAGCGGGTTTATTCACAAAAATCATCAAATATTCTGAAGCCGAAATCCGTGAAGCAAATTTGGGTTCCAAAACAACAATCGCCAAGTGTTGCATTGAAATTGAAGTCAAAACCCAAAAGTCTTGATGGTTCTTTTGAATATGTTCTTGGATCGACGAAGAACACGAAGAACACAAAGAACGAGTTGTACAAAACGCATCGTGGGTGGTACAATGTTCAAATTGGAGATTTTCTCGTTCCGACAAAAGAACCAAGATCTTCTAAATTTGATTCGTTCGTTGCAAATGAATCTCGATTCGTCAAAAAGGTATCTCAAATTCTTAAATGGATTCCAAAACGTCCATGATTTCGATTCATACTTTACGTTTTTCATTTTTGATCAATTTGCCTCATTGGATCTATTTCGTTTCAATCCCAATTATTGATCCAATTATTTTTGTTTAGATCAAAATTCCAACAATCAAAATCATTTTATCAAATTCTAAATTCACTGTTCATCATTTCTTTTATTTTGAAATTCACTGTTCATTGTTTAATCCAAGCCCAAATAATAATCGATTGATACTGTTCATCAATGTATTCTATTGAGCCCAAATTCCTTTGACTTCATTATTGTTTTAAATCTCGATATTTCATCCGATATTCACAATTGAACATTCCATCTGATTTTGACTTTTGGAGTCAATATTAGTTCATGAACCGTCTGATCAAATTCATTGATTCATAATAACTGATTTCTTTGATTGTCTTTATGTGATATCGATTTTTGATTTATTCATTCCTTTTGTTCTTAGTCGATACCATATATGAATTGTGAAATTCGTTTTGAGTTCTCGATTTCATATGGTAGTCATTTGATTTGTGTGTCGATCTGGATCTGATTAAAATCGAAAGTCAAACTATAAATCAAAGTCAGTTTTTGTTCGTCGTTCAGTAACAAAACTCAAAATTGACTGAGGAATTCGAGTTTGAATGTGGAATCATATGTTCAAGAGTTGAAAATTAAAACTTCATAGTCGAAAGATGGAATTGTATGATTTCGATTGGTTTAATTGAGAGATTGGAGATCGAATTTTACTAGTATTTGAAGCCGACGGGAATAAATTGAGAACTGTTGGAATCGATTGGAGTCAAACTCGTATTAGATTGACTTTGATGGTCAAAACTTTTTGCTTGACATCGAATTCGTCTTATGTACCTTCTGTTCGTTTGGTGAAATCAAATTATGGTGAATTCGATTTGGGTTTGAAGGTCCTTTACATGGTATCGATATCTTGGAGACTGATCGATTTCGAAGGGTTGGAGGATCCTTATGTGAAATCGATTTCAAAGGCTTGATGTATTGATGTTGATTTTGGTCGATACTTGGTTATTGATATCAATAGTTGATTTGGGAACGAATCGTGAAAGGAAAATGATTCGATTTACGATTGATAGCCTTGAGAAGTCGATTGGTAACGAATGTGATGATTTTGTTTCAATTTCGATTCCTGAAAGTCGATATTGAGTTTGGCGTGTTTGGAGATTATCAGTTGAATGTTTTGAATGGTTTTGGGAAGTCAATTGACGACGAATTGTTTTGGATTTGGGTGATTGAATGTAACGAACGGGAAGGAGAAAAGTTTTCGTTAAAATGGTGTTGAAATTTTTTTCGTTAGAATGGGCTATGGATTTCGTGATCAGAACTAACGAAGTGAAGAAGAACAAATTTTCGTTAAACCGATGCAGAGGAAATGTTTTCGTTGATATGGTGATGTTCGTTAACTAAGAATTTTCATTAGAATTGGGGAAGAAGAAACTCAAATTTTTTGATATTAGTCCCTAAAGTTTCAACAGTTTGACACATTTTACAAATTTCGACAATTGGACAATTTTTCGTTAGTTTTAAAGAAGAATGAAGAAGTTTCGAAAACAGTCCCTGAAATTTCAACAGTTTGGCATAACATAACCAACTTCGACAATTGGGGTGTTTTTACGACATTTTGGGACAAAAACAGAACTTTTCGAAAACAGTCCCTGGAGTTTCGAAAAATTGGCAGTTTTTGCCCAGTTTCGAAAATGGACTGATTTTCTAAGAAATTGAAGAATATGCATTTCAGGTCCCTACAGTTTGTGTGAATTGACATTTTCTACCCAGTTTCGCAAACGGGGGAGAATTTCGCATATTTGGTTGTTTTTGGCGCAACGGGTCCCTGTAGAATTCTGTTATTGACAGTTTTTATCCGGATTTTGGAAAATCTTGCAACTTTCACCGAAAAAGTCAAAAAAAATTTCACGAATTTGAAATTTTTTTGAGGCTTTTTTGTGTTTGTTTTTCCGTGCAAGATTTTTGGTGTTTCATTTTTTGTACACATCAAGGGGGATTATCGTGAAGACTATTCCTCGGGCGCTTCTCACCCTTAATGGGTTTTATAATCATTTTTTGATTATAAAAAGGGGGAGAATGATGGGTATCCGAAGCAGGTTTGTCGGATATTCATTTGCGGATTTGAAGACCGGTGTTACTTCGAGGGGGAGTTTAGTCTTGATCGCGCGAGCTCGTTGGATACTGAAGCCGGGACATCCAATCCTAACTTTGAGGGGGAGAATGTTAAGGTACAAAGTCATGCTTAGATGTGGAGTCTTAGGTTTTACCCTTTTGTATGTGTAAATGGGTTGAGTCTTTCCTATAAATTGGAAGTGAGTGACTCCCATTATGTAAGGAACCATTTGGAGTGTTAGACTAGAGAGAGAAACTTTGTACAAACCCATTTGTATATTATTTCTAGATCTAATATGAGCTTACAAAGATTTATTTACTCCTTGTGTTCTTGATTTTACATGATGATTCGCTAGATCTTTTATAATACTGCACATGCCATCATAATCTTCACCACTACAAGAACCCATCACAATGGCTGGAGTACAAGCCATGATTCAGACAATGATGGCTGAACAAAGGGAGGAAATGAGGCAAATACTGTTGAACAACAGGAGTGAACCTTCAATTCCTGTTGAACAACCTGAATTAAATGACAGTCAGTCTGGGGAAGGAAACTACAGTAGATCTGTTGGTCAAAGTGAACCGCTTGTGGTTAGGAGAAATTACCACGAGGATAGAGTGGAGAGAAATGGATGCAAGTATAAAGACTTTATGACTTGCAAGCCATCAACTTTCACTGGAAAAGAAGATCCCGTCGGAGTAATGGATTGGATCTCGGAAATGGAATTGGCTTTCATGACATGTGGTTGCCAAGGAAAGTTACAAACCACATTTGCGGTGCGTCAGTTCAGAGGTAGCGCTGTTCGTTGGTGGAACACTCTGGGGAAAACCCTAAGCCCTAATGAGCCACTGCAACTGACTTGGTCAGAGTTCTTGGTGCAATTCAAGCGCAAGTACTGCTCGGCCCAAAATGTGCTTGAGCTAGAAAACCAATTTCTGACGTTGAAGAAGGGAAGTATAACCATTGATGAATACAAAAATAACTTCACAGACAAAATGGAGTTTGCTTTGCGTATTGTCCCAGATGAGCTGACAAAAATGGACAGGTACGCAAAGGGACTTCCATGGGAGTATGCGGTACCAGTGAGTCAGGCACTTACTTTGGAGGCAACTATTTGGGCTGCCAAGTCTGTTGAAGATATGATTAAGGGGAGAGCCGCCATCAAGGTTCAAGTTGGCGAAAAGAGAAAGTTTGAAGGAACTTCAGGTTCCAACAAGAAAGGCAGGTTCTTGACGTCTGGTTCGAGAAATTCGAGGGAGGAGCCGAAGCCAAGTGGTGTGACAAGTGTAAGAAGAAACATGCTGGGAAATGTAGCGAGGAAGTCACTTGTTACAAATGTGGAAAGCCTGGGCATTATGCCAATGAATGCACCTTTGTTAAGAAAGTCTGTTATGGGTGCAATAAAGAGGGGCACATTTTGAAGGATTGCCCGAAGAAGAAGGATGCAACAAAGCCCAATCTTCCACCAAAGCTAAAAGCCATAGCTTTCCAGATGACACTGGAAGCTACAAAGGATGTAGTGGATGTCGCATCAGGTACCTTTCTCGTAAACGAATTGCCTGCCCAAATTTTGTTTGATTCTGGAGCCAACTACTCCTTTATTTCGCATGAATTTGGTAGAAAACTAGCTCTGCCTGTTGATAGACTAGTTAATGCTTTAATAGTCGAGGTTGCTAGTGGTAAGTTTGTACCTGTTAGCCATCGTATGAAAAACATCTTCATTGAATTGAATGGGAATAAGTTCCACGAGGAATTATTGCCTATCGAGTTAAATGGTTTCGACATCGTTCTGGGAATTGATTGGCTTAGCGCCAATGATGCCGAAATATTGTGCAGGAAGAAGATAGTAAAAGTAAAACCGCCAGGGAAAGAGTCGTTTATGGTGTATGGAGACAAACACAGAGTAAACTCTGGAATCATTTCCCTAATGAAAGCCAGAAAGTGTTTGGCCAAGGGATGTACATCATATCTAGCATTCGTGATCGATGCTAAGAAGGAAAAGAAGGAGGTGCAGAATATTATGGTGGTGTGTGACTATCCGGATGTCTTTCCCGAAGATCTTCCTGGATTACCCCCTGATCGACAAGTAGAATTCCGTATCGACTTGTTACCAGGAACGACGCCAATAACAAAAGCACCGTATCGACTAGCACCAACAGAGATGAAAGAGCTTATGACACAACTTCAGGAATTATTGGACAAAGGTTTTATTCGACCTAGTTCATCACCCTGGGGAGCTCCGGTGTTATTCGTAAAGAAGAAAAATAGGAGCATGAGAATGTGCATAGATTACAGAGAGCTGAACAAGGCAACAATAAAGAACAAGTACCTGTTGCCAATGATTGATGACCTTTTCGATCAGTTGCAAGGTTCGAGCTATTTCTCGAAGATCGATCTTAGGTCAGGATATCATTAGCTAAAGGTAAGAGAGCAGGATATTGAGAAGACTGCGTTCAGAACAAGATATGGACACTATGAGTTCTTGGTTATGTCGTTTGGACTAACCAATGCTCCAACAGCTTTCATGGATTTGATGAACAGGGTTTATAAACCATACCTCGATAAATCCGTGATAGTGTTCATAGATGATATTTTGATTTATTCAAAAAGCAAGCAGGAGCATGACAAGCATCTGCGTGAAGTTCTAGAAGTTCTGAAAAAGGAGAAGTTGTATGCAAAGTTCTCCAAATGTGCATTTTGGATTCAAGAAGTCCAATTTTTGGGTCATGTGGTTAACCAAGAAGGGATAATGGTTGACCCAGAAAAGATTGAAGCTGTGATGAAGTGGTAACAACCGAAAATCCCTACGGATATCCGAAGCTTTCTAGGATTAGCTAGATATTATCGAAGATTTATCCAAGGCTTTTCTTCGATCGCTACTCCATTAACATATTTGACCCACAAAGGAGCTACTTATACTTGGAATGAGAAACATAAGGAAGCTTTTGAGAAGTTAAAGAAGAAATTGTGTGAAGCACAAATTTTTTCTTTTCCTGAAGGAGTTGATTACTTCGAATTTTATAGCGATGCATCTGGAGTTGGGTTAGGTTGTGTTCTGACCCAAAGGGATAAAGTGATAGCATATGCATCAAGTAAATTGAAAGAGCATGAAAAGAACTACCCCACTCATGATCTGGAGTTGGAAGCGGTAGTATTCGCCTTAAAGATATGGAGGCATTATCTTTATGGCACTAAATGCAAACTTTTCACTGATCATAAGAATCTTCAATATCTCTTTAATCACAAGGAATTAAACATGAGGCAACGACGCTCGCTGGAGTTACTCAAGGACTACGACTGTGAGATACTTTACCACCTTGTAAAGGAAATGTTGTCACTGATGCTCTCAGTCGGAAGGTAAACCTTGAAAAGGAAAGGCCAAGAGCGTTGAGAATTGAAGTTGTCTCGACAATTGTGGAAAGCATAAAGAAAGCTCAGATAGAAGCTTTAGAGAAAAATAACCGAAAGGAAGAATGTTTGGGAAAAACGTTAGTGTTTGATACAAACAGTCAAGGACTGAAGGTATTCCAAGATAGGATTTGGGTACCTAAGACGGGAGGAATAAGAGATCTTCTGATGGAAGAAGCTCACAAGACCATGTACTTGATTCATCCCGGCAGCACAAAAATGTATAGGGATCTGAAACCCTACTACTGGTGGCCGACGATGAAGCTCGATGTTGCTAAGTATGTGGCCGAGTGTGTGACATGTGCGAGGGTTAAGGCACAACATCAAAAACCGTATGGGAGTTTAGAACCTTTACCTGTACCCATGGGTAAATGGGAAGACATCACCATGGATTTCATGACTAAACTGCCCAGAACAAAGAACGGTCACGACATGATTTGGGTGGTCGTTGATCGCTTCACTAAGAGTGCGCATTTCATAGCAACCAACGAGAAATGGTCTATAGATAAGCTTGCGAATTCTTACGTGAAGGAAATTATGAGGCTTCACGGTGTTCCATTAACGATTGGATCAGATCGTGACAGCCGTTTTACCTCAAGGTTTTGGAGGAGTCTACAAGAGGAATTGGGTACCAAATTGTGTTTGAGTACTGCTTACCATCCGCAGACAGATGGTCAGAGCGAACGAACAATTCAAACGTTGGAGGATATGCTAAGAGCGTGTACCCTGGAATTCCAAGATAACTGGGATGAACATTTACCTCTGGTAGAATTTTCCTATAATAATAGTTTCCACTCAAGCATCAAGATGGCACCTTACCAAGCTTTGTATGGAGAAAATGTTGGATAAGGTGTCTAAGTCCATAACTATTTATGGTATGTACTTGACCCGGTTTGGCATGGTCCATTTGGGTTGCATGGCATCATGCATTTGGATAGACTAAAATGAGAGAAATAACACTTATGGTTTATTAATATATTATAAGTTCTAATATATTAATAATATTATTATTTAATTAGTATTGATCAAGAATTAATTTGGAATTAATTAAGTGATCAAAAGGAGACTAATTAAATATATGGGTTGATTGTGTAAATCATCCATACTTGTATAGTGGGCTAATGCTCCATGGATTATCAAGTTGGGCTAAAACCCATAGGATGCTCCATGGTGTTTTTGAACCCATGGATTCAAGAAATGAAAAGCCATGACAATTAGGGTTTATATGGTGTAACCCTAATTGTAACACACTATATAAGCATCACTTTGTTCACCAAAATCGGCCACTAAGTAAGAATTGTGAGGGCTAGCCGATTTCTAAGTGTTCTTCATTTCTATCTAAGTTATTCCAAGTGCATTTGGTGTTGTGTGAGACATTTGAGGCATCACACTTGAGGTGCTAGGCTCACAACGTTCTCAAGGAATCCAAACTACTACAAGGTATGTTTTCTTACTTACTTTTATGTTTAAAAGTTCCCCATGTATGCTAGATAGGTTATGAACCTTGGAAAAACAATTTTGCATGTATCATAGTAAAACATAGATCCAAGGTTTCTAGGGTTGCATGTACACCATAGGAGGGTTAGAATGCTCAAAACCCTCCAATGGTATCAGAGACTGGTTTGTTCATTTGATACTTGATTGAAATTGTTGAAAAAACTCAAGTTTTCTGCATTCTGCAGCATGAACTCGCCGAGTCCATGGGGGGACTCGACGAGTCCATCAGTAAATTCATCCTACTCGTCGAGTAGGTTCGTGCACTCGACGAGTAGGAGCCCCTGAATGCAGATTTTCGAGTTTTGCTGTTGGAAATGGATTAGAAACATTACCCTAAACTATTTTGGTGTTATAAAACTTGTTTTAGATGGTGTAATGGTTATGCTAATCCTATTATCAAAATTTCAAGTTTTATATGGTTTATTGATGATTCTTGAAATTGTTGATATGAACATTCATGAACTTATGAGTTTAGAAGATCATAGGAATTATTTGTAACTTGCTTGTTAGTTTAATTCTAGATCATTATGTGTTTTAATGGAATCCATAATTTGTCCTCAAGTTATGGATTACCAAAAGTCATTCTTTTAAAGTCCATTATTAAACACATAGGTTACATAAAAGGAAAAGTCTCTCATTTTATTAATCCATTAACTCATAAGTTATGAAAGATGAAAAGTTTTGAAAGTTACAAAACTTGCCCTCAAGTTTTGTAACATCTAAAGTCACTTTAAATACTTTAGTTCCAACCCCTAGAATTTTAAAAGTTAAAATTCAACCCTTATACTTTATATTATTATAATTTTAATAATTATTATATATGTATAAGAACAGGTCGTTTTACTGTTAGTAAGCCTCATTCACGAAGCCGGTCTGTAAGGGGGGGGGTATAAGGTTGTTGCCTATAAAATGGCAGCTTAATGGGTGTCCACCGCTTCCTTGACTGGTGGAGGGTCGTTAGCCGAACGGGTAAGACAAGGACTTTAAATTCTCATTAAAAGTATGATGAAAAATAAAGTAATTAAATGTTTTATAAATTCCCAATCTTAGTTACTTTAGGAAAATATGAATAAGGTGCTAACCTATGAAATTACAGTTTACACTTTGATTAAATCGTTAGTGGAGCATGTGTGGTTAACTAGCACACTAACCTGGACTTAACAAGGTAGGTAAAGGGTAACTTAATGTTTATCATAGTATCGATGGGGCGCGTGTGGTTAACCGGCACATCGATTGAGGGGTAAATATTAAGGGTACCAAGTAATTTGCATGGTTACTTCACACCTTGTTTTGTGATCCTCGGCATCTCATTCACAAAAACTGAAGGGAACACTCGAGATTGAAACATGCCATTGAAAAGTTCAATGAATCTCAAAGAATCTAGGAGTTTCAAAACCAATTAAAACCTAATAACTTATTTCGTTTTTCATGGTGGAAATTGGTGAATCGTCATTCACCTACCTTTCAAATATGTTATTGCTTAGATTACGACATCCCTCTTCTAAGTCATAATATATTGTGATTGGGTCCTAGCCTTAATATTACATTTGGGTGTTTTATTAAGGACTATCTTTATATCTAATCTAAACTTGTCTTTTCTTCTTTTCAGATGTCTTCCAACAATGCTGCTTCTGGCTCAAACCCTACTGGCTCCTTCTCTCTCACGAACCTTTGTGGGAGAGTCATCTTTGATGGATCCAACTTTATGGATTGGATCAGGAACATCAGGATGGTCAATCGTTATGAGGACAAGGAATATGTCCTCGACAAGGAGCTTAAGGAACTTGATGAGTCATCGGCTACTCCTGAGGAGATCGTTGAATACCAGGCACATGAGAGAGATGCTACCAAAGTGTCATGTATCATGTTGGCCACCATGACAGCCGAGCTGTAAAAGTCCTATGAGGACTACTATCCTTTTGAGATGCACCATGATTTGATGGACCGCTATCATCAGAGTGCTCGTCAAGAGCGATATGAAATCATCTCCTCCATGATAACAACCTGGATGAAGGATGGTGAACCCATCACGGACCACATGCAGAAAATGCAAAGGTATGTGGACCGTTTGCTGAAACTAAATGTGAACTTCCCAGAGGAGTTGGCAATAGATATCATTTTGCACTCCTTACCTTCGTGTTATGATCAATTCCGCATGACATACCACATGAACAAGGAGGAAGTTACACTCAGCAAACTTCAAGGACTTTTGAAGACCGCGGAAAGTAGTCTTAAAGGTAAGTCGGTTGTTACTACTCCTACTCCTACCGTGGCCCCTGTCTTGGCAATCGGGAAAGGCAAAGGAAAGAAGAGGAAGAGCCCTTCGAAGGGTACCAAGGGAAAGTCTCTTGATGGCTCCTCTTCAAGTGGAACCAAAAAAGGTTTCATCACTCCTTCTGCTAACCCTAAAGAGGCTGAATGCTTCTATTGCCATGAAAAGTCGCACAGGAAGCTAAACTGCCCAAAGTACCAGCAAGATGTTAAGGATGGAAAAGTAAAACCCAACCATGCAGGTATTTACACCATATTGTCTAATAACTCACCCTATTCTAATTCTTGGGTCCTTGATACAAGTTGTGGTATTCACATATGTTGTGATTTGCAGGGACTAAGAAGAAGTGAGAATGTGGAGCATGGGAAGATAAACTTGATCATGGGAAATAGGTAAGTTACACCTGTCACCAAGATTGGAGTTTATTCTTTATTGCTAAGTAGTGGGTTAACATTAGATTTGAATAAATGTTGTTATTCGCCTGAAATGGCAAGAAATATTATTTCCTTTCATGGTTTGTACAAACAAGGTTTTACCTTTTCATTTGATAATGATAGTGGTGGTATTAATGCTTTCTTTAATAATGTCTTTTATTTTAAAGCATTACCTTGTGATGGTGTGTATGAAACTGTGTCGGTTGTAGATAACCTAGGAAATAATGTATTGTGTATTGATTCTTCCACTAGTTTGGATAAAGCTGTTGGGTTTTGAGCATTCTAACACTCCTATGGTGTACATGCAACCCTATAAACCTTGGATCTATGTTTTCTCTATTATACATGCAAATATTAACTATTCCAAGGTTTCATCCTAACTAGCATATTATGAAGCACCTATACTACAAAGTTCTAGTTAGATGACATACCTTTTGATGTAGCTTGATGTCTTCAAGCTTTAAGAGCTTAGCCCCAATAGTGTGCAAGCCTCAAATGGAATCACAAATCACCAAAACACCTTGGAAGAACTTGAGAGAATATGTATGCACACTAAAATCGGCCTACTCTTATTTTCACACACTTGTGCCAATTTGGTGAGCCAAGTACCCCTTTATATATTATGGAGGATTAGGGTTACATCCATGTAAACCCTAATACCCTTGACCTTTCATTTACATAGGATCCATGGGTTAAAAGCTCCATGAACCATCCATGAAAGCTTAGCCCAACCTAAATGAACTTGGCCCATTCCATATATATAAGAGTCCATATTTAATTAGTTCTTTTTGATCACTTAATTAATTCTAAATTAATTCTTGATCAATACTAATTAAATAATATGATTCCATATTAATATATTAGAACTTATAATATATTAATATAAATCATAAATATACTATTCTCAAAAGACTATCCATATAAATTGTGCCGGTGAAGTGCAACCCAAATGGACCATGTCGGGTCGGGTCAAATACATATCAAATATAGTTATGGACTTAGACATTAATCCAAGAGTCTCCCACTTGGATAAGTCTAAAACTATTATTGAGTATGACTTCAAAACCTAACTGGCAATCGTAGCTCTTAAAGCCGCTGTCGAACTCTGACCTTGTCAATGACTTGTCCATTAGATAAGGGATCATATATTCCTCCATTCTAGATATCATATGGACTGAGACATGGATTATTATCATTCTCTCTGTCCATTTGTTGTTTCCCGATTTTCGATTTATGATGACTGACTGATTGAACAAATCAAATCAGTCCTGGCTTGGCCAAGCACTCACATGTGTCATCGCTAAATCATCGAGGGGCCCACATATATCGCTTTTATCCCGAAGGTAAAAGGAATGGATAAACTTCGACTCATATGGCTTGTTCTACTACTTGTTGAATCATACACAAAGGCACGTCTTATAACATCGAGTTACCAAATGCGTTTTCGTGCAATCAATGTATAACCAACTCATAGTAACAACTCATATCTCTAGGTTTGAAGAATATAAGATATTATCGTCTCATGATCACTCGTGATAAAATCCATGAAGTGATTCAAATGAGCGCGGGTTGAATCCAATACTCAGATCTTATGAGCACTCATGAGTGTTGTAGCACCACTTTGTCCACCAACTTGGACCTCTACAAACCAACCCATGACAGTCTTGATTCATATCTACTTCCAACATATGACCGACTGTGGATGGTTTGAATAACTTAATCATTCAGGAAGAGCGACTTAGTTATTCTGGAAGTCAAAACATGCAAAATGAAACACAAGAATAAATGAATCAAATATGGTATCAAACCCTATGAATATAAATAAACACTTTTATTTATCACCATACTGATTACTCATTATTCATTGTTTCGGTTTTATCAACTTTATACTTGAATTAAAAACACTAGTTGTCCCATGCTCCAAGCATGTACACTATGTTTTTCTTAAACAATAGCTTTGCCATACACCAAGTATGCACTCTATGTTTTTCTATGATCCTTACTTTGTGAAATAAACCAATTGAACATAATTTCAATGATTCTAATTTCACACTCCCAAATCCTTATCTAAAAATGTGAGAATTTCAAATTCCTATCATTTATCGAAATCTGTTTAGATTTTAAACTTATATGCACTGACCCTCCTGTAATGAATATGTACAAAGTCACAAAGACTTGTCAACAGTCATTATAAGGTATTCCAATGGAGATCAACTCCATGGAAACTAAGTCTCATATTCAAAGTACATTGCTTTGGACATGCTTCTTGCATTAAGTTTTCTAATCTTACACAGATAACTTCCACCTATGGAGACAACTCCGTATTCTCATTTTGACTATCACTTCTGCATAAGAGTTGCCTCTTTTCAGAATATGTCAATATGGTCCTTCCAAAATTAGCACTATACTTCCAACTGTCCCTGAGCAACCAATCTTTGGTAAACATCAGATTGTCCTCGACAATTGCTTAATCATTTTAGTCATATCCAATTCTAGACCTTTTCTCTTCTTAATGCCTCTAGGCATTTGGAAAAATTTAGAAATGACAAATATTATAGCACATGCAATCGATCCTGTACCCAAAGCAAATGGTACACGATTCATGATGTCTCACATAAAGACATGATTCTAGACCAGTCTTTTGCTACAATATTTTTATTTGCCATGTTTTCAAAATTTGACTATGAAGAGGGATGCCGTAATCATAATCGAATTTTGAGAACGCAATATATAGAATTTCCTTAAGTTGAACCGATCCAACATGAAGTTAATATATATATTCTTGACTAAAGATGATTAAGGTCTCAATCTAAGCCTTTAGAACTGAAATGAAGTATATCCTCTCCCTTAATTATAGCAAAACAACTTTTTCAATCCCTGCAGCCTCACGAATTGAAACTTTTGTTTTCTATAATTAACATTGCTAACTTGCAACACTAACAATAATTATCATGCTCCCACTAACATGATGATTATTAGCATAACACTTATGCTCCCACTAGCTTTGACATGTACTCAGAAATCAGCTGGACTTCTAGAAATCAATACTTTATTGACTTTCTTACCAAAGTTCAGATTTCTGATACGAGATGCTTTGATAAAACTTTATCAAAATCATACACCTTTCCTTAGATAGCATACATGTGTGTCTAAATAATTTCAGAACTATGAAAAGGGATGCCGTAATCATAGTCTCAATTGTTTAGACCTTTTGCCATCTGCTTCAAATCTACTTGGTGGAAGTGTTTCCTCACCATCATTTTCATGAATCGGAGAGAAACCTTATGACCCTTAGATTTTATGGTGTATGTGTTCTTATCCATGTGAATCGTCAAAACCATAGTCACAAGACAAGAATAATGACAAATCCAAACTCATATGGACTGAACTTATGCAATCTTAACTTCTTGCCACCTGGCAGTACATGGCCTGCCATTGCTTCCAAGTTGTTATGCAACCAATTGAGAACTTTCAGAACTCCTATGCAAAGCCAACTTTAACTGGAATGGGCATAGAATATGTCAACACGATAGGTTATAAGCCTCAAGTCGTGTGCTAGTGAAGAACCTCAGGTTTTATTCTTGATTAGTTCTTGAAATTCTTTTTAGGATCTTTAAGACTCCCACTATTCTCTTGACATATAAGACTATCTTGCCAAATATTCAAGAGATAGTGCGGATTCTTTATCAAGACAAACACTTCACACAATTGGCCTTAGTTGGTCTTTGTTTTAACCAAAACATCACAACTTACCAATTTCAAATGTACAAGAGTAGGACACTTTTACTCTTACATTTGACAAGTGTTTTAAACCTTTCTTTAAGATATGTCACTCAAGTTACAATCTTGGAGTATGACTCTAAGAATTGTTTTGGAACGAAGTATGACTCATCTTCCTGATCTAACCATTTCAACAATTCATGACTCCTCTTCTTAGTCATAAGAATGCACTAAGATGACCTTTAGAGGACTAATTGTGATATGATTTCTAAATCATTAAGATGATCACAAACATGATACTAAAGTACTCTCCCATCTTTTCAGATTTGAGAAACTTTTATCTTTCTGCCTAATTTGATTCTTCCCATTCGTTCTGCCATACATTGAGACTTTTCCAATGTTTCAAAATTATACTTAAACTTGTAAGTATAACCATATTTACTAAACTTTAGTAAATCAAATAGTCTTAACGAGCTTTGTGGTGGACATGAACAGTGCACAAGAATGTGCACTCGATCCCTTTAGTCCTTCACTTGACTCATACATCCATGTGAACAAGTAATTAGTCTTGATTTTCCAATGCTTGAAAGTTCTCATTCATCATACTATTCAACTTGCATGATTCCAAGTTTCGGTCCAATTGAAACTTGGGTGATGAGGAACTTTCCTGATTTGGTAAATTTAGACACTACCACAAATGAAAGAATCAAATCCATTTTCCAATATTGCTGTCAGTGGATTCATATACGCAACAATTTTCCACAAATGCCATTGTAAGGATACTTCAAATAAATAAAATTAATCAATTTTCTTTTATTTTAAAACTTTGCGGAAAAACTTATCCTTACAATCCACATGGAAAATTGTTGTTATCTATTCCTTAGCAATATATCATAACTTCTTAAGCAACTGCTCAAAATTCTGATGCGATCGAAATCCACCTTCGCGATCAGAATCAGCATATACTTCCTTTAAGATTTCTCTCTATTATTTGATTCTTAAAACATCAACATGTGACCCAGTCACATCATGTAATGAGGATCTCAGAATAGAACTTAACAGAGTTAGATAATGGGCTCCACCTGATGTAGAGTCAAACTTATTGACTTTAACATCCTTAGGTAAATTTGGCAGCTTTGCAATCAACGCCCATTCCTTTGGCAAAATAAACATATAGACCCTTTGGTAATGGGACTATCTCAGACTTAGCCTTTCTCTTTACCATTTGGTCAACCGGGTTGACTATGGCCAATTCCTTTCCATTGGGAAGAGAATGCTTTTTCTGGATTTCCAGTGTCACCATTGTCACTGTCCATAAAGTTTTTGGGAAGTTGATCTTCTAATCAAATTTGCTTTACTATCGTTCCAAATCATTGCTGATTCAGCAGCACCAAGCAAATAGATATGATCATTAAGGTTCATGTCATAGTCTGTTTCATAGTAGTCCCAAAGGAGCTCACTATGTGACTTAGAAAGTGATTGAACATCCAACTTTCTCAAGACTTTGACACCCAACTCTCCCGGCTTGTCAATATGTGACTTCATCTCTAAGATGTGATCACACATAGACCTTGCTTGCCATTAGGGCTTGAGTGACCTTGAACTTGTGGGTTAGGGAGAATAATTGGAGGAGGTGGAGGAAGAGAAGTATGACTTCCATGAGCCAAACTCGGGAAGTCATATTCATTAGGAAAGCTTGGTTTGGGAAGATCATTGTTGTCTAAACCAGACATCAACAATGGGAGAAATTCATGTAAAGTTGATTTAAGTCCTTAATATAACACCCAATATGATATATTAAGGCTAGGACCCAACAAACTATTTTATAACTTGGAAGAGGGATGCCGTAATCCAAGCTATAAAATATTTGAAGGTAGGTGAATGACGATTCACCAATTTCCACCAAGATAAACGAAATGTATTATTAGGTTTTAATTGGTTTTGAAACTCCTAGATTCTTTTGAGATTCATTGACCTTTTCAATGGCATGTTTCAATCTCGAGTGTGCCCTTCAGGTTTTGTGACTGGGATGCCGAGGATCACAAAACAAGGTGTGAAGTAACCATGCAAATATACTTGGTACCCTTAATATTTACCCCTCAATCGATGTGCCGGTTAACCACACATGCTCCAACGATACTATGATAAACATTAAGTTACCCTTTGCCTACCGTGTTAAGTCCAGGTTAGTGTGCCGGTTAACCACACACGCTCCACTAACAGCTTAAACAAAGTGCAAAGTGTAATTTCATGGATTAGCACCTTATTCACATTTTCCTAAGTAACTAAGATTGGGAATTTATAAGTGTTTAGTTACTTAGTATTTATCATTATACTTATAATGAAGGGAGAATTATAGTCCTTGTTCTACCTGTTCGGCTAACGACCCTCCACCGGTCAAGGAAGCGGTGAGTGAGAGTGGACACCCATTAAACTGCCATTTTATAGGCAGTAACCTTGTACCCCCCTTATAGACCGGCTTCGTGAATGAGGCCTACTAATGGTAAGACGACTTGCTGTTATACATATAATATATTAAACTTTTAATATTATAATAGTATAAGGGTGTATTTTAGACATTTAAAATACTTGGTGGTTTAATCTATTAATTAAACCAGACTTTTAATTTAATTAAACTCAAACCATATATTTATGGATTAATAATACTCTTTTAATTAAACGCTTTAATTAACTATTAATAAAGTCCATAAGAGTTAATTTGAACTATTCAACAAAACATCATAATTCCAATTATTAAACTCAAAATTAAAACCATTTAATTAATTGTTTAAGTTATGAACCCAAGAGTTTTAGAATTCAATTCTTTTTTTTCATAAAAAACTTTTCTCAAATTCCAAAACTTGAGGGCAAGTTTTGTAATTCTTGAAAACCTTTGGATTCCATAATTTATGGAATTAATGGTGTTTTATGATGAAACTTTCCATGTTCCATAACTTAAGAACAAGTTATGGAATTCTTTAAAACATTAACACCAAATTTTGTAACTCCATAAAAACTTTGAATCAATTTTTTTTTTTAAAAAACTTTCATATCCATAACTTATGGAAGTTTCAAAAACCCTTAAGATCACAACTTTAAAAAAAACTTTTGAGCTCCAAAATTTTATGACAAAATATGTAACTCCTTAAAACATTTAGATCAAACTTTTAAAACTAATAAAATAATCATATCATTTTATCTTTTACTAAATTTGACCTAATTCAACTCATATAACAAATGATTCAAATTTTACAAATAATTCGTTTTTCACAAAACAAGTAATTATCTTAAAATTTGACAAACGTCATGTTTTTTTTTTCCTTTTTTTTTTTCAACTTGAAATTAAAACATTTGCATCAATATAACAGAAAACAACGCATGGCTCTGATACCACTGTAGGGATTTGAGCATTCTAACACTCCTATGGTGTACATGCAACCCTATAAACCTTGGATCTATGTTTTCTCTATTATACAAGAAAATATTGACTATTCCAAGGTTTCATCCTAACTAGCATATTATGAAGCACCTATACTACAAAGTTCTAGTTAGATGACATACCTTTTGATGTAGCTTGATGTCTTCAAGCTTTAAGAGCTTAGCCCCAATAGTGTGGAAGCCTCAAATGGAATCACAAATCACCAAAACACCTTGGAAGAACTTGAGAGAATATGTATGCACACTAAAATCGGTCCACTCTTATTTTCACACACTTGTGCCAATTTTGTGAGCCAAGGACCCCTTTATATATTATGGAGGATTAGGGTTACATCCATGTAAACCCTAATACCCATGACCTTTCATTTACATAGGATCCATGGGTTAAAAGCTCCATGGACCATCCATGAAAGCTTAGCCCAACCTAAATGAACTTGGCCCATTCCATATATATAAGAGTCCATATTTAATTAGTTCTTTTTGATCACTTAATTAATTCTAAATTAATTCTTGATCAATACTAATTAAATAATATGATTCCATATTAATATATTAGAACTTATAATATATTAATATAAATCATAAATATACTATTCTCAAAAGACTATCCATATAAATTGTGCCAGTGAAGTGCAACCCAAATGGACCATGCCGGGTCGGGTCAAGTACATACCAAATATAGTTATGGACTTAGACATTAATCCAAACTGTCATGAGGTGGAAGTAGATATCATATTATTCAAATTCTCCACAGTCGGTCATATGTTGGAAGTAGATATGAATCAAGACTGTCATGAGGTGGCTTATAGATGTCTAAGATGTTGGACATAGAAAAGTGTTGCTACAACACTCATGAGTGCTCATAAGTTCTGAGTATTGGATTCAACCCACGCTCGCTGGTATCACTTCATGGAATTTATCTCGAGTGATCGCGAGACGGTAATGTCATATAAGTCTTCAAACCTAGAGATATGACTTGTTGCCTATGATTTGGTTATACACTGATTGTACGAAAACGCATTGGTAACTCGATGTTATAAAATGTGCCTTTGTGTATGATTCAACAAGTAGTAGAACAAGCATATGAGTCGAAGTTTATCTGTTCCTTCTTGGATTAGAAGCGATATCTGGGCCCCTCGATGATTTTGTGTTGACCCATGTACCGGGCCCGGTCAGAACTAAGTTGATGTGTTCAATTAAATTCTATGTCAAACAAATCGGAAATCGGGAAACAAACTGCTGGACAATAAGTAAGACATTGTTCCATGTATTTGTCCGGCTGATATCTAGAACAGAGGATTATATGATCACTTATCTTAAATGGTGTATCATCATCATCTCAGTTCCGAGAGACCTTGAAAGAGCTACGATTGCTGATCGGTTCCTGAGTCATACTTGCAGTTGTAGTTATTAGACTTATCCAAGTGGGAGACTGTTGGATAAGGTGTTTAAGTCCATAACTATTTCTGGTATGTACTTGACCCGGTTTGGCATGGTCCATTTGGGTTGCATGACATCATGCATTTGGATAGACTAAAATGAGAGAAATAACACTTATGGTTTATTAATATATTATAAGTTCTAATATAATAATAATATTATTATTTAATTAGTATTGATCAAGAATTAATTTGAAATTAATTAAGTGATCAAAAGGAGACTAATTAAATATATGGGTTGATTGTGTAAATCATCCATACTTGTATAGTGGGCTAATGCTCCATGGATTATAGAGTTGGGCTAAAACCCATAGGATGCTCCATGGTGTTTTTGAACCCATGGATCCAAGAAATGAAAAGCCATGACAATTAGGGTTTACATGGTGTAACCCTAAATGTAACACACTATATAAGCATCACTTTGTTCACCAAAATCGGCCACTAAGTAAGAATTGTGAGGGCTAGCCGATATCTAAGTGTTCTTCATTTCTCTCTAAGTTATTCCAAGTGCATTTGGTGTTGTGTGAGACATTTGAGGCATCACACTTGAGGTGCTAGGCTCACAAGGTTCTCAAGGAATCCAAACTACTACAAGGTATGTTTTCTTACTTACTTTTATGTTTAAAAGTTCCCCATGTATGCTAGATAGGTTATGAACCTTGGAAATACAATTTTGCATGTATCATAGTAAAAACATAGATCCAAGGTTTCTAGGGTTGCATGTAGACCATAGGAGTGTTAGAATGCTCAAAACCCTTCAGAAAAGTGTCGAACGCCGTCATGTTGGTTGGAAGCTGGGGAAAAGCAGTTTATGGGACCTGAAATAGTCCATCAGACTGCTGAAAAGTTGAAATTGATTAGGGAAAGGATGTTAGCTGCTCAAGATCGTCAAAAGAGCTATACTGATAAGAAAAGACAACCGATAACATTCGAAGTTGGAGATTCGGTTTTACTTAAAGTCTCGTCGTGGAAGGGACTTATAAGATTTGGTAAAAGGGGAAAGTTAAGTCCAAGGTTTATTGGACCGTTTAAAGTTCTTCAGAGGATCGGGAATCAAGCTTACAAGCTAGAATTACCAGAAGAACTAGATGGTATTCATAACACCTTCCATGTGTGTTATTTGAGGAAGTTCACGGGAGATGTACCCGACAAAATTCCAATTTCTGAATTAAGGTTGGATGAAAACAAGAGGTTAATTGAAGAACCAGAGGCAATCGTTGACCGTAAGACTAAGAAGTTGCGACGTAAGATGGTCGATTTAGTGCTTGTGCAATGGAAACATACGAATGGGTCAAATCTCACCTGGGAAACGGAGAGTGATATGATGAGTCGCTATCCGAATTTGTTTGATGATGTGTGATTCCGGAGACGGAATCATCCTAAGGGGGAGAGAATTGTAACGCCCGTGTTTCTAGGATAGGCATTAATGATGATGTAATAGTCTAGGTCAACCTTTGTAACTCATTTTGAAGAAATAAAGAGGAATTATGTGATTATTATGTGAATTATGTGTTTTATGCTTAATTATTAGGATTTAATTAATTAAGAATAAAAATAAGCATCGAAAATATTTATTAGATAAACCCAATATCTATGAAGTATTTGTAGTGGCCGTGACAAGGATTTCAGATATATAAAGAATACCGAAATCCGAGTTATAACGAAGAAGTTATGACTTGTCGAAGTTCTGCGACAAAACCGGCACGACGCCGAATGACGTAAAAAGTGAGTTTTTGGATAAACTACTTTTTAGTCTTAATAATATAAATAAAAGTCGTAGTGTTCGTTAAACCAAGAGCGTGCATAAAAAGAACGCCCAAATCTGACTTCGTATGAGGAAGTTATGATTTTTCTAAGTTTCAGCTTAGCAGTAGACAGCTGAAAACTCGAAGTTTAGATCGAGTGATTTTTAGCCGACACAACCTAAACTAGAATCGAAGGTCTCGTCAATAGTAGTACAACGCTAAAAAGATAGACGAAAACGGATGTCGGATGAAGAAGTTATGGATTTTTAACGGATTTTCCTGTCCCGGTCTTTTAATAATAGCAATATTAAAAATAAAGTCAAAATTAGCCGACGGAGTTTAAACGAAAGTTGTAGAGCATAATTTTACCTACGCGTGCATATAAATAACGTCAAAAACGGAGCCCGTATGCAAAAGTTATGGATTTTAGAAATTTGGGACACAAAATTCGAGAAAAATGGTAAAACCGAGGAATTTCGCATGGCTCAACTTCGGCCACGTCACCTCGCATGCGAGCTGCCCAGTGTCCGACCCGATGAATCATCTGATGCGCGTTCCAACCGAAATCCAACGCGTGTCGCATCCGTGGAGGCGTCCGAAGCGAGCCACGTCGCCCTTCCCTTGCGAGCCTCCCCGTATCCGAAGCAGGTGAGTCATCCGAAGCGCGGCCCAATCCGAGACCGACGCGTGTCTCCGTTCGATGCACGCCACCTACCTCGCCTCACTACTTCTGTGTGTTTCACTTTCGGCCGTAGATCCTCGCCTCACACCCTATTTAAAGGGGGGTGCGAACCCTCCCGGCTAATGTTAGAAATTCTCTCATTTTTCACCCTTACACCCTCTTTTAAGCTATTTAGCATCCCCCGAAGCCCCGAGATCCTACCCAACACCCGAAACATGTTCCGGAGTGCCCGAAGAGCTTGAGAAATTTATCTTTTCGGTTTGAAGCCCAACCCTCGCGAGGCCCGGTTTTTCAATGAAAACTCCCGATTTCATCGGAAACGATTGTTTTAGGAAACGAAGTGCTGCCCAATTATCGTTAAATCAAGTGAGTGTGTAGTCACTTTCATCTCACACATAGATATGAATTATTTTCTATAAAATACATGCTATGTGTAATTATATTGATTGTTTATTTGAGATGATTGTTGAATAGATGTTTTATACAAGTTTTAAACTGTATATGTATTTTTATCTACAAATATGTTGGGTAAAACATGGGCAGACGAAATAGTTGATGTGTGTTAAAATGATGAGAGCCCCGATGTTGTTGTTGTAGTCATCTAGCGGAGTATAGATGACGACCACAGACCTTTCTAGACAGTCCAGTGGAACGCTAGTAGGTTCGCAACCTGTAGGTGTTGGTGAACTATATGTTCATTGGTGTACTGCATCCCCCTCATGGTTGCCTACTTGACATAAATTGCAGAGGAATACCTAAAGCAGTGTTGTCACCCCGATGAAAATCCTTAGACTAGGTCCCTCATGTTAGGTGTTTAGGGACGTAAAGTGAGGTTAACGGGAATGGGTAATTAGGGTTATTGTTGGTTGATGAAATTAATAAATTTATTTTTGGTTGATGAATAAAATAAATTTATTATTATTTTTGGGTTGAAAACCTTATATGCTCACCAGTCTCCCAAGCCTGACCCACTCATCTTTTTATATTACATGTAGTGGACCCCGAGCATAGTCGAATGATGATGAGAGATTTTTGAATTATAGGTCAGTAGTTGTAAATAACTGTTGTAAGGCTTATAATGTACTGTTTATGCTTTTGATCTGTATCAGAACATGACATCCCAAGGTTTTGATATAAAATGAAAATATATATTTCTTTAAGAAATGTTTTGATAAATTTTTATCATGTTTTGTTTTGGGGACAACTTCCGCAACATCTTTTAAAAAGATAACTCTGATTTTATTTTAAAAGCATAAATTAAATCGGTCTTTTCTGGCCGAGAAATTTGGGGATGTCACAGATTTCCATACCATTGTCTAATAAATATCCATACTAATCTCATGTTTTAATGCAACCATCACATATCATCCTCTCTCCTCTCTTTCTCTCTTCTCATTCATGGCCTAGAGCCATTCTCCCTCATGAAGATCATTCAAGCTCCATTTCACTTCTAATCCTTCAAGAAAATCCCCCATTTCCTTCCATAAACCCGTGAGTGGGTGTGTGTGCTCAAGAAGGTCCCTTCAACTCACATAGTAGGTAAGATACTTCACTTTTAACATGGATAAATCCATCTTATGTTTTGATCTTTATCAAAACATCACAAATCTTGTGTTTATACTCCTAGAGTCATCATATTTTCGAGGATCCTCTCCAGAAGACTTCTAGGGCCGAGATCCTTCTCAATCTTCATCCAAGACCAAAAAAAACTACCCAAAGTGAGTTCATACCCCCTATTTTCGGTTTTTACTATGTTTTGGGGGAGAATACAAGTTGTTTTGTGTAGATCTATGTGTATATGCATGATTATGTGTGTTTTTCATGTTATTTGTTGTGTTATGTGTTTAACTTTTGGATCTTTACTTGAACATGAAGTTTATCACTTATATCTTCATAAAAATCATGAGAAAAGTATGTGTTGTCTTATATATTACATGTAAACTTGTAGATCTGAGATTTTACACTCAAAATAGCAAAAACAAGTGTTGTGTTCAAACATCTATAACCTAAACTCAAAAATCAGCTTTTAACAGAAACGTTTTGGACTAATTACGGGCTGTTTTGACCACCTTAATTATAATATTTTTCAAAACTGTTTTACATGAAACAATTTCAGGTTTGTACCTTTAAAATGACTACTCTCACGCGTTCATACGATTTTTCTACAAATTTTGGAGATTTTTACAAAACTGTCTATCATTTTAGGAATGATTTCGGACCAGTCTGTAAAGATGAATATTTTCACACTGTTTTGAGGCCATTAAAAATCTTAATAAAAATTATGAACAAAGTACACTCATTTTCCAAACTCTCAGAGTTTACGGATCCGAATTTCGACTTACGATGATTTTTCTATAATTTTTCTAAAAACAGGGACAAAGAGGTCAAAAACAAGGAAATTATTTTTATCATGCTAAAAGCTCTTATACTTGTGTTAAATGCAAGTTTTGTTCTTAAAAGGGGCCTAAAATGTCATTTTTACAAAAAGTGGGACTTTTATGTCATTTTGGTAAATAATAGAGCTAAAACTAGCAAAATAATAACAAACGGGCTAATTAGGTCATTATCATGTTTATTGGGCCTTAGTGACCCATTTATATGCTTGATAGGTCCTGAATACTCTTTACATGTTTATTGGGCCGTGATGACCCATTTACATGCTCGACGGACCTTGGATACTCCTTGCGTGCTTATTGGGCCTGCAAATATCTTACATGTGAAATGGGCCTTAGTTGTCCTTTTACATATATTTATTGGGCCCGGGTTATATAAACTCATTCTTTACGAGCCTTGAAATGGTTTACATGCTTAGTGAGCCTTAGTTGTTCACTTACATGTTCATTGGGCCTGGAGTGTGCTTTATATGTTTTCTTTTCGCGTAAATTCCAATTAAGGATCTAGTGAGACGTGTCGGTTGACACCTATTGAGTGTACGACCGTAGCCTGTAGTTATAACCATAGTCTTTTGGAGGGAGAGCGGGGATTTGTGTATAGATCTATACGGGGGCGACACCCCACACCTTACCTATTCGCTACAGTTAGACTAGACCAGTCTAGGGTGACAAAAACCTTATTCTATTCCGTCGGCGTCCATAAACGCCAAGACAGGCGAAATTGTCATTACCTAGCATGGTTATAACGACTCACTTAGAAGAATTAACGTTATAAAATTTACGGGAAAACCATTCTCTTTTCTCTTTGGATTACTCGGTGACTTACTTGCGCCGGTGCTCAACCTAGGGGGTTGTTATACAAGCATTCTCTTTCACAGACAACATCGGGTTGTCTGGGGGCATTCTTTTTACATTTTCTTCATTCTCTTTTTGCATACTAGTAAACATTAACACACATGCATTAATACAAGATCGGACACAAACATACTAAATTGTTTTCAGAAAATATAGGATTTTCTGGTGGTTACAAAGTTATACAAATCATTTTTCTCAAACTTGCTTATGAACTCACCAACATTTTTATGTTGGCCTTTTTAAACTAACTTGTATTCTCAGGAAACCGTTGAGCAGGCTGAGCTAAAAGAATTCATGGATATTTTGTCATATTTTGTTTCATCATACTTTAACTATTTTGGCATGTAATATTGAAATACAATACTTGATGTAAACTATGAATGTTGTTATATTACATGTGTGATGATGATGATGTTATGTTTCAATTATATACTCTGTGATGATACTACAAAAATGAAGTCACATCAATGCCCCCGGACGTTTCCACCGTCTGGTTTGGGGGTGTGACAGATTGGTATCAGAGCATTGTTTGGCATATCTAATCAAACAAGATATGCAACTATAAATACAATGGGACTAAAACACTCTAAATAAAGAACATACCTAGGTGTGCGTTAATACTATAACCATAAAGTCTCTAGAGGAAATTGAACATTGTGGTCAAACCGGGACAGTTATGTAGTCGTATTGGGGGTAAATATAGACTGATCAACTATATTTATTCAAAATACGACCAACATGTGGTTGGGGGTGATCATGTTGGGAAATGAATCTTGAAACTTACCTCGTGTCCAAAAAGCTCTAAGGAACTCAAACCTAAACAATTAAAATACTATGGGAGTATTTGAAATGTTGTCTACATACACTCTCCTCACACACTTCTCACCCCTCTGTTTCTCGCGTGATCATCATGGAAGAATTTCAACAAGGTGTCCTTTAATATCAGACCCTGGTGGCCAATAGGCTAATCGAGGGAGAATCTGGTTTGGTTCAAGGAGCAGATCCAGGTTTAGGACCTGAGGAGTATGTGGAGACAGACTACGAATACGAGAAATCCGATGAGGAGATGGAAGATGATGTGAACAGTGAGGAAGTCCCTAGCGAGCCTCACTCTTCAGAGATGATACAGGACCATCCCGCAACACCAGAGGATTTCATCGACCGTGTAACACCCCGAATTTAGAAGGTCAAGAAAGGAAAGGAAAAACCCCAAGTCAAGAGGTCTACTCGTCGAGTCCAGGGAGGAACTCGACGAGTAGGAGCGAGTTCCGTGTCGCGGATTAAGTCGCCGACTCGGCGAGTCGGGGGACTGACTCGGCGAGTCTGGTCTGGGTTGGGAAACCCTAATTTCGGGACTTGGTGCCCTATTTAAGCATCATATTCTCATTCCTTCAGCCTCATCTTCAGGCACCAGACCCCAAACCCTTACCCACGAAACCCTAGTGCAACTTATGTGTGTTTGAGCCACTTTGTGTGAATTGTGTACTCTTGAAGAGGAAGAAGGAGAAGAAAGAAGTTGGAGGTTTAAGAAGGAGGAAGTAGTTCCAGAAGATACACTCCTTTGGCTGCATTTATTGGTATTTAAGTCTTCATCTTAACTTCTAGTTTGTTTGATCTCTTTATAGCACCTTTTTATGAAGTTTATGGACCAAGAATGATTACTTGTGGGATTTGGACGTCCCCAAGCAAGATCCTTTCAGATCTGGGAGTATTTAGAGTAGTTAAGGCATAAAGGTGGAAGCTTTATGCCATTAGAACTCCCCATGCAAAGTTTAAGAGGTTGTTATGGCCTTTTGAGCAAAAAGGACCATGCATGGATGCAAAGGTAGTAGCTTTGCGTGTTATTCCGACCCTAGGAGGTTAGATCTGGGGCTTGGACGCCTTGTGCTTGACTGAAATCGTCTGAATAGAATTGGACATAGAGGGACTCGGCGAGTCAGGCCATTTTCTTTCCCCAAAACCCTTCTGTTAAGGGTATGAGTTGATTTGGTAAGGAACTCAGCCAGTCTGGGTCCATAGTGGACATGAAGTTCATCGTACTCGACGAGTTCAAGGAGGAACTCGGCGAGTCCAAGGCAATCTCCCAACCCATGAAGATGGACTCGACGAGTTGTTCATACAACTCGGCGAGTCACAGTCTGGACACGTTCATATGAGGAAGATGAACTCGACGAGTTCAAGGATGAACTCGGCGAGTCGGTTGAAGATGGTCCCGATTGTATGGTTGAAGGAGGACCCGTCGAGTTCTTGCTAGACTCGACGAGTAGGGTCAACTGGAGGTTGACTTTGACCGTTGACTTTGACCAAGTTTGACCAGGGTTGACTTTTGGATTATTTTGGTCTAAATGTTATTTTGGGTATTGATAGTTCGGGAAGCCGAAGGGTCAGCAGTTCAGAAGTTGCCGGTTAGCAGTCAGAAGTGTTCAGCTAGTCTTCAGTTGTGCGAGGTGAGTCTCCTCATTGTGTTCATGGGTCTACGGTCACAATGCCGGCCCATTATGTTTGTGTATAATAGGAAGACCCGGGGGTTAGTCCTAGGCATTTTATGATATGTGTTGGGCGAGGCCCGAGGAATGTTAGTATGCCAGTTGTAGTTGTGATTCTTGCATGTGTCAGTGTTTATAGGTTCCGGACCAAGGTCCGATGCCGGGGCAAGCCCGAGGAAGGTTTATATGTCGCTTGATAGATTATACTTGTTGTCTTTGTGATACTTGTATGTGCCTGGTAGGGAGGGGAGTTCGGGCGAGGTCCCGTATCTCTTCACTAGCCGAGTATGGACGGGGTTCCGTATCTTATTAGTAGCAGAGCAGGGGCAAGCCCCAAGTTAGGAGGGAGGTGAGTGTGGGTGGGGGCCCGTATCTCACTATCAGCAGGAGTGTGGACGGGGTTCCATGACTCACCAGTAGCAGGGCAAGGGCGAGGCCGAAGTTAGGCGAGGCCTTAGATCAGGAGTATAGTAGAGTATGTTTAGCTTATTTTTTGTGTTGTGTTATATGCTTAGCGGGCAGGGCCCAGAGGGAGGCGGGGCCTAAGAGAACAGATCTGTATACCGAGCGGGGCTCGATGCCCAGCGAGGCTTGATGCCGGGCGGGGCCCAATGCCGGAGTTAGTCCGATGCCGGGCAAGTCCCAATGCAGCGGGCGGGGGCCCAGTATGTGGTTATGTATGCGGTATGTGGTAGGTTGGGGAACTCACTAAGCTTCGTGCTTACGGTTTTCAGTTTTGGTTTCAGGTTCTTCTGGTAGCGGAGGGAAGAGCTCAGGATGATCGCATGGCACACACCAAGAAGTTTACCCTGGGATATTTACTCTGATAAAATGAACAAGTGTTTTGAAAAGATACTTTGATTTGTAGTATATAACCCTTTTAGTATGTTTGAAATAATTTAATACTATGATTTAGTAATGCTTTACAAAGAAATTTTTGGTCATGATTTTTGGGACGTTACAAGTTGGCATCAGAGCCTTGGTTTGAGGGATTCAGATACATCCAAACTAAGGAATTGGTATAGAAATTTTCAAAAAGAACAATTGATTTTGTTAGAAGGATTTTGAGGAAAGAAAAGAGTTTTAGAAAAAGCGTAAAGAAATTTCAAAAAGAAAAGAACTTTGAAAAGAGAAAAGGGTGTGGTGCATGCAATCAGTCGAGCTCAAGTAAGTACCCCAAATTACCCATACAAGTTTATGTTATGTTATGATATGAGTATGAGAACTGCATGCTAGATTAGGACAAAGGATCTAGGATGATGCCTTATGTGCCTGTTATATGTGAATGAGCTTTATGAATTGCATGCTAGTATAGATTCCTGTGTAGGAATAGATCAGTTGATTGGATTATGTGGTTGGTTTTCCCATTGTCTGAATGTTGCTTGCTTTGTGCTTTATGGGACTCTTGGTAATGTGAGCTAGCTATTAAGTGAATATGCTAAGTCATATGTGGCACGGGCTGGATAATCTCAGAGTGATAGATTTGACCCTATTGCGCAGCTCTTGTCTGAGTCCAACCGTTCTAGGGATGAGTCTTTTACTCGAAGGATTATCTGATCTCTGCTGCATGTGGCTATATTCAGGAGATAGCTAGTTGACATTACTGGGAAGGCCTTCAGCAGCTGAGGACGGAGTGAGTTGGAGGATACCCTAGGGCAAGCCTAGGATGAGATTAGTGCTGAGAGCAGTGTTAGTAGAAGGGACTTGGTGGAGTTGAGGCAATTCTTGAGGAAAGTACGGATAGACGTGGAAGGTAGTATGGGCCCGTACTACTGAAAGAAGAGGATCCATACTCGATTCAAGAAGGGCCAAGATGAGACCAGGAAGCTTGTAGTGCGTGTGTGATCCCTCGTCAATAAGGAATATTCTGATGGTTGTTATGGCATGTTTTCAGCATGGTGACGTTACGTGAGAGACTAGTGGGCGGATCAGGCGCCAGAGAGGGATCCGGATTAGGTTCAGGAGCCGAGCAGCTCGATGAGCGGATGAGGGAGTTTATTTCAGCTGAGGTTACACACAGTATTCTAGACCAGACTCCTGTAATCTTTGGTTCGATCAAGGAGGGTATTTTGGAGTTTCTGAATGAGAAGCTGGGAGTTTTTCGTATTGAGATAATAGCCATGATGGGGGCGCGTTAGCTGAAATTCCAAGAGTTCAGAGCTTGTGGAGCTCCGGATTATCATGGGGCTAAGGACCCCATTGCAAGCAGCAGGTGGTTGGCCGATGTTGCCAACGCTTTTCGTACAAGCCGGTGTCCCGAGGGGACAAGGTCAGACTCGCCTCCTGTCTTCTGAAGGACAGAGCACGGGATTGGTGGGAGGAGGTTGGTTATGCCATTGGTGATAATGCAGCATTAGACGCGATGACATGGAGTGATTTCTCGGCCTGATTTAGGACCGAGTTTGCACCAGTGATTGAGGTGAAACAGTTAGCACGGGAGTTCCAGGACCTTCAGCAGACGACTGAGACTGTGGCAGAGATCACCGCCAATTTTAGGGAGAGGGCTCTTCTTGTTCCACAGTATGTGGCGAACGAGGAGATGAACAAGGCCCGATATCACGAGATGCTGAGGAGTGACATCAGGCAGTTTGTGAACAAGTCCAGCTGCAAGACGCTGGAGGATATGATTGTTATGCCAGGGAAAAGGAGATCGATTTGGAGACAGAGAGGAAGAGGAAGCCGGATGAGATTCAGACAGCCACAGGCTCAGGCAAGAGGCCCAAGGGGCCATATGCGAGATCGAGGGATTATTAGGGCCGCAGTCGTTGTGGCAAGTGTGGCAGGATACACGTGGGAGCGTGCAGGAGTTGTAGTGGTGATGATTCTGGCTGCTTCAAGTGCGGCCGGACTGGTCATTTTAGCAGGGAGTGTACTGCTACCACCACACAGGGATCAGATCTGATATGTTTCCATTACAGTCAGCGGGGCCACAAGAAGGCCCAGTGTCCGAGTTTGCTTTCAGCAGGACAGGTGATAGCACCTGTCCCTGCGACGTTGAGGATCACCGATGGCCGTCTGGGCCGAGCAGAGGCGCCTACGGCGAGGAGCAGGGCTTTTCAGTTGTCTACAGTGGAGACTCGGGCAGCACCGGATGTTGGAGGTGCGTATCTTTTGTTTTCCTGTCAACTCTTATTCATGATTATATTGTTATGGTACTGCATCAATGTTAGTAGGTATATATATATATATATATATATATATATATATATATATATATATTGAAGTATTATATTACCTGCTTGTGATTGAGTTACATGCCATCTGCATGCCATGGATGATAGAGTAGTAGTTTGGTGATGTTTCCCTTTAGAGCAGGTTCTCAGGATGCAGTCACCGTAGCAAGTGTGATTGGGACTTGGAAGGTGCTCTGTTAGTTGGCAAGATTGGTTCAGATCTGGTAAAGGGTTAGTTGGAGCGCCAGCAGAGGTTAGCGTTGGTTGACAGCAGGTCGACCCTTTAGATGATAGGAAGGATTAAGAATCCTTTTCAAGCAGTGAGCTGTAAGGAATTAGCAGGATCAAAGTGGGGGAGAACCCTCCAAGTATTCAGGAGCAGTTGCATGCTAAACCTGTGTCACAACTAGCATTTTTAGCTAGGAAATTCTATTCTCATGTAATCATTCAACTATGGGTTGAAAACCCTAGAAATCCAGGTTCAAGTTCATTATGGACTAGGACTTTCTTATTGGGCCTGATGGGCCAATAAGCATTCAATTCGACTATTTTGGGCTTAGAAACCCTATTTGGATTCTAAATAGACCCAAATCATAAATCAATAACATTTTGGACCATTTGGGCCTAGAATGATTCATTCTAACCCTAATGGGCCCTATTGGGCCACAAATGTATTAATTAGCCCTAATAGACCATAAACCCATTCCTTTATACCATAATGGGACGTGAACCCCCTTAAGAGCCCAATGGACCGAAAAATATTATTGGGCCTAGGAAATTCGAACAAAGCCAAGAAATTGAGCCCAACACCATTTTTCCTTCATTCCATAGGGCCCATTCTCGGCCCATAGATAAAAAAATATAATAAAAGCCATAAAAGGGGATGAATTAGAATGGTGACAACACATAATTATCTAGCAAACATCTAGATAATCACATGTATCAATGAGATTATTACCCTCCATGCCAAACTTTCCCTCCCTCTCTTCTTATCCTCTCGGCCGAACCCTCCATCATACCACCTCCATAACTTTCTTAAAAACACTCTCAAACACACTCTAGAACTCTTCCTTCTTCCATCAAAAAAAATTCGAGATTTGTGGGTGCTTTCAAGAGGTTCTTCATCAAGGTTCATCACATTTGGTAAGTTTTGGTTAGACCTCATAGTTTTAACTCCAAGTTACACCTTAAATCTCTTCTTAACCCACATTACTTCATGATCCATACTCTAGCACTTCATAGAAATCGAGATCAACTCAAGGAAAGCTTGCTAGAGTCAAAACCTCCCTCTTTTCTTCACCAAACCGAGAACAAACAAGCAAGGTGAGTTCATACCCCCTTGTTTTCGGTTTTACATGTTTTTGGGGGGAGAATACAAGTGTTTATGTGTAGATCTATGTATTTATGCATGTTGTGTGTGATTTTCTTGGTTATGTTGTGACTATGTGATAAAACTTGGTGAATCTCGAATACTCTAACAAAATGGGTGAGATTCATAAACTAAAACACTCTAAACATCATACTATAAGGATAAAAGTGTTATACATGCCTAAGATGTGAAAAACAAAACAAAAATCTTGTATAAGGATCATTTTTGACAAGTAAACAAAAGATTGGGATAATTTTTGTCACTTATGGTTTTGTAAGGATCAAAAGGGTCACATTTGTATAAAAATGAGTTTTTATAACAACTATACCTTCCAAAGGACCAAAAGTGTAATATTTTGTATTATGGACCATAGTTTGGGCCTTACGGCTTTTTGGGCCCAAATTGCGAAAATATAACTTTTCATGGACTAAAATGTTATTTGATCAAAACTTGAGTCAAAAAAATGAAAACTTACAAATTTAGGGGCTGAAAATGACACTTATTTCAAAATTGGGCCAAAAATGTTAATTTTATAAAAACTGGGCCGATAATGTCATTTTATTTAAATAAGGGCTGAAAATGTAATTTTCTACAAAAATGGGCTGAAAATGTCAATATATGTATTTTTGGGCCAAACCCGTCAATTACTAAACATTTGGGGCGAAAATATAAATTTTATAAATTTATGGGCTAAAATGTTTTTTTTAATTTAAATAGACCAAAAATGACATTTTATGTAAAATAAGCCTTTGAATGTTCAAATTAGTTCTTAAGGGACCTAAAATGTAATTTTGTAATAAATACGGGTTCAAAGTATAGAATTTTGACGTATTGAACTAAAAATATCATTATAACAAAACACTGGACTTTTTATAACATTATGGATAAATGTTTCGACTAAATGAACTATACCATCACAAACAAACGAAATACAACGGTACGACTATTGGGCCTAGTACTCACTATATATGCTTATTGGGCCTTCGTGATCCGTACGCATGTTTATTGGGCCCAATATAATCATTTCATGTCAATTGGGCCTTCGCGATCCAATTACATGCTTTATGAGCCTAAATTAGCCTTTACATGTTATTGGGCCTTAGTGGCCCATCTACATGCTAATTTAGCCTGGAATAATTCATCGTATGCTTAATGAGCTTTAATGTGTCCATTGCATACTCAACAAGCCTGGAAATAACTTACATGTCTAATGGGCCATAATTGTCTTTTCTTCATGTTTGTTGGGCCTTATCCTTTCACGTTCATGTATCATCTGGTGTTCGTAATTCTAAATACATATAACGTTATACATATTCATGTGGCAATAATTGAGATCTAGTGAGACTTGTCGGTTGACACCATTGAGTGTATGGCCGTAGCCTATAGTTATAATCAGAGTCTCCTGGAGGGAGAGCGAGAGTTTGTGTATAGATCTATATGGGGGTGACTCCCCGACACCTGAGTTGTTCGCTACAGTTAGACTAGGCCAGTCTAGGGTGACAAAACCTTGATCAAAATCCGACGTTTGGAAAAATGCCAAGACAGGCAAATCAGTCATTATCATGCATGGTTATAATGACTCATATAGAGATCCATTACCATCACGACATCACAGAAATCAAAACTCGTAAATCATATTGATACAAAACAAATCATACGATAATGCAAGGACCGCAACATTTTTATAAATAAGAAAATATCGGATTTTCTTGGGAAACACTATTATTCAATTACCTTCTACTTACCACAGAAAGAATACAAAGAAATTTGGACTGCATACTTATACATGTTTTTACTATGAAATTCACACATGCATCTATACTCCATTTTCACATCATTTTCCATACTTTTTACAGAAAATATCGGATTTTCTGGGTTTTACAAATAATACAAAGACTTTCATTCAAACCTGCTTATGAACTCACCAACATTATATATGTTGACCGTTTTCAAAATAACTTGTATTCTCAGGTAACCGTTAAGCAGGGGAACTTTCAAGTGTAGGAAATTTATTTTGTGTAATGTCAAATCATCCTACAATTAATATTTTGGGAACATGAAATCTAAGACAATGTACTTGATGTGAACAATACCGGTTGTA
Organism: Lactuca virosa; assembly: GCF_052849685.1. Taxonomy (NCBI): domain Eukaryota; kingdom Viridiplantae; phylum Streptophyta; class Magnoliopsida; order Asterales; family Asteraceae; genus Lactuca; species Lactuca virosa. The sequence goes on from NC_136429.1 coordinate 485,478,873, forward strand.
ATGTGTAATGTTTGGTGATGATTGTGTTATGTTTCATGTATATTCATTGTGATGATAATTCAATTGATAGTCACACGAGCCCCCGGACGATTCCGCCGTCTGGTTCGGGGGTGTGACAACCTGGAGGATTTAGTAACCTTCGAGAAGGAAAGGAAAGCAGTCCGAGGGGCGGCGTAGATAGAGGAGTGCATGACTTGGGAGTTTGAGAAACTTCCCAACGTTGAGATCGTATATTCATGTTAGCCGAGGACTGGTTTGGGAAACCAGGTCAGAGGATCGCCAGCAGGACTCGAGTGAGTCGGGATGTAGATTATGCGAATGACCGGCATGGGATGCTTTCGGATTAGTAGTCAGAGGCAGAGACAGCATGGAGAGTGTGGTAAGACTGTGGGTTAGCCGCAACATTTGTTAGTAGCCAGTCAGAGGAGTGTGGGCGAGGGCCCATATCTCCTAGTTAGAGGAGTTTGGGCGAGGCCCGTATCTCTGAATTAGCATGATAAGAATCAGGAAAGTATAGCAAGTTGAGATTAGAGGAGGAGTGGGCCTGCATAGCCCTGGATAGGTGAGACCTGTGGGAGAGGCCGCTCCGAAGTATAGTTTGGGTGAGACCCGTGGGCGAGGCCCGTGTTCTTATAGAAGAAGGTGGGACCTGGTAGAGACCTTAGGGTAAGGTAGGGGATCGAGGATCCTAGATCTTCTAGAGCCAGAGTGGCTAGGTTGGTAGAGCAGTTCAGGTAGTCGTAATATCTTCATAAGTCGCTGAGAGCGACTGAGGGAATGTTCTTGCGTTCGGTAACCGGTGGGGGACCGGTATTTCGGGTATTGGTAGATCAGTGGGGACAAGGGTGGTCTCGGTTCATCCGGAAGGCGGATGGGAGTCAGCAGGACTTCAGACAGAAATGATGAAAAAAGATTTTGGTGCATAGAGCAGTGAGCTGATTGGGAGATGCTAAGTTGCTCGCGGTGAGATTAAGTAATCTTAGAACAGTTGAATTGACTCTGTTGTGTAGCTCTCGTTGAGTCTTAACCATAGCAGAGAGGGATCTGCTACTCGAAGGATTATCTGATTTACACTGGGTGGAGTTTACGGCATTGGGGCTTCATATGTGGAATTATTCCTTGGGTATTGGTGTGAAGGTCGGCACTGGGAGTGGCCGGGATTGCAGTTTCAGCAGATGATATGTCCTTGATGGAGATTGGAAAGGTTTGTTGCTTGTGGAAAGTTGCCTCGGAAAGGCCAGTGACAGCGCAGGGTAAAGGGGGTGAGCCCCTTGGATGTCAAGAGTAAGCTCTCGGGAAGTACTAGAAGGATTACTGGTTGAGTAAGAGTGTTGTACTCGAAGCTTGGAGTGATTGGATCGTCTCAGGATGATATTCTCAAGGGTTGTTCCAAGCAGGCCAGGTATGTGGCGATTAGGAATGCTGGGAGTGGATGCGGGGTTATGAGCCGGAGCGGACTTTGAGGACGAAGTTTAGTTTAAGTGGGGGAGAGTTGTAACACCCCGAATTTAGAAGGTCAAGAAAGGAAAGGAAAAACCCCAAGTCAAGAGGTCTACTCGTCGAGTCCAGGGAGGAACTCGACGAGTAGGAGAGAGTTCCGTGTCGCGGATTAAGTCGCCGACTCGGCGAGTCGGGGGACTGACTCGGCGAGTCTGGTCTGTGATGGGAAACCCTAATTTCGGGACTTGGTGCCCTATTTAAGCATCATATTCTCATTCCCCCAGCCTCATCTTCAAGCACCAGACCCCAAACCCTTACCCACGAAACCCTAGTGCAACTTATGTGTGTTTGAGCCACTTTTGTGTGAATTATGTACTCTTGAAGAGGAAGAAGGAGAAGAAAGAAGTTGGAGGTTCAAGAAGGAGGAAGTAGTTCCAGAAGATACACTCCTTTGGCTGCATTTATTGGTAATCAAGTCTTCATCTTAACTTCTAGTTTGTTTGATCTCTTTATAGCACCTTTTTATGAAGTTTATGGACCAAGAATGATTACTTGTGGGATTTGGACGTCCCCAAGCAAGATCCTTTCAGATCTGGGAGTATTTAGAGTAGTTAAGGCATAAAGGTGGAAGCTTTATGCCATTAGAACTCCCCATGCAAAGTTTAAGAGGTTGTTATGGCCTTTTGAGCAAAAAGGACCATGCATGGATGCAAAGGTAGTAGCTTTGCGTGTTATTCCGACCCTAGGAGGTTAGATCTGGGGCTTGGACGCCTTGTGCTTGACTGAAATCGTCTGAATAGAATTGGACATAGAGGGACTCGGCGAGTCACTTGTGGGACTCGGCGAGTCAGGCCATTTTCTTTCCCAAAACCCTTCTGTTAAGGGTATGAGTTGAGTTGGTAAGGAACTCAGCCAGTCTGGGTCCATAGTGGACATGAAGTTCATCGTACTCGACGAGTTCAAGGAGGAACTCGGCGAGTCCAAGGCAATCTCCCAACCAATGAAGATGGACTCGACGAGTTGTTCATACAACTCGGCGAGTCACAGTCTGGACACGTTCATATGAGGAAGATGAACTCGACGAGTTCAAGGATGAACTCGGCGAGTCGGTTGAAGATGGTCCCGATTGTATGGTTGAAGGAGGACCCGTCGAGTTCTTGCTAGACTCGACGAGTAGGGTCAACTGGAGGTTGACTTTGACCGTTGACTTTGACCAAGTTTGACCAGGGTTGACTTTTGGATTATTGTGGTCTAAATGTTATTTTGGGTATTGATAGTTCGGGAAGCCGAAGGGTCAGCAGTTCAGAAGTTGCCGGTTAGCAGTCAGAAGTGTTCAGCTAGTCTTCAGTTGTGCGAGGTGAGTCTCCTCATTGTGTTCATGGGTCTACGGTCACAATGCCGGCCCATTATGTTTGTGTATAATAGGAAGACCCGGGGGTTAGTCCTAGGCATTTTATGATATGTGTTGGGCGAGGCCCGAGGAATGTTAGTATGCCAGTTGTAGTTGTGATTCTTGCATGTGTCAGTGTTTATAGGTTCCGGACCAAGGTCCGATGCCGGGGCAAGCCCGAGGAAGGTTTATATGTCGCTTGATAGATTATACTTGTTGTCTTTGTGATACTTGTATGTGCCTGGTAGGGAGGGGAGTTCGGGCGAGGTCCCGTATCTCTTCACTAGCCGAGTATGGACGGGGTTCCGTATCTCATTAGTAGCAGAGCAGGGGCGAGCCCCAAGTTAGGAGGGAGGTGAGTGTGGGTGGGGGCCCGTATCTCACTATCAGCAGGAGTGTGGACGGGGTTCCATGACTCACCAGTAGCAGGGCAAGGGCGAGGCCGAAGTTAGGCGAGGCCTTAGATCAGGAGTATAGTAGAGTATGTTTAGCTTATTTTTTATGTGTTGTGTTATATGCTTAGCGGGCGGGGCCCAGTAGCAGGGCAAGGGCGAGGCCGAAGTTAGGCGGGACTGACTCGAAGAGTCCGGCCTGGGTTGGGAAACCCTAATTTTGGGACTTGGTGCCCTATTTAAGCATCATATTCTCATTCCCTCAGCCTCATCTTCAGCCACCAGACCCCAAACCCTTACCCACGAAACCCTAGTGCATCTTATGTGTGTTTGAGCCACTTTTGTGTGAATTGTGTACTCTTGAAGAGGAAGAAGGGGAAGAAGGAAGTTGGAGGTTCAAGAAGGAGGAAGTAGATCCAGAAAATACACTCCTTTGGCTGCATTTCTTGGTAATCAAGTCTTAATCTTGACTTCTAGTTTGTTTGATCTCTTTATAGCCCCTTTTTATGAAGTTTATGGATCAAGAATGATTACTTGTGGGATTTAGACGTCCTCAAGCAAGATCCTTTCAGATCTGGGAGTATTTAGAGTAGTTGAGGCATAAAGGTGGAAGCTTTATGCCATTAGAACTCCCCATGCAAAGTTTAAGAGGTTGTTATGGCCTTTTGAGCAAAAACGGCCATGCATGGATGCAAAGGTAGTAGCTTTGCGTGTTATTCCGACCCTAGGAGGTTAGATCTGGGGCTTGGACGACTTGTGCTTGACTGAAATCGTCTGAATGGAATTGTACATAGAGGGACTCGGTGAGTCACTTGTGGGACTCGGCGAGTCATGCCATTTTCTTGCCCCAAAACCCTTCTGTTAAGGGTATGAGTTGAGTTGGTAAGGAACTCAGCCAGTCTGGGTTCATAGTGGACATGAAGTTCATCGTACTCGATGAGTTCAAGGAGGAACTCGGCGAGTCCAAGGCAATCTCCCAACCCATGAAGATGGACTCGACGAGTTGTTCATACAACTCGGTGAGTCACAGTCTGGACACGTTCATATGAGGAAGATGAACTCGACGAGTTCAAGGATGAACTCGGCGAATCGGTTGAAGATGGTCTCGATTGTATTGTTGAAGGAGGACCCGTCGAGTTCTTGCTAGACTCGACGAGTAGGGTCGGGGGTTGTATCGGGTAGTAGGAGTATGGACTCGACGAGTTGGAAGACCAACTTGGCGAGTCAAGTCAACTGGAGGTTGACTTTGACCGTTGACTTTGACCAAGTTTGACCAGGGTTGACTTTTGGATTATTGTGGTCTAAATGTTATTTTGGGTATTGATAGTTTGGGAAGTCGAAGGGTCAGCAGTTCAGAAGTTGCCGGTTAGCAGTCAGAAGTGTTCAGCTAGTCTTCAGTTGTGCGAGGTGAGTCTCCTCATTGTGTGCATGGGTCTACGGCCACAATGCCGACCCGAGGGTTAGTCCTAGGCATTTTATGATATGTGTATAGTAGGAAGACCCGGGGGTTAGTCCTAGGCATTTTATGATATGTGTCGGGCGAGACCCGAGGAATGTTAGTATGCCGGTGGTAGTTGTGATTATTGCATGTGTCAGTGTTTATAGGTTCCGGACCAAGGTCCGATGCCGGGGCAAACCCGAGGAAGGTTTATATGTCGCTTGATAGATTATACTTGTTGTCTTTGTGATACTTGTATGTGCCTGGTAGGGAGGGGAGTTCGGGCGAGGTCCCGTATCTCTTCACTAGCCGAGTATGGACGGGGTTCCGTATCTCATTAGTAGCAGAGCAGGGGCGAGGCCCAAGTTAGGAGGGAGGTGAGTGTGGGCGGGGGCCCGTATCTCACTATCAGCAGGAGTGTGGACGGGGTTCCATGACTCACCAGTAGCAGGGCAGGGGCGAGGCCCAAGTTAGGCGAGGCCTTAGATCAGGACTATAGTAGAGTATGTTTAGCTTATTTGTTATGTGTTGTGTTATATGCTTAGCGGGCAGGGCGCAGAGGCAGGCAGGGCCTAAGAGAACATATCTGTATACCGAGCAGGGCTCGATGCCGGGCGGGGCCCGATGCCGGAGTTAGTCCGATGCCGGGCAAGTCCCGATGCAGCGGGCGGGGGCCCAGTATGTGGTTATGTATGCGGTATGTGGTAGGTTGGGGAACTCACTAAGCTTCGTGCTTACGGTTTTCAGTTTTGGTTTCAAGTTCTTCCAATAGCGGAGGGAAGAGCTCGCGATGATCGTATGGCACACAGCAAGAAGTTTACCCTGGGATGTTTACTCTGATAAAATGAACAAGTGTTTTGAAAAGATACTATGATTTGTAGTATATAACCCTTTTAGTATGTTTGAAATGATTTAATACTATGATTTAGTAATGCTTTAAAAAGAAATTTTTGGTCTTGATTTTTGGGACGTTACAGACCGACTACGCCTCTTGGAGGAAGAGGTAGCCACTCTTTGCAGAGCAAAGGAATAAAGAGATTACTCGAGAGATGAGTGAATTGGCTGACCTTGTGACGCAATATTTTAGCATCTGAGCACCACCACCAAATGCATCCACCCACGATTAGGATCAGCTCCACCCCCCACTACTATTCGTTATGATTCTCTTTCATGTACTAAGATGGTATTTACTAATGAAACAATTGTGTGTTCTCCTTATTTCATGCTATTGCATGAATTCACTTATATGCACAACAGAACCCCCCCCCCCCCCCCCCCCGAAACCGCTAGATACTCAAGGATCTCGGAACCAAAATAATCCATGTACACTATGGGTGGACTTAATGTTCGTGCAGAATCTACTATTACTTACCACCACAAATACATCACAGGGATGTAGGTTGATGCATTTAGAACCATACAACAAGACGTGAAATTTATAGAGTACAACCAGAAATGACCATCGTTACTTACAATCTTCCTTATCATCATGCAGCAGAAAATGTCATCCCACAGAAATATCAAGCACACCCATGAGACACCAATCCTGCAGATGGACTTTGCTACATTCCAAGCTGTCGTAACCGCTGCTATGGCACAACTCAAAGCAAACAACACCATCAGAGGTGGAAATAGTGTCGACAACTCCAGCCGAAGTAACAATCCCGGAAACCAACGAGTGACAGCTTATCAAGGCACTCCAAACCCTAAACTTAAGAGCAGGAAGCGAGAGTCTGGGAGTAAGAGAAAGGGACAGCCAACTCAAGGATCCTCAAAGAAACAACATGGTGTTACTGTCCTTACGGCCATGACACCTACTACATCAACTCCAGTAAGACCATATGCTTGAAGCCTTCCAAAATACAAAAAGTGCAATTTCCATCATAAGGGAGGCTGCCGGGAGCTGTATTACAAGAGATGCAACGAGAAAGGACACACCGCCCGATACTGCAGATCTCGACCATGACAGAACGAACATCCAAACTACAACAACAACAACAACAACAACAACCGCAACAACAATAACGCTGGGGTTAGTCACACTTGTTACATATGTAGAGGAACCGGTCACTTCAGACGCAATTGCCCCAAAACCAACAACCAGGGAGCAAGAGGTTCAGGAAAAATCTTGACTTTGGGTCAAGGTGAGGCAATTCAAGACCCGACTATTGTTACAGTTACGTTCCCACTTAACAACACTTTCGCTTGCATCTTATTCGATAGTGGAGCTGAGCGAAGCTTCGTTAGTAACAAATTCAAACACTTACTTAATCAACAACCCCAGAATCTAAACGAAGCCTTCACGGTGAAGATGGCTAATGGGAAAACTGAAACAACTAAAGATGTTTACGTAGGGTGCACATTAACACTAAACAATCATTCATTTCAAATAGATTTGATGCCAGTAAATATTAGCAGTTTTGATGTGATAATCGGCATGGATTGGTTAAGCCCCCACCGTGCTGATATTATGTGTCACGAGAAGGCCGTTCGCCTTCACCTCCCCAACCACGAAACCCTAACAATCTATGGTGATAAACCTTGCGCCAATCTTCGTCTTATCTCATGCATCAAGGCGCAGAAATGCTTGCACAAGAAAAACTACGCATTCCTCGCTCATGTTGTGGATAAAGCCAAAGAAGAAGTAAACATTAAAGACATCCCAGTGGCATACGACTTCCCAGATGTATTTCCAGAAGACCTTCCGGGAATACACCCAGAAAGACAGGTTGAATTTCGAATTGACCTCATACCAGGAGCCACATTAATTGCCAAATCACCCTACAGGTTAGCTCCCGCCGAAATGCAGGAGTTATCCAGTCAACTAAGTGAATTGTTGAGCAAAGGATTCATCAGACCAAGCTTCTCACCCTGAGGAGCTCCGGTCTTGTTTGTCAAGAAAAAGGACGAATCCTTCAGGATGTGTATCGATTATAGGGAATTGAATAAGCTCACTGTCAAAAACCGATATCCACTCCCTCGGATTGACTATCTATTCGACCAGCTTCAAGGAGCTCGTTACTTCTCCAAAATAGATCTAAGATCCGATTATCATCAACTTCGAGTCCGAGAAGAGGATATTCCAAAAACTGCTTTCCGAACTCGACACGGTCATTACAAATTTGTTGTGATGCCCTTCGGTCTAACAAATTCCCCCGCTTCATTTATGGACCTCATGAATCGAGTTTGCCGCCCATTCCTCGATAATTTTGTAATCGTCTTCATCGATGACATCCTCATATACTCCCGAAGCAAGGAGGAGCACGGTCAACATCTCCGTCAAATCTTGGAAACCCTAAGAGCTGAAAGGTTATATGTGAAGCTCTCCAAATACGAGTTCTGGATTCGCAGTGTAAACACTTTGGGTCATGTAGTCAGTGAGAAAAGGATTCATGTGGATCCTTCTAAGATCAAGGCCATTGAAGGCTGAGCGATTCCGAAGACACCAACAGAAATTCGACGATTCTTGGGTCTCGCAGGCTACTACCGAAGGTTTATCCAGAATTTTTCCAAGATAGCCAAACCCCTCACCACCTTTACAAAAAAAGGCGTATCCTTCAACTGGACGAAAAAGCAAGAAGATGCCTTCCAAATCGTGAAGCGAGCCCTCTGTAGTGCACTAGTGCTATCCTTACCAGAGGGAACCGAAGACTTCGTAGTCTACTGCGATGCTTCGAACCAAGGATTAGGTTGTGTCCTCATGCAACGTGGAAAAGTGATAGCTTACGCATCCAGACAATTGAAGACACATGAAGTAAATTACACCACCCATGACCTCGAGCTGGGAGTTGTGGTCTTCGCCCTAAAGATTTGGAGGAACTAACTCTACGGTACGAAGTGCACCATCTTCACGGATCACAAAAGCCTCCAACACATTCTAAACCAAAAGGAGCTGAACATGAGGCAGCGAAGGTGGGTTGAGTTGCTGAATGATTACAAATTACAGATCAAGTACACCCAGGAAGGCTAACGTGGAAGCCGATGCCCTAAGCAGGGAAAGAATACTCAGGTCGTCGGGTGAAGACATTATCGATAACCATTCACTCCCACCTAACTCACAGATCAAGGAAGCCCAATCAGATGTATTGAAGCCGAAGAACGCCACAAATGAAACACTACGTGGAATGGATAAAAACTTTGAAGCCAAGGAGGACAGAACTTACTACTTCATGAATAGAATCTGGGTCTCTAAACTTGGGGGGGATTCAGAGAGATAGTCATGAACGAGGCTCATAGAACGTGATATTCCGTCCATCCAGGTTCGGATAAGATGTACCTGGACATTAAGCAACATTATTGGAGGCCGAATATGAAGGCAGAGATCGCCACTTACGTGGGCAAGTGTCTCACTTGTGCCAAAGTGAAAGTGGAGTATCAAAAGCCCTCGGGATTATTACAACAACCCGTAATACCTGAGTGGAAATGGGAAAGGATTACTATGGACTTCGTAACGAAATTACCTAAGACAGCAGACAGATTGGATGCTATCTGGGTAATTGTCGATAGATTGACAAAATCCGCCCATTTCCTGCCAATAAAAACAATCGTACAAGATGGAAAGATTAACACGAATCTATATAAAAGAGATCGTAAGACCTCATAGAGTGCCAATATCTATTATCTCAGATCATGACAGTAGATTTACTTCACGATTTTGGCAGTCGCTCCAGAAGGCAATGGGAACACAACTATACATGAGCACTGCCTACCACCCTCAAACCGATGACCAGAGCGAGCGAACCATCCAAACACTCGAGGACATGCTCCGAGCCTGTTTGATCGATTTCGGCAAGTCATGGGATAGCCACTTTCCCTTGATTGAATTCTCGTACAACAACAACTATCATACGAGTATAAGGGTTGCTCCTGTTGAGGCCTTATATGGTCGCAAATGCAGATCGCCTCTCTGTTGGGCTGAGGTGGGTGACACCCAGCTGGAAAAAGGGCAATCACCGAGCAGCACTCTTACAGGACCAGGAATCATTCGAGAAACTACAGAGAAGATAATCCAAATCAAAGCCCGACTCCAAGCATCGCGTGACCGACAAAAGAGTTACGCTGACAAACGACGAAAACCTCTGGAGTTCCAAGTCGGCGATCGAGGGCTATTAAAGGTCTCTCCCTAGAAAGGGATGATCCGTTTTGGGAAACGAGGAAAGCTAAACCCGCGATACATCGGACTATTCGAGATTCTTGCCTGAATTGGTCTGGTGGCCTATAAGTTACAGCTACCTTCGGAGCTCAGCGACGTACACCCTGTGTTCCACGTTCCAAACTTGAAAAAGTGCTTAACAGATGAAACCCTTGTCATTCCTCTAGAACAGATCGAAATAAATGAGAATCTTCTGTTCGTCGAAGACCGGTCGAGATAATGGATATGGAAGTGAAGCGTACGAAACAGATTCGCATTCCGATTGTGAAGGTTCGATGGAATGCTAAGCGTGGACCAGAATTCACTTGGGAACGCGAAGACCAGATGAAGCAGAAGTACCCTCACTTATTCTCTTGTTCATGATCCTACCTTTCAAAAGAATTTCGGGACGAAATTCCCTCTAACGGGGGGATGATGTCACAACTAGCATTTTTAGCTAGGAAATTCTGTCCTCATGTAAACATCAACTATTGTAAGACTTGTAAGCTAAGTGGATATCATACTCTATGCTCAAACCAAATCCTTCATTTGAATCAAAACTCCTGAGTGAAGTTCAAAACCTAATGCAATGCATCTCATATACTTAACTATAGGTCTGAAACTCTAAAAATCCCAGTTCAAACTTCTTATGGACTAGGATCCTCTTATTGGGACTAATGGGCCAGTAAACCTTCTATCTGATGATTTTGGACCAATGAAACCCAATTGGACTTTAGTTGGGCCCACATTCGTCAAACAATAGCAATTGGGCCATGTTGGGCCTAAAATAACTCACTTATTCTTATGGACCTTTATGGGCCGTGAACCACCCCATTGAACCATGATGGCCCGTAAACCCATCTTCTCATGGTGATTGGGCCGCAAAACCCCATCCCTTTACCACCTTTGGGTCGTGAACTCTCAAAAAGGGCCCAATGGGCTGAAAATTCTCAAATTGGGCCTCATAATATCAAACATGAGCTAGTATGGCCCAAAGTTTTCCTCTTCTCTTCTTTTCCCCTCTCCTTCTCGGCCCACACATAAAAAAACAAGTTATCAATGGATAATTAAGAGTGCCACCTCATGTTTACAAGGTGGATTTCCATGCCATTGTCCAAAAAATCTCCATACTAATCTCATGTTTCAATGCAACCATCACATATCATCCTCTCTCCTCTCTTTCTCTCTTCTTATTCACGGCCTAGAGTCATTCTCCCTCATGAAGATCATTCAAGCTCCATTTCACTTCTAATCCTTCAAGAAAATCCCCCATTTCCTTCCATAAACCCATGAGTGGGTGTGTGTGCTCAAGAAGGTCCCTTCAACTCACATACTAGGTAAGATACTTCACTTTTAACATGGATAGATCCATCTTATGTTTTGATCTTCATCAAAACATCACAAATCTTGTGTTTATACTCCTAGAGTCATCATATTTTCGAGGATCCTCTCAAGAAGACTTCTAGGGTCAAGATCCTTCTTAATCTTCATCCAAGACCGAAAACAACAACCCAAAGTGAGTTCATACCCCCTATTTTCGGTTTTTACTATGTTTTGGGGGAGAATACAAGTTGTTTTGTGTAGATCTATGTGTATATGCATGATTATGTGTGTTTTTCATATTATATGTTGTGTTATGTGTTTAACTTTTGGATCTTTACTTCAACATGAAGTTTATCACTTAAATCTTCATAAAAATCATGAGAAAAGTATGTGTTGTCTTATATATTACATGTAAACTTGTAGATCTGAGATTTTACACTCAAAATAGTAAAAACAAGTGTTGTGTTCAAACATCTATAACCTAAACTCAAAAATCAGCTTTTAACAGAAACGTTTTGGACTAATTACGGGCTGTTTTGACCACCTTAATTATAATATTTTTTAAAACTGTTTTACATGAAATAATTTCAGGTTTGTACCTTTAAAATGACTACTCTCACGCGTTCATACAATTTTTCTACAAATTTTGGAGATTTTTACAAAACTGCCTATCATTTCAGGAATGATTTCGGACCAGTCTGTAAAGATGAACATTTTCACACTGTTTTGAGGCCATTAAAAATCTTAATAAAAATTATGAACAAAGTACACTCATTTTCCAAACTCTCAGAGTTTACGGATCCGAATTTCGACTTACGATGATTTTTCTATAATTTTTCTAAAAACAGGGACAGAAAGGTCAAAAACAAGGATATTATTCTTATCATGTTAAAAGCTCTTATACTTGTGTTAAATGCAAGTTTTGTTCTTAAAAGGGGCCTAAAATGTCATTTTTACAAATAGTGGGCATTTTATGTCATTTTGGTAAATAATAGAGCTAAAACTAGCAAAATAATAACAAACAGATTCTCATGTTTATTGGGCCTTAGTAACCCATTTATATGCTTGATAGGTCCTGAATACTCTTTACATGTTTATTGGGCCTTGATGACCCATTTACATGCTCGACGGACCTTGGATACTCCTTGCGTGCTTATTGGGCCTGTTAATATCTTACATGTGAAATGGCCTTAGTTGTCCTTTTACATATATTTATTGGGCCCAAGTTATATAAAGTCATTCTTTATGAGCCTTGAAATGATTTAAATGCTTAGTGAGCCTTAGTTGTTCACTTACATGTTCATTGGGCCTAGAGTGTTCTTTATATGTTTTCTTTTTGCGTAAATTTCGATTAAGGATCTAGAGAGACGTGTCGGTTGACACCTATTGAGTGTACGACCGTAGCCTGTAGTTATAACCAGAGTTTCTTGGAGGGAGAGCGGGGATTTGTGTATAGATCTATACGGGGGCGACAACCTACACCTGAGCTGTTCGTTACAGTTAGACTAAACCAGTCTAGGGTGACAAAAACCTTATTCTATTCCGTCGGCGTCCATAAACGCCAAGACAGGCGAAATTGTCATTACCTAGCATGGTTATAACGACTCACTTAGAAGAATTAACGTTATAAAATTTACGGGAAAACCGTTCTCTTTTCTCTTTGGATTACTCGGTGACTTACTCGCGCTGGTATTCAACCTCGGGGGTTGTTATACCAGCATTCTCTTTCACAGACAACATCGGGTTGTCTGGGGGCATTCTCTTTACATTCTCTTCATTCTCTTTTTGCATACTAGTAAACATTAACACACATGCATTAATACAAGATCAGACACAAACATACTAAATTGTTTTAAAAAAAAAATAGGATTTTCTTGTGGTTACAAAGTTATACAAATCATTTTCTCAAACATGCTTATGAACTCACCAACATTTTTATGTTGACCTTTTTAAATTAACTTGTATTCTCAGGAAACCGTTGAGTAGGTTGGGCAGAAAGAATTCATGGATATTTTGTCATATTTTGTTTCATCATAGTTTAACTATTTTGGCATGTAATATTGAAATACAGTACTTGATGTGAACTATGAATGTTGTTATATTACATGTGTGATGATGATGATGTTATGTTTCAATTATATACTCTGTGATGATACTACAAAAATGAAGTCGCATCAATGCCCCCGGACGTTTCCGCCGTCTGGTTTGGGGGTGTGACAATTTTCTCGAACCAACGAGTTAAAGCAATGACACCTCCCGTGCCATCAAAGGATCGAGGTTTAGCATTCGTGAAATCTTTGTATGAACATTCCTTCGGATGACTATGACTATCTCCATGATTAGAATGATGGGCACCACTACCTGCCCCACTAAATTTAATAAGACATATCTTAATTTATGAAGCAAGATATTTATGAAAATTGTAATGGCTCCTAATGAAGTAAAATGCTTATCATTTTTATTGATATATTGTTTTATACATGAAGTTGAGAAAAATTTGACCTAGACATAGGTCTATATTACATCAACAAAAAGAGGAAATTAAACAGCATTATTACCTACGAGTAGTGTATTTACTTAATCGTAGGGTGAAGTTTTACATATAGTAAAAAGCAGTATATATAGATTCGATACCCTAATTTATATCAAAATAGAAAATAGAAGTAGTGTAAACACTACTTGCGGCAAGTACGACTCCTAGTACTGGGCTCTGCCACATGAGGTGTCACACCCCCAAACTGGAACGGCGGAAACGTTCGGGGGTGGGGGACATCATGTATAGTATCATAATAATTGAATAATAGTAATCAAAGCAACAACAACCATTGTATTAATAGAATATTGTTTACATTGTTTTCGAATCATATATATAACTGACTCCAAAAGTAAATAACAAAATAAAGACTCGAAGCTACTATGCTCCATCTTCTTGAACCCGGCGTGTGTACCTGTCTACTAGTGTCCTGAGAATACAAGTAGGTTTTGAAAGAGTATCAGCATTAAGCTGGTGAGTTCATAAGCATTTTGTTTTAGAAAATGGTTCTATGTTCTTGAAAGAGTGTATTATGTTTCTCCAGAAAACCTTTATAATTTCTGATGCAATGAATGTTAAATAAAAAGATTCATACCAGTTCCTTCTGCGAGTACTCAGTGTATACAAATCATATACAATCCAGATCGAACAAACAATCGATTGTGTGGTTCTGCCCCAAGCCCACAACCAAACAAGGAACAGGAAATGAGGCGGAGGCCACACATTCCATTGGTTGTCAGATCCTCATGTATATAACCCTGAAGTATTCACTAGGTACTTACAAAGTTGACTGTATTGGTCCCTTAAAATCTGTTGAAAGTGTTCCTCAAGAAAATCCAATATTTTCTTAGTAAAAGTTTGATAATACCAGTACCTTCTATGACTACTTAATTCATACTAGCTATGCATAAACCAATATCGAACAGACAATTGATTGTGTGGATCTACCCTAAGCCCACAACCAAACAAGGAACATGGAATGAGGCATAAACCACACATTCCACTGTCTATCAGATATTCTTCATACGTAACCCGGATGCATAAACTACAGCATTATAGAATTAATAATGAATATTAGTTAGTTGAATATAAACCAATTGTTTGTAAAGTACTGATGTTTATCCTGGAAAATCCTATATTTTCCCTAAGTGTAAGTTAGGAAGAACTCTGGAATCCTCCAGTATGTATAGTAGTTCTATTACTTTAAATTAAAACTAATTGAAGTTATTACCATTCATACATTAATCGTATATTTAGTACCAAATTTATGAGTTGTTATAACCATACTTGACCATTGAATTGCCTGAACGATGTTCTTCAGGTGTCGGAATCGAAATGACTTTGTCACCCAGGCCTACCGGCCTAACTGTAGCTAACAGTTGTGGTGTGGGATTGTCAATCTCATATAGATCTATACACAAAATCACGTTCTCCCTCAAGGAGACTCTGGTTAAAATCTCAGGATTTTTGTTAGTACTTAAGTAAGTACACGAAGAATGCTCACTCATAAAATGCTATAATAACGATTAAGTGTAGAATAAAATGAATTCATTGAATTTAAATGACTGTTTTTATGAGCCATAAACTATACCCTAAATAGCTTATATGATTGTTCGCATTGAATCTATGTTTCGTGCACTGATAAGGTAATTGTTCCATAAACTATACCTATTATAGTTTATATGTTCGTTAATGTATTCAATTCATGTTTTACACTGTAAACTCTACGATTATGTTGAAAACTTCCGTTATGCTCAGCATTTTTTAAAAGGGATGAATATCTAAATGTTTTATAAAATGTAAAAATCTTTGGTTTGAATCAATTGCATGAGTTTTAATCCTGTTTATATAAGTCACAATATTTATTTATTTCTTGCTTGTATCCTCCCCATACAAACGTTAAAAACATTAAAAGTGTAGGGGTATGAACTCACCGTTAGTTGCGTGAAAGTGTCGGAGAACGAAACTAGAAATGAAGACCCTTGGGTTGATGTACGCGGCACTTAATGGAATCCTAGTAATAGTTAAATACATATATGCATTCTATTAGTGAAACCATTAATTATAGTGTTGGAAAAGCACTTGCTTTTGGTTTAGGAATGTTACCGGGACTCGATTGAATCGGAAAAGCGGGTTTTCAGCCAATTTCACGACTTGAGAAGGTTTGAGGACGTGAACTGTTCTCGGCCGTAAACAGTTTACTGCCCTTGAAGGGTTTACGACCTTTGAAGGTTTGAAGGGTTCACGGCCTGATCTTGGTGAATGTGAAGATTTGAAGGGTTCACGGCCGTGAACTCAAGAACAACAAAGCTCGATTTGATGAAAAACGAATGTTTTGATGCTCCAAAATGAGTCCCAAGGCGGATAGAGTGATAGATGAAGAGAAATCTGGTGCTTTCGGGTGACGATTTTTAGAGAGAGAGGGGGTTCGCGGCTAGAAAAGTATAAATTAGGGTAGCACACACATATATAGGGGGGGTGTATGGTCGGTGGTGGGGTCCACCAACCGTGAACGGGTTTACAACCGTGATCGGTTTACGGCCGTGAACACCAATCAGACCGGATTTTTGTTGATTTTCGAAGGAAACTCGGGTTTTTTTCGCGATTTTGGTTCCGACTCTTATATAAATTCTATTTATATAAATTAATGATTTTCCAAGCTATAAGAATTTGACGGAACAAAATAAAATAAAAATTAAAAATTTATTTAATGGAATGGGGCTAACGTTAACGGGAAAAGTTTCGGGTTGTCACATCATCCCCCCGATAGATGGAATTTCGTCCCGAAATTCGGATTCCGAGTGGTTGGTTAAGGATAAGGAAAAGAGGTGGGTACCTTGGTTCAAGTTAATCCTTGCATTCTTTAGTGAATTCAGATCCTCGCTGGGTGTTTCAGCGGATATTCACTGTTGCATCTGCTGTTCTGATCTGTGGATAGTGTGTGGGTTGACTTGCTTGACTATGTTCATCCAACTGGTAGGATGTCCATTCGTAGTCCTGAGCAGCTTTTGCACTGAAGTTCATGGTAGGACTCATACCTGGTTCATCTATCATCGCCTTGTGTACATCAGTCGTACATAATTAAGATTGATAAGACGGTCGGATGGGTGGCTCTGCCCCAGGTCCACAACCAAACAAGGAACAGGAGATAGGGAGGAAACACACATCCTAAGTCCGTAGAATCTTAATTATATACCACCCTCGCGTATACACTAAACATTGATAGGTTAATCGTATTCGTCCCTAGCCTCTGAGCTTGAACTTGACTTGCTGCACGAGTGGTATTTCCAAATGGTCTGCTGGAAATACTTAGGGAAGGTTACGGGAGCATATCATACTCCTCGCATGAGTACTTCAGAGGTTTGAAGTGATAGACAATTCCGAGGTTCATATCTAGTTTTTCGTTATGAGTGATGAGAGTTTTGCTATTCGGTCGGTTTAAGGCGAAGGGTCTTCTCGGAGACACATAGGTCTGGTATAGCGTGGACTCATTTAGACTAGGCGGGATGACGTCGTCGGATCACATGTTAAGTTAGTTCGGAAGGAGAGTTTTGTTAGAACATTAGTGCATCTGTGTGTGTATGTCTCTAGTGCTTTCTAATTTGACCTTGTTATTACTACTGCGAATGTTTTGTACTGCATTAAGTGTGTACTAACTGAAGGATTGTTCTGATGAATGATACTTGATATTATGATCCCTGTCCGGTTCCTCTATAATCGCTTGGTGTCTACAAGTCATATATAATTAAGATTGATAAGACAGTCGACTAAGTGACTCTGCCCTAAATCCACAACCAGACAAGGAACAGGAAATAAGGCGGAATCACGCACTCTAAGTTTATAGGTTCTTAATTATATATGGCCCTAATGTTTACACCAAGTCATTATAGCTTACCAGAAAGGGTATTTAGTTTTTATATAGACTATGTGCTGTGTTTGGACGAGGAAGAAGTTTTTATAGTTAGGATTGGTAACGATTTTCATGAAAATGTAAGTTTGAGAAATGATTCGAGTTGGGAAACGTACCGCTGTTCTCAGGTGGTTCCGGGGTTGACTCTCCTACAGTGATCATTAGCACTCTTCCCTCTTCACCGGGGTTTCTGGCCAATGGACAATCTCTCCTGTAGTGTCCTGTTTCGCCACATTCGTAGCAGGTCTGACTTACTTCCTCAAATGGGACCTGAGAGCTTGGTCGTGCCGGTGCCCTACAGAAACGGATGGTGTGTCCCCTTCTGAGGCAGTTCTTGCAATACATCTTCCGACACCTTCCGGTATGATGAAAGTTGCACTTATTACATTTAGGGAGGGTTCCAGCATAATGACTGTCGGGTGCTGGAGTTGCTGGTGTCGTGGCAGCATAGGCTGTACTCGTCTGTTGTTCATCGGAGGGCTCTTGTATTGATTGTCTTTTCTTCCCGCTCTCGCATTTTTGTTCATCATCACCTCCTTTGGTTGACTCAGGAACGAGGTCCATTATGCCTTGGCAGATTCCATAGTCCACCAATGTTCGAGCCAGGCGTTTGGCATTGTCGAACGTAAGAGGTTTCGCCGCTAACATGTTTTCTTGGATTGGAGAAGGTAGTCCCCAAATGTATCTCTCTGCCTTCTTGCTCTCCGGGGTAACCATACCAGGGCATAGTGCAGCTAAATCGCTGAATTTATCGGGGTAGGTTACAATGTCTGATCCTGCCAAGGTAAGATTCCACAGCTCTTGCTCTAGTTTCTGTATTTCGCCCCTCGGGCAGTACTCTTCCAGCATCATCTCATTTAGATTGTCCCATCCAATTGCGTTTGCCACTGGAAGAGTCAGTGACTTGACATGACCATTCCACCAGGTAAGGGCTCTGTCGGAGAAGGTGCAGGCAGTAAACTTCACTTTGCTCCCTTCTGGGTACGCACATAATTCAAAAATCAACTCTGTCTTCTCGAACCATCGCATTAGGGCTATGACTCCCCCACTTCCATCGAAGGATTTGGGTCCACAAATCATGAAGTCTTTGTACAAGCACTCCCTTGTATGTTCGTGGTTAGAGCTGTTGGTACCACTACCCGACCCACCGGTACCACTTGTGTTGATTTGAGTCATGACAACTGTCACTGCGGTTGTTACTGCCTCCTGAAAGACAATCGGGTCATACTGAGGAGGTGGTGGCGGTGGTGACTTGTTTTTGTTTTTGTTCGACTTCTTCGGTGGCATCTTTCTGCTATAAGGTTTAAAAGACCAAACGAGGGTAAGTCCCTAGTGGTTACAAGTCGAGTTTTATCTGAATCGAAGTTATCTTAGTTCTGAGTGTATCATGTTCTGACTCTTGAAGCAATTCATAACAGAGGTCTATGCAACATAGACTTATGAATTTTTTTTAGTGACTACCCCCTTAATGAAGTCCTATGACTTGGTTTGCTGTTATTAGTTGTTATGATAAAGGCGATAAGCCTAACACATAGTGTGAGTGGTGTAATCACTAACTCACTAGATTGCTTTAGTTAGTTAATTATTAGTGTGACGTATAGGGTGCTCTACCACCTTGCGCGCCTCGAGAGTGGTTTCCTGGGTTTTCTGTTTTATTTATGAAGACCCTGGTTCAGCTGTGGGGTTTTGTTATCTCTGGACTCTCTTATGGTTTTCCTATTCTCAATAGTTCATACTTCGGGTCCTATCACTGATCTCCACCACTTCCTGATAAAAGATTTGACTCCTCGAATGATTCCTTCTAGGAATCCTCTTTATGAATCCTCTCTAGTTCCTCCTTGACTCCTCTGTCGGTGGTTATAGTGGAGTGGCTATCTCTATCTAGGTTGCTTGTGCGAGAATAGGAATGTCTATAGAATCTTATGAGATTAAGTAAAACATTTCTTCTGAAGTTTTTGATGATCCAAACTGGGTCCTCCTATAGTCAAGCAGTGCATGCAAGCTGTATATAACCAAGATCAAATAGACCTTCGAATAGGTGATCCTACTCTAAAACCACAACCAAACAAGGAACAGGTAGTAGAGCGAAGATCACCAATTCTAAGTCTATAAGATCCCAATTATATATAACCCTCGAAGCATGCATTTCGCAACTATAGACCTGCCAGTAAAGGTCTTTTAGTTTTCATATAAGTTTGTTATAGTGCCTAAAATACTCCTATAGTATTTTCTCTTTATGTTTTCTTCCAGGGATCTTTGTATATAGAGTTAGGTAAGTTTTAGACTCATTGCAACACCACTATCAATCCCAAAAACATGTTGGTCGTAGCTCAAATAAATATAGTTGATCAGGTTATATTTATTCCAGATATGATTACATAACTGCTTAGGTTTGACTGTAGTGTCCAACATCTAAATACTTTTGTTTGTTTTGTTCTTATTTGTTCTTATTGTGATACTTGTTCTTAGTATGTATGCTTATTAGTATACTTTTCGTAAAATACTTATATTTTAAAAGTATACTTTTAGTCAGAGCACTCCGGCCCCATTGTATTTATAGTTGTATATCTTTTACTGGTTGATATACTGAGTTCATTATAAACAATGCTCTGATACCAATCTGTCACACCCCCAAACCGGAAAGGCGGAAACGTACGGGGACGGAGGACGTCATGTACAATATCATAAAAATTGATAATAGTAATCAAAGCAACAACAACCATTGTATTAATAGAATATTGTTTACATTGTTTTCGAATCATATATATAACTGAATCCAAAAGTAAATAGTAAACTAAAGACTCGAAGCTACTATGCTCCATCTTCTTGAACCCGACGCGTGTACCTGTCTACTAGTGTCCTAAGAATACAAGTAGGTTTTGAAAGAGTATCAACATTAAGCTGGTGAGTTCATAAGCATTTGTTTTAGAAAATGGTTCTATGTTCTTGAAAGAGTGTATTATGTTTCTCCAGAAAACCTTATAGTTTCTGATGTAATGAATGTTAAATAAAAAGATTCAAACCAGTTCCTTCTGTGAGTACTTAGTGTATACAAATCTTATACAATCCAGATCGAACAAACAATCGATTGTGTGGTTCTGCCTCAAGCCCACAACCAAACAAGGAACAGGAAATGAGGCGGGGGCCACACATTCCACTGGTTGTCAGATCCTCATGTATATAACCCTGAAGTATTCACTAGGTACTTACAAAGTTGACTGTATTGGTCCCTTAAAATCTGTTGAAAGTGTTCCTCAAGAAAATCCAATATTTTCTTAGTAAAAGTTTGATAATACCAGTACCTTCTATGACTACTTAATTCATACTAGCTATGCATAAACCAATATCGAACAGACAATTGATTGTGTGGATCTACCCTAAGCTCACAACCAAACAAGGAACAGGGAATGAGGCATAAACCACACATTCCACTGTCTATCAGATATTCTTCATACGTAACCCGGATGCATAAACTACGGAATTATAGAATTAATAATGAATATTAGTTAGTTGAATATAAACCAATTGTTTGTAAAGTACTGATGTTTATCCTGGAAAATCCTATATTTTCCCTAAGTGTAAGTTAGGAAGAACTCTGGAATCCTCCAGTATGTATAGTAGTTCTATTACTTTAAATTAAAACTAATTGAAGTTATTACCATTCATACATTAATCGTATATTTAGTACCAAATTTATGAGTTGTTATAACCATACTTGACCATTGAATTGCCTGAACGATGTTCGTCAGGTGTCGGAATCAAAATGACTTTGTCACCCAGGCCTGCCGGCCTAACTGTAGCTAACAGTTGTGGTGCGGGATTGTCAATCCCATATAGATCTATACACGAACTCATGTTCTCCCTCAAGGAGACTCTGGTTAAAATCTTAGGACTTTTTTTAGTACTTAAGTAACTACGCGAAGAATGCTCACTCATAAAATGCTATACGAACGATTAAGTGTAGAATAAAATGAATTCATTGAATTTAAATGACTGTTTTTATGAGCCATAAACTATACCCTAAATAGCTTATATGATTGTTCGCATTGAATCTATGTTTCGTGCATTGATAAGGTAATTGTTCCATAAACTATACCTATTATAGTTTATATGTTCGTTGATGTATTCAATTCATGTTTTACACTGTAAACTCTACGATTATGTTGAAAACTTCCGTTATGCTCAGCATTTTTTAAAAGGGATGAATATCTAAATGTTTTATAAAATGTAAAAATCTTTGGTTTGAATCAATTGCATGAGTTTTAATCCTGTTTATATAAGTCACAATATTTATTTATTTCTTGCTTGTATCCTCCCCATACAAACGTTAAAAACATTAAAAGTGTAGGGGTATGAACTCACCGTTAGTTGCGTGAAAGTGTCGGAGAACGAAACTAGAAATGAAGACCCTTGGGTTGATGTACGCGACACTTAATGGAATCCTAGTAATAGTTAAATGCATATATGCATTCTATTAGTGAAACCATTAATTATAGTGTTGGAAAAGCACTTGCTTTTGGTTTAGGAATGTTACCGGGACTCGATTGAATCGGAAAAGCGGGTTTTCAGCCAATTTCACGACTTGAGAAGGTTTGAGGACGTGAACCGTTCTCGGTCGTGAACTGTTCTCGGTCGTGAACTGTTCTCGGCCGTAAACAGTTTACTGCCCTTGAAGGGTTTACGACCTTTGAAGGTTTGAAGGGTTCACAGCCTGATCTTGGTGAATATGAAGATTTGAAGGGTTCACGGCCGTGAACTCAAGAACATCAAAGCTCGATTTGATGAAAACGGATGTTATGATAAAGAGAAATATGGTGCTTTCGGGTGACGATTTTTAGAGAGAGAGGGGGTTCGTGGCCAGAAAAGTATAAATGAGGGTAGCACACACACACACATATATATATATATATATATATATATATATATATATATATATATATATATATATATATATATATATATATATATATATATAGGGGGTGTATGGTCGGTGGTGGGGTCCACCAACCATGAACGGGTTTACGGCCGTGATCGGGTTCACGATCGTGAACACCAATCAGACCGTATTTTTGATGATTTTCGAAGGAAACTCGGGTTTTTTTTTTCTCGATTTTGGTTTCGACTCATATATAAAATCTATTTGTATAAATTAATGATTTTCCAAGCTATAAGAATTTGACGGAACAAAATAAAATAAAAATTAAAAATTTATTTAACGGAATCGGGCTAACGTTAACGGGAAAAGTTTCGGGTTGTCACATGGGGTTCTGATTCCCTCAAACGCCTCTCCAGTGTAGTCTAACGCTCTTGAAGTGCTCTCATTTTGGTTTGAGCAGCAATCATTTCTAAATGAAGCATGTCTTTGTGGTGTCTGGTTTCATCGTGATCTCCGTCTAGACGATGAATATTTGCGGCGTTTTGTTGGGAGGCAGCTGTGACTTCTAGAATTCGGTTGATCGATATTCGGGATTAATCAACCTGACGGGAAATATGGTGCACTATAACAGGAAGGGCCCTGTCAGCCGATCCTCCATTACTGATGTCATAGAAATCTCTGTTCATACCAAATGGAGGGCGTTGTCCTTGTTGGTGGCTCCACCTGTGTAGTTCTTTACCCCATGCTGGGGTCGGACCATGAAAATGTTGTCTGGCTGCTGGGCGTTGTACTCCGTGCGGTGGATTATATACTTCTGGTTCCGAGTCTGTGTCATCTGAATTTTCTTCTTCACTATCCTCCTCGGGATCCTCTTCAGGATCATCTTCTACCCAACCATTATTCCCTTGGTTAGGGAAGTAGGGATCTCCAGGTGGAGGATATCCTGCCATAAAGTCTATACGAGGAATTAAAGGTAAGATGCATAGAAATAATGTAGTTTTACAAAATACTCCTATAGTAGTTTAAATTTGTGTTCTGTTCTAAAGTTCTTCTGTATGAGTAGAGTTTGGTAAGTTTTAGACTTATTGCAACACTACCATCACTCCCAAACACATGTTGATCATATCTCAAATAAATATAGTTGATCAGGCTATATTTATCCCAGATATGATTACATAACCGTCCAGGTTTAACTGCAGTGTCCAACATCCAAATACTTTTATGTAGTTATTACTGTGATACTATTTCTGTATATGTGAGTGTTAGTATACTTCTTATAAAATAATTATATTTTAAAAGTATACTTGTAGTCAGAGCACTCCGGCCCCATTGTATTTATAGTTGTATATCTTTTATGAATTGATATACTGAGTTCACTATAAACAATGCTCTGATACCAATCTGTCACACCCCCAAACCGGAACAGCGGAAACATTCGGGGATGGATGCCTTCATGTGTAGTATCATAACAATGCACAATAGTAATCAAAGTACAACATTCATCACATTGATAAAATATAATGTTACATTTGTGTTCAAATCATTGTATATTTGACACCAAAAGTATAATTAAAAGACATAATTATATGAAACTACGTCTTCCTCAAAACTTGTGGGTACCTGTTCATCGATTCCTTAAAAATACAAGTAGTTTTGAGAAAGTGTCAACAATTAAGTTGGTGAGTTCATAAGCATGTTTGTAATTGAAATCTGAAATTTGTTCATTCGAAAATGTAAATATGTTTTCCCCAGAAAATCCTATATTTTCTGGTGTATATGTATTTGTGTTCCGAAATAGTATGATATAGTTTTAAATTCTCACAAAACTATGAAAAGTAAGTTTTCTCTGTATTAGACTAGTATTCTGTATTTGTACTTGTACTTGTATGAAGTTGTAAATATCTAGATTCACCATTTATAGTATTATTTATATAAAACTATGTGAAATTGTTTGCTTATTCTTACACTAAACGCATTATTCAATACCAAATTGTGAGGTATCATAACCATGCTTGATGACCTAAGCCTCACCTGAAACACGATGTTCTTCAGGCGTCGTAATATGGTACGACAATTGTCACCACAAGTCTGCCGACCTAGCTGTTGCAAGCAGCTCTGGTGCGGGATTGTCAGTCCCGTATTGATCTATACACAAGTGTCACGCTCTTCCTCAAGGAGACTCTGGTTATAATTTTCAGGACTTTTGTTTTATACTTAAATAAGTATTTGAAGCGTGTCTCACAAATGCTATATTGATAGTTACGTGTGAATAATGAAAAAATATCTTTGTAATAGATATTTTGTAAATATCTCATAAATTATATTTAATATAATTTATATAGTTGTTTTTGTAATCGTAAGTTATTCTGAATATGAAAAGAAATATGTAAGTTCCATCAACTGTATTGATAAGTATGCGTGACTCATAAACTATACCTATTATAGTTTATATGTTTGTCTTTATATGAAATCCTAAACTGGTAAAATAGTATGTTTATTTTAGTAAAAATAACAATCGTAAACTGTGTGAATAAAATTTGTTATTTATACAAGATTTCCTTGTATTTTACTTGTATTTCCCCCCTAAAACATTATAAAAATATTGAAAATATAGGGGTATAAACTCACTTGATAGGTGGTGATTCGGGCAGCGTTTCGTTTCTTAGAAAGGAGTTTTCTTGATGAAACTGAGAGTTTTTGATGAAAAGTCGGCTGCATGCGGGCAGAGTTTCAGCTTAAAATTGAGAACTTCGGGGCGTCCGGGTTTGCTTCAGGTGGTAAGGAGGTTCCCGGGACTTCGGAGGGTTTAGAAAGGCTTAAAGGAGTGTTTAAGTGGAGAGAGGATTTCAAATTTCTAAACAAAACTCGGAGGCCTCGCATCCTATTTATAGGAGGGGTCTGGTCCTCGGTACGCTGGGCGTAATTATCATGTACGTCGAGCATACAGATAAAAGCATCAGTATGTTGGGCTTACGTCTTGTACGCAGGGGCGTACTGGTTTGAGCCTTATCCGATCTTTGGACATGGTGAAGCTACGTGGCACGCGTCGAGACTAGTTCCATTACGTTGGGCGTAATCTTTTCGTACGCGGGGCGTAGTGGCCACCTGGCTTCGGACATGTTGATTGAGCGAGATACGTTTCATATGCGAAGAAACAGGCGACGTGGTCAATATGAGGCCTAGCTTCCGAGTACACTGGGCGTACTCATGTATGCAGGGCGTACTTCCTTTTTCCAAACTTCAAAAATTCATATCTTTCGCATACGAACTCCGTTTTTGACGTTCTTTATATCCACGCGTAGGTGCGATCATGCTCTACAACTTTCGTTTAGACTCCGTCGGCTAATATTGAATTTATTTTTAAAGTTATATTTTTAACAGGCCGGGATAGGAAAAGTCCGTTAAAATTTCATAACTTCTTCATCCGACGTCCGTTTTCGTCTGTCTTTTTACCATTGGATTTCTTTTGATAAGATCTTCGATTCTCATTTAGGTTGTTTTGGCCAAAAGTTACTCGATCCAAATTTCGAGTTTCGGGCTGCATACTGTTCTGTCGAAACTTAGAAAAATCATAATTTCTTCAGACGAAGTCAGATTTGGACGTTCTTTTTATGTGTGTTCACGGTTTAACTTATTCTATGACTTTCATTTAGATGCTTAAGGCTAAAAAGCATTTTATTGTAAACTCACTTTTTACGCTACACAGCGTTTTGCCGGTTTTGTCGCGGAACTTCGATAGATCAGAACTCCTTCGTTATAACCTGAATTTCGGTGTTCTTTATATTTTCGGAATCCTTATAACAATATCTACCACTTTATTCATCCCAATCAAGTTTATTTAATATTTCATTTTTGAGGGTCGATTATGTAAATGCACATAGTATACAAAAATTTCTCTTTATTATTTTAAAAAGAACTACAAATTGATCTATAGTATTACATTGGTTCGAAATAACGGGTTTTTACAAATAACATCCGCGATTATTGACAGGCAAAGGAGAAACACAAATAAACTCCATTGTTGATTAGGACTTACGACAGAGATAGTGAATGATGAGATGTTCGTCGGTGTGGTGAAACCGGTAGACCAAAATTCGACGAGGCTATCGAATGCATTGTCACTTAAAGTGGATTCGGGGACAACTTACTCCAAAAGTGCCTCGATGTTGAGTCGATCTCAATCACCTTTCAAAACCAATGATCGGAAAAGCAACATTGTAAGGCTATGGTTAGTGATGGAGAATGGAGACGGTAGGAGTGAAAGTACATGCTTTTGACTCCAAAATCACTTGAATGGAGAGAGAGAGAGAGAGAGAGAGAGAGAGAGAGAGAGATAAAGAGAGAGAGAGAGAGAGATAGAGGACTCTATGATGGTGCGGTAGTTCCGACGAAGGCAATGGCCAGTGATCTTTGTGGTGGTGTAGGATCGGTAGAGTGGTGGTTGGTGGGTGGGGGTGGGCTGAAGTTGGGTAGGTGTTTTTTGTTATATTTTGATTATATTATTTTCTAATAAAAATAAATTAAAAAAATTTGTGTGGTCTAAATTTGGTCGCAATAAGAAATGTTCTCATTATATATATATATATATATATATATATATATATATATATATATATATATATATATATATATATATATATATATATAGGGAGTGGTTCAAATGAGAACCAAAAAAGGTTAAGAACTCTAAGAACCATTTTTAAAATTTTTCATTAAAGGCATTTTGGACAAATTAAACATGAATATTATTGTAACATCCGGATTTCCAGGTATCATAATTTAAGTATTTATTTTGAGTTGAGAAGAGGGACTCGACGAGTTGACGCCTAAACTCGTCGAGTAGGATCGTGACTGATGACTCGGATTAATGAATGGACTCGACGAGTCGGTGAGACGACTCAACGAGTCCGCGCTGTTGGCAGAAACCCTAAATCTTTGGGCTTGAGCCCTATTTAAAGGCATTTATAGCCTTCAATTGCGGCTACTTTCCCAGAAGAGAGAACCCTAGCGAGCTTGAGTGTGTAGAGTGAGAGAAAGAGCTATCTTGAGCTTTTTGGTGTGATTTTGCAAGAAAGGAGAAGAGTTCCAGCAAGAGGGGAAAATGAAAGTTATTGTTCTCAGTCATCCAAGCAAGGAGCTTCTTTCTGAGGTACAAAATCGAACCCCCATTCCTTCCCTTTTGTGTAGGTTCCTTTTTGGGGGTTAGGGCTTGAATCACTTCATCTTTGGGGTTTTGAATGCCTTAAACCCCTCTTGTTAGTTTGTGTTTTAGATCTGGACCCTTCTAGGTCCAAAGAGCCGAGAATATGAAGCTTTAGTAGAGTAAAACCTTAGGGTTTGAAGCTAGGAAGCATTTATGGGGTTTTTATGGTATATTATGCAAGATACACCATGCATGGACACCAAGTTCAGACCTTTACGAGATTTTTGGGTGTTAGAAGGCCAGATCTATAAGTTAGAGAAACAGATCTGACCTCAGAAGGTGAAATAAGTATTGCCATGGAGGAAACTCGCCGAGTCCATAAGAGGACTCGACGAGTCGGATCGGGTTGCCCTGCGATTCGTGACCTGTGGCAACCCGTTCAATTGAGAGGTTAACTCGACGAGTCAAGTGAGGCCTTAGGAGGAGTCAGAGGACACGTATGGACTCGCCGAGTCAGCTAAGTGTACTCGGTGAGTCTGGTTAGAGTTGGACCGTTGACTGGAGTTGACTTTCGTTGGCTTTTTAGGGTTGGTCAGCATTTGGATATTTGGACCATTGGAGGGGTAAAATGGTCTTTTTCCCTTCTGGGAGATTATAGGAAGGGATTAGTCTAGCCTATGAGAATCGTTGTTAATTAAAGATAATTACTTTATGTGATTAGGCGGAGGCTAGATCGGGGATATCGAGCACGAGAGTTTACTAGACATCATACGAGGTAAGTCTTCTCACTATACCTTACCTAGAATGGTAATTGTGTGTGACCGGAAGGTCTTATGTGCTATGACGAGTATGTGATATATGTTTCTATGTGATATGTATGTGTTATGTATGTTATGAGTAGTATGGTATGGACCGGAAGGTCAACAGGGTATGGACCGGAAGGTCAGCAGTGGATGGACCGGAAGGTCAATATGGTATAGACCGGAAGGTCGACAGAGTAGGACCGGAAGGTCTACTCAGATTGTGGGACCGGAAGGCCCCTGAGACACATTAACCGGAAGGTCTCGTAGAGCTACAGCCTCGAGTGGCTTATGTGCTGTATGTAGTATTTTGGGGAACTCACTAAGCATTTATGCTTACCGTGTTATGTGATATGTGTTTCAGGTACTAGCGAGGATCGCGGGAAGGCGCCGACATGATTTGTACACACTGATAGAGGATTTTGTATTTGAGATTCTGGGATGTGTTTTACCGTGATAACATTTGATACACTTATGTTTGAGATGATTTAAATGAGAAATGTCATGTTTGAAAAATGAAAAATTGTTTTGAAAATTCACGTCGTTACAAGTTGGTATCAGAGCCTTGGTTTGAGGGATTCGGATGCACCTTCGGGCGTATCTGAACTCAAACTGAGGATTTGAGAAAAATTTTCATAAAAGAAACAATTTTTCTAAGAAGAGTAAAAGATTTTGAGAAAAGGCAAAAGGGAGCAGTGTGTACGATCAGCCAGCGCCCGAACGGTGATTTCCCAAAATACCCTTACATTATGTGTTATGAGATATTATGTGATGTGCTACGCATGCTAGAGTAGGCTAGGTAAATCATATCTTAGGACTAGGGTGGCCTGATATGTGATGCCTTAGCCTAGGAGTTTATGCTGTTGTGAGTTGATTTGAGTGCATGTATGTAGCAGAGAGTAGCTTGTGAGAAGTCTGGTTGAAAGTAGGCTGAAGTTAGAGGGTATAGGGTACTTGCGAATTAGGATCCTAGGAGGAGGACTTGGTGTGAATACGGATACGGTGTGGAAGGTAGTATTGGGCCCGTACTACTAAAAGCACCGGATCGGTAAAAATACCAAGTAAGAATCCTTAGGGTGCTAAGGAACAAGAAGGAACGGTTGATCGAGTGTGAGTAATCTCGGTCGAGTCTCTGATTATTTTATGTCTTATTTCAGAGGCATCATGGTGGGAACGTGCCACAACCCAGGAGGTAGTGGTACCAGTGGTACTAGCGATGAGGAGATCCGCAGGATGATTCACGAGGAGGTGGCCGCAGCCATTCGGGCAGAGATTCCGGAGATGTTTGGGTCTATCAAGACCACGCTGATTGAGACATTCGACGATCGATATGTTGCTCTAACCGAGGCTGCTGCTGCTGCAGCCACTGCAGCTGTTGCCGCTGCTAGGCCGCAAGGGGGTGACTCGTTGCTGTACCGAGAGTTCAGCAACATGAAGCCACCAGAGTTTGATGGGACACATGATCCGATAGCCGCGATGAGGTGGATCTCTGACGTTGAGGAATGTTTCTACACTTGTTCCTGTCCGGAACATTTGAGAGTACGGTTCGCGCTGAACCAGCTTCGCTTGGGAGCGAAGGACTGGTGGAAGTTTGTGACGGCAGATTTTACTCCTGCAGAGCTTACCGCGGTGACCTGGGAGAGGTTTACCACTATGTTCAGAGACGATTATGTTCCCCCGGTGGAGAGGGAACATTTGGCCTAAGAGTTCTTGTCCCTCAATTAGGGTACGGAGTCTGTGACGGTGATCACGCGGATGTTCCATGAGAGGGCGTTGTTCTGCCATGAGCATGTGTCTACTAAGCAGGCACGCATGAGTCGATATTTGAGCATACTGAGGAGAGACATTCGGGAGTTCGTGGCGAACTCGGCGTACCGAACATTTGTCGAGCTCCAGGAAAATGCTCGGAAGAGGGAGATTGAGCTAGAGACTCAGGCCAGGGAGGAGGCCGAGTCTCAGAGGAGGGACAGGCGGCCGGTGCAGTCTCAGCCGGCAACCAAGTGGGAAAAGCCCACCGATACGAGATCTGGTGTCCAGAAGGGCCGCACTTGTGGGAAGTGCGGTAAGGGACATGATGGAGTTTGTCGAGCAGGTGCTTTCTACAAATGTGGCAAGGAGAGGCATATAGCCAAGGATTGCCCCAAGGGATTTATGGTTTGCTTTCATTGCAACCAGACTGGCCATCAGAAGGCCGAGTGCCCACAGCTACTTCAGGGATCAACACAGGGATCTGCACCTGCTGCCAGAGCTACCGAGGCCCGGCCAGCGAAGGCCGAGGCACCGAAGGCTCGCGGGAGAGCCTTTCAGTTGACAGCGGAGGAGGTCCGTGCAGCGCCCTATGTCGTGGCTGGTATGTATTCATTTATTTACTTATACTGAGTTTGAGATATTGTCCTTATATTGTGGTATGAATAGGTACTTTTCTTGTGAGTTCTGTACCTGCTTTCGTGTTATTTGACTCGGGTGAGAGTCGATCTTTCGTGTCATTTGCGTTTAGCCAGCACATCAGTATCCGACGAGAGGCGTTGAGTCGACCTTTAAGAGTTTCTATAGCTGACGAGCGAGCGGTGTATGCTACTGAGGTGATTCGAGGATGTGTACTCGAGATCTTCGGTGTTGAGTTCCAGATAGATCTGGTCCCGATTGCGATGGGGGACATTTGTGTCATTGTGGGCATGGATTGGTTGAACCGATTTGGAGCTGTTATAGACTGCGAGCGTCATATGGTGACGATACGAGACCCTAGTGGGGGAGTGCTGACAGTATATGGCGGCGGTACCCGATGTGGGTCGGCATTTTGCTCGGCTGCCAGAGCGAGACAGAGTATACAGCAGGGCTGTAGGGGGTTTATAGCCTATGTGATGGATACACGAGTTGCCACAGAGAGGCCGAGTTCTGTCGGTGAGGTTCCGATAGTGAGAGAATTTCCGGATGTCTTTCCCGAGGAGTTGAAGGGCGTGTCTCCCGTGAGGCAGGTGGAGTTTCGCATCGATCTGGTATCGGGGGCGGCGCCTATTGCTAAGTTACCCTATCGCCTTGCGCCACCGGATATGCAGGAGTTATCCTCGCAGCTTCAGGAGCTGTTGGGAAAGGGCTTCATCCGACCGAGTAGCTCGCCGTGGGGAGCGCCGATCCTTTTTGTCAAGAAAAAGGATGGTTCTCACCGGATGTGCATTGATTACCGGGAGTTGAACAAGTTGACGGTCAAGAACCGTTATCCACTACCGAGGATCGATGATCTGTTCGATCAGTTGCAGGGAGCGTCTTGGTTCTCCAAGATAGACTTGAGGTCTGGATATCATCAGATGAGGGTGCGTGATGAGGATATCCAGAAGACGGCGTTTAAGTCTCGTTATGGGCATTACGAGTTCGTGGTAATGCCTTTTGGGCTCACCAATGCACCAGCGGCGTTCATGGATCTCATGAACCGAGTATGCAGGCCGATGTTGGATCGATCGGTGATTGTGTTCATCGACGATATTCTAGTGTATTCGAGATCCAGAGAGCAGCATGAGGAGCACCTGAGGGAGATCCTTGGAGTATTGAGATCGGAGAGGCTTTATGCCAAATTCTCCAAGTGTGATTT
This sequence comes from Lactuca virosa, assembly GCF_052849685.1. Lineage (NCBI taxonomy): Eukaryota > Viridiplantae > Streptophyta > Magnoliopsida > Asterales > Asteraceae > Lactuca > Lactuca virosa. The sequence goes on from NC_136429.1 coordinate 485,510,835, forward strand.
CTGGTTACGAGAGGTCCAGTTCTTGGGACATCACGTTAATCAGAATGGGATATTGGTCGATCCGGCCAAGATTGAGGCTATGATGAGTTGGGAGGTGCCGAGATCCCCCACCGAGATCAGGAGTTTTATGGGGTTGGCCGGCTACTATCAGAGATTTATCAGGGATTTCTCCAAGATTTCCGTTCCCCTCACCAGATTGACCCGGAAGGGCGTCGCTTTTACTTGGGGTCCGGAGCAGCAGACCTCGTTTGAGACGCTTCACCAGAGATTATGCGAAGCCCCGGAGTTAACCCTTCTGGAGGGAATTGAGGATTTTGTGGTTTACTGTGATGCGTCTATATCAGGGTTGGGTGTGGTGCTTATGCAGAGAGGGCACGTGATAGCATACGCATCGAGGCAGCTGAAGCCTCATGAGACGAGGTATCCCACCCACGATTTGGAGTTGGGGGCAGTGGTGTTCACCCTCAAAATATGGCGCCATTATTTGTATGGGGTTCGGTGTACCATATACACATACCACAAGAGTTTGAAGTATCTGATGGATCAGCCCAACCTGAATATGTGCCAGAGGAGATGGTTGGATGTGGTAAAAGATTACGACTGTGAGATCCTGTACCACCCGGGCAAGGCTAACGTGGTAGCCGATGCTTTAAGCTGTAGGGCGGAGAGTGCCTCGATTCGAGATATATGTATGAGGATGACGGTGATGACTCCGGTGTTGGATACCATTCAAGAGGCCCAGGCAGAGGCTGTGAGACCGGAGAATCGCAAGAGGGAGAGGGTGATTGGACAGGTATCCGAGTTTGTGACGGATAGCCGAGGACTTATGACCTTTCGTGGCTGGATTTGGGTGTCGTATACGGGTGGGGCACGTAGCACTCTGATGGAAGAGGCGCATAGATCGAGATTCTCGATCCATCCCGGGGCCACTAAGATGTATTTAGAACTGAAGAGAGATTATTGGTGGCCCTATATGAATAGGGATGTTGCATGGGTAGTAGAGAGGTGCTTGACTTGTCGCCGGGTTAAGGCCGAGCACCAGCGTCCGCATGGCAAATTACAGCCATTGGAGGTTCCCCAGTGGAAGTAGGAAAAGATTTCTATGGATTTTATCACCAAATTGCCGAGGACCGCGAGAGGTGTTGATGCAATTTGGGTGATTGTGGATCGGCTAACGAAGAGCACTCACTTCCTTGCTATCAGTGAGAGCTCTCCTGTAGAGAGGCTGGAAGAGATATATGTGAGGGAGGTGGTGTCGCGGCATGGAGTGTCGATCTCGATTGTGTCAGACCGAGATGTACGTTTCACTTTCAGGTTCTGGAAGAAGTTCCATGAGGAATTGGGTACGAGATTTAACTTCAGTACCGCTTACCACCCATAGACGGATGGACAGAGTGAGCGGACGATACAGACGCTCGAGGACATGCTTCGAGCATATGTTATGGACTTCGGTGGAAGTTGGGATACATACCTACCTTTGGCTGAGTTTTCCTACAACAACAGCCACCATTCGAGTATTGGTATGCCTCCCTTTGAGCTTTTATATGGGAGGAGGTGTCGAACTCCCATCTGTTGGGGAGAGTTAGGGCAGCGAGTGATGGGTAGCACTGAGATAGTGCTTAAGACGACTGAGCAGATACAGCAGGTCAGACAGAGGTTGCTGACAGCCCAGAGCCGCCAGAAGAGCTATGCGGATAGACGGCGATCCGAGCTCGAGTTCCAGGTTGGAGATTTCGTACTCCTGAAGGTATCTCCTTGGAAAGGAGTGATCCGATTCAGGAAGAGGGGCAAGCTGGGGCCCCGATACATTGGTCCGTTCAGGGTGACCGCAAGAGTGGGTAAGGTAGCATACCGTTTAGAGCTGCCTGCGGAGTTGAGCCAGATTCATGATACCTCCCACGTATCCCAGTTGAGGAAGTGTATAGCCGATGAGACGACAGTAGTGCCGCTAGAGGATATTCAGGTGGATGCGAGCCTGAATTACATTAAGAGGCCGATCGCGATCTTGGATCGGAAGATCAAGGTTCTGAGGAACAAGGAGGTGCCTCTGGTTCAGGTCCAGTGGCAACATCGGAGAGGGTCCGAGCTGACTTGGGAGCCGGAGACAGAGATGCGGGAGCAACACCCAGAGTTGTTTGCAGAGTAAGACTTCAAGGGCGAAGTCTGATTCTAGTGGGGGAGAATTGTAACATCCGGATTTCCAGGTATCATAATTTAAGTATTTATTTTGAGTTGAGAAGAGGGACTCGATGAGTTGACGCCTAAACTCGTCGAGTAGGATCGCGACTGATGACTCGGATTAATGAATGGACTCGACGAGTCGGTGAAGCGACTCGACGAGTCCGCGCTGTTGGCAGAAACCCTAAATCTTTGGGCCTGAGCCCTATTTAAAGGCATTTATAGCCTTCAATTGTGACTACCTTCCCAGAAGAGAGAACCCTAGCGAGTTTGAGTGTGTAGAGTGAGAGAAAGAGCTATCTTGAGATTTTTGGTGTGATTTTGCAAGAAAGGAGAAGAGTTCCAGCAAGAGGGGCCAAGGAAGGTTATTGTTCTCAGTCATCCAAGCAAAGAGCTTCTTTCTGAGGTACAAAATCGAACCCCCATTCCTTCCCTTTTGTGTAGGTTCCTTTTTGGGGGTTAGGGCTTGAATCACTTTATCTTTGGGGTTTTGAATGCCTCAAACCCCTCTTGCTAGTTTGTGTTTTAGATCTGGACCCTTCTAGGTCCAGAGAGCCGAGAATATGAAGCTTTAGTAGAGTAAAACCTTAGGGTTTGAAGCTAGGAAGCATTTATGGGGTTTTTATGGTATATTATGCAAGATACACCATGCATGGACACCAAATTCAGACCTTTACGAGATTTTTGGGTGTTAGAAGGCCAAATCTATAAGTTAGAGAAACAGATCTGACCTCAGAAGGTCAAATGAGTATTGCCATGGAGGAAACTCGCCGAGTCCATAAGAGGACTCGACGAGTCGGATCGGGTTGCCCCGCGATTCGTGACCTGTGGTAACCCGTTCAGTTGAGAGGTTAACTCGACGAGTCAAGTGAGGCCTTAGGAGGAGTCAGAGGACACGTATGGACTCGCCGAGTCAGCCAAGTTTACTCGGCGAGTCTGGTCAGAGTTGGACCGTTGACTGGAGTTGACTTTCGTTGGCTTTTTAGGGTTGGTCAACATTTGGATATTTGGACCATTGGAGGGGTAAAATGGTCTTTTTCCCTTCTGGAAGGCCCCTGAGACACATTGACTGGAAGGTCTCGTAGAGCTACAGCCTCGAGTGGCTTATGTGCTGTATGTAGTATTTTGGGGAACTCACTAAACATTTATGCTTACCGTGTTATGTAATATGTGTTTCAGGTACTAGCGAGGATCGCAGGAAGGCGCCGACATGATTTGTACACACTGACAGAGGATTTTGTATTTGAGATTCTGGGATGTGTTTTACCGTGATAACATTTGATACACTTATGTTTGAGATAATTTAAATGAGAAATGTCATGTTTGAAAAATGAAAAATTGTTTTGAAAATTCACGTCGTTACAATTATATTAAGAAAAATTTTCTATTCTTTAATATACAACTAGTTGCCAATTGTTGTAGGACCGCCGTCGGACCACCGTCGGACCGCCGGTGGGCCACCATCGAGCTAACACCCAATTCGATGACATTTTTCTGGTCGTATTTACAGCTTAATAGAACAAACATTGTAATTCTCATTTTCTTTTGTAATAATTTATAACACATACCATTTCATTTTTGTAGCCAAATTTACAAAAACAGAATTATGCTTTGACAAATTAAATTTCTTTTTGCTAAATTGTTGATTTATTTAAAATAATATATCATGTATAAAATATATTTACCGTATAAAATACCATATTCATAGTTTAACAAATATGTTAATTGACTAATACATAGTTTTATATTTTCATGCATACATTCATTCATATTTTAACACAAAGTGTATATAAAATATACAACTTAATACAATTTGTTTTTAGTTTAATACATAAAATTCACAACATAATATAATACAACTCATTACACACTAATTCACTTCTTTAAAGAAGTCAAACCCAAACTCTACCAACAGTCCAACATCACCAACTACCATACCCCACTACCAACCACATGTACCACCATCGCAATCATCCTTCATTCCACATCAGATCTCTATATAAAATCATTAATAAAGTGCTTAAAGACTATATTAACAATTTAATAAATTAATTCATTTATTATGAGTTTAATGCAAAATAATTAAACAAAAGTAATACATTCTTATGTATTTATAAAACACAAAAATTATGCAAAATAATTAAAAAAAGTAATACATTCTTATGTATTTATAAAACACAAAAATGATATATATTCATAAGAAAATTAATAGAAACATTCATACATAACTCATTCATATTTTAACACAAAATTTATTAGAAATTCACAGCTTAATACAATCAATTCCCAAACAAATAATTTACAGTTTAATGCAGTCAATTCATAGTTTAAAACACAAAAATCGCAGACTAATACACAAAATTTACAGCTTAGTATAGTTAATTCACAATTTAAACAGACAATTCATAGCTTAATGCAACTAATTCAAAGTTTAAAACACAAAATTCACAACTTAATACACAAAATTCAAAACATAATATGATTAAATTCACAGTTTAATACACAAAAAATATAAATTCACAGCTTAATACAGTTAATTCACAGTTTAAACAGACAATTCACAGCTGAATGCAGTTAATTCATAGTTTAAAACACAAAAATCAAAACTTACTACACAAAATTCACAACTTAATACAATTAAATTCACAGTTTAATATACAAAAAAGTATAAATTCACAACCATATTATCAACTTAAAACTTTTAATATAGTCAATTAATAGTTTAATATACAAAATTGACAACTTAATACACAAAATTTTATATTTTAATATATTTAATTCATCATTTTAACAGAATTTTCACAACTTAATGTAGTCAATTTATAGTTTAAAAAACAAAAATCACAACTTAATACACAAAACTCACAGGTCAATACAATGAATATTCAGTTTAATACACAAAAAATATGCATTCATATCTATATTATCAACTTAAAACTCTTAATACAATCAATGCACAACGAAATACATATAATTCATAGTTTAATACAATAAATTCACAGTTTAATTCAAACATAACAACAACTAAAACTACGATTAACAAAAGTAGACAAAAAATAAGAGATTAAAATATCAAATTCACACTTTAATTCACGAGTTCTGACATTCATTCACAGTTTAATACATTAGTTCAAATACCCATTTACGAGTTTTCGTGTGGTTTCATGAGGTTAAGATTTAAAAACGCAAACCGCACCGCATATGCGATTTGATTTTTTTTGGAAACCACATACCGCACTGCGAAAGTTTTAAACCGCAATATGCGGTGTGGTGCGGTGCATGCAGTTTTATGCGGTTTGAAGTACATTTAATATTATGTAATTTAACCAATGCTAAATGTAGTTATATATGTTCGAAGCAATATTATAAGATATAATCAAAATTTAAAAAAAACACACAGGAGAAATTGAAAAATGAAAAAAGAATGTTTGTTTTGGGTTACTTTAGACAAACAGTCAAAATACATATATGATTAATCGGAAGCTTTAGCCTTTAGGATCTAATTTGAAGCAGCAAACTTAAGCTCTAAAAGTAAGTTCACTAAAATCATATGAAGGGTTACTCAATAGGTGAGCCATAACGGAGGCCAAATGCGTTCTAATATTAAAAAACACATTCTATTTTTGTTTTCATGAAAAAAATCGTTGAACCTTTTTCTTTAATAGCAAACTATGTTTGCATTCTACTTAAATCCATTTTTAAGTTTTAATGTGTATGACCAATTTAGTTGATTTTTTAAGTATTGTATACATCTAACAAGTATTACAAATATTCTATAACAGTCTCTTATATTTTATAACAGTCTCCTAATCGAAAACCACAAACCATACTACAAAGTGTCGTTTGAAAAAATTACAAACCATAATCTGCACCGCAAATTATTAAACCACATTAGGCAGTGCGGTGTTGTGCAGTGCGGGATGAACACTTCTATATCCGTTCATAATATTCACAACTTAATGTCTTATATATCTCACTAGGCATTTCAACAAACATATTGTATGCATATGATTTAAGAACTTTTTGTACTTCAATGAATTCTCAATAATCCCTCACAAATACTTAAATTTAAATCGACATAAATGGCTATAACTATTTAGGTGGCCAACTAATCAATTAAACACAACTTGTCCTATTGATCTAGAAACTAAATATGTTTTTCTTAATTTATTCCTTGTCAGATTCTAGCGATGTCACTTATTAAATGATATAAAATATGGATTGAAAGTTTTTATTTAATAAAAAATTGATGTATAAAATATTTCAATCAGTTAAAGAGTTTGATATAATACCTTACTCAATCGTCGTTTTCTTTCTTTCTAAGTCATAGTAAAAATCTCAGTTGGCCAATCTCAATGATAGCAAATAAAATTCACTCTGGTCAACGATTTAGATCCGAGCTGGTGGATAAGGGAGACTGCGGTGAAGAAGATGAGCGATAATAGTGGATGTTACGACCGGTGGAGAAGGGCCGTGATGGTGGATTTTAGCATGACCTAAGAGTTATTCCCGATAGTTAAAAAAAATTCACTCTAGACTTCGATTTAGATTCGAGTTGTTGGAGGAGGGAGACGACAGTGAAGAAGTGGAGCGACGACAGTGTAGGTCGCGATTGGCGGACAAGGGCGGTGGTCGTTGATTTTAGCCGGTGGTAGAGGCAGCAAAGGGGGAGAAGAAGCATTGGGGATTTTCTGGAACGATGAAAAAGAAGCAAAAGGGAATGGACATAAACTAGGAAAAGGTTTATGGAAATTGAATATCTATTTAATATAATGCCACCATTTATTTTAGGGATAATGACTTGAAAGGGTAACGAACTTTCGACTTTGTTCACATTTAGTCACTAAACTTTTTTTCGTTATCTATTTGCCACTGAACTATTGAAATTGTTCACATTTTACCCTTATGACCGGCTGTTACCGGTCATAAGGGTAAAATGTGAACAGTTTCAATAGTTTAGTGGCAAATAGATAACGAAAAAAAGTTTAGTGACTAAATGTGAACAAAATCGAAAGTTCGTTTCCCTCTAAAATGTTCAATGACTAAATGTGAACAAATATCCTCTTGTATTATGTTTTAGCAAATTATTTATTTTTGTTAAATTGTAGCAACATTTTGTTGATGAAGAAATCTATGAAATAAAAAAAAAAAACAAAACCCCGAAAAATATATTAAAAAAAACGAAAAACCGAAACCGAAATAAAAAACCAATGGTTTGGTATTTCCAAAATAAAAAATCACAATTTTCCAATCTTATTTTGGTTTTACAAAAAAATGAACCATTCTCACTGATGTGATCTATGACCATTGGTTTGACATGCGGAATTAAAGAACACACAAAGAACACGGTGATTTGGGTGTTTAACAGATGCATTCGATTACGAAAGGTGTTTACAAAAAAGGATATAGATCTAAATCTACATAATTAACACACACTAACACTTTCAATGTTACATCTCTCAAGCACACCTCTACATGTGGTATGAACCCACATTATATAGAGGTGTTTACATGTCTCTCTCTCTATCTCTCATGTCATAAAGGGGGAGTTTTGGATAGACAATTCTGAATTGAGCGCTTTCTCATTCTCTTTTTGGTTTTAGAATCATTTTTCGATTATAAAAAGGGGGGGGGGGGGATTTAGATATGGAAATCCGAAAGTTGAATTTTTGTAAAACCAAAATCAGATTGGAAAATTGTGATTTTTTATTTTGGAAAATACCAAACCATTGGTTTTTTATTTCAGTTTCGGTTTTTCGTTTTTTTTAATATATTTTTCGGGGTTTTGTTTTTTTTATTTCATAGATTTCTTCATCAACAAATGTTGCTACAATTTAACAAAAATAAATAATTTACTAAAACATAATACAAGAGGATGTTTGTTTACATTTAGTCATTGAACTTTTAGAGGGAAACAAACTTTCGATTTTGTTCACATTTAGTCACTAAACTTTTTTTCGTTATCTATTTGCCACTGAACTATTGAAACTGTTCACATTTTACCCTTATGACCGGTAACAGCCGGTCATAAGGGTAAAATGTGAACAGTTTCAATAGTTCAATGGCAAATAGATAACGAAAAAAAGTTTAGTGACTAAATATGAACAAAGTCGAAAGTTCGTTACCCTTTCAAGTCATTATCCCTTTATTTTATATTGGTTCTCAAAAGTTCTTAATATTTTTTTGGGAAAATTTCATATATATCCTTCCAAACTTTAAGAATTACGTCAATGTCCTTATAAAATATTAAATTACGTATATGTCATTTTAAAACTATAACATTTACGTGTTTATCCAACCCTATATTTTAATTAGAATTACAGGATTTTAATATTAAAAAAATTATATAAAATTCAAAACTATATATAACTTTACCAAAATACCCTTTACAATTAAATCCAAAATAATTTTAATCAATTAAGCATGTAACTAATTCAATTTAATGCCTTTCTCTTTACTTAATCGATTCATACACCATCCTTTTCACCGTTTACCTCACCTTCTTCTCTCATATACCCTCTATCGACGACCATCACCTGTAAACTAGTGCCGCCTTCATGCCAAACTACTTTGAAAAGCCAATTCGACGACAACTCTTCATCGTTGTGACCTAGGTACATCCTCCCCTGTTCACGACTAAATCACTGTAACGCATGATTTCCCCCTCATATTCTCACCGATTACTACCAGTTGAAGCCTCACCACTTTGCCGAAGATGTGTCTCAACCCCTATTTCGTCGGCTTCCCTTGCTGCAGTAAACATAAAATCCCAAGGTAGAACCCGAATTCTAATCTCCCTGTGATTTGTGCTGTTAATGTTTTGCATTTGTACCCAATTTCACTCTTTGTTGGTTTGGATCATCTTTCTTGGTTTCAAAATATAAAAAGTATTGTTTAAATTTGCTTTAGGGTATATATTAGCTTAGGAGCCCCAATTCTTGACATGGACAAACGTTTCCACTATGAGGTCTTAATGTTATCTTGGTAGTTGGAGATTGTATGTTAGTTGGATTACAGGCGATTCTTCATTCTTCTCTTCTAAATGCTCATACCATGTATACCCTGAAAAGCAATAACCAACAATAAAGAGAAATAAACAATATGAGAAAGAATAGTTGCTGAATTGAATGGAATTCATAGTGAAACCCACATTTGACTAAATTGCCCCTCCCTTATTTCTTCTGTTGTAAGAAATTTTTTCAACCTGCTTTCAGTTTTACACAGGTTAGAGAAAAAGATAGAATGTTTTTCTTTTCTTTGTATCTTGTTTAAATTTTATGTTACAATATATGTTGTACAATCGATTAACAAACCACATCACCTGTTGTAAAGTGAACTAGTAAAAAAAAATTGGTATTGTTTGGTGTGAATTGAAAAGACAAATAAATTCCATTTTCTTCACTTTCTTTACTTGGCCAATGGGTATTACCTTGTCATTGCATCATCAAATCGAATTACAAAACTTTATATTTGTATATTGTTGATCTTTTTACAATGGAAAAAGGAGTTTTCAACCTTTTAACTAGTTATTTTCTATAAAGAGGATGTGCTGTTTAAAAGTTAATATGTAATCTACATTGTTTCAAGTGGCTACCTAGTTAACTCTAGTTGTAATTCTGGTGTTCTGTGTCTCTATGCAGGTACCTTATAATTATATTTGCAAGTTCTGGACTTCAAGCTACAAGTAGAATGTTATCATGACATGTCAAGCTTAGTTGATGCAAAAGAGTGATGCTTTTAAAGTAGGGTGTTAATTCTGTCCGGATGAAGAAACCATATCATAAGTAGAGTGCTATTTTGGAAACACCAATACAAGTAGATTGCTTCTTTTGAAGATCCCAACAATAAAAGGCAAGCAAATGATTTTATTTCAAAGGATGATGCTAAAGTGTTGGTGTTGTTGCTAGTATTTTCTTAAAGATTCTTTATATTATGTTCATCTAATTTATGTAACTTTTTGTTATCTATGTATTGTAACTTTCATGTTGCTGTTAATACTTAATGCATTTTAACCATTTAAAAATTAAGTTTGGTGTCATTTCATTGTTTACCCTCCACATCCATATATTTCATGTTGTTGTTCTATGGTTACAGAAATAGTAATGTATAATACAAAATGGTCCCTGTTTCAAAACCAAAGTTACAAAATTGATCTTTATGGCATAAAAAAAATACAAAATTGGTCCCTATAGCATGTTAACATTGCAGGTATGGTCCCTATGGCAAAAAAAACTTGATAGAAATGGTCCTTGTGCACAAAAACATTACAGATTTGGTCTATGTTTCAGAAAAAACATTACACATATGGTCCCTGTTTTAGTAAAACATTACATATATAGTCCCTGTTTCAGAAAAACATTTAAAAATGGTCCTGTGCACAAAAACATTACAGATTTGGTCCATGTTTCAGAAAAAACATTACACATATGGTCCCAATTTCAGAAAAACATTACGGATATAGTCCCTGTTTCAGAAAAAAAAATTAAAAATGGTCCTGTGCACAAAAACATTACAGATTTGGTCCATGTTTCAGAAAAAACATTACACATATGGTCCCTGTTTCAGAAAAACATTACAGATATAGTTCTCGTTTCCGAAAAAAATTAAAAAGTTGTCCTTGTGGCCAATAACAATTATAGATTTGGTCCATGTGGCAGAAACTCATTACAGAATCGGTCCATATGGCAAAAAACATTACAGAAATGCTCTATATGCAGAAATTGATTACAGAAATGGTTTCCCATGGGAGAAATACATTACATAAACAGCCCCTATGACATAATATATTTACAAAATGGTCCCTACGACAGAAATAGATAACAAATGCAGTCCTTATAGTAGAAAATGTTTATATATATGGTCCTTGTTGGAGAAATACATTACAGAAACAATCCATGTGGCATAAAATTAATTAAAAACATGGTCCAAAAATAAATATATATATATATATATATATATATATCTAATCAATATTTAAACGGTTTTTCTCATGCAAATTCTACCGAACAACAAAATTAAAAAATTAAACAATCCATGCAGAAAGCATTAAAGTACTAAAATGTAATGAAACTCATAACAAAAACTCATGATCTTTTGTGTTCTTTCCTCTTGCTAGAGGATGATTCATCAAAACCTTGAGACGCGGGATTTTTGCAAGTCCTTTGATGGTGTCCATACATACCACAACGCGGACATCTGTGTCTTTTTTTTGGGCTCGTCATGTGGTATAATTCTGTTCTTTTTAGGTCGTCCAGGCGGTCGTTTTATAATAGGAGGGTATATCTTTTCAACTGTCTCTATACTTACCCATTGATCTTTTCCAGGCATCGGACCAATTTCTAAAGCATATGCTTCTTTAAACTTGTCGACTGTGAAATATGTGTCAACATATTTGTCCCAATTAGGGTCCCTTGTGAAAGCAATAAAAGCAGCTACATGCACACACAGAAGGCCTGTAACTTGCCATTTTCGACAACTACACTTTTTCTCATCCAATACAACATCCCACGATATCCTTTGTACTTCACTTCTGCTTTATTATCACCGCTTCTACAAACTTGATATTCACCCAAGTTCTACATGAGAAAATAAAAGAAGAACAAACTAATATCAGGAAAAATATATATGTTTAATGCAAAAACAATTATGTATATATATAGTTCCTTAACTTGCCTTAGTGATTGTTTTGAGATACTTCTTTGCTTTTGGAACTAGTGGTCCTTTCCATTTTTGCACCTTACTTCTTTTCTTGTCAAATCGTTCCATAAGTTTTTCTCTAATTGCGTCAAGGAGATCAAGCACCGGTTTATAACGTATGTCACCTACCCAAGAGTTAAAAGTTTCTGAAATGTTGTTGGTAATGTAATCACACTTGACAAGTGTGCCAAACTTACTTCTACTCCATATCTTTTTATGGTTCTCATTCAAATATGAAATTGCATCTGCACATTTAGTAGCAATTTCATTTAACAATCTATCATGCTTACTAAGAGAGTAGGTATTTGCAGCCTCCCATAGCTTGCTCATGAAAAAGTCACCTCGAAAATGTTTCTTGAAGTTGCTACATAAATGTCTTATGCATTCTCGATGCTCAATATTAGGATAAACCTGTGTAATAGCTAATTCCAAGCCTTTTTGCATGTCAGAGGAGATAACAAGACCATTTGGTGTACCAATCGCTTTTTTTAGTGACGTGAGAAACCAAGTCCATGATTTTGTATTCTCTGCCTCAAGCACACCATAGGCTACTGGAAACATACCATTGTTACCGTCGATACTTGTGGCAGCGGCTAACACACCGTTAAATTTCCCTTTCAAATGACACGCATCAAGCCCAATGTAAGGACGACAGCCACTAAGAAACCCCTTAGAGCATGCTGTTAATGATATAAAAAAGCGTAGGAAATGTTTCTTTTCACCAACTGTCTGTAAATCAATCTCCACCACACTTCCTAGGTTTCTTTTTTCAAGTTCTTGTTTGAAATCATATATATTTACATAAGAGTCATCCCACTTTCCATACATATCGGTATAAGCTTGTTCTCTTCCTCTAAAGACTCTCATATATGGTACTTCAACATTGTAGGTATGCATAAGCCACTTTTTTAGGTCGGCAGGAGATACATCGCCTTCAGATTTCAACTTGTCAGTAACAACATCAGCAATCCATCCTTGAGTGGCATGTTTGTTACCACTCTTGTTACTTCGAGTACAAGAATGAGTTTCTATAAATTTCTTTACCTACAAAATTGAAAAAAACATATAATTATGTTAACATAAGAACAATGTTGACAAATGTAGTATTTCTCAAATTTATACTTACTTCAAAAGTAACCCCATATTGTGTAAGAGAAGCATGAATTCTCCACTTGCACTTTTTATCTCTGCAACATGCTGTAAGTCTTGTCAAATCACTTTTCTCAATGAGATACTCAAATTCGTTTGTTAGTGCATAATGGTTTAATGCTCTTCTAAAAGCAATTACACTTGGGAATTTAGAATTCACTTTCATAAATGGATTCATCGTACTATATGCATAAGTGTCGCTATAATTTAGAAGCTCGTATTCGTTATCGGAACTATGAAGACTATGATAGCTTTCTTGACTTGGACAAACTGAGTCTGTCTCATTTTCATCATCAGATTCATCAATAACTTTATCTTGACAACTTAACGGTTTAGGGTTATACCTTAATTTTTCAGTTGTCGTATAAATTGTTACTTCTTTATCATCATTATACATGTTTAGCATCACCATGAAACTCTTATCATTATCAAGTTCAATAAAGCATTGCTCTTTTGCATATTTGTCAACAAATACTATTGACAAAACAATATCGCTTTGTGATGGATAGTGTTTTTTCACCTCTTCAACTAGATGATTTAAGTCGTATGAAAATGTGTCTATATAGAGACATTTTGTAAATCCAAAGCAATGCACGTGCCTACATGAGTTCCTAGCTAATCGAAAGAAGCCTCCATATTTCAATTTGAACTTGAATTCCGATATTACTTGTCTGATAACCACAATGAAAAAAAAACAATTAATAAAAATGAAGGGAAACATAAAGTATCATTCATTGTTGATAAAAACTTACTCAATTATGGGCGAGTGAGCACTTATGTCCCATCTGGGTGCATCAACCTCATTATCCATCAAAGAGGAGGATAATAAACTATCTATTGCAAACCAAACATAATTGAATGCAGAACCAAAAATTAATCGAATGCAAAAAGTTAATCAAAAACCAAAATTAATCGAATGAAGAACAAGATTAACCTGTTGTGATGAAATAACGTGATTTATTGCTATGTTTATAGCAACGACATGCGAATAAACGAAGGCAGAAGTTCTCACGACTTGAAGAAGAAAACAACGTGATGAAAGTCTTGAAGATTTCACGTTTTTGAGGTTTAGATTTGACGTGTTTGAGGTTTTGTCATATTTAATTAGGTTTAATGCTAATTAAATCTATTTAGTTCTATTTATTAATAATCTGGAAATGGTAATTTAGTACAATCACCTTTTATTTTGATTTTTAAATATATTTTTTAGTATTAAATTGATTAATAACTCATTAAATTATAAGATTGGATATAAATGTGATTTTAATAGGTTAAGAAGGATATATACGTAATTATAAACTTTGAAAGGATATAGATGTAATTCTTAATGTTTGCAAGGATATATATGAAATTTTCCCTTTTTGTTATATTCTCTCTCTCTCATATATATATATATATATATATATATATATATATATATATATATATATATATATATATATATATATATATATATATATATTCTTGAAATATCTATTTCAATCCATGAATAATTAGATTATTTCAATTTTTTATACATATTTATTTCATACATTTATAACTGTAAACACATGTAAATCCCATAAAACTTTTTTTTTCTATAAATTTAGCTTATTTTATTCAACGATGGTCTTAATATTTTGTACAAAAATTTTCGATCTTGAGTTTACAATTGATATAGATTTTGACAGTATATTAATATTTTGATACTATTTCACCGTTCCAAAAAAAAAAGGATACTATTTGTCAAAATTTAAAAATACTTTGATAGCAATTTCAACCAAAAATAAATAACACAATTATTTTTAATTTAATCTGTTTCTCTTCACACAAATAAAAAATTTCCGCTAAAATACAAATGCTATTTCACTTGTTTGAAGTTAGAAAATGCATGCGCGAACCCATTGGACAAGATTTGATTTGGTGTTGTGACGCGGATCCAACTTTGGCGGCCCCACAAAAGCAACTTGTAGCGGCAAATTATTGGTGCATTCTCTTAAGGATCCTAATTTTGAAGTCCAATATGACAAAATGTTAATTTTCAAGTTCATAAAAACTACAAATATTTGATCTTAATTACTAATAAATATGTATCCATTTTAAAGGCATATTATACGTAAAATAAATTATAGTTTCAATTATTTTTATCATCAAAACAACATCATTAAGGTTGATATTTTTATGTAAAAAGTGAATTAATATTTTAAGAAATCGAGTACAAATAAACTTTAAGTATTAATTTTCAAAATCTTTTTTCAAATAAAGTTGATCAAATAAAAGACTTCGGACGTGTTTGGTTGGTAGGAAATGGATGAAATTCGAGGGAAAAATGTTTTAATTCCTTCGAATTCATGTGTTTGGTTGGACTTAGAGGTGAGAAAAAGATTTCTAAATAAAATAAATTTTCTACTATACGGAGGAAAATGGATTCCTTTCAAAGTTGGATGAAAACATTCATTCTCATCAAGAAAAGTGACAATTACAAAACTACCTCTTCACTTATCAAAAAACCAACACCCACCACTACTGCTACTGCTACAGACACCACCAACTGTCACTGCCACCACCACCACCGCTATTATCACCACCATCACCACCACCAATAGCCATCGTCACCACTACTACCGCCCCACCACCACCACCATTATCATTACCATCACCCCTACCACTACCACTACAGCCACCACCGCTACTGTCGTCATCACTACCACCACTACCTCTGCCACCACCATCACTACCCTCGCCAACACTACTACCACTGTCGCCACCGCCACCAATACTGTTACCGTCGTCACTGCCAAAATTTTACTATTTTATAATTTATATAATGTATCTTTACATATAAGTTATAAAATAAAATAAAATTAAGCAAAACACACAAAAAGGGTAATTATGTCATTTTACATGGATTACGATTCCATTTCCTGCGAACCAAACAGAATCTGTAATTAATTCTAATTTCATTTCCTATTTAACCAAATAGAATATATAACTAGATTCAAATTCATGACATATTCTTTTTCTAATTCCAATTCTAATACTCTACGAACCAAACAACACCTTAGAAGATTGTCAATAATTTTTTTCGAATCGGCCAAATATCACTAAGCAACCTTTAACTTTTTTTTTAATTATTTGGGTGAACCATGTTTTGGGTTAGTAATATTAAATTGATGGATTCTATTAAAGTCATGTTTGGCGTATTAGACTGTACGATGTGGTGGGTGAAATGACGACAACATTCCTATTTGACCACCATTGTTGGGTGCCAACATCGCCCCCTGATGGTAACTTTCATCGGGGGAAATTCTCAATGGCAATAATATGTTGTTAAAAAAACATTCTGAATCCAATCTAGTCATTAGAATTTAATATTTTTTTGGGTTATCGACATAAAAGCCCACAAGTTAAATAAAATAGTCGGTTATACCCAAAGTCGGATTTTTTGTGTGTTAATGTCTCAAATACCAAAAAAATTGCTCAAATTTGCCCACTATTCGAATTTAACCTTCTCAACAGCACAAGCTTATGTGCTGATTGAGATTTCTTGCTGACAAGGCTGTTACACGTCAGCATATATCGTTAAAAATTTAATTGCTTTGACGGACGAATAAATGCTCAAGGATTCAAAGTCACGACTTTGTGTTTGAATGTAAGCTACTTTACCACCAAGGCTCACATCTTTTTGCGTTAATATTTCTAAGCAATGATATACAATAGATATAATGATTGAAATAAGGAAAGAAAAAAAGGATTAACAGGATTAGAACCCAGGGCATCTGGAGCAACAAATCTAAGAGCTTTACCACAGTAGGCTAGAACATCTAAGACCAGAGGGAGTGAGTGCAGCCTGGACCGCACTCCCATTGCCACATAAGCACAAACACCACCCCCTGGGTGCGGTAGAGAGTGCAATGTGGCCTTCCAAGGGAGCACTCATTCAAACAACGTGATTGGTTCCTTTTCCTTACCTCCCTCTGATTGGTCCTTTTTATTATTAAAAAAAAAAAATAAAAAAAATACCCAAGTGTGGCAGCACTCCTTGCGTGTGGTATGAAACCACACTTTTGTGGTAATGGATGAGGTGGCGCCTACGTGTCACTGTGGTTTCATGAGGGAGTGCGGCACCATTCCCTCCAGCCTAACTGGTAAACTTCCTACTAAATTTTATTTAATAACTCTAGCACAGGTTTATTATTATTATTATTATTATTATTATTATTATTATTATTATTATTATATAATAAAAAAGTAGGGCGGGTAAATATGTACCATAGAAAACCAACCAAACCAAGAATATTGGTAACCAATATTTTTGGTTGGTAGTACTATACCAACCAATTATATATATATATATATATATATATATATATATATATATATATATATATATATATATATAAACTTTAACATTTTAAACTTATCTTTAAAATTTTAGTATGTTTAGTTCTTATGATTTACGATCTTCGTTATTAGCATTTACCAAATTAGTAAAGTTTAATGTTTTAAATTTATATTAATTGTCAACTTTTCCTCCACCGCGTTAACTTTTAAACTCGTGATAAAAATTAATAAAATCGGTTTGGATTGAAGTTTCAATCTCAACCATTACAAAACTACTATTCACAACCCCCCCACCCCAAATTGAAGTTTCACATGCTCAAAACATGAAAATCCTCAATATTGGTATATACCATTACCAACATGTACCAACCGAACTTATTAATAGCCAAACAAGTTGGTATAAACTATACTTGGTATGATAGTGATAGAAATGTTTTTTACCAACTATAATTGATACGATACACAGTTCAGTGAAAAATTAATTGCTACCTACAAAAATTGAATGACACCTCTCCAAGGTGACACCTTCAGAAGCACCAAGTCTCCCACCTGAAACTCAAGATCTGAACGTTTCCGATCTGCATAACTCTTCAACTGACTTTGTATGACCCGCAATCTGTTGCGCACCTACTGTATCAACTCAGTAGTCTTGAGTACAACCTATGTACTACCCATGACTCGATGCCCGACCTCCCCCATCCAAACGGGGTCCTGCACCTTCTTCCATACAACATCTCAAATGGTGGTCGATCAATACTGGTGTGGTAACTATTGTTGTAAGAGAACTCATCCAGTGGAAGGTAAGTATCCCAACTCCCTCCAAAATGCAAGACACAAGCCCAGAGCATATCCTCGAGCGTCTGAATCGTCTGCTCGCTCTGGCCATTGGTCAGAGAGTGGTATGATGTACTAAAATGCAACTGAGTACCCAACTCCTCATGAAATTTTCTCCAAAATCTGGAGGTGAAATGAACATCCCAGTCCGAAACCATCAAAACTGGCACTTTGTGCCGAACTACTACCTCCCGGATATAGATGTCCGCTAAATTCTCTGTGGATATACTCTCGGCAATCGATATGAAATGCGCATTCTTGGTCAATCTATCAATAATGACCCAGATAGAGTCAAAACCACGTGTCGTCCTTGGCAATTTTGTGATGAAATCCATGATAATCTCTTCCCACTTCAACATGGGAATGCGTAAGGGTTGCATCTTGTCATGGGGTCTCTGTTGCTTAGCCTTGACTTTCCTGCAAGTCAAGCACCGCTCCACAAACCAAGCTATCTCACTCTTCATACAGGGTCAACAATAATTCAACCTCAGATCCCTATACATTTTCGTGGCCCCTGGATGGATAGAAAACTTTGACTTATGTTCCTCCTCTAAAATCGTCTATCTCACCCCACCTGATGTCGGAACCTAGAATCTACCACACTGAATCAACAACCCCCCAGTTGAGTCTGACATATAAGGGAAGGGAACTTGTCCCCTGATCCGCTCAGTCTTCCAGTTTTCCTTTTTGAATCCCTGCACCTGAGCCTTCTTGATCAAATCCATCAAAGGCGAAGTGACAGTCGTCCTCAAGCAGATATCCTAGATAGATGAACTCATGGCCTTGCGGCTCAAAGCATCATCCACCATATTAGCCTTCCCAGGGTGGTACAAGATCTCACAATCATAATCCTTTACCACATCCAACCATCTCCGCTGCCGCATATTCAGATTCGGCTAGTCCATCAAATACCTAAAACTTCTTTGGTAGTTTAAATTGTATACGGAACCCCATACAAATAGTGTCTCTAAATATTGAGGACAAAAACCACGACCCCAACTCCAAATCATGCGTAGTGTAGTTCTCTTCATGAGGTTTCAGCTGCCTCGAAGCGAAAGTAATCACGTGACCCCTCTGCATAAGAACCGCTCCCAAACCCGAAATAGAGGTGTCAAAATAAACCACAAAATATCCAAGCCCTCAGGGAGCACGAGAATCGGGGCCTCAAACAATCTCCGCCTTAGAGTCTCAAAAGCCAACTTCTGATCAGGGCCCCACCGGAAGGTCACATTCTTCTTTGTCAAACGGGTCAAAGGTACTGCAATCTTGAAGAAATCCTGGATAAATCTCCGATAGTATCCTACGAGACCTAAGAAGCTCTGAATCTCAAATGTGGTCATCGGAACCTCCTACCGCATCACAGCCTCAATCTTGGACGGGTCGACCAATATTCCCTTCTGGTTGACGATGTGCCCCAAAAATTGCACCTCGTGCAGCCAGAACTCACACTTGGAGAACTTGACATAAATACTCTACCTCCTCAGGGTGTCCAGTACCTCTCACAAATGATCCTCATGCTGCTCCTTGGTCTTGGAGTAGAGCAGAATATCATCGATGAATACAATCACATACCGATCCAGCATCGGCCTGCAAACTCGGTTCATGAACGTTGCCGGTGCATTGGTGAGCCCAAATGGCATCACCACGAACTCGTAATGTCCATAACGAGTCCTGAAGGCTATCTTCTATACATCATCATCCCCGACCCTCATTGAAACACCGGGTTCATGGTATGATTTTATTTAAGTTTTTATCTTAATTTTGCCACGAACTCGGCGAGTCTGCGTCCCGACTCGCTGAGTAGCAGCAGGGTGGACACGAGATTTGAGCGGTGAACTCGGCGACTCGATGCATGGACTCGGCGAGTCCACCTGTCTGGATGAAACTCTATTTTCAGACATTGCACCCTATTTTACCCATTCTAAAACACCCATTTCGTCCCATTCTCTTCCAGAAGAACTGGAGAGCGAAACCCTAGCCCATTTTGATCCTTGAGAGTGATTTTGGCTTGGTGAAGGAAGTTTGAAGCTTAAGAGAAAAAGGAGGAAGTTGGAGGGTGCAAGGAAGTGTGGTAGATCCGAAATCTACCCTGGGAGAAGCTCCTAACCAGGTAAGAAAGCTCCTTCTTAATCTTTAGTATAATAGATTCCTTTTTTGTCCCTTATATGTGGATTTCAAGACCTTAAACCTCCCAAACTCCGTGTGTTTATGCCCTAGGAGCTTAGATTTATGGTTTGGAACCATTGCATGTCTCAGTTTTGGCCAGAATGGGTGAAGAGTCGAAGGGTACTCGGCGAGTGCCAAAGTGCACTCGGCGAGTTCCATGAAGATGGCCTTAGACTCGGCGAGTTGGATAACCAACTCTGTGAGTCCTATGAAGATTGCCTGGTACTCGGCGAGTCGTTCTTCAAACTCGGCGAGTCCCTTGAATATAGCCTTGAACTCGATGAGTTGTTCTTCCAACTCGGCGAGTCATATGATCAGTCACTAGGATAAGAAGGGTTTAAGTGTAGGAGGTCCAACCCTCCGTAGTCGCACATGGAATTAGCAATTTAACGTGTAGCTATAGTCCCAGAATCTCCAAATCTCCAAGGTTGATGTTCTGATGGAAGATTGGAGCGATTTGTGAGATCTGTTCGTCGGACTCGGCGAGTCACCCCCTTGGACTCGGCGAGTCCAGTCGTGGGTTTGTTAGTTGTCCCCGTCTAGCGAGTCAGGCTGACTCAGTGAGTGGGAACAGGGACCCGATGAGTCAGAGTCGGGCTAGACATAGAAGGACTCGGCGAGTCGCCATATGGACTCGGCGAGTCCAGTCAATCAGAAGGTTGACTTTGACCAAGGAGTTGACTTTGAACGGTCATTTGACCTTAGGGATATTTATGAGTACCTAATCCATGTTTACGGATTTATAGCCGGAGGGGTTACCGGTGCGGCAGCCAGGCGTAGTCTGAGCAGGTTTTCGGCAGCTACTCTCGAGGTGAGTTTCCTTCCAGTAGGGACGGGTCTAAGGCACCAAGGCCGGCCCGTATAGACGATATGTTAGTATCGGAGTGTGGGCGGAGCCCGTATCTCATAGCTGAGTTTGATTGTGATATATGCCAGTATGATAGAATTGCTTATACTTGTTGTCTGTGTGATACTTGTATGTTATGGTTTAGTAGCGGAGTGTGGGCGAGGCCCGTATCTCCATGGATAACAGAGCGTGGGCGAGGCCCGTATCTCTCAGAAAGTAGAGTGTGGGCGAGGCCCGTATCTCCTAGCTAGTAGAGTGTGGGCGAGGCCCGTATCTCTATGGGTGTGGGCGAGGCCCGTATCTCTTAGCTGTTCATTATATGATTGCATGGTATGTGGCATTATGGGGGAACTCACTAAGCTTCGTGCTTACGTTTTATAGTTTTGTTTTCAGGTACCTCTTCAGCTAGGGGAAAGGAGCCGGCGCGGTAGCGGCATATCACACACTCTCATGTTTTCCGCACTGTGGATTTTCTGGAATGTACTCTGAATATTTTGTTATGAACGTTTTATAACGATGTTTTATGTATTAACCTAATTTAAAAATGAAATTTTTAGTTGGTATTTTTGGGATGTTACAAGTTGGTATCAGAGCCCTGGTTTGAGGGATTCGGACACACTTTCGGGGGTGTCTGGACTCAAATCGAGGGATTAAAAGATTTTTATAAAGAAATGATTTTCTAAAGACTAAGTAAAAGGGGTTTCTAAAAAGAAAAAGGTGTGTGATGTGCGCGACCCCGCGAGCTCAAGTAAGTTTTCCCCAAAGTACCCATACAAGTTTACGTTATGATTATCAGTTTCAGTTTCAGTAGAACAGCATGCTAGAATAGGACTAAGGATCTAGGAATGATGCCTTATGTGCCTGCTTTATGCGTTTCGGCTTTTTGAGAATTGCATGCTAGTACAGATCAGTCAGTATGATAGCCAGAGTAGTATATACTTGATTATGTGTACTCAATGCCCGAATGCTGCTTGCTTTGTGCTATTAGGAGTTCTAGTCGTCTTTCACTAACTAGTGAACGAATATGCTAAGTTACATATTGCAAGGATTAAATAATTTCAGAAGGTTGGGTCTAGCCCTATTTCGCAGCTCTTGTTTGAGTCCAACCGTTGTAGGGAAGGACCTTTCATTCGAATAATTATCTAGTCTGAGTAATATGTAATAGTATTCGCGAGCTAGTTAGGGAAAGAAAGAAAGGACTTCTTGTGCAGCTGATGGCAGAGAGTGGGATGGCGATTACTTAGGGCAAGCCTAGGGCGAGAGTAGCACGAGAACCGCAGTATTAGTAGAAAGGACTTGGTTGAGTTGAGGCAATTCTTGAGGAAAGTACGGATAGACGTGGAAGGTAGTATGGGCCCTTACTACTGAAAGCGGAGGATCCGTACTCGATTCAAAAAGGGCCGAGGCGAGACCGGGGACTAGTGGTATGTATGTGAGCCTCGTTAGTGGAATATCGTTTGATGGTGGTTATGCTATGTTTTTCAGTATGGTGACCACACGACAGGGAGCGGGAGGCTCAGGATCGGGATCGGGTTCGGGTTCAGGGCCCGAACCAATTGATGAGGGTCTACGCGAGTTCATCGCGTCAGAGATTACCAGGGGCGTCCTTGAGTCAACTCCCCTCATCTTCGGGTCGATCAAGGAGGGTATTGTTGAGTTGATGGAGGATCGCCTCAGGGCGTTCAGGAGTGATATGGCGGCTAGCCAGTCAGGATCTCGCACACTGTCCTTCAAGGACTTCAGGAGCAGCGGTGCGATGGATTTCCATGGGGCGAAGGACCCCATTGTGGCCAGACGATGGATCGCAGACATTGAGTCTGCGCAGCTGACCAGCTTCTGCCCGGAGGGGTCGAAGGTGAGGTATGCAGCAGGATGTTTGAGAGACCGAGCTAGGGATTGGTGGGAGTCTGTTGGTGACTCATTGGGAGCATCGGCTGTTGAGGCTATGACGTGGCCGGACTTTGTGACCCGGTTCAGAGCGGAGTTCGCACCTGCAGTGGAACTCTAGCAGTTAGCCAGAGAGTTTTTGGATATGAGACAGACGACAGAGACTGTGGCGGAGATCACCGCCAAGTTCCGGGAGAGGGCGTTACTGGTGCCCCAGTATGCAGGTGATGAGGATATGAGGAGGACCCGCTACCATGACATGCTGCGAGCCGACATTCGGGAGCATGTCAGTTTTTCAGCTTGCCCTACCCTGGATTCTATGATTGCTAGGGCGAGGGAGAGGGAGATAGATCTGGAGCACATCCGGAAGAGGAAGGCAGAGGAGGGACAGACGATAGGGGCTTTGGGAAAGAAGCCCAAGGGATCAGATGGTAGGCCGAAAGGCCATTCAGGACCGGGCCGCTGCAGGAAGTGCGGCAGGTCGCACGAGGGAGCGTGTAGATTAGGATCGACAGGCTGCTACAGGTGCGGCAAGACGGGACACTTCAACAGGGATTGTACTGCCCCTGCTCCGGTTATTCAGACATCTGAGTTGCTGTGTTTCCACTGCAACCAGAGGGGCCACAAGAGGGCCAACTGCCCCCAGTTGACAGCAGCAGCGCCAGTACAGGTGCCAGCTCCAGCGACCCTGCGGATTACAGATGGCCGGAAGGGCAAGGCAGAGGCTCCGGTGGTGAGGAGCCGGGCATTTCAGCTGATAGCCGAGGAGGCACGCGCCGCACCCGATGTGGTGACGGGTATGATTCTTTCCCTCTGACCTATTTATATGAGATTTATGATATTGATATGTGCTCTGTGTATATACGTTTAGGATCGTTCCATGTGAACGGTATTCCAGTCCAGGTGTTGTTTGATTCGGGGGCTACCCGATCCTTTGTTTCTCTTGCACTTAGCAAGAAGTTTCCTGAGTCCTCGAGCATGTTGGATTGCCCTTTAGAGGTCGAGATTGCGGACGACCGGTTGGTGCGAGCATCAGAGGTCTTCCGAGATTGTGTATTGAGGTTGTTCGAAGAGGGGTATTTGGTTGACCTAGTTCCCATTCCATTGCGGGGAAACAAGGTCATTATTGGTATGGATTGGCTGAGTCCCAATGGGACAGTGATAGATTGCGCGCAACAGTTAGTACGAGTCAGAGCCCCAAGTGGGGGAGAGTTAGTAATTCAGGGTGAGAGATCACAGCGAGGGCCAGCCTTCTGTTCGGCAGCGAGGCCAAGGCGTTACCTTCAGCAGGGTTGCGCAGGATATGTCGCATATGTCATGGACACCCGGGAGGCGGGTAAGGCGACGGTGGGCGATGTGCCCGTAGTACGAGAGTTCGCGGATGTATTCCCCGAGGAGCTGCCTGGGATACCTCCAGAGCGACAGGTGGAGTTCAGGATCGACCTAGTCCCTGGTGCGGCTCCGATAGCCAAGGCACCGTATCGGTTGGCTCCTCCTGAGATGCAGGAGTTGTCTACACAGCTTCAGGAGCTGTTAGACAAGGGTTTCATTAGACCGAGCAGTTCACCCTGGGGAGCCCCGATTCTGTTTGTGAAGAAGAAGGACGGGTCGCATCGGATGTGTATCGATTATAGGGAGCTGAATAAGGTAACGGTGAAGAACCGCTACCCACTCCCGAGGATTGACGACCTCTTTGACCAGCTTCAGGGAGCATCTTGGTTCTCCAAGATAGACTTGCGTTCAGGGTATCACCAGGTGAGGGTCAGAGAGGAGGATGTGCAGAAGACGACATTTCGGACACGTTATGGCCACTATGAGTTCGTGGTGATGCCTTTCGGGCTCACCAATGCTCCTGCCGCGTTCATGGACCTCATGAACCGCGTGTGTAGACCGATGTTAGACCGGTTGGTGATAGTATTTATTGATGATATCTTGGTTTACTCCAAGACGCGAGAGCAGCATGAGGAGCATTTGCGGGAGGTTTTGGAGACCTTGAGAAGGGAGAACTTGTATGCTAAGTTCTCCAAGTGTGAGTTCTGGTTGCGTGAGGTGCAGTTTCTTGGGCACCTTGTCAACCAGAACGGGATTTCGGTGGGTCCGGCCAAGGTGGAGGCCGTGATGAGATGGGAGGTTCTGAAGTCTCCATCTGAGATTCGGAGTTTCCTAGGATTAGCTGGCTACTATCGGAGATTCATTCAGGATTTCTCCAAGATAGCATTACCCCTGACCAGGTTAACGAGGAAGGCTGTGGTCTTTCGTTGGGGACCTGAGCAGCAGGCAGCATTCGAGACACTAAGACAGAGATTGTGCGAGGCGCCAATCTTAGCCTTGCCAGAGGGTATGGAGGATTTTGTTGTATACTGCGATGCGTCCATCTCAGGTTTGGGCGCGGTATTGATGCAGAGAGGGCATGTCATCGCCTACGCGTCGAGGCAGCTGAAGCCTCACGAGGCGAACTACCCGACGCATGATTTGGAGTTGGGGGCTGTTGTGTTCGCCCTCAAGATTTGGCGTCATTACCTCTATGGGGTTCGCTGTACGATTTACACGGACCACAAGAGTTTGAGGTACCTCATGGACCAGCCAAATCTGAATATGAGGCAACGTCGGTGGCTTGATGTGGTAAAGGATTATGATTGTGAAATCCTTTATCACCCGGGGAAGGACAACGTGGTGGCCGATGCGCTTAGCCGCAAGGCGGCGCCGATCAGGGATATTTGCATGCGGATGACAGTGGTGACTCCGCTTTTGGAGCGGATCCGGGAGGCTCAGCAGGAGGCTATAAAGGAGGAACATCGGAAGAGAGAGCGGATTGTGGGACAGGTTTCCTCCTTCGACCATGACAGCAGGGGATTATTGACATTACACCGCAGGGTGTGGGTTCCATACCTCGGAGGCGTGCGCCAGGTTATGATGGAGGAGGCGTACAAATCCCGATTCTCCATTCATCCAGGGGCAACGAAGATGTATAGGGATCTTCGTCTAGACTATTGGTGGCCCTGCATGAAGCGGGATGTAGCATGGTATGTTGAGCGGTGCCTGACCTGCAGGAAGGTCAAGGCCGAACACCAGAGACCACACGGCAAGATGCAGCCGTTGGATATCCCGCTGTGGAAATGGGAAGACATCACGATGGATTTCATCACCAAGCTTCCCAGGACCGCGCGGGGAGTGGATTCGATATGGGTTATCGTCGATCGATTGACCAAGAGCGCCCACTTTATCCCGATTCAGGAGAGCATCTCGGCCGAGAAATTGGCCGATATCTACATCAGAGAGGTGGTGGCACGGCACGGGGTGCCAGTTTCAGTGATTTCGGATAGGGATGTGCGGTTCACTTCCAGGTTCTGGAAGAAGTTTCATGACGAGCTGGGTACTCGTCGGCATTTTAGTACAGCCTTTCACCCGCAGACGGATGGCCAGAGCGAGCGGACCATCCAGACTCTGGAGGACATGCTGCGGGCGTGTGTTTTAGACTTCGGTGGTAGCTGGGATACCTATCTTCCTTTAGCCGAGTTTTCATACAATTGACTGTCCTCCCTTCGAGATGTTGTACGGGAGGAAGTGCAGGACCCCGATATGTTGGGGCGAGGTTGGACAGAGAGTCATGGGGAGCACCGAAGTAGTGCTCAAGACGACAGAGAAGATTCAGCAGGTCCGGAGCAGGCTTCAGACTGCTCAGAGTCGGTAGAAGAGTTATGCCGATAGGCGCCGATCAGACCTGGAGTTCCAGGTCGGGGATATGGTTCTCCTGAAAGTGTCACCGTGGAAGGGCGTCATCCGATTCAGGAAACGGGGCAAGTTGGGTCCCAGGTATATTGGACCGTTTAGGGTTGCAGCCCGGGTGGGCAAGGTGGCATATCAGCTGGACCTGCCAGCCGAACTCAGTCAGATCCACAGCACTTTCCACGTCTCCCAGCTGCGGAAGTGCATGGTGGACGATTCAGCAGTGGTACCTTTGGAGGACATCCAGGTTGATGACAGCCTGAATTATATCGAGCGGCCTGTGGCTATCCCAGACCGGAAGTCGAAGGAACTGAGGAACAAAAGGGTGGAACTGGTGAAGGTGCAATGGCAGCATCGGAAGGGCTCGGAATGGACTTGGGAGCCCGCTGATGAGATGATGGAGCATTATCCGGAGCTGTTCTGAAGGGAGCGGCAGACTTCGAGGACGAAGTCTAAAATAAGTGGGGGAGATTTGTAACACCGGGTTCATGGTATGATTTTATTTAAGTTTTTATCTTAATTTTGCCACGAACTCGGCGAGTTTGCGTCCCGACTCGCCGAGTAGCAGCAGGGTGGACACGAGATTTGAGCGGTGAACTCGGCGAGTCGATGCATGGACTCTGCGAGTCCACCTGTCTGGATGAAACTCTATTTTCAGACATTGCACCCTATTTTACCCATTCTAAAACACCCATTTCGTCCCATTCTCTTCCAGAAGAACTGGAGAGCGAAACCCTAGCCCATTTTGATCCTTGAGAGTGATTTTGGCTTGGTGAAGGAAGTTTGAAGCTTAAGAGAAGAAGGAGGAAGTTGGAGGGTGCAAGGAAGTGTGGTAGATCCGAAATCTACCCTGGGAGAAGCTCCTAACCAGGTAAGAAAGCTCCTTCTTAATCTTTAGTATAATAGATTCCCTTTTTGTCCCTTATATGTGGATTTCAAGACCTTAAACCTCCCAAACTCCGTGTGTTTATGCCCTAGGAGCTTAGATTTATGGTTTGGAACCATTGCATGTCTCAGTTTTGGCCAGAATGGGTGAAGAGTCGAAGGGTACTCGACGAGTGCCAAAGTGCACTCGGCGAGTTCCATGAAGATGGCCTTAGACTCGGCGAGTTGGATAACCAACTCTGCGAGTCCTATGAAGATTGCCTGGTACTCGGCGAGTCGTTCTTCAAACTCGGCGAGTCCCTTGAATATAGCCTTGAACTCGACGAGTTGTTCTTCCAACTCGGCGAGTCATATGATCAGTCACTAGGATAGGAAGGGTTTAAGTGTAGGAGGTCCAACCCTCCGTAGTCGCACGTGGAATTAGCAATTTAACGTGTAGCTATTGTCCCAAAATCTCCAAATCTCCAAGGTTGATGTTCTGATGGAAGATTGGAGCGATTTGTGAGATCTGTTCGTCGGACTCGGCGAGTCACCCCCTTGGATTCGGCGAGTCCAGTCGCGGGTTTGTTAGTTTTCCCCGTCTAGCGAGTCAGGCTGACTCAGTGAGTGGGAACAGGGACCCGATGAGTCAGAGTCGGGCTAGACATAGAAGGACTCGGCGAGTCGCCATATGGACTCGGCGAGTCCAGTCAATCAGAAGGTTGACTTTGACCAAGGAGTTGACTTTGAACGGTCATTTGACCTTAGGGGTATTTATGAGTACCTAATCCATGTTTACGGATTTATAGCCGGAGGGGTTACCGGTGCGGCCTCCAGGCGTAGTCTGAGCAGGTTTTCGGCAGCTACTCTCGAGGTGAGTTTCCTTCCAGTAGGGACGGGTCTAAGGCACCAAGGCCGGCCCGTATAGACGATATGTTAGTATCGGAGTGTGGGCGGAGCCCGTATCTCATAGCTGAGTTTGATTGTGATATATGCCAGTATGATAGAATTGCTTATACTTGTTGTCTGTGTGATACTTGTATGTTATGGTTTAGTAGCGGAGTGTGGGCGAGGCCCGTATCTCCATGGATAGCAGAGCGTGGGCGAGGCCCGTATCTCTCAGAAAGTAGAGTGTGGGCGTAGCCCGTATCTCCTAGCTAGTAGAGTGTGGGCGAGGCCCGTATCTCTATGGGTGTGGGCGAGGCCCGTATCTCTTAGCTGTTCATTATATGATTGCATGGTATGTGGCATTATGGGGGAACTCACAAAGCTTCGTGCTTACGTTTTATAGTTTTGTTTTCAGGTACCTCTTCAGCTAGGGGAAAGGAGCCGGCGCGGTAGCGGCATATCACACACTCTCATGTTTTCCGCACTGTAGATTTTCTGGGATGTACTCTGAATATTTTGTTATGAACGTTTTATAACGATGTTTTATGTATTAACCTAATTTAAAAATGAAATTTTTAGTTGGTATTTTTGAGATGTTACACTCATCTGATGGTACCCCGATCGCAAGTCGATCTTGGAAAACCAAGACGCACCATAAAGCTGATTAAATAAATCGTCAGTCCTCGGAAGTGGGTAATGGTTCTCTACCATTAGCTTATTCAACTCCCGGTAATCAGTGCACATTCTGTATGAATGATCTTTCTTCTTTACAAACAAAATGCTCCCCACAAAGAGCTGCTCGGACGAATAAAAACCTTGTATAGCAACTCCTGAAGCTGCATAGACAACTCCAGCATCTCAGGTGGCGCCAGGCGATACGACGCCTTAGCTATCGGAGCCGTACTAGCTATCATATCAATCCGAAGCTCAACCTGCCTCTCGGGAGGCACTATTGGTAAATCCTCTGGAGACACATCGGGGAAATCCCGAACAATGGGCACCCTAATCAAATTTGTTGTGCCCTCAACCCGAGTGTTTGCAGCATAAGCTATGAACTCGGAACAACCCTACTGCAAATACCTCCTGACCCTCGCAGCTGAATAGAGAGTTGCCCCATGCAAAGCTCTCTCACTAGGAATAACCAGTTCTCCCCCACTTGGGATTCGAACTCTTACCAACTGCCACTCGCAGTCAATCATGGCCCCATTGGCGCCCAACCAATCCATCCCGATGATAACATTCGATCCTCTCAAGGGAATCGATACTAATTCGATAGAGAATCTCTCGCTAAACACATTCAGGACACACCCACAGGAAACCCTCGAAGCACTCACAGTACGGTCATCCGCAATCTCAACCTCTAGAAGGAAATACAAAGTCTCGCGAACATCGCAAAACTTCTTGCTGAGTGCAAGAGATACAGAGGATCGGCTAGCCCCTAAATCAAACAAAACATGAGCAGTTATACCATTGACCAAAAAGGTCCCTATACAAAATCAATCATAAATATGAGCATGAAATAAGGAAAGCAATACAAGATAGAGGTAAGACACATACCCGTAACCATATCTGGTGCTGCATGGGACTCATCGGTGGTCAACTGAAATGACTTGGGTGTTGTTTGTTTTTTGTAAAAAACCTCTTCAGACCTCTTATTGTTGCGCGGCACAACATTTTTAATCTCGCAGTTGTTTGTTTTTTAGAAATCTTCAGAGTAAAAAACCTTTGCGTGTGATCTGTTTGGCACAACACTTGTATTTTCTCTTCCAACCTCTTTTTCTATTTTTTTCTTGCTGAAATCTTGATTATATGTTGCTGAAATATTATTTTACTTTTTTTTTTCATTTTTTTTGTTTTATTCTTGTTGATTTTTTTTCGTTTTTTATATTAAATAATAATAATTTCTTGATGAAATATCATTATTTTTTGCTAAAATATCTTTATTTTTTTGTTGAAATATCATTATTTTTTGCTAAAATATCATAAATTATTGCTCAAATGTCATACATTATTAAATTTTCAGTATTAAAAACTATTTTCGATTTATAAAATCAGTTTATTTTAATTTTTTAATATCTGCAGCAGCATGCAGATGTTAAAAAAACAAACACCCTTCTTATTACAGTCTGCAACCGTTTGGTCCACCTCTTCTACTGCAGAGGGTTGCAGAGGTGGTCCGCAGACTTCATTAATTTTTGCTTCAAAAAAACAAACAACACCTTGCTCTTCACCATAGGAGCCTTCACCTTGCCTTGATGGCCATCAGTGATCCTGATTGTAGCTGGCACAGGCACCGCCACATCTCCTCCTGACAATCTCGGGCAATCAGCCTTTTTATGGACGACCTGATTGCAATGGAAGCATATCAAGGCGCTCTGGGGGAAATCCCTACTCATATGACCAGTCTACCCACGCCTGTAACTGCCCGAACCCGCTGACCGACACGCCCCACTATGCTGCTTTACACACTTGCTGCAGCGGCCTCGTATCTGCTGGCCCCTAGAATGCGAATTAGAAACCTTGGGATTCTTGGCCTAGCCCACAACAGTCTGCACCTGCTGCGGCTTGCACTTTGACCGAAGCTCCAGCTTAATCTCCTGCTCATGGGCCCTCTCAATCATATCATCCAGGGTTTTGCACCCCGAAAACCTCAGAAACTGTATGATGTCATCTCTCAACATGTCATGATACCTCGTATTCTTCATCTCCTCATCTGCAGCATATTGCAGCACCAACAGAGCCCTCTCTCGGAACTTGGCGGTGATCTCCGACACAGGCTTGTTAGTCTGGTGAAGGTCCTAGAAATCCCTCGCCACCTGTTTCACCTCGATATTCGGTGCAAACTCCCTCTGGAATCTCTAGACAAAATCCTCCCAGGTCATCACTGCCACTGTCATTGTCCCAACAACTCGAGTAACCTCATCCCACCAGTCTTGTGTTCTATTCCTCAGTAGGCAGGATGCAAATCCCACCTTTGCCCCCTCAGGGAAAAAGCTCATCTACTGAGCATTCTCTATGTCAGCGATCCAGTGACGGCTAGCGATGGGGTCCTTAATGTTGGGTTTTGAGCATTCTAACACTTCCTAAGTGTACATGCAACCCTAATAAACCTTGGATCTATGTTTGTCTAAGGTACATGCAAAATATTAATTTCCAAGGTTTATAACCTATCTAGCATGGCATGGGGTACTTTTAAACATAAAAGAACTAGATGAATTACATACCTTTTATTGATTGTTGATTCCTTGGAGTTTGAGAGCCAAGCACCAATAATGTGAATGCCTCAAATGGAAATCACAAATCACCACAAACTTGGAAAATGTATGAGAGAGTATACTAACTCTTAGATTTCGGCCACCACTATTACACATACACCTAGGGTGTTTTTCATGCAACATAAGCTTGTTTATATAGTGTACATGGTTAGGGTGAAAACCTAATAACCCATGTCTTTTCCTCTTCCAAGGATCCGTGGGTTAAAAGCTCCATGGATCATCCATGGACTTCCATATAAGCTTAGCCCATTAACAAATGAGCATTAGCCCACACCATATAAATATAATAGCCCATGATTTAATTAGTCTTCCTTTTAATCACTAAATCAATTCATAATTAATTCAAGATTAAAACTAATTAAATAACATGACTATATATTAATATATTATAACTTATAATATATTAATAAATCGTAAGTATACAATTCTCATAAAATTATCCATAAATAGTTTGGGTGAAGTGCAACCCAAATGGACCATGCCGGGTCGGGTCAAGTATATACCAAATAAGTTATGGACTTAGACACCTTATCCAACAGACTCCCACTTGGATAAGTCTAATAACTATATTTGCCTATATTACTTCAGGAACCAACCGGCAATCGTAGCTCTCGAAAACTCTGTTGAACTATGAAGCGCCATTTTAGATAAGTGATCATATAGCCCTCTGTTCTCATGATATCAGCCGGACAAATACATGGAACAATGTCTTACTTATTGTCTAGCAGTTGTTTCTTGATTTCCGATTTGTTTGACAAAGAACTTAACTGAACACATCAATTTAGTTCTGACCGGGCCCGGTACATAGGTCAAAACAAAATCATCGAGGGGCCCAGATATCGCTTCTATTTCTAGAAGGAACAGATAAACTTCGACTCATATGCTTGTTCTACTACTTCTTGAATTGTACACAAAGGCACGTTTTATAACATCAAGTTACTGATGCGTTTACGTGCAATCAATGCACAACCAATTCATAGGTAACAACTCATATCTCTAGGTTTGAAGACTTATATGATATTATCGTCTCACGATCACTCGAGATAAATTCCATGAAGTGATACAAGTGAGCGTGGGTTTAGTCCAATACTCATAACTTATGAGCACTCATGAACGTTGTAGCAACCATTGCTATGTCTAAAAACCTTTAGCCATCTACAAACCCAATTCATGACAATCTTGATTCATACCTACTTCCGACGTATGACTGATTGTGGAGGTTTGAATAAATTAATTATTCTGGAAGTCAAAACATGCAAAACTGAAACAATAGTAAATAATTGACAATGATAGTAACACTTTACTCATAAATAAATCACACATTTTATTCATCATCAAACGTCGATTACATTTTACAAGTTTCAGAAAAATTGTCTAATCTGTAAAACTAATATCGTCCCTCAGCCCGATGCGCCTCGCATGCTGCAAATGCTTAACCCTCGTCAGTCCCTTCGTAAGGGGATCTGCAGGGTTCTCATCTGACGATACCCTCTTTGCCACGATGAGTCCTTCTTCTATCTTGTGTCTTATGAAGTGATATTTTCTGTCAATGTGTCGGGATCTGCCATGATCTCTCGGTTCCTTGGCTAAGGCAACCGCACTATTGCTGTCACAGAAAATCTCCATAGGTTCCTTAATGGCTGGTACAACTCCAAGGTCTCCGATGAAGTTCTTCAGCCATATCGCCTCCTTTGCTGCTTCACTCGCTGCTATATACTCTGATTCACAAGTCGAATCAGCCACCGTCTCCTGCTTGGAACTCTTCCAAGAGATTGCCCCTCCATTTAGGGTAAAGACCCAGCCCGACTGAGAGCGGAAGTTATCCCTATCAGTCTGAAAACTAGCATCACTATACCCTAGCACTCTCAAGTCATCACTCCCACCAAGGGTAAGGATCCAATCCTTAGTCCTCCGCAGGTACTTGAGAATATTCTTTACCGCAGTCCAATGAGCCTTGCCAGGGTTCTCCTGATATCTGCTGACCATGCTCAAAGCGAAGGCCACATCAGGACAGGTACAAGTCATAGCATACATGATCGAGCCAACAGCGGAAGCATAGGGTAATCGACTCATCTCAGCTATCTCATCTTCTGTACTCGGGCTCTGAGCCTTGCTCAGTTTGGCATTGCTTTGGATCGGTAATTCTCCTTTCTTGGAATTCTGCATGTTGAACCTTTTCAACACCTTATCCAAGTAGATACTCTGACTAAGTCCAATTAGTCTTTTACTCCTTTCTCTTAATATCCTTATCCCTAGGATATAGGCAGCTTCCCCTAGGTCCTTCATAGCAAAGCACTTCCCAAGTCAGGACTTAACCTCCTGCAAGGTTGGGATGTCATTTCCTATAAGTAGTATGTCATCTACATACAGTACCAAGAAGCTAACTATACTCCCACTAGCTCTTACATACACACAAGACTCATCTTCACTTCTCAAGAAGCCAAACTCTTTGACCTTCTCATCGAAACAAAGATTCCAGCTACGAGATGCTTGTTTTAATCCATAAATGGATTTCTCAAGCTTGCACACTCTATTAGGGTATTCTACACTTACAAAACCCTCTGGCTAATTCATGTACACATCCTCAGCCAACTTTCCATTAAGAAAAGCGGTTTTGACATCCATTTGCCATATTTCATAATCATGAAATGCAGCAATGGCCAGCATGACCCTAATAGACTTAATCTTTGCTACCGGTGAGAAGGTTTCATCATAATCAATACCCTGAGTCTGAGTAAAACCCTTCGCAACCAGTCGAGCCTTATAAGTGTGCACTTTCCCATCCATGTCGGTCTTCTTCTTGAAGATCCATTTGCGCCCGACTGTTTTACGGCCTGGTACATTGTCAACCAAGTTCCAAAGTTGATTGTCATACATGGACTGTATCTCGCTGTCCATAGCCTCCTTCCATTTAGCAGACTCCGGGCCTGCCATGGCTTCCTTAACACTGTTAGGTTCATCCAGATTTACCAGTGTACTGTCACTGATAAATGTATCACCTTCCGTAGTAATATGAAATCCATAATAAAACTCAGGTGTGTTCCTAACCCTTCTGGAACGCCTCGGAGGTACAGACTCATCAGTTGGATCAACATGAGTTTCCTCCTCGGGTTGATTGCTAGTATTTGAGGTTCCTTCACCAATTGACTCTTGAATTTCTTCAAGGTCAATTTGCCTCCCACTATCTCCTTGGCTTATAAATTCTCTCTCTCGAAAGACTCCTCTCCTAGCCACAAAGACCACATTCTCATTGGGTCTGTAAAAGAGGTAACCAAAGGATTTTTGTGGATAGCCGATGAAAATACACCTTTCACTTCGAGGTTCGAGCTTGTCATGAGTCTCACGCCTCACGAAAGCCTCGCAACCCCAAATCTTGATGTGGTCCAAATTGGGAACTTTCCCAGTCCACATCTCATGAGGTGTTTTGGCAACCTTCTTTGTAGGGACTAGATTAAGGATGTGGGCGGCAGTCTCTAAGGCATACCCCCAAAAAGAGATTGGTAGCGAAGCTCGACTCATCATAGAGCGAACCATGTCCAACAAAGTTCGATTACGCCTCTCAGCCACACCATTCAGCTGTGGTGTCCTGGGAGGTGTCAATTGTGAGACAATCCCACACTCCTTAAGATAGTCGAGGAACTCAGTACTAAGATACTCACCACCTCGATCGGATCGAAGCATCTTAATGTTCCTGCCCAATTGATTTTCTACTTCCTGTTTAAACTCTTTAAACCTTTCAAAAGTTTCTGACTTATGTTTGATTAAATAGACATAACCATATCTACTAAAATCATCAATAAAAGTCACATAATAGCGATTAGCATCCCTTGTGGCGGTTTTGAATGGTCCATATACATCAGTATGTATAAGGTCCAACAAACCCTCACCCCTTGCACAAGTACCAGTGAAGGGTGATTTTGTCATTTTTCCAAGTAGACAAGACTCACAACTATCATCCGACTTGAGGTCGAACGACTCCAAAACTCCATCCTTTTGGAGCTGGTCTATGCGTTTCTTGCTTACATGTCCAAGACGACAATGCCACAAAGATGCTTTATCCAAGCTAGTAGAAGAATCAATACACAATACATTATTCCCTAAATTATCTACAACCGATACAGCTTCATACACACCATCACAAGGTAATGCTTTAAAATAAAGAATATTATTAAAGAAAGCATTAATACTACCAACTTCATTATCAAAAGAAAAGGTAAAACCTTGTTTATACAAAGCATGAAAGGAAATAATATTCCTCGCCATTTCAGACGAGTAAACACATTTATTCAAATCTAACTTTAACCCACTATCTAGCAACAAAGTATAAACTCCAATCTTGGTAACAGGTGTAACCTTCTTGTTCCCCATGATTAAGTTTATCTTTCCGTGCTCCACATCCTCACTTCTTCTTAGGCCCTACAAGTCACAACAGATATGAATACCACAACCTGTATCAAGCACCCAAGAATTAGAATATGGTGAGTTATTAGACAATATAGTGTAAATACCTGCATGGGATGGTTTCACTTTTCCATCCTTGACATCCTGCAAGTACTTTGGGCAGTTTCGCTTCCAGTGCCCCTTATTTTTGACAATAGAAGCATTCAACATCCTTAGGGATGGCAGAAGGAGTGATAGAACCGCCTTTGGTTCCAGATGAGGAGCCTTCAAGGGACTTTCCCTTGGTACCCTTCGAAGGGTGCTTCCTCTTCTTCCCTTTGCCTTGCCCGATAGCCAAAACAGGGGTAGTAGTAGGAGTAGGAGTAGCAACCGACTTACTTTTAAGACCACTTTCGACAGTCTTCAGAAGTCCTTGAAGCTTACTGAGTGTGACTTCCTCCTTGTTCATGTGGTATGTCATATGAAATTGATCATAACACGAGGGCAAGGAGTGCAAAATGATATCAATTGCCAACTCCTCAGGGAAGTTCACATTCAGTTTCATTAGACGGTCCACATACCTTTGCATTTTCTGCATGTGGCTCGTGATTGGTTCGCTATCCTTCATACGGGTAGTGATCATGGAGGAGATTATTTCATACCGCTCTTGACGAGCACTCTGATGGTACCTTTCCATCAGATCCTGATGCATCTCAAAAGGGTAATAGTCCTCATAGGACTTTTGGAGTTCAGCTGTCATGGTGGCCATCATGATGCATGCCACCTTGGTGGCATCTCTTTCATGTGCCTGATACTCAGCGACCTCCTCAGGAGTAGCAGTGGACTCATCAAGCTCCTTTAGCTCCTTATCGAGGACATATTCCTTGTCCTCGTAGCGAGTGACCATCCTGATGTTCCGGATCCAATCCATGAAGTTGGAACCATCAAAGATGACCCTCCCACAAAGGTTCATGAGGGAAAAGGAGCCAGTAGGGTCAGAGCCCGAAGCATTGTTGTTGGAAGACATCTTAAAAGAAGAAAACAAGTTTAGATTAGATATATGTCGAATCCTTAACAATACACCCAAATGTAATATTAAGGCTAGGATCCAACACAATATATTATAACTTAGAAGAGGGATGCCGTAATCTAAGCTATAACATATTTGAAGGTAGGTGAATGACGATTCACCAATTTCCACCATGAAAACGAAATGAATTATTAGGTTTAATTGGTTTTTGAAATTCCTAGATTCTTTTGAGATTCATTGAACTTTTCAATGACATGTTTCAATCTCGATTGTGCCCTTCAAGTTTTGTGACTGGGATGCCGAGGATCACAAAACAAGGTGTGAATAACCATGCAAATTCACTTGGTACCCTTAATATTATCACCTGATCAATGTGCCGGTTAACCACACACGCTCCACCGATCTATGATAAACATTAAGTCACCCTTCATGATCCTTACCAGTCCAAGTTAGTGTGCCGGTTAACCACACACGCTCCACCAACGACTTGGTAAGGTACAAAGTGTGAATTCCATGGGTTAGCACCATATTCACATTTTCCTAAAGTAACTAAGATTGGGAATTTATAAAAGGTTTAGTTACTTTAAAATATTCATTATACTTTTAATGAGAATTTATAAGTCCTTGTCCTACCCGTTCGGCTAACGACCCTCCACCAGTCAAGCAACCGGTGGGTGAGAGTGGACACCCATTAAGTTGCCATTTTATAGGCAACAACCTTATACCCACCTTATAGACTGGCTTCGTGAATGAGGCGTACTAGCGGTAAGACGACTTTGATCTTATACATATATATATAATAATTTAACTATTTATAAATAGTATAAGGGTTGAATTTTAACTTTTAAAACTCTAAGGGTTTGGAATTAAAGTATATTAAAGTGTGTGTAACTTTACAAATTCCAAAACTTGAGGACAAGTTTTGAAACTATTCAAAACTTTTCATTTCATAACTTATGAATTAAAGGTTCATAAAAATGAAGACTCTTCATTGATAAGCTAAACTTTGTTGAGGAACCGATAGAAATCCTTGACAGGGAGGTAAAACAACTCAAGCGGAGTAAAATTCCGATTGTGAAAGTTCGATGGAACTCAAAACGCGGGCCGGAGTACACCTGGGAGCGTGAGGACTTCATGAAGGAAAAGTATCCACAACTTTTCCCATGCGATGACAAACGATGACATAGAATGAATTTCGGGACGAAATTCTTTTTAAGTGGGGGATACTGTGACAACTGTCAATTCAGGTCATTCTCGGACTCATGCATCTTTATAAAAACCATTCATGCACAACATGCCATGGCCTAGTAGTATAAATTAGGTCAAAATCTTGCATAAACTAGGACCCAACTAAGATCTAGGACTAATATACTTGACACTTACGATTCTAGTAAGTTGCTTAACTACAATAGGAAATGCCAATGCTATAATTAGAATGAAACTTCAAACTTTGTTACAATTGAAAAAGGGTATAAAACCCTAAAAATAAATTAAAGTATTCTAATTATGCTTCAATGTGATGGTGAATATCAAACAATATTCCAAAAACCCTAAAGAGCCAAAAATCCAAATTTATAAACCTTAAAGCTTAAAAACTTTATAAAAATTTGGCTATAAACTTCCTAATATCAAGTTTTTATTAATCAAATTATGAATTATACCAATGAAATAGAAATTTAAATTATCATGCATTAATCATAATTTATTAGTTAAAAACAAGATTTTTAAATAAATCAAAAAAAAATTGCTTAAAGAATCACTTTTATAAAAATTAGATTTTTATAAAAATTAAGGAGGGATTTTTATAAAATTTGAATTGAGGAGAGAGAAGGCCTTAATGCCTCAAAAATCCAGCCACTCTCCCCTCCCTATGTCCTCTCTCTTCCTAAAACTCAATCATTAAACTTAAACCTTCACTCTTCCACTTCTCTCTTCACTCTCTCACACTCCACCCTCCTAACACATAAACTCTCTTCCTCTCTCTCTCTAACTCACGAAATTTCTCTCATTCCTCTGCCAAATTTCGAGATTTTGAAGACTTTGAAGTGTTCTTACTTCCCTCAAGATCAAAACCAAGGTAAACAACAACATCTTCTTCCACAATTTCATGATTCTACTACCTCTTCTTCTTAGTTTTCTCTTCTTTTCGGATTCTATGCCTTTCCATGGCTAGAAATCTTTATTTTTCCCTTGTGGTTTGTAGATTCTCACCATAACACAATGCATGTGTTTGAAATGGTGAAAATCCGGGATCAAACCCATGCAAGGAGTGAAAATGATGCACATATGTTCATGTGACTTCAAAAACAAGTATTACATCTTCTTCTCCATTTCTTTTGTGTTCTTGCATGGTCAAAAGCATTTAAACCACTTCTAGTACATCTTGGATGCTCATTCACTCCATGCATGTGCTAGAAATCGGATCTTATCAAAGGCATGCATGATGTTCTTGTCAAAATATCCTAAGGATGCACTCAAAGCAAACATGCAATCTACCAGATTACTTTATTCAGCTTTGAACGACCATATCTCGGTCATTACTTAACCAAATCAT
Organism: Lactuca virosa; assembly: GCF_052849685.1. Lineage (NCBI taxonomy): Eukaryota > Viridiplantae > Streptophyta > Magnoliopsida > Asterales > Asteraceae > Lactuca > Lactuca virosa. The sequence goes on from NC_136429.1 coordinate 485,550,632, forward strand.
GATATTCTTTTTGCATTGGATAATTCCATGAGTTAACTTTCAAACCCAACTGGTCTCACTGTAAAATATTAAATATCCGATTTTTGGCAATTTTTACAAAATGGTTGCGCAAACAGCTCTTTTTGTATGATCACCATTTTTGCCTTGCATGATCAATGGCCTTAAACCCAACCATAAATCTGGGGAAAAATACTTTAGAAACTTAACATATCCAGTGAATGATGGTTGAAATTTCGTGGCTTAAAACCCCACAGAATGTGCTTCATAAATTCATTAACTTCAGCCACATTTACATCTCATGCACCATTGCATGCAACATTTCTTATCTTGTTTGGGTTCAATACCCCTATTTCCCTTCTGATTAAATTTTGAACATTTTTCCTTTTGAAAGCCCTCACATGCATGTGATAATCTGTAAAATACCAAAAGCTTTTATTATTTCTTTGATTTATTAAAATTATTGCTAGAAACCAAGGGCATAAATCACATAAAATACTTCCAGAGGTCAATAAATCCGGAACAAATTCATGAATGACCCTTATGAAGGATAATGACCCCTCACTAAATTTCATCAATTTTTGTTGCTGTTTGGTATGCTTTCCGATTTTCTTTTTGTTAGGATATAATAAATCGCAAAACCACTTTGGAGAGTGTGAAAATTTTATCTAACAATTTTCGCATACCTTACCTGTGATGGATGACTCAGAAAAATAATTTCAACATTTTTCATCATGCCTTGCTATTTTTCCCAATTTTTGGTAATTATAATGGTTTAAAAATAGGAAAAATAGTTCTGATTATCCAAAATTCATGAAAATTTACCAGAACATCATGTTGTACAGTAGGAGGTTACATAAAAATTTTAAGGATTTTTCTCCACTGTAAACTATTTTTCTCTTAATTTCTAAAGTTAATTACACTTAAATTCACATAAATACCCAAAACCGGATTATACAATATGAAGACCACTTTTGGTATTTTTCCCAGGTTATTTATACTGTAAATGATGTTACAAAAATTTTTGGTAAATTATTTTAACTGTTTAATATTATTTCTTCAATTAATGATTATTTAAAGGAATAAAACAAGGAAAAATAGAAATACCCACTGAAAAATATCTTTTATATTTTTCCCAGCCTATTTATGTACAATAACAGTTAATTAAAAAGTTTGGGTAATTTTGGAAACTGTTTTCTATTTATTTCAATTTTTATTGGAATAAATGCTCAAAAATCATAAAATATAATTAAACAGCTTGGAAATCCATTTTTATAATTTTCCCAGCTTAGTATTGTGTAATAACAGTTAAATAAAAAGTTTCAGAATTTTTATCCTTTGAATGCTATTTTCGTGAATTTATGTTGTAATAAGGACTTAAAAATTTGGAAAATTTATATTACAATGTTGTAATTAATCGCACGATTTGTAGAATTTCATTATTTCAGAAAAAGTGTAACCAATTAATATAAAATCAAATACTAAAACATAAATTGGCATTTCACTATATGTAGAATTTAGTATATTAGCATTAGATTTCGACATGGAAACTCACTAGTGTGTGTTTGATGTCGTAGGATCCCGGTAGTAAGACGTTGGTGCATTCCGAAGTACCCCTTGTACCTACTCGAAACGTTGTGAGTATTCACGCACTCCCCTATTTTCCGTTTTATGTTTTGGGGTGGAAAAGCATGTCCAGAAAAACTACTGTTTGCATGTTGTATTTAAATTGATTATTATCAAACATGATTGCTATTGTATTGCTATGTCTCTTTATGTATGTCTATGCAACACGGAACATGAGAACTTATCGTACTAAGGCCCTTCCCTTATCTCTAACCATTAACTCTTTGAGCCAATGGTCATTATGGATAGCGCTATTAGGAATTGACAACTCCTCACTCGCCCGAATCGCTGGAGTGCATGATACCATATTCATCTATGGAACGATAAGCATAGATCTCGATAGGGCTTCAGTCATAGGTTTGGTTGAGACTCATTGTTTGCTCATACACATACAAACTCGTTTCTCGTTATAGCAATAATCTTGTATTCATTAATAGCAATCAACTTTGTTTATCATCAAAGCAATGTACTTGTATTTACGAAAAGCCTTATTCCAAGCTCGATTTTATAAACTTGTGAACTCACCAACTATTTTCATAGTTGACGCTCGTTTTACATGCTTTTTCAGGAAATAATTAGTAAGTGGATATAAAGATTCATCATCATAGAGCATGCTGCATCGTGTTGAAGTTAATTGTGGAGTTTTCTTTGAACAATGTTATTTTGGAAAAACTTGTATTTTGTTTCTTTTGAAGCTATGGGTTGTAAACTTTTAAATACTGCTATGGTGATGTATCATTATCTTTTGCAATGAAACCGTTATCGCTGTCATACCTTGCGTTTCCGCTTTAGCGGGGTGTGACAGAAGTGGTATCAGAGCTAAAGTTATAGAGAACATCAGTTTTCCTTTAAGAAAACACAACCTATAACCAAAACTTATAAAAATTCTTTTTACATCAAACATATTACTAATATAATTAGGTCGGGAATTGTATCGTTGGACCTCAATTAAACATAGCCTGATCACCTATGTTTAATTAAGGAAAGATTTATACAAAGCTTGAGCTAATTATAATGGGAATATGTTCAACAAAATTTTTGAGAAAACTTTATTTCAAAAAAAAAAAAAAATTCAAAAAGGTTAATTTTGGTGTGTGTAAGCATTGCATATTATAGGCATGCATTGTCATTTATTTCATATCTCATTGGATCTATGTCTCAGTCCACTATGTCGACATCGTCATCTTATCACGCTACTGCCTCAGCTGATGAGTCCGGATACGTCACTGTTATCCCTCGACGTGATCCCCCCCGCCTCGGTGGAGGAAGACCCCTCGGAAGACACAGAAGATACAGGAAACTCGATGGAGATCAGCAATGACAACGCCCCGAGTCAGCGACGCGAGGCATCGCCTACATCGGTGATGCCACAGCCACCACTTTATGGGCTTCGCATTCGGAGGACGGCGAGGAAGAGTGTTCCCATTCCAGGAAGGATAGCCACCAGCACAGCAGGACTTGGCACGGCAGGACCTAGCAGGGTAGGACCTAGCATTGCAGGAACGAGAGCACCCCCACCACAGCGAGTCATAGGGATACCTGTCAGGCAGCCAGGTATGACCCCGGAGGAGTCCCGGAGGATGCATTCAATGGCAGCGGACCTACGTCATAGCCTCGCTGTGATAGCTGGGCATCAGGAGGTATTGAATGAAGTGATGACAGGGATGGAAATCCTGTTTCAACATTCGATGGAGGCTACTGACACTGCTAGTGCTGCTAGACAAGAGGCAGGTCATGCGATGACGGCATATTATGTGCTTGGAGGGCTATTACTGATTGTGGTGTTGATGTTTCTTGTTGGGATAGCGATTAGTATTTGGTTCTGATTTCAGTATTTTATTTTATTTTGTCATGAAACGAAAACCCATGTTGGGTGTCTTTTGGGGAAAAACATTTAAAATTTTATTTGGGGAATTGATGTATTGTTTTGGTTTTAAGACTATTTCAAATGGTGATGAAGAAGTTTATTTTATGTTTAAAAACTTTTACTATGAGGTCAAACCCTAGAATTTACTTAGTCAATGGTCGAATAAAAAGATTTTTCTTTTCTTTCTTTTTTTTTCAAATCTATATGCCTAGTATTAATGCAAACCATTAATTTGACAACACTTACGGTTTTCAAAATAGTAGTGAACTAAATATTATACATTATTTTATGTATTTATACGTATTTCTACTCTTGTGTCTTAGAACCATGTCAGGAAGGCCTAATCGTGGGCGCCGACAGAACGAAACACCCGATGTTGCTCAAATTGTAGCACAACAACTCATGGAAGCAATTCCAAACATTGTTACTCAAGTAACTGCAGGACGTAATGCTAACCAAGGAAGTAGTGGAGGAAACCGGGGAAACAATGAAAGAGAATGTAACTACAAGTCCTTTATGGCCTGTAAACCTAAGGAGTTCCATGGAAAGGAAGGTGCGGTCGGGTTGCTGAAATGGATTGACAGCATGGAGTCGGTCCTTCACATTAGCAAATGCCTCGAGCGCAACAAAGTTGAGTATGCATCTTGCCTATTCCAAGATAGGGCATTAACCTGGTGGAATACTCTAGTGCAAACCCGAGGCCGTACAGCGGCATATCAGCTAACTTGGGAAGACCTAAAGAAGCTACTGATAGAGGAGTATTGTCCCAAGGATGAACTTCAGAAACTTGAATCTGAATTCTGGAACCATTCTATGGTTGGAACACAAATAGAGAAGTACACAGTCCGATTTCATGAACTAGCAAAACTGGTACCTCACATGGTTACTCCTGAGGAGAAACGGATAGATCGTTACATCTGGGGTCTGGCACCAGAAATTCGGGGAATGGTTACCTCAGCAAACCCAACTACTATTCAAAGTGCAGTAAGCCTAGCAAATCGACTAACCAATGATGTGATAAGGATGGGAGCATCGACAAAGGAAAGCTCTAGTAGCAAGAGGAAGCCAGCAGATCAGGGAGAGAAGAAGTATGGAGGCAAGTCAGGGAGGAAGCAGAAAGTCTCAAGAAACTTTATGGTAAGAGCCCAGGAGCAAGAATCAGTGAAAACTCAAGAACGGGAAGTGCAGGAACGAAAGCAGTACTCAGGGCCGCTTCCGAAGTGCAATAAGTGTAACTTCCATCACAAGGGAGCTTGCCCAGTGTGCCAAAACTGTAAGCAAACAGGCCATTACTCGAAGTATTGTAAGGTGAATAAGGAGGGAAAAAGGACATGTTACGAGTGCGGGAGTACTGATCATCTCCGTAGAGCATGTCCCAAACTGAACAATGGACCTGGTAACAATGGACAAGGCCAAGCCAGGCAAAACTTTCAAGGAAATCAAGTTGGACGGCCAAGAGGTGTAGCCTTTGTGATTGGTGCAGAAGAAGCTCGTCAGAACCCTGAAGTGATAACAGGTATGTTTCTCCTGAACAACCATTTTGCGTCAGTAATATTCGATGCGGGAGTAGATAGGAGTTTTGTTTCTTTAGCATTTAGACCGTTAATTGGCTTGAAATCGAGAAAGATGAGGAATGCTTATGCTATTGAACTTGCTGATGGGTATGAAATTAGGGCTGATGATATAATTCCTGTTTGTACTCTGAATTTAGCTGATAAACTCTTTAGCATTGACCTAATTCCTATAGAGCTAGGTAGTTTTGATGTGATAGTAGGGATGGATTGGTTATCCAAAAACAGAGCGGACATTGGTTGTTACGAGAAAGTCATTAGAGTGCCTCTCCCTAATGGAGAAACCCTTATCATACACGGTGAGAAGCCAGGAAGAAGTTTAAACATAGTATCAAGCGTGAAAGTTCACAAGTACCTGAAAAAGAATTGTATTGCATTCATGGCCCACGTGCTAGAAAGAGAACCTGAAGCTAAGCAACTCAAGGAGATTCCAGTGGTTCAAAACTATCCCGAGGTGTTTCCGGAGGAATTGCCCGGTCTACCCCCTCACAGGCAGGTCGAATTTCGGATAGACTTAATTCCCGGAGCGGCACCGGTAGCAAAAGCACCCTATCGCCTTGCACCATCCGAGATGCAAGAACTATCCAGACAACTTCAAGAACTTCTAGACAAAGGGTTTATTCGACCAAGTTCTTCACCGTGGGGAGCCCCAGTGTTATTCGTCAAAAAGAAAGATGGGTCGTTCCGAATGTGCATTGATTACAGAGAACTGAACAAGATGACAATCAAGAATCGATATCCCCTCCCTAGAATAGATGACTTGTTCGATCAGTTGCAGGGCGCTTCCTACTTCTCAAAAATCGACCTTCGGTCAGGGTATCATCAACTAAGAATTCACGAAGGGGACATTCACAAAACAGCATTTAGAACCCGTTATGGACATTATGAGTTCTTAGTCATGCCTTTTGGACTAACGAACGCACCCGCTGTTTTCATGGATTTGATGAATAGGGTCTGTAAACCATACCTAGACAAGTTTGTAATTGTATTTATCGATGACATACTTGTTTACTCACAAACCAAAGAAGATCATGAGAGACATTTGAAGCTAGTGTTGGAGCTGTTGAAGGAGCAGAAATTGTATGCCAAGTTCACTAAGTGTGAATTTTGGATTCGGGAAGTACATTTCCTTGGTCATGTGATCGGCGAAAGAGGAATTCATGTAGATCCAGCTAAGATCGAGGCAATCAAGAAATGGGAAGCCACCAAAACCCCGACAGAAATACGACAGTTCCTAGGATTAGCTGGGTACTACAGACGCTTCATTGAGAATTTCTCTAGTATTGCTCAACCATTAACATCTTTGACCCAAAAAGACAGAAAATTTCTCTGGGAAGAGAAACACGAAGAGGCGTTTCAAATCCTGAAAAACAAGTTGTGTAATGCACCAATTCTGGCTTTACCAGAGGGATCAGAGAACTTTGTAGTGTATTGTGATGCATCTCATCAAGGATTAGGATGTGTGTTAATGCAAAAAGATAAGGTCATTGCGTATGCTTCTAGACAACTCAAACCGCATGAGAAGAATTATACCACCCATGATCTAGAACTAGGAGCAATAGTTTTTGCTCTTAAAATATGGAGGCATTATTTGTACGGAACCAAGTGCACCATTTATACCGATCACAAAAGCCTTCAGCACATCCTAGATCAGAAAATGTTAAACATGCGGCAGAGGAGATGGGTAGAGTTGTTTAGTGATTATGACTGTGAGATACGATATCACCCAGGGAAGGCTAACGTAGTAGCCGACACTCTTAGTAGAAAAGAAAGGGTGAAACCTTCCCGTGTGAGAGCTTTGGGAATGGTAATTCAGACAAACTTGAAATCTCAAATCATTGATGCCCAGGAGAAAGCTTTATTCAAGGAAAATCTTCCAGGTGAAACTTTACATGGTTTGGAAGTGAGATTTGAAACCAAACCTGATGGAGTTCGTTATTTTAAGGACAGAGTTTGGATTCCAAGGGTTAACAATCTGAGAGATATAGTACTAGAGGAGTCTCATCGATCTAAATACTCAATCCACCCTGGAGCGGATAAGATGTACAAGGATCTTAAAGAGTACTATTGGTGGCCTGGAATGAAAAGGGATATTGCCTTACATGTTGGGAAGTGTTTAAATTGCTCAATAGTCAAAGCTGAACATCAAAAACCATCCAGCTTATTGCAACAACCTGAAATTCCCTAATGGAAATGGGAGCAGATATCCATGGATTTCGTTACCAAACTTCCTAGAACTGCTAAAGGTCATGACTCAATTTGGGTCATAGTGGATCAACTGACGAAATCTGCTCACTTTCTCCCCATTCGGGAAGACTTCAAGATGGAAAAATTGTCCCAAATCTACATCGACAAAATTGTTTCTCTGCATGGTGTACCCCTGTCTATCATTTCTGATAGAGATAGTCGTTTCACATCTCGATTTTGGTGGATGTTACAGAAGGCACTAGGAACCAAGATAGATTTGAGCACAGCTTACCACCCTCAGACAGATGGGCAAACAGAGAGAACAATACAAACATTGGAAGACATGCTACGAGCGTGTGTCATCGAGTTCAAAGGAAATTGGGATACTCATTTGCCTCTAATTGAGTTTTCCTACAATAACAGTTACCACACGAGTATCCAATGTGCTCCATATGAAGCATTGTATGGACGCAAGTGTCGTTCGCTCTTATGCTGGACATAAATCGGAGACAGACAGTTGACTAAAGTCGAACTTATCCAAGAAACATCTGACAAGATTGCTATCATCAAGGATAGGCTTAAAGCTGCTAGAGATCGTCAGAAAAGTTATGCGGATAATCGTCGTAAACCATTAGAATTCCAAGTAGGAGACAAGGTACTTTTAAAAGTGTCACCTTGGAAAGGGCTTGTGCGTTTTGGTAAGAAAGGAAAACTAAGCCCGAGATATGTTGGACCCTTTGAAGTCATTGAAAGGATTGGTCCGGTAGCTTATAAACTCCAGTTGCCCCAAGAGTTAAGCGCCATTCACGACACATTCCACGTCTCCAATCTTAAGAAATGTTTAGCCGACGAAGCATTGATAGTACCCCTCGAGGAAATCAAGATCATTGATAAGCTAAACTTTCTTGAGGAACCGATAGAAATCCTTGATAGGGAGGTAAAACAACTCAAGCGGAGTAAAATTCCGATTGTGAAAGTTCGATGGAACTCAAAACGCGGGCCGGAGTACACCTGGGAGCGTGAGGACTTCATGAAGGAAAAGTATCCACAACTTTTCCCATGCGATGACAAACGATGACATAGAATGAATTTCGGGACGAAATTCTTTTTAAGTGGGGGATACTATGACAACTGTCAATTCAGGTCATTCTCGGACTCATGCATCTTTATAAAAACCATTCATGCACAACATGCCATGGCCTAGTAGTATAAATTAGGTCAAAATCTTGCATAAACTAGGACCCAACTAAGATCTAGGACTAATATACTTGACACTTACGATTCTAGTAAGTTGCTTAACTACAATAGGAAATGCCAATGCTATAATTAGAATGAAACTTCAAACTTTGTTACAATTGAAAAAGGGTATAAAACCCTAAAAATAAATTAAAGTATTCTAATTATGCTTCAATGTGATGGTGAATATCAAACAATATTCCAAAAACCCTAAAGAGCCAAAAATCCAAATTTATAAACCTTAAAGCTTAAAAACTTTATAAAAATTTGGCTATAAACTTCCTAATATCAAGTTTTTATTAATCAAATTATGAATTATACCAATAAAATAGAAATTTAAATTATCATGCATTAATCATAATTTATTAGTTAAAAACAAGATTTTTAAATAAATCAAAAAAAAAATTGCTTAAAGAATCACTTTTATAAAAATTAGATTTTTATAAAAATTAAGGAGGGATTTTTATAAAATTTGAATTGAGGAGAGAGAAGGCCTTAATGCCTCAAAAATCCAGCCACTCTCCCCTCCCTATGTCCTCTCTCTTCCTAAAACTCAATCATTAAACTTAAACCTTCACTCTTCCACTTCTCTCTTCACTTTCTCACACTCCACCCTCCTAACACATAAACTCTCTTCCTCTCTCTCTCTAACTCACGAAATTTCTCTCATTCCTCTGACAAATTTCGAGATTTTGAAGACTTTGAAGTATTCTTACTTCCCTCAAGATCAAAACCAAGGTAAACAACAACATCTTCTTCCACAATTTCATGATTCTACTACCTCTTCTTCTTAGTTTTCTCTTCTTTTCGGATTCTATGCCTTTCCATGGCTAGAAATCTTTATTTTTCCCTTGTGGTTTGTAGATTCTCACCATAACACAATGCATGTGTTTGAAATGGTGAAAATCCGGGATCAAACCCATGCAAGGAGTGAAAATGATGCACATATGTTCATGTGACTTCAAAAACAAGTATTACATCTTCTTCTCCATTTCTTTTGTGTTCTTACATGGTCAAAAGCATTTAAACCACTTCTAGTACATCTTGGATGCTCATTCACTCCATGCATGTGCTAGAAATCGGATCTTATCAAAGGCATGCATGATGTTCTTGTCAAAATATCCTAAGGATGCACTCAAAGCAAACATGCAATCTACTAGATTACTTTATTCAGCTTTGAACGACCATATCTCGGTCATTACTTAACCAAATCATGATATTCTTTTTGCATTGGATAATTCCATGAGTTAACTTTCAAACCCAACTGGTCTCACTGTAAAATATTAAATATCCGATTTTTGGCAATTTTTACAAAATGGTTGCGCAAACAGCTCTTTTTGTATGATCACCATTTTTGCCTTGCATGATCAATGGCCTTAAACCCAACCATAAATCTGGGGAAAAATACTTTAGAAACTTAACATATCCAGTGAATGATGGTTGAAATTTCGTGGCTTAAAACCCCACAGAATGTGCTTCATAAATTCATTAACTTCAGCCACATTTACATCTCATGCACCATTGCATGCAACATTTCTTATCTTGTTTGGGTTCAATACCCCTATTTCCCTTCTGATTAAATTTTGAACATTTTTCCTTTTGAAAGCCCTCACATGCATGTGATAATCTGTAAAATACCAAAAGCTTTTATTATTTCTTTGATTTATTAAAATTATTGCTAGAAACCAAGGGCATAAATCACATAAAATACTTCCAGAGGTCAATAAATCCGGAACAAATTCATGAATGACCCTTATGAAGGATAATGACCCCTCACTAAATTTCATCAATTTTTGTTGCTGTTTGGTATGCTTTCCGATTTTCTTTTTGTTAGGATATAATAAATCGCAAAACCACTTTGGAGAGTGTGAAAATTTTATCTAACAATTTTCGCATACCTTACCTGTGATGGATGACTCAGAAAAATAATTTCAACATTTTTCATCATGCCTTGCTATTTTTCCCAATTTTTGGTAATTATAATGGTTTAAAAATAGGAAAAATAGTTCTGATTATCCAAAATTCATGAAAATTTACCAGAACATCATGTTGTACAGTAGGAGGTTACATAAAAATTTTAAGGATTTTTCTCCACTGTAAACTATTTTTCTCTTAATTTCTAAAGTTAATTACACTTAAATTCACATAAATACCCAAAACCGGATTATACAATATGAAGACCACTTTTGGTATTTTTCCCAGGTTATTTATACTGTAAATGATGTTACAAAAATTTTTGGTAAATTATTTTAACTGTTTAATATTATTTCTTCAATTAATGATTATTTAAAGGAATAAAACAAGGAAAAATAGAAATACCCACTGAAAAATATCTTTTATATTTTTCCCAGCCTATTTATGTACAATAACAGTTAATTAAAAAGTTTGGGTAATTTTGGAAACTGTTTTCTATTTATTTCAATTTTTATTGGAATAAATGCTCAAAAATCATAAAATATAATTAAACAGCTTGGAAATCCATTTTTATAATTTTCCCAGCTTAGTATTGTGTAATAACAGTTAAATAAAAAGTTTCAGAATTTTTATCCTTTGAATGCTATTTTCGTGAATTTATGTTGTAATAAGGACTTAAAAATTTGGAAAATTTATATTACAATGTTGTAATTAATCGCACGATTTGTAGAATTTCATTATTTCAGAAAAAGTGTAACCAATTAATATAAAATCAAATACTAAAACATAAATTGGCATTTCACTATATGTAGAATTTAGTATATTAGCATTAGATTTCGACATGGAAACTCACTAGTGTGTGTTTGATGTCGTAGGATCCCGGTAGTAAGATGTTGGTGCATTCCGAAGTACCCCTTGTACCTACTCGAAACGTTGTGAGTATTCACGCACTCCCCTATTTTCCGTTTTATGTTTTGGGGTGGAAAAGCATGTCCAGAAAAACTACTGTTTGCATGTTGTATTTAAATTGATTATTATCAAACATGATTGCTATTGTATTGCTATGTCTCTTTATGTATGTCTATGCAACACGGAACATGAGAACTTATCGTACTAAGGCCCTTCCCTTATCTCTAACCATTAACTCTTTGAGCCAATGGTCATTATGGATAGCGCTATTAGGAATTGACAACTCCTCACTCGCCCGAATCGCTGGAGTGCATGATACCATATTCATCTATGGAACGATAAGCATAGATCTCGATAGGGCTTCAGTCATAGGTTTGGTTGAGACTCATTGTTTGCTCATACACATACAAACTCGTTTCTCGTTATAGCAATAATCTTGTATTCATTAATAGCAATCAACTTTGTTTATCATCAAAGCAATGTACTTGTATTTACGAAAAGCCTTATTCCAAGCTCGATTTTATAAACTTGTGAACTCACCAACTATTTTCATAGTTGACGCTCGTTTTACATGCTTTTTCAGGAAATAATTAGTAAGTGGATATAAAGATTCATCATCATAGAGCATGCTGCATCGTGTTGAAGTTAATTGTGGAGTTTTCTTTGAACAATGTTATTTTGGAAAAACTTGTATTTTGTTTCTTTTGAAGCTATGGGTTGTAAACTTTTAAATACTGCTATGGTGATGTATCATTATCTTTTGCAATGAAACCGTTATCGCTGTCATACCTTGCGTTTCCGCTTTAGCGGGGTGTGACAGTTCCATATAAGCTTAGCCCATTAACAAATGAGCATTAGCCCACACCATATAAATATAATAGCCCATGATTTAATTAGTCTTCCTTTTAATCACTAAATCAATTCATAATTAATTCAAGATTAAAACTAATTAAATAACATGACTATATATTAATATATTATAACTTATAATATATTAATAAATCGTAAGTATACAATTCTCATAAAATTATCCATAAATAGTTTGGGTGAAGTGCAACCCAAATGGACCATGCCGGGTCGGGTCAAGTATATACCAAATAAGTTATGGACTTAGACACCTTATCCAACACTTAACCCCGAAGAACTCAGGAGCTCTACAACCTTGAACTCCCAAAACAAGGAAGTTCGAGCTCCAATCTGACCTGCATCAATCTCGACTTGAAAAGTCCTGATCCTCTCATCCATCAGCTCTAAAATCCCTTCCTTGAAAGTACCGAACAACACAGGGGTAGCATCCAGGATACCGCAAGTAACCTCTGCCAAAATGAACTCGTGCAGACGCTCATCAATCGGTTTTGTGCCTAAGCCAGAACCTAAACCAGAACCAAATACAAAAGCTCCTCGAGTGATCATCATCATCTTCCAAACTGAAACACAACATAAAAACAATTAGCAAAGTACTAGAGGGGACTCCTCTACACAGGTCTCCTTAGAGTTTCCAGATCTGCGCTCGTCTCAGGTACATGTCATGTGCTTCTAGTAATACAGTCCCAATACTACCTTTAACACCTACATGTACCTTCCTCAAGGTCAGTCTTGATTCCTCTAAGTCACCATACTAAAACATCCTATACTATACGACATACATATCCTACACTCTCCTAGGAATCCTCAACTCCCAACACTCGCAATACAAAGAACCTCAATCAACAATGTTGGTTTCCCTATACATTCAAGTTATACACAAAATAGGATCACATAGACTGTTAAATGATGATTCTATCCTAAGTCCACAACAAAACAAGGAACAAGAAATGAGGCCAAATTGTTCATTTTAGGGCTATACAATCCTAATCATATACAACATTGAAAGCATACACTTAGCAGATAACTAAGCCGATATAAATTCCAAGTAATACATAGCATCAAGTTCCACTAGGCTATAAGGCATCACGCAAATCAGGAATATATATCATATGATTCCTGAAGGTATCCTTAGCCCTAATCTAGCATACAATTCTCATATCAAGCATACTACTCATAAGAAATAAGTATGGGTAATTTGGGAACCACTTACTTGAGTCCAGCTGATCGCACGCATCACACCCCTTCTTCTTAAATAAAATCCTTTTTAAAAGTTTAAATTCATTTTTATTTAAGAAAAACTATCATTTCCTCAGTTTGAGTTCTGACACACCCGAGAGTATGCCCGAATCCATCAAATAGAGGCTCTGATACCAACTTGTAACGACCTAAAAACAGTACTAAAAACTTTCATTTACAAACTATTAATTTCATTCATTCATTATACCAAAAACTATCAATCATCACAATATTACAAAACATCAGAGTACAAATATCTCAAGTGCAGAAACCATATGGGGAGGATGCTGTGTGATTATCCCGGGCCTTTTCCTTTTGAACTGGAAGTACCTGAAAACTATCAATCATCACAATATTACAAAACATCAGAGTACAAATATATCAATAACAGCAAGTAGCTGTGTTGGGTCTGAGTCAACCCCTGAGTCCGTATCAACCCCAAGTCCATAATGAATTCGAGCCCAAACTAGCTCAATAGATAAATCATACAATCACATAATAAAAACTCATACGATGGCATACAATTTTTACTCATACAATACAGTGGGTCGGCCTTGGTGTCTTCGGCCCACTTAAGGTGGTAATAAGACTCACCTCACAGATAGAGGAAAAACTGGAATAACACGCTGCTCTGAAACCCATGATACTGGTCACCTTTACGAATAACAGTAACCAAAACTTAGACTACCATTCAAACACCTAAAATACCCCTAGGTCAAACCCTAGTCAAAGTCCTGGTCAAAGTCAATCGGGTTGAATCAGTCAGTACGTGGGGTGTACTCCTTGTGTACACGGGGAAGTGCAACGTACCCCTCGGTAAGCCCAGTGTATGCAACTGCTCACCACCCCTCTTATTGAGTGCTTAATCTCGTAAGTACTTATGTCTAAATTTCAGATCTGTGCAACATATGATGTTCTTAACCATAAAGTTTCCAAGTTTATGGTTTATCATGGCTAATAGGACCTTAACTCCATAAACCATATTCTCTTAACCCATTAAGACCATCTAGCACTTGCATGGAGAGAAACTAGTGACCAAAAACCCAACTTTATGACTTAACACCCTTCAAAATCTCTAAAAGGATAATTCAAATGCCTTGGAGTATCTTCTACTCACAAAGACCATATTTGGGACAAAAAAGGGAACAACTTTGAGCTAAAACTAGATCCATAAGATTTCTAAACCAAGGTTGAAGCTTTTTACCTCCATAAGGCGCACAAGGGGAACAAGATGCTGGATCCAAAGCCGTGAGTGAAACACAACCACCTCAATGCTCTTCCTTCTACTCCAAATGGCACCAAAAATGGCTCTACAAGTTCCACAATGCCCTAACACTCTTTAGGGTTTCAAAATAAGAGAGGCTGAAGATAAGAAGGTGTATGTTGCCATAAATGTGTTTAAATAGGGTCTAAATGCTAAAAATTAGGGTTTTCACCCTGTTTGCGTACACCCTGCATACCATCGTATGTGCAACATACTAATGCTAACCCAAGTACACCATGCATACAAAGGTGTATGCCCGGTGTACTCCAGCTACCTCCGAAATTATGAAATTGCCACCAGGGACTTAAGTTGCAAATAAAGCACAACACAAGGGTTAAAACGAATACATGAATAGTAAATGTTACACTTCTTGATTCTGATTGATGATTTTGTATGTCAGATCAAGTTCAGTAGTGAAGAACATAGATAGAGGTGCATTTGGATCATACATTAGTTCAGGAAAACATGATAAATGACTTGCATCATCTGCCCTTTTATTTTCAAAGTATTCTTTTGTTCTTCGTCATCAAGAACATTTGTATATTTGTTGATTCCCCCACTTTAAAATTCTTTTCTCATTAAAGAGACATTAAAAGGATCAAACATACTAGAGGCAGTTAGATAATACCAAAGATAACAAAACATACCATACTCTCTCTTATATGTCTCTGAAATGTTCTTCATATCTAGATGATTGTTTAAGATTTCTTCTTCTTCTTCTTCTCCTCCGATTTCCGAGTTTCTGAATAGTATATAAACTTCAGAAAACAAATCCTAGAATGGATGTTCTAGCCTGCTCTGATACCACTTGAAGGTCCCCAAACCTAATACTTGTATATGAATATAATACAAACACACAATAATAACACAAGTTTTTGACCAATAATAACCAATATTATTTTTTGAGTTTTTCACTAAGAAAAGTGTTCTCACCAAGAGAATGAGTATAACCTAAGAACTCACAAAGAACTCTCAGATTTATCTATAGAAAACTCTATCTCTCATAAACAATATAAATCACCAAATGTCAACTAATGAGAGAGGCTAGAATAAATCTTAATCTAAACCAAGGAGATAATAATTATATAGATACACCAGATATTCTATTTAAACAAATCCATGATTTGTGGGGATTAAATCTTCTAAGGAAGGTATAGATCGAGTAAATAAGGAATGGCTAAATCAAATCTTCAGAATACTTCTTCACCAAGATAGTCTGATCTGCTCCAGATTCAAATATCAGCACCAACTCATCATACATAGATCAGGGGCATCAACATTAGGGAGACATGCTAATCAGCTTCAGCTTCATCATCAATGTCAGGGAGTCATGCTGGTCAACTTCAGCTTCAGCTAGAGATAATAATCACCATCGTGTGATATCAGTCTCCAGTGTATCAGTGTGTTATCAGTGTTAGTACTTCAACGTATGGATACACTGATCGGTCTTTAGACTGATAACACTTGCGTTTGATGTTGATAGTGTCCTCAGTTTCTTTTGGTCATCAGTGGATGATCTTTAGTAGCTTCAAATTTCATTAGCATATCTTCAGATTAACTAAATAAACAATCTCTGACAGATCAACTTGTCTAAGTGTATTATTTACACTTGCTTAGACAAGGCTGACTGTCTACAATGAGCAGTAAAACTATAACTATAATGTATATATTTTTCATCATCAAATCTATAAAAATAGGATCCCAACAATTATGTAGGCTGCTCCCTATACCCCATTAAGCTACCCAGCCTAATTGTTATAAAGTGTTGCCAGTTTATAATAATTAGGCTTAAATGGTTATTGCCTTTCCAACTTCAACCATAATAGTCAATACATGTTATTTTTCCCACGCGTCTAGATCCTTGTGAAGTCCTATAGGCACTTGAGCGTTTTTTGTAGCATTTGGCTTTCCCGCTTCTCCTTTCATAAATGCTTGTCATATCTTTGACATTTTTTTATTCTTCCCTTCTTTTCTTTCTATTCTCTCTGTTCTTTCTTCTTTTCGAATTCTCATTCGTGTTGGTAAGAGAATGCCCCGTTTAGTTATGCCCATCGTTTACTCTTATGTTAGTCGCGAGCGACTTAACCAGATTTCTGCAAAACATCATCTTATTGATAAAGATGGTGTCGCCCTTCCTGGTCCTAACACAATTATTGATCATCCACCATCAGGTAGGGTTGGCTTTTACCTTTATTACTTTGAAACCGGCCTCGTGTGTCCTTCTTCCTTTTTCGGTTCCATTAGCAAAGCATATAGGATCCATACTTGTCAGCTGAAGCCTAACTCGATTTTGAAAGTTATCTGCTTTGAACTACTCTTTCATGTCTTGCTTGTTGTTCCTACCGTCACCTTATTCCTGTATTTTTTTCTTCCATATTTGTAGTAATGGGGCCTGGTATTATTTTTGTTTAAGCGGACGAAGTTTCATCGACGGTCCTCTAGATTCCATCTAAAATTGGAAAAATGAAATTATCTGGTTGAATGCTTCTTGCTTCTCGTACCGAAACGAATTTCATCCTCCCATAGCAATTGATGATCAAAAGCCTAATAGGACTATGGATTTAAGACACAATATAGATAATATTTCTTGTTTTTATGTTATAAAGAAGAAATTCCTTGAAGCCGTTTTGGGTCAGGTTGGTATGAGTCTGTATTAATTCCATCTTAGCGTTGTTCCCACTTTATGTGTCCATGGCCCATGTATTTTCCTTTATGTATGTTTTTGTTACTTGTTTCATTTTTTTGTACTGATTCCTTGTTGTTTTAGTGTAGATGGAAGTCGATTACCATTTCTTTTGTCTGATTTTGTTGAGGGTAAGGTTGTAACACGTGAACTTGGCTCTGATGATTTTGACATTCCCCTTATCGATGATAGATTTACTTATAGTGGTGGAAATGATAGTAATACCCATGATAGGAAGAAGAGGATTCAAAATCATTGATTAAATTGCATGACTCC
Source organism: Lactuca virosa (assembly GCF_052849685.1). NCBI lineage: Eukaryota > Viridiplantae > Streptophyta > Magnoliopsida > Asterales > Asteraceae > Lactuca > Lactuca virosa. The sequence continues at coordinate 485,568,265 of NC_136429.1, forward strand.
TATGATGATACAACGGATGCTTGTACTCCAACCGTGTATGTTAGGGTTGTGGATGTTTCAGATGATGACAGTGATGGTGGGAGTGGTGAACAACCTTTGGTTCATCGTAGAAGAGTTATGGACTTTGTTTCCTCTGTTGCATTAGCAACTATTCTTGCTGGTGGTGAAGGTAGTAGTGATAGGGTTCTCAAGAGGTCCCGTTCCTTGGACCCTGGTGTTTTTCATTCTTTTGCTAGTAGCCTCAGTGTGGGTCATCCTTCTTCATATTTTTCTCAATTGAATGCAAACAATCCTCCTTATGATGCCAATGTTCCTTATCCTTCCGCTCCTATTTATAATCTGTCGTGGGAATATAGGCAGGAGCAAAGTTTAATGGAGCCAAAGGTTGCTATTTCCTTTTTTTGAGAACTTTGCTTCACCTAGCACCCGCTCAAGTGTTAGCAAGGGTTGTAGGGAGCATATCTGAGATATGTAAAAGATTAAACTCATGGAGGCCATGGTTTTGGGTTAGGAAGTTATCTCGTGGCTTGAAGAAAATGAGACATTTTATTTGGAGAAATCTGGCCTTAGAGATGAATTTAAAAATATATTAAAATTTATAACACCATTCGTAGTCTTATCCGGTGGCATCTCTCATAACGTGCGATCATTCCGTGATCAATATGTGAAGCTTGTGGATAGGGTCGTTGAGTTAGAAAAAGCTTCTCTAGGTGTTTACCTGGTTTCTCAAGCCGAGATAGACAGGGTAAAGAGTGAATTGCCCGTTATACAAAATGAGAAGGTTGTTTTGGAGAGTAAGCTTGTTGGTTATCAGGATGTAGTAGATGAGGTTTCTATGTTTAAGGCTATGGTGGCATCTCTTGAGTTAGAAAAAAATGGTTTGTGGACAAGAGATCCATGTTGGAGCATGGTATTCAAGAGTTAAAATGTGATTTGAATGATTCTTCTCTCTGGAACACTGATTTGCAGGCGAGCATGGTTGGTTTGGAGAGTTGAGTTCATAAAGAAGATAGGGATATGTCATGGGTTCTATCGAGTGGTATATTGAAGTTGGTGGATAAGCTTATTTTCGAGTCGTCCTTTTTTTATGCTAACCGGGTTCTTCAAACTATTTGTGTTGACTTTGGCAGGAGAGCTAGTTACGAGATGATGAACGCGGAGCACAACTTGGGGTTAATCGAGACTTACATTCCACTATATGATCCTACTCGTGTGTAGAAGATGGAGGAATCATTTTTTGCTTTATTTTGTGCTGATTATTTATCAGAGTTTCGCTTTCCTTTAGTTGATGTGGATCAGTTACAGACGTTGGTGTGTTGTCTCCATGATGGTGGGGCGTCTACAAGTGGTGGAGGTGGTGGTGTAGGCGATGGTGGATCCTAAATGTTAGTGTGTTGCTACTTTGTTATAATTTATAACTTTTTCTTGAATAATATGCTTTTGGTTATGATTATTGTCACATACTAATACTAGGATATTATGCCTTGAATGTAACTGGATATTGGTTTTCCGTTTCTTTGCGACGTTGCTTGTTGTAACAATTTCTTTGCTACATTGTTGGTGGTAACAGAGTGGTGATAGTTTGATCAGATATTTTTGTGGTTGTTCTCTTTGTTCGACTCATTAATGTCTGTTGGCTTCTTGTCTGTCTGTTTTTGAACTGCTTATTTTGTACTTTTGTAACTAGAATTCTCAAGGTAAGTGTTTCATGATTTGGAATGTTGTATTGATTTCCCACTGATGTTTTCCTTTATATGTGTGGAAATATGTCGCATCGATTGGTGTTTTGTGCGTCATTGGTTCTATATGGCTTGCTTGGTTAGTTTACTATCTTCGAAGAACAAACAAAAACCTTAAGGAAGTCTGGATCAGGCATTTTTTATGACTTGCATGCCATGATCGGACGTCTGTAGGAAGTAGGTATATGTTTGGGCGAATTAAGGAACTTGGATTGGAGTATGGTGGCTTATGATAAAAATATATTCTACTTGTTGAGCTATAACATTTTCAAGGGTACTCCTGGGATGATTGGTTAGCTTGGGTCTGAGTAATAAATTTTGGTCTTTATAAGGATGTAGGCTGCCAGCTGGGCTACAATTTTCAAAAGAAAAAGATATTCTTGGGTTAGGCAAGTAACCTGGGTCGGATTTTGAAACTTTGACCGTTATAAAGATGTAATTGGTTGCCTGAGCTACATTATTTAGAAGAAAATAAATATTTTGGGTTAAGCGGGTAGCCTAGTTCAGAGTATGGAACTTCTATCTTTATAAAGATGTAGTCAACTGGCCAAGCTACAATGTTTCAAAAGAATAAAGATATTCGTAGGCTAAGCATGTAGCCTAGGTTGGATTTTTTGACTTCGAACTTTATGAAGATGTAGCCAGTTGGCCGAGCTACAATGTTTCAAAAGAATGAAGATATTCTTGGGCTAAGCTGGTAGCCTGGGTCGAAGTTTTGGACTTCGAACTTTATGAATATGTAGTCGGCTAGCTGAGCTACAATGTTTCAAAAGAATAAAGATATTTTTGGGCTAAGTAGGTAGCCTAGGTCGAAAGTTTTGAACTTTGACCATTATAAAGATGTAATCAGTTGCCCGAGCTACATTGTTTAGAAGAAAATAAATATTTTGAACTAAGCGGGTACCCTAGGTCAGAGTATGGAACTTTGACCTTTATAAAGATGTAGTCGGCTGGCCGAGCTAAAGTGTTTCAAAAGAATAAAGATATTCTTGGGCTATGCAGGTAGCCTAGGTGGAGTTTTGAACTTCTACCTTTATGAAGATGTAGTCGGTTGGGCAAGCTACAATGTTTCAAAAGAATAAAGATATTCTTGGGCTAAGCAGGTAGCCTAGGTTGGAGTTTTAAACTTCGAATTTTGAAAATGTCGTGGGCTGGCTGAGCTACAATGTTTCAGAAGAATAAAGATATTTGTGGGCTAAGCAGGTAGCCTAGGTCGGAGTTTTAAACTTCGACCTTTATGAAGATGTAGTCGGCTGGTCGAGATACAATGTTTGAAAGAATAGAGATATTCTTGAATTTTCATGATTACCTTCATTTTTATTTAATCGTGAAACAACGAAAACGGCTTTAGCCGTTTTTCCTACAACATGCTTTTCGTAGGTGGATGCCTTTTCACTTCAGACGGGCATACTCACCCTCTGCCTTCTGGCTTTCTTTACGAGTTCTTCATGGACCGTGTTGCCTCTCCTATTTCTGTTCTAGATTTTTTGACTCCCCACCTTGGTAATTCTATTATTGATCTCTTTTTCCCTTTAATTATTACTGCTGATTAAACTTCCTTTGTCTTGCTCGCCTTATATATATTGGTCAGGCGTCTTGTCATCTTATAATGACGACACGATCCTTTCTTTCTTGCTATCCTGCCCTTATTGGGTTGTATTTTCATGGCTCCTCCTCCTGGTATCTCATCGTACCTTGTCTTGCCTACATTTTTTTGTGTACCTCGTTGCATTTTCTCTTATTCCTGCTACTTCTTCTTGTTGTCTCTCCGATACCTGCTTCACTTCCTATGTGGTAGTTTGTGTGATGCTTATTTTCCATTTAGATCGATTGATCACTATAGACATGCTCCCTTCAGTGATATGCCACGATGCTCTATCCACTAACAGGTGCAACGCTTGCTTCAGGCACCCTTTTTCTTCCATTACTTCCTTAGTTGGCTCTCACTCGTTTTCCAGCGTGTTTCGATTGGTGTTCCTCCCTTTTTTCTCCAACATCATCTTGTTATTCTTATTGACTCCGAATCGACCAAAAATATTGTCCATTTTTTGTGCATCCCTGTATTTTTCTTCTTTCACCAATCTCCTCTTGGTGTACATCTTTCCGACGCCTGGCATTGTTTGGAACATGATTACTTCGTGAATCGTTGACTATGGCCTTAAACTTGTACATTGTCGTCCTACCAAATATAATGTCATATGGTGAAGACACATTTATGATAATAAAATGTAGGATTTTTGTATTATTCCTCTCATTGTGATAATCGATAAGGGTTAGTGGTAATGTGATTGCTCCCTTTGGCCATATGTTATGGCCGACGAAGCTTATCAAGTGATTCTATGATGGTTCATCTTTCGCTTGCACGTAACCAGGTAATTTCTTGAAGAATATCTTGTACATGACATCTGTGGAACTTCCACTATCGACATAAATATCACTTACGTAGCTTCTTCCCATTAATCCTCCAATTACGATTCGTTAGTCTCCTCTGTGGTGGTCATGACTATAATCACACTCGTCAAATGTGAAAGTTCCATTTTCCTACTCACCGGTTAGGTCCTTCCATTCAATATGTTGCAACATGAATATTTCGTTTTTTCTTGTGTTCGTTACCTTCAACTCTATTGATGCGATGCTTTCCAAGTGCTTAGATCGAAGACTCTTAATCAGATCGGTAAGCTGTCATGACTGCATCTTATTCTCTAGTTCCCGTCATAACATAGTGCATTCGATGGTGTCGTGCCCTGTGGGCTCATGAAACTCATAGTATCGCCCTTGATCTTTGTTCCCTATCTTCTCTCCACTCTTATTTCTTGTTTTATTTTTACTCTCGCTTATTGAAACTACTTTGTTTCGAGGGCCATGTTGAGATGATGGCGTGTTATGGTTCGGATGTGAGAAGCGGTTGAAGCGATTTTGCTTCATGCTTTAGCGTTTTTCATTTTTTAATGAATTTCCTGTAGTATAAGGTGCTCGAGTTGTTTTTTTCGCCCTGATCGGTTTTAAATGTTTCAGATGTTGCATCTTCCTGCTTCATGTATCAATGGACTCTTTCCATCATTTCTTTTCTGGAGGACGGTTGTTTTCCTACTAATTTTTAAACATAGTTCCTGGACGCAAACCATATGCTAAAGCGGTGATTACCATGTTATCTACTTTCTCCGTACGGGGTGTTAAGTGTGGATTTATTGAATCGTCGTACAAAAGCACTTATAGACTCGTCCTCCCGTTGGCTGCATCCTGTGATGGCTTGTGTGTCCGCCGTGTAACTCCTCTGTTGTACGAAATGTCCCACAAACTCCTCTCATAGTTGATTGAAATTATGTATGATTTCTGTCGACAAACTTTTATACCACAACTGGGCTGCTACATATAAGGTGGTCGGGAAGAAAATACACAAGTAGTTTTCATCTAGGTAGCAGGCATCCATCGTCCATCTATAATTTTCTATGTGGTCATCCATATCTCCTGTTCTGTCGTATTTTGAAATCTCTGGTATATTTGTTCCGACTGGTAGTTGGTATTCTCTTATACTTCTCAGTAAAGGTGAATTATCTGATCGTAGGACCTGTCTAGTTTTTGCGACTCCATCTGTACTATTGTGTCTATTATGCACGAGCTGTGTGCATTGTTGTTGTTAAGGCATTGATTGTCCTTCTAGAGTGGGTTGCAGGGCGTATGTTTGCTGATGTTGAGGTGGCAAATATGCTTGATAGTGTGCATACACGAATGGTGGTGGAAGTGTCATGTATGGTTGCGCATTTTGGTGAGTTGCTAGGGTGTTTTTAAGGTGATGTTGCAGTAATGGCGGTAAGTTTGCATCCTGGCATCGTCATGCTTTGTAGTAAGTCTTGTGGGACCTCTAGATGTATTTCCACATGTTGCACTTGAACCACTGACCGACTAGGGCTGTAAACGAACCAAACGAACACGAACAAGGTCTTGTTCATGTTCGTTCGTTTAAGTTAGCCGAACAACAAACGAACACGAACGGATAAACGAGCGAGATTTTCTTGTTCATGTTCGTTCGTTTATCAAATTACCTTGTTCATGTTCGTTCGTTTATGTTCGTGAACATGCTAAACGAACATAAATGAACAAACATAAACGAACAAAGATAAAAAAATACAATTGAACATATATGAACATAAACGAACATATAATATAGCAATATAATAAAAAAATAAAGATAAATGAATATAAATAAACTTAAACGAATGAACATAAAAGAACGTAAACGAACATCATAAACGAACGTTCACGTTCATAAATGAACGAACGAGACCATTGTTCATTTTCGTTCATTTAACTTAATGAACGATAATTTTTGTTCATGTTCGTTCATTTATTAAATAAACGAACATAAACGAAATTCCCGCCGAACAGTTCACGAACGGTTCGTCGAACGTTCAGTTCGTTTACAACCCTACTGACCGTCCCCATCATTACTGAGGTTGATTGCCTGACTTTTTTTTTTTTTGGCTCTTCTAGTTGTTTGCTTGTTAGCTTCCGTATCATGGTGTTCGTTTGATCGGGCAGGAAGTGGTGTGTGTTGTTGGGGTTCGACGACTGGAACCGTCGTTACTGTTGGTGTGAAAGCAGAGATTAAATTGATTGGGCTGAAAGGTGTATCATTAGTGGGGTGATTTGTTTGTTGCTTTTCCTGCATGGTTATATACGGATGGCGCCAAAGTTGCTACGTGTCAGATGCTTATCTGGCTATCTATCATGGGCTTTTCCAGTGAGCAGTGAGCAATCCTAGCAACACACTGCACAAAGCTGACAAAGGTAGGTTAGAAAGCCACACCGAGGGTGGAATCCCGGTATTGCTCTCCGATGCCTAAGTTAGATGTCATATTTTGGGCATAGATATTGGTTGGATAGAACTACAAAGAGTGTGGTTACCTCCCTTGGATTTAGTGGAACCTTGATTTGTATTTAGGGGTCAGACCAGTTCGTGGTCTCTTCTTCTAGGTCTTGCGTTGGTCCTTAGGTCGTAAGGGTGAGACTCTTTTCAATAAAATAGGTTTGTCTTTTCCGTGTTTCCTGGGGATGCTTCATAGGTTGTGTATGGGAGTTGGGTGATTCTTTTTATACATGCTCAGTATCGTTAATGTATTTGTGGCTATGTTAAAAGGCCGGGTTCGTTGGTTGGCCTGGTATTATGTGGACTGTCACCCATACCCCATTAGTTCGTAATATATAGTAATCAGGGCCGGCTTTATGTGTTTATAAAGAAAGTTAGGGCTTAGGGCCTCCACTTCTAGAGGGCCCCACTTAACCCAAATATCCAATACAGTCTAATATATATTCGTTGAATCGTTGTTCGTTGCACACACCTTACAATCCGTTTATTCTTCTTATACAAGCGACGATCACAGTTCTCTTCTTCTCAGGGGCTGCTCAAAATTATCGGACTCTGATTAGCGATTCTGCTCTTCTTCTTGTCGATACTTGAACATCTGAACCACCGAAACACTCTTCCTTCTCCATTCTTGGCTTCTCCACAAGTTCTGAGAACTCCATTGTTCAAAATTTTCTGAATTCTGATGATTCAAGGCTGTCACTGAATTGGTATGTGGAATTTTTTCACTTTTCACTTTTTATTTTTCTATTATCTGTTGCCATCTGATTACTTGATTAGGGTTAATACTTATAACTTTTCAGTTGTTATTTTTTTATTTATGTGATTTTTGTTTCCATTGACATTTTTCATTGATTACAACAGATTACATTTATAGAATATACAATTAGTGAGTGAATCAGGTTGGAACGAATTTCAGCATTTGAGTTTTCAGTTTTCCAGATTTGAGCTTTCCATTTATCTTCTAATTCTATTCTCAAATCTCAAGGCAGTAGGTATAATCTTTGTAGTTTATTAATGTCGGTCCCAAGCCCGGATAAAAAGGGAGGATTTATAACATTAAGTATAGTAAATGCCAAAGGACCCAAAATTTTTGGTTTGCTTAGATCCCCAAAACTGGTTGAGCCGCCCCTAATAGTAATATTTAATGTCATACGGTTAGATTATGGAGTTTTTAACTCGTTCTCTAATATATCTAATTTCTTTGAAGAAGATACCCCTAAAAATAGTTATGTTTTGTAGTGAATAAGAAAAAAAAAGTTAAAAATCGTTATTCATATATATCGCTTCATCAAAAATTTAATATGCTAATGCATATCCTAGCTAGCTTGCAATCTTGATCTACATAACCTAAAAAAAGTAGTGCACTCACATGTCTCTGTGATATATATTCCAAAACTACTGGATTGATATCATCAAATGAAAATACACAAAAATATAATTGCATGAAAAGCATATGATGAAGGGAATTCCACACATAATGAAAATAAAAGATCTTCTTATTTGGCAAAAAGAGTTATTCATCTTCAGCTCTTCAATTCAAAATTTACTGATAAAACTTTATCATGATCATCATTTACACACTCTTTAGCCGGTCCATATCTAAAATAAACATACATAAATCCAGTATTACTAAAGACCCAAATTTTCGAAATACACAAGTACAAAACTCTAAAGAGAAAAAAAACTTACCCTTTAACAAAGCATTTAAGAAAATTAACATCTAGGAAATGTAATGGTGAAAAGCATCAAGCTCGAGTTTACCAAATGGTAAAGAACCTATAAATTCTATTTGCATGTCCCCATATTTAACAATCTTATGATTTAACTTTTGTATTAGTTTAGAACCCATAAAAATCATACCCATTTTGTGAAAGATGGAAATCACTTTACCAAACACGTTTCTATGAAAAAAAAGTAAAATTATATTATATTTATCAAATTTCTAAATAGTAGCATCGGCATATAAGTATGTGTTGCAGGCATTAAAAAAACAATATAAGAAAAAAAATCTTGCTCATAAGTTAAAACATTATAAATATAGACAGAGAAACGAAAAGAATGTTTAGCTTAAACTACAAACAGAAAGAAAGAAATTAAAATACATACATGTAAATGTTATATTGAAAAACAAAACTTTCAAAATTCTGAAATGACTGGGAAGTTTTTAAACTGGAGGAGCAGCAACATCAAGATCATAATAATCTCAACCCAATTATTTGTAAAAGAAACAGAGTAGTGCAAGCACAACCTGTTGAAAAGAGAGATGATTTCAACTTCACCAGCATAAACAACCTACAATAATTTAACAAATAGTCTTCAAACAACGACAACATTTTAAAAAGCAAAACAACAACCGAGCATATCAATTTAAGTTTTTGATATATATATATATATATATATATATATATATATATATATATATATATATATATATATATATATATATATATATATATATATAAAGGAACCGATCATTGAGGAGTTATCAAGATACATATATATTCATCAAGATGCAAGTAATTTACCTAGAGAATAGGTCCTTAAAACGAGAACCTTCGGATGAGAAGGGACACAACAGATTTATGCATAACTACCCTCTACCTCATGGATCCCTCAACCACCATCGATTTGTAACAAACATATTCCAACTACGAAACACACGAATCAAATTCAATGATCCGAAGTAAGAAAATAAGCCCTAAATCGAAAGGCAAAGAAGCAAATTTTTTTTTTAAGTTCATAAAGACACACCTGACTTGTGTCGTGTTCTTATGACTGTGACATTGGAACAATACATATGCGCCAAACCTAACTCGATATGCTCTTCTTCAATTGATTATATAAAATCAAATGAAATTAAAAGTCAATACGAAGGTGGGGGCGTAGGACGAAATGAAAATAGGGTTGAATTTCATTACCTGATCCACATCTTCAATCAATCAACATTTAATTATTAGTAAGATGTAGCGAGAGTAGAGACAGTCAAGATGTAACATCTTGTTTCCTGCCATTTCTGAGCCATGAACCGGAAGTCGATTGTGTTAGGTTTTGGGCCTTAAGGAGGAAAGGTTCAGCCTTTGTGGAAGGATGTAATGATAGTTAAGAGATTTTACCCTTGAAATTGGTGTTTTGGTCGAAGGGTCGAAAGGGAAAAGTCATAGGTCGGGTTCTTGCATGAAATATGAATTTTTGTTCGAGAAGTTTTTTGTCCAAGATATATAGAGAATATTGTAGATTTCTTCAACACCTTTCCGTGGATATAAAGAACTTTGAAAACGGAGTTAGAACGAAGACGGAGTTGGATATAAAGACCGTTTGAAGTTAGGGCGGTTTTGGGCTGAGCCGCGTACATTGGGCGTACTAGGGCATACCTAGTATGCTGGGCGTAATTTTAGTACGTTGGGCATACATGATCAGTGCCAACCCTATTTTTGTGGTTTGAGCCCTATTTAAGCTCCTTAAGTTCCCCAAACCCATTCCATTCTCAGCCTCCACCTCACTGACACCCTCTCTTGAAACCCTAACCCTAGATTGAGCCTTGTGAGCAAAAAGAAGGTGTTTTTAAGTTCTTTGGAGTGTTCTTGGTGTACCTTGGAGAAGAAGGAACTCATAGACGAAGTGTTGGTTGTATTGGAGCTTTTAGATCGAGACTTTGTGCACATTGATCTTTCTTCTAGAGGTATAAAGTTTGAATCTTGATGATGAAATTGTTAAATCTAGCTAGTTTTGAGTGTTATGAGCTTTTTGTCACTTTAAGTGCATAAAGTTTAGATCTTGAAATTTGTGACCTTGTTATGGATAAAGTTGGAAACTTTATCCATCTAAACATCATTTTGATTCAGATCTGAAGGATTGGAGACTTGGACTTAATGGATTAAGTTGAAAAGATGCACTTTTAGGTCCCTTTGAGACCTAAAGACTAGATCTTATTTGTTGGGACCATTCTAATGGATAAAATTGGAAACTTTATCCATTATGGAGCTATTATGAACCATAAAAATGTGATCTTGGCACTTCTATCCCTTCCATACAAGAGTCGTGATGTCTTATTGAGTTAAGAACTTAGGGTTTTGGACATTAAGCACTTTATAGCCATGCAAGGTAATAAAGTTGGAAACTTTATGACTTAGGACATCATTTTGGGCTTGGATCTGAGTTTTGGACATAAGGGCTTAATGGAATAAGCTCTTACCTTGGACTGGGTTGCGTACACTGCGCTTACGCGTTCATCGCCCCGCTTTTTGGTCAACATCAGAGTACGCTGGGCATACTCTCTTGGTACGCAGGGCATACTCCCCTAGGAAGGGATATTGACTTTTAGGACCTTGACTGTTGACTTTGACTTTGACCAGGGTTGACCAAGTTTGACCTAGAGGTATTTTGGATTGTGTTAGAGAATTGGTCATTTGGATGGATAGGTGACAATTGAGGGAATTGTCAGCTTGTTGGATGGATTGCTATTTATAGTCTAGCTTGGGCAAATGACTATCAGGAAATCAGTTTCAGAGTTGGGTATGTTCAGCTCCGTGAGGGTTTTGGTTCACTGGATTAGCTGTCAATGTGTTCTCGATCAGTGGTCATTTCATACATCATCAAAGTAGAGATTGTTCGGAAGTTTTGGGTTGTATCAGTTGGATTTGAACGGATTCATCGATCTATCGTCAAGTTCGGCTCAAGTTTGGAAGATGTCCTTGGTTTTTGGGAGTCTAGAATTTGGGACAGTGTTGCTCAGTTTTCCACTAGGGACATTAAATCTGCATGTAATCTAATTTTTCACATGTTGTGCTAGTAGGTTTGGTATTTGGACAGATCCAAATAGAGTTTTAGCAGCATTTCTGGATAACCTTCAGAGTTTTATCGAGATAGTTATGTATTGATGGGGTCTATTTAGTCTCAATCAAGGTATGGGATCTTGGTTCGATCGTTCATGAGGATGTATTTGTTGGGTTATGAGCATTCTAACACTCCTAAGTGTACATGCAACCCTAAATACCTTGGATCTATGTTTTCTCTATTATACATACAATTATGAACATCCAAGGTATTATCCTAATCTAGCATACAAAATAATAAATATAACAAGATAGAATACATACCTCTTTGATGTAGAATGTCTTCATGAAGCTTGAGTGCCTAGTGCCCCAAGTGTGACACCTCAAATGGTTCACACAACACCAAATACACTTGGAATAACTTGAGAGAAACTTGAACACTCCTTGAAATCGTCTAGCCCTCACACTCACACATTAGTGCACGATTTCTTGAGCCATGGGATTCTTTTATATGGTGGCTATTAGGGTTACACCATGTAACTCATAACTTTACCCATTCCTTATGCTCCATGGATTTTAACCTCCATGGAGTATCCATGGGTCACCCCATGGACTTAGTCCAACATAAGGAATCTTGGATCACAAGCCCACATATATAAGAATGAATGATTTACACAATCAACCCATATATTTAATTAGTCTCCTTTTGATCACTTAATTAATTCTTGATAAATACTAATTAAATAACCTTATTAATATATTAGAACTTATAATATATTAACCAACCTTAAGTGTTATTTCTCTCATTATAGTCTATCCAAATGCATGATGCCATGCAACCCAAATGGACCATGCCGGGTCGGGTCAAGTCTTACCAATTATAGTTATGGACTTAGACATTAATCCAACAGTCTCCCACTTGGATAAGTCTAAAACTATTATTGCGTATGACTTCAGGAACCGATCAGCAATCGTAGCTCTCAAAAGCTTCTGTCGAACTCTGACCTTGTCGATGAACTCTGACCTTTGTCAATGACTTGTCCATTAGATAAGGAATCATATATTCCTCCATTCTAGATATCATATGAACTGAGACATGGATTATCAATCTTTCTCTCTGTCTATTTGTTGTTTCCCGATTTCCGATTCATGATGACTGACTGATTGAACAAATCAAATCAGTCCTGGCTTGGCCAAGCACTCACATGTATCATCTTTAAATCATCGAGGGGCCCACAAATATCGCTTTTATCCCGAAGGTAAAAGGAATGGATAAACTTCGACTCATATGGCTTGTTCTACTACTTGTTGAATCATACACAAAGGCACGTTTTATAACATCAAGTTACCAATGCATTTTCGTGCAATCAATGTATAACCAACTCATAGTAACAACTCATATCTCTAGGTTTGAAGAATATAAGTTATTATCGTCTCATGATCACTCGTGATAAAATCCATGAAGTGATTCAAATGAGCGCGGGTTGAATCCAATACTAAGAACTTATGAGCACTCATGAGTGTTGTAGCACCACTTTGTCCACCAACATGGACCTCTACAAACCAATCCATGACAGTCTTGATTCATATCTACTTCCAACATATGACCGACTGTGGATGGTTTGAATAACTTAATCATTCAGGAAGAGCGACTTAGTTATTCTGGAAGTCAAAACATGCAAAGTGAAACACAAGAATAAATGAATCAAATATGGTATCAAACCCTATGAATATAAATAAACACTTTTATTTATCACCATACTGATTACTCATTATTCATTGTTTCGGTTTTATCAACTTTATACTTGAATTTAAAACAATAGTTGTCCCATGCTCCAAGCATGTACACTATGTTTTCTAAACACTAGTCATGCCATACACCAAGTATGCATACTATGTTTGTCTATGATCTTTACTTTGTAAAATAGATCAATTGAACATCACTCCAATGATCCTCTTTTCACAGTCCCAAATCCTTACTGCAAATGCAAGAATTCCAAATTTATGCCATTTACTGAAATCTGTTAGATTCTAAACTTATATGCATTGATCCTCTTAATGATTATGCACAAAGTCAGAAAGACTTGACAACAATCATTACAGAGCATTCCAAAGGAGATCAGCTCCTTGGAAACATCCTTCTTTCATTAAGTTTCCTAATCTTACACAGATTGAATAATTTCTAACTTTGAAACATTTCCATATTCCATTTTGACTATCACTTCTGAACAAGAGTTGCCTCCTTACAGATTATGTCAATATGGTCCTTCCAGAATTAACATTATACTTCCAACTGTCCTTGAGCAACCAATCTTTGGTAAACCTTAGATTGTCCTCGACAATTGCTTAATCATTTTAGTCATATCCAATTCTAGACCTTTTCCCTTCATAATGCCCCAGACATTTGGAAAATTTTAGAAAGGATGAATATAGCACATGTAATCGATCCTATATCCGAAGCATATGGGACACGATTCATGATGTCTCACATAAAGACTAAACCAGTATTTTGCTATAATATTTCCATTTCAATTTGCCAAGTTCTCAAAATTCAGATTATGAAAAGGGATGCCGTAATCATAATCGAATTTTAGAACGCAAATAATGGACCCATATATAGAATTTCCTTATGTTGAGCCATTCCAACATGAAATTCATATATATATATCCTTGATTAAATACGATTAAAATCTCAATCTAAGCTTTTAGAATTGAAATAAAGTATAATTTCCTCTCCCTTAATTATAGCAAAACAACTTTTTCAACCCCTGCAACCTCACGAATTGAAACTTTTGTTTTCTATAATTAAGATTGCTAACTTGCAACCTTTGTCATAATTATCTTGCTCCCACTAACATGATGATTATTAGCATAACACTTATGCTCCCACTAGCTTTGACATGTACTCAGAAATCAGCTGACTTTCTTACCAAAGTTCAGATTTCTGATACTAGATTGTTTTGATAAAACTTTATCAAAATCATACACCTCTCTTAGATAGCTCACATGTGTGTCTAAACAATTTTAGAACTATGAAAAGGGATGCCGTAATCGTAGTATCAATTGTTTAGACCTTTGCCAATTCTCACAAGTCCATGTTAGTGTGTCGGTAAACCACACACGCTCCACTAACGACTTTGAGAATGCAAATATCACAATTTCTATCTAGCTAAAATCTACTTAGTGAAAGTGTTTCCTCACCATCATTTTCATGAATCGGAGAGAAACCTTATGACACTTAGATTTAATAGTGTATGTGTTCTTATCCATGTGAATTTGTAAAAACCATAATCACAAGACAAGGTTAGTGACAAATCCAAACTCATATTGATTAAACTTGTGCAATCTTAAATTCTTGCCATTTGGCAGCTCAGGTGCCTGCCATTGCTTCCAAGTAGTTGTGCAACCAATTGAGAACTCTCAGAACTCCTATGCAAAGCCAACTTGAATAGGCACAAAAATTTCAACACGATAGGTTATAAACCTCAAGTCGTGTGCTAGTGAAGGACTTTAGGTTTTATTCTTGATTAAGTCTTGAAACTTTCAAGAGCTTTAAGACTCCCACTGTCCTCTTGACATATAAGACTCCCTTGTCAAATATTCAAGAGATAGTGCAGATTCTTTATCAAGACTAACACTTTACACAATTGGCCTAAGTTGGTCTCTGTTTTATCCAAAACATCACAACTTACCAATTTCAAATGTACAAGAGTAGATAACCTTTTACTCTTACATTTGACTAGTGTTAACAAACCCTCTTTAAGATATGTCACTCAAGTTACAATCTTTGAGTATGACTCTAAGAATTGTTTTGGAACGAAGTATGACTCATCTTTTTGATTTAACCATTTCAACAATTCATGACTCCTCTTCTTAGTCATAAGAATGCACTAAGATGACTTTAGAGGACCAATTGTGATATGGTATCTTAACCATTAAGATGATCATAAACATGATACTAAAGTACTCTCCCATCTTTTCAGATTTGAGAAACTTTTATCTTTCTGCCATACTTTGATTCTTCTTATTCGTTCTGTCTCACATTGAAACTTCTCCAATGCTACAGACTTATACTTAAACTTATAAGTATAACCATATTTACTGAACTTAAGTAAATCATGACGAATAGTCTTCTTGATCTTTTGTGGTGGACTTGACCAGTGCACAAGAATGTGTACTCGATCCCTTAGTCCTTTCCTTATTCACATAAGGAATTAGTCTTAATTTTCCAAGCTGAAAGTTCTCATTCATCATACTATACAACTTGCATGATTCCAAGTTTCGGTCCAATTGAACCTTGGGTGATGAGAATCTTTCCTTATTTGGTAATATTAGACACTACCACAACCGAAAGAATCAAATCCATTTTTCCAATATTGCTATCAATGGAATCTTATAAGCAACAACTTTTCACAAATGCCATTGTAAGGATACTTAAAATAAATAAAATCAAAACCTTTTTCTTTTATTTTAAAACTTTGCGGAAAAACTTCTCCTTACAATCCATATGAAAACCTTGTTGTTATCTATTCCTAAGCAATATAAATATCATAACTCTTAAGTAATAGCCCAAAATTCTGATCACCGAACCATGCGATTGAAATCCATCTTCGCGATCAGAATCAACATGTACTTAATAGAGTTAGACAATGGACTTTACCTGAAGTAGAGCCAAACTTATTGACTTTAACATCCTTAGGTAAATTTGGCAGCTTCGTAACCAATGCCCCTTCCTTTGGTAATAGTTACCTATGGACCCTTGATAATGGGACTATCTCAGACTTCGCCTCTCTCTTTACCATTGGGTCAACCGAGTTGACTATGGCCGATCCCTTTCCATTGGGAAGAGAGAGCTTTACTGGATATCCAATGTCATCATTGTCAATGTCCATAGCGTTTTAGGAAGTTGATATTAGCAAATAGATAAGATCATTAAGGGTCTTGTCTTAGTCTGTTTCATAGGATTCCCAAAAGAACTCACTATGTGACTTAGAAAGTAGTTGAGCCACCAACTTTCTCAAGACTTTAACACCCAACTCTCCTGGCTTGTCAATATGTGACTACATCTCCAAGATGTGATCACACCTAGACCTTGACTTGCCAATAGGGCTTGAGTGACCTTAAACTTTTTAGGAACTTGTGGGTTAGGGAGAATAATTGGAGGAGGTGAAAGAAGTATGATATCCATGGGACATCATCTTCATTTAGGAAAGCTTGTTTCAAGAGATTTAGGAAGATCATAAATGTCTAGACCAGACATCTTTTTGAGAGATATTCAAGATAGTTGATTTAAAGTCCTTAATATGACACCCAATATGAAATATTAAGGCTAGGACCCAACAAACTATTTTATAGCTTAGAAGAGGGATGCCGTAATCCAAGCTATAAAATATTTGAAGGTAGGTGAATGACGATTCACCAATTTCCACCATGAAAAACGAAATAATTTATTAGGTTTTAATTGGATTTGAAAGTCCTAGATCTTTGAGATTCATTGAACTGTTCAAAGGCATGTTTCAATCTCGAGTGTTCCCTTCAGGTTTTGTGACTGGGATGCCGAGGATCACAAAACAAGGTGTGAATAACCATGGAAATATACTTGGTACCCTTAATATTTACCCCTTAATCAGTGTGCCGGTTAACCACACACGCTCCACCGATACTATGATAAATATTAAGTTACCCTTTCCCTACCTTGTTAAGTCCAGGTTAGTGTGCCGGTTAACCACACACGCTCCACTAACGACTTAAGCAAAGTGCAAAGTGTAATTTCATGGGTTAGCACCAAATTCACATTTTCCTAAGTAACTAAGATTGGGTATTAATAAGAGTTTAGTTACTTAGTATTTATCATTAATACTTTTAATGAAAGGAGAATTATAGTCCTTGTCCTACCCGTTCGGCTAACGACCCTCCACCAGTCAAGGAAGCGGTGGGTGAGAGTGGACACCCATTAAACTGCCATTTTATAGGCAGTAACCTTATACCCCCCTTATAGACCGGCTTCGTGAATGAGGCCTACTAACGGTAAGACTGACTTTACTCTTATACATATATATAAATATTATTAACTTATAATATTATAAAGTATAAGGGTTGAATTTTAACTTTAAAAATTCTAAGGGCTAACTTGGAATTAAAGTATTCACAAGTGAAAACTTTTCAAATTCCAAAACTTGAGGGCAAGTTTTGAAACTATTCAAAACTAATTAATTCCATAACTTATGAGTTTAAAGTAGTTTTAATTAAAAAAAAAAACTCTTCAAGTTCAATAACTTGAGGACAAGTTATGGAAGACTTTAAACTAATTAATAAAAAAAAATAACCTTTTTTTTATTGTAACTTATGGAACTAATTAAGGTTACACTTTTTTTTTTAGTTTAATGAAGAGACTCTTCATTTTGTAACCTTTGCCAACTTTTATGAGTTTTATGATTCTTAAATGTGACTTTTCATATAACTTGAGGACAAGTTACAAAAACACACTTTGGAATCAACTCTTAGATTAAAATGGATTGAAAACAACTATTTCACACAACTTTTCTATTAATCTAAGAACCTCATAAGAACAAGATAATTCAAATCATCAATCTTCAAGAAATGAGCATGAACATACAAACTAATACAAATCTTGAAATTATGACAATTATCTTAGAAATTGGATTAGCATGAACATTACCACATCAAAAACAAGTTTATAAGTCCAAAAACATCTTAGGGTAATGTTCCTAGTCCAATTCCAGCCAAAACAATCGAATATATGCATCCAACTCGATTTTTCAGCTACTTTTGCAAGTATAACAAGAAAACAAACTAGTCTCTGACACCACTGTTGGGTTATGAGCATTCTAACACTCCTAAGTGTACATGCAACCCTAAATACCTTGGATCTATGTTTTCTCTATTATACATACAATTATGAACATCCAAGGTATTATCCTAATCTAGCATACAAAATAATAAATATAACAAGATAGAATACATACCTCTTTGATGTAGAATGTCTTCATGAAGCTTGAGTGCCTAGTGCCCCAAGTGTGACACCTCAAATGGTTCACACAACACCAAATACACTTGGAATAACTTGAGAGAAACTTGAACACTCCTTGAAATCGTCTAGCCCTCACACTCACACATTAGTGCACGATTTCTTGAGCCATGAGATTCTTTTATATGGTGGCTATTAGGGTTACACCATGTAACTCATAACTTTACCCATTCCTTATGCTCCACGGATTTTAACCTCCATGGAGTATCCATGGGTCACCCCATGGACTTAGTCCAACATAAGGAATCTTGGATCACAAGCCCACATATATAAGAATGAATGATTTACACAATCAACCCATATATTTAATTAGTCTCCTTTTGATCACTTAATTAATTCCAAATTAATTCTTGATCAATACTAATTAAATAACCTTATTAATATATTAGAACTTATAATATATTAACCAACCTTAAGTGTTATTTCTCTCATTATAGTCTATCCAAATGCATGATGCCATGCAACCCAAATGGACCATGCCGGGTCGGGTCAAGTCTTACCAATTATAGTTATGGACTTAGACATTAATCCAACAGTATTCTGTTAATGATTGAGGTTCGTCATTTCCTTTGAACTCGGGTACTTCACCCCTTTTGGGGTAAGGTTATGGGTTCCCTAAGGGTGTGTATTGGGGTACGTTCATTAGATATTATCGTGAGGGGTGTATATGGGCTGGACAAGATAGCAATGGAGCACTTGGTTCGAATTATATGCATGGGTCTTATATAGGATATAGCCTTTGAATTGAAAAAAGAGTACGACCGTTTATCCCATTCTCGGGTCGTGTGAGACCATGTTTTTGTTGGATTTTGCGTTGGTGGCAGCTTGTACTGTGAAAGGAATTGTACGTGGTAAAAGGGTATGTCATTGTTGAGCTCGGTTAGCGTTGAGAGGGACGTTGATTGGGTTCATGCTAGGCTGTGGAATGAGGTTGAGTATCTTTAGGCCCCCATTGTGATTGACTTGAGTTTCCAGGCGAATGATGGAATGTCGACAAGATCGGTGTAATACCGAGAGCATTCCTGCCATGGGTTGAGGGTCGGGAAGGACAATCCAGACTCATGTTGTGGGATCAGTGACAGTCCAGACCTATGATGAGGACCTTGTAGGGGTATTCCATACATAGGTTGTGGGCCCAATGATCAGCAAGGTGATCGAACAAGTGACTGAGAAGACTTTCTGAAGCCCCGTGTTGAGTTGAAGAGTGAGGGTATCGTAGGCTTCAGACGTGGGGGCTTGAGCAGCAAGGTGATCGAACAAGTGAGTGAGAATAGCTATCATCTCATCAAACTTCAGATTCGGAACATCAACGATGTTCCAAGTGGAGCGAAGAAGTTTGATGAGGACTTGTTGAATGATCATGTTCATTTCATCCTTCTTCTTGATCTCCTTCTCCGAACTTTGGATTTGTTTCTCATGACAAATGTGGGTCTGCTTAATCAGATCGTTGGTAGCAGACACCAAATCTTCATGAACTTTGAGCATGGAGGTAATGGTGTTGAGATAGTGATCAACCAAAATATCATACTTGGTTTCCACCTCCTCGATTGAGTGTTTGAGACGGAGGGAAATTAGTTGGTCCAGTTAGGCTTCTCGTTCCGTAGCTGAAGGTCCGGACTGTTGTGAGAGAGACTGAAGGATGGCATCGAGTTTAGCATCCAGTCCGGAAACCTTTTGATCCACCTTTGTGTTGAGCTCTGTTACGGATGTTTCGATGGAGGAGACCTTCTTCATCGTATCTGACACATTTGCTTGAATGTCGAGGAGAGCAAAGGGATCAATGTGATCACCAGCAGAAGATTCAGAGTCAGAAGCTGTGTGTTGCGGATGAGCTTGTCGTGATGAAGTATGTGTGGATGGACCAGGTTTGGTGGTAGCATCATCTTCAGGTAGTTTGGAGCTGGGCTCACCATCCGGAGTGGTTGAAGAAGGTGCGGACTGTTGTGAGAGAGACTGAAGGATGGCATCGAGTTTAGCATCCAGTCCGGAAACCTTTTGATCCACCTTTGTGTTGAGCTCTGTTACGGATGTTTCGATGGAGGAGACCTTCTTCATCGTATCTGACACATTTGCTTGAATGTCGAGGAGAGCAAAGGGATCAATGTGATCACCAGCAGAAGATTCAGAGTCAGAAGCTGTGTGTTGCGGATGAGCTTGTCGTGATGAAGTATGTGTGGATGGACCAGGTTTGGTGGTAGCATCATCTTCAGGTAGTTTGGAGCTGGGCTCACCATCCGGAGTGGTTGAAGAAGATGATCCGAAGTCAAAGGCAGA
Source organism: Lactuca virosa (assembly GCF_052849685.1). NCBI lineage: Eukaryota > Viridiplantae > Streptophyta > Magnoliopsida > Asterales > Asteraceae > Lactuca > Lactuca virosa. The sequence goes on from NC_136429.1 coordinate 485,588,965, forward strand.
CTTGGAAGTTGATGGCTTGGATTGAAAGTGGATGGATGACATGAAGTTGGGGTCCGGAACTGAATTGCCTTCATCGGTGATCATAAACTGTTCAGAGATTTCTTCGTCAGAGTCAGTTCGGAATATGTTTGTGTGAGTGGTTATGGGAGGCTGTTTCGAATTGAGTTCCCGATTGGCATCATCATCTGTAGGAGGAACATATGGAAGATTGCTTTGATGAGCTCTGTTGTACATTGAAGTGAGAGTGGCCTCCACTTGAGCTCTAGTCAGATCTGGACGTCTCAGAACAGCCCTGTTAACATAATCTTCCCATTGAGGATCATTAGTACCTGGTCGTCCTGTACACCTTCCGGGTATCGGACCAGTTGGGGCATCCGGAGTCGGAGGGGCTGCTCCAGCTGTTGGAATAGTGTCCAAGGTCATTAACTATTGGTAATATTTCTAATAATAGCAGGGTCCTTTTGGGTTGCCCTCAAGACCCAAATTGGGTAGAATAAAAAAGGAGAAATTGGTTTATTAATTATTATGGTTAATAATTAATTAGAAACTAATTGGAAATATATTTTGGAAATATATTTTGGGAATTAATTAATAGTTTAATTAATTAAAGGGTTGAATGTTCATTAATCGATAGTTGGTTAATCAGGAATGTTCCAGAACCTTATGGAATTAGGGTTGGATGAAAATCACTCCATCCCACATGGGAAAGGAGTGAAATTTCGTGGTTGGGCCTCCATCCCACATGGGAAGGAGTACTAAACCTAAGGAGGCATCCAAGGCTATAAATAGGGCCTTAGGGATTTCATTCGTCCTTGCACCTTGGCTTGAAGTTTCGCCAACCCTTCTTCCTCCTCCTCTTAGGGACGATTTCTCACCCCTTTGGGTTTGTGAAATTGACCCTTCTCCTAGTTATTTTTATTCCACTCTTTGGTGTCATTGGGTGTGATACCATTAAAGGGATTCTGGTTTGGATCCTTTCATCCAAGCAACTTCATGGAGGTTCAAGATCTCAACCATGGAGATCAAGGGCTACAAAAGAGGTATATTTTCTTACTTAGGTTTTATGTTTTCTAGGGTTGATGTAATTAGAATGAAGCCATAGATCCATAGGATGCATGTACACTTAGGTATATCGTTGTTTCAATTTTTCTGCTGCCTAGTTTTAGAGTGTATTTGATGCATAGAAACCCAACAGTGGTATCAGAGCCATTGGTTCATGGTTACTATCACCCTACATCCATGTTTTCTGAAAATATTGTTTTGGAACTGAATGATGAAAGTTTAATTGAAAAATTCATAATTTGATGAAAAACCCTAATTCACGACGTGGCAGAGTTGTTCACGACGTGAACCTTAGCGGATCAGCATTATCAATTTTTAATCTTGTTTATTTTTCGAATTCAAGCTTTATCTTGCATGGATAAATATCTAATTAGATTAGATCTGGAAAATTAAATATTATTTAAATATGTTTATTTAAATTTGAATATTTATGGATAAATATTATTTAATCTTATTTTAAATTTGAATATTTATTATTTAAATAGTGATTTCAAATATTTTAATATTATTTATAATAGAGTTTTATAAATTTGAATATTAATCCCCTCATGATTTATTAATTGTTACATTGCGTCCTCTCAATTAATTAGAATTAATAATAGACAACTAAATTTAAAGAGTTTTAAATTTACCCCTTGTATTTATATATTTTAGAATTGTGTCTACTATATGTATAAGAAAGTTACAACATGCGCCATCGCGTGTTTAAATATTGACATGGTCAGTCTTACCTCGACTAGGCTCACCCATTCTAATGTAGGGGTTTAAGGAGGTCTCTTTGATTCCTAATGAGGTCGGTTTTTAATATGATTCGCGCTTACCACCCTGATCGCCCTATTGAATTGTGAGAATGGAGTTACCGAAAGGGTTTGATAGTGATAATGGTTAATCTAAAAGTATTATAAATACAAGTACAAAACAAAATCCCGTTTTATTAATAGAATGTGAGTTTATATTATCCATGAAAATAGCACATTCTCTTTATATTCTGTTGGTGGAGCTCGTGTGGTTAACCGACACATCAATCTAGGGTATAATTGAGAATGATATGGGACTCGCGAATCACAAGCGTAACTTGAGCCGGGGGGCATGCGATTTTGCAAGGTTAATTCTCAATCTATTTAATGTGAATCTTATGTTATCCATAAAAGTTGCACATTCGCTTTATAACTTGTTGATGGAGCTCGCGTGGTTAACCGGCACGCCAATTTGAGAGTATAGGTAGAGAATGATGTGGAACTCGCGAATCTCAAGCGAAACTTGAGCCGGAGACAATGCGATTTTGTATGGTCGATTCACCATCTGTTCAGTGATCCGCGGCGACCCCGTCATTGAATTTGAGATGAACATAATTCGAGGTTAACATGCCATTGATAGTCAATGAATCTCAAAGATCTAGAAATTTTGTGGTGATTGAAATTGGCAAAGGGCTTTGCCTACCTAAATAACTTTATGGTGTGTTTACGGCATCCCTTTACACATCATGGAGCTAAATATGGATCCTAGGCTTCTAAAATAATTTTATTTAGGGTGATTATTTTCTAAGGAGAAGTAAAACAAACTATAATGGAATTTGTTATTGAATGATGACTATAACCTTATCCACTAAAATCTACTGCTATAAAACCTTTGAAAGGATTAGCTATGAGGATGATTAATCTTGTCAATTTTGTAGTTTGGGAGTAGTTCTCATAAATGAAAGGAAAGATCATGTCTTTGTTAAAGCTCTTCCTAGGTTACTTCAAACATTGCATTCTAAATTGTTAGAAAGAGCAATTATCAAATGTACGATGTAAATTGACATATTGAAGTAAAAATGGAATTTCCTTGAGTTAGAAGTTGACTAGGGTTAGTCAACTAGCTGACATGTACGTATAATCAATTCATTTTGATTTTGATATGAACAACTTGGAATGACCATGAAGGAGTTGTGTAATATGTTGAGGTTTCCTTTCGGAACTGACATGGCTAATCATAGAAACTCATACTTCAAAACACTCCCATATTTTACTATCATGAATAGAAGTGTCAAGAAGAAGAAAGCCAATTGCCCATGGTTTAAAAGGCGATTAGTGTTTGTATACCTAATCAAGGCCCTAATACCTAGGACAAAAGAAGGCTTATTATAAGACATGTTCTGATAGCTGCTCGTTTCCATAACAAGAAAAGGACTAAGAAATCAAACTTGCCCAAATGTATATTTGAGGTGAAAGGACTAGAACATGAAGAAGTTAAATTTTGATCATGGATCACGAGCCCGTGTTACTTTCCATTGGATCAAAAGATAACTAGTTCTTCAATGTTTAGTATTCAATCAAATATATGGATTTATATAATGCCATCAACACATTACTTCTAAACCTTGACTATTTTACTAAGGATTAGTACTGACATTTGCAAGAATGTGCAGTAAGAAGACTAAAACATGGAGAAGATAATTTGATCATGAATGCCAAGCCCTTGCTACATTCATAGGATCAAAAGACAACTCTTTTCAAAATGTGTAGTCTATGGTATTATAATTAAAATTGTTTATACTATGATTCATGAGATAGTTACGACTTATTTAAATGTGGAGCATTCTAACATGTTAAAAGAAAGTCATGAAATCTATGAAGCTAGTATAGTAGCAATAGTTCAAAATTGATTCGAACATTTGAATAAGGTGTATTATTGTGAATATTTGTTGATGTTAGTTTAACTAATGGATCGTTCAGATCGACCATAATAAGTACTTATTCAAATACATCCAAAGGTATGGGTGACATGTATTTCTGGCATCACAGTCTTGGACACATAAATGAGAAATGCATTACCAAGTATCCAGTTGGATCGGATTTTGGATACCATTTGACCTCGGGTCTTAAGATAAATGCAAATCTTGTTTATCAAGATAGATGATGAACACATCACTGGGTGATGTAAATATTTGTTGGAATTGGTTTGCACTAATTGACTGTTCAGATCAACCACGATACATGGTAAGACCAACTTCGTATGAATGTGAGTCTGGAACCTTTCAGGTCTTCAGAGCTCTCATAAAGCGAGGTTAAGAATCAATTGGGCAATAGGATGAGACACTCATAGTGAGAATCTCAGTCCAAACTTTATCGATCATCTAAGGAATTGTGAAAGAGTTTCACGATCTATCTCCACCCATAACACTACCGCTAGGAAGTGTTAGTTGGATAGAGAAACAAATCATTAATTGGTTTTGTGCCAGGTGAGTCGCGCTATGTTTGCTAACAATTTGTGGATTATACCATGAATAGTGTTACAAGAAGTCCTTTGGTCTTGTACCAACTAGTAACGTTCATAAAACACTCTATGTCATGTGAAGTAGGATTCTATCCTTACTGCCATAAATGGAAGTCTACGATTATGAGGCTTACACTCGTCGTGAAGCGCTCGATAATCTAGGACTTTGAATAGAGATGTGTTATCCTCGTTGGAGAACCCATCAAGCATTTTGGATAATTGTTTAAGAATCCTTCTGAGAACAAAGTGTATGTTGCTCGAAGGGCAGTCTTCCATGAGAGGGAGCTGATTTCCAAAAGGGCTAGTGGGAGCCACATTGATCTTGATAAGATTCAAGAGTCAACCAATGAAGAGCCTAAAGTTGGACATAACATTCAATTTGGAATTGAAAGAGCTATTAAGGAAAATGACATATTTCCACTTTTTCCTTATAGATCTGATAAATGACATCATATACTAGTTATATAATAGTTTATATTACTAAGGTATATGAGTCACTGGTAGATAGCAATCAGAGTGTACCAACTATCGGAAGCTATGGTAGGCCCTAAAGGCTACAACATAGAAGGACGAAATGGAAAGCGGGATTCAATCCATATATGTTGTAATTTGGTAGATCAAGCACTTGACCTTAACCCTTAGGTGCAAGTGGATCTTCAAGAAGAAACAAGCATGGATAGGAACAAACACATAATCAAACCAAGATAGGTTTTGAAGGATGTGTAAGCTTAACAAGATCATTTATGGACCGAAATAAGCATCTCGCAAGTGGGATCATTATTTCAATGAGAAAGTTCAAGGAGTTTGAATAAGCCATATATATGTCAAAGCTAGTGGGAGTAATTGGAATCTTTGTTTCAATGAGAAAAGTTCAAGGAGTTTGAATGAGATAAGCCATATATATGTCAGTGCTAGTGGGAGCACTGTAGTCACCCTTGTATTGTACACAGACAATGTATGATTTATAGGAAACTATATTCTAACTTAGCAGGTGTAAAAACTTGGCTTGGTATGAGAATTGTTTTTCTATGATATACATGGGAGATACAGAGCACGTACATATATCAAAGTGATTCATTGGATTAAGCCAAAGTACATTGAATGTTGAGGAAACGCGACATGCAGAACTCAAAAAGGAGTTTAGGCCGACATGACATTGAGCAATGCTAATGTCCTAGTTCTACTATTAAGCTAAAGCAAATGAGTCATGTCCCACATGCTTATGCTATGGGATCGATCATAAATGCCATGACATGTACTGGATCTAATGACTCGTATGCCTTGAGCATGACAAGTTTGATTAGATCAATTTGGAAAGAATCAATGAATCAAGATCAAGAACATTCTTAAGTGTCCTTGGAGGATAGAAGAGATGATCTTGATAGTATGGAAGAGATCATTGTAAGAGTTACATTGATGCTAAGTTTCGCACTAATAAAGGCAATTCTGTTCGCAGTCGGAATTCGTGCTTCTCTTAATGGTGATATATTAGCTTGAAAGAGTACCAGGTAATACACCATAGTGGATTTAACATACTTAGAGTATATTGCATTTAGTTAAAATTGTAAAGTGGACAATGTGACTGAAATAGATTCATTAGTGACATCTTTGTTGAAATTCAATCATTGATGGTCCTTATGAAGTTTCTTGTGAATTTGGGTGAACTTACCTCGAGTATGGATCCCAAGTCACACGAGCTCACATGAAACATACTCAGTAAGTACCAACACATTTGATAGTGAGTCAAATGTAAAGACATCATAGTCAATGATTCATATCGAAAGATAATCTTGTCGATCCATTCCTAAGCCAATGTCACTGACCAAGTCTGACAGTCAGACAAAGTCTAGAGGCATTAGATTTGCAAATGAATTGGCTTAAACACTCTTAGTTTGGTTTGTTTTTAAACCCGAGAACTTCAAGCAGTATAAGTTTTAATTTGATTTGGCGATTATTAAGTGGTGATCTTAATATATGATGGATTTCGGTCATTTCAATTAGCCTATCACTGCGTTCTCACTTTTGCATGTTTGGAACCCACTTCCCGAGTATTGATTTTCTCAAACGTCCACAGTCGGTCATACTCTTGGAAGTAAGTAGTGATTCAAGACTGTCGTGAGTATTAGTGGATTGTCCATATTGATTGGACATAACATAGAGATTGCGTTAACACTCATGAGTACTTAATAGAGATTTAAGTATTGGACCAACCCACGCTTAGAGATTACTTCATGGATTCAGTCACGAGTAATTCTAAGACGATAATATCTTCTATTCTTCAAACCTAGATACATGTGGGGTTTTGCTTTATGATTCTGTTATGCATTGGTCTACTCCAACGCTAACCGTAACTGGTAGTTATAAAGGGTATGTCCATGTATAACATGATGAAATAGACAAAAACTATGTAGTCAAAGTTTATTCGTTCCTTCTACCTTAATAGGAGAAGCGATATCTATGGGCCCCTCGATGATTTGCTGCTGACATCTAAAGTGCTTGGCCGAGCCCTGTTTGGAATTGATGTGTTCAATTTAGTAGTCAGATGCAGTCGTCACAAATCTATATTGGGAAACATAATATTGAATTCGTGAGATTGACCATTATCCATGTCTCGAATTCATACAAATATCATAGAACGAAGGGATAGTTGATCACTTATCTAAGGGTTGAATCTTGATTAGATCAAGAGTCCGGTAGTTGAATTGGATGGCTAACTCTCTGTTGATTATTGAGAAATATTAGTCCTCGTATAGTTGATGACTTGTCTAAGTGGGAGACTGTTGGAATAGTGTCCAAGGTCATTAACTATTGGTAATATTTATAATAATAGCAGGGTCCTTTTGGGTTGCCCTCAAGACCCAAATTGAGTAGAATAAATAAAGGAGAAATTGGTTTATTAATTATTATGGTTAATAATTAATTAGAAACTAATTGGAAATATATTTTGGAAATATATTTTGGGAATTAATTAATAGTTTAATTAATTAAAGTGTTGAATGTTCATTAATCGATAGTTGGTTAATCAGGAATGTTCCAGAACCTTATGGAATTAGGGTTGGATGAAAATCACTTCATCCCACATGGGAAAGGAGTGAAATTTCGTGGTTGGGCCTCCATCCCACATGGGAAGGAGTACTAAACCTAAGGAGACATCCAAGGCTATAAATAGGGCCTTAGGGATTTCATTCCTCCTTGCACCTTGGCTTGAAGTTTCGCCAACCCTTCTTCCTCCTCCTCTTAGGGACGATTTATAACCCCTTTGGGTTTGTAAAATTGACCCTTCTCCTAGTTATTTTTATTCCACTCTTTGGTGTCATTGTGTGTGATACCATTAGAGGGATTCTGGTTTGGATCCTTTCATCCAAGTAAGTTCATGGAGGTTCAAGATCTCAAGCATGGAGATCAAGGGCTAAAAAAGAGGTATGTTTTATGTTTTCTAGGGTTGATGTAATTAGCATGAAGCCATATATCCATAGGATGCATGTACACTTAGGTATATCGTTGTTTCGATTTTTCTGCTGCCTAGTTTTAGAGTGTATTTGATGCATAGAAAACCCAACACCAGCTCCGGAATGCTTAGGTTCCGGAACAGGGGTTCCGGAGTGTGTGGTAGTGTGAGAAACGATAGGGATATCAAATGAGACTCGTGGGTTTGTTCCAGGGGGATTTTAGGAACTATTGTCAACACATGCATCACCTTTTTGAGAAGGTGAGGGTGGATTATGTGGAGACTCCACGTGAGTGTGTGTATGTGATGTTGAAACATTGAGGGGTACCTCAGATGAGTGGGTAGGAGGGGTGTTCGGACGGCCAGAGTCAGCCTGAATGTCATGAGCATCTTCCTTTGGAGAGGAAGTGCTGACTTTGGTTCTATTTTTAGGCTTTGGCTTGGTGGGAGAACCCTTTCATTTGGCAGCTTTCTTAACCTTAGGTCCGGACGTGGTAGGTTTGGCCTCTTCCAAAGTGGGCTCAACTGAGACTGGGGCAGGTTGTGTTGGGTAAAACACAACCGAAGTCTTAAGTGTTGTTTTAGATAAATGGAATCGGAAGGAATTAGGGCCAACATGTGGTCCGAAAGTCGTCTAACCGGACCAAAAGAGGATTGGTCTAGAATTCTATAGGCCTTGACAACTTTGAATGAAATACATACCTCCATAGGAACTGCAATGACCGGAATTGGTTCGGAAAGCTCGTTGAAGACTTGTTGGATCGTCAGTGCCTAAAATCTAGGGCTCGAAATTTCATTGTCCTTCCTCTTGATGGCAAACTTACAGAAATCTTGCCATAGGACTTCCAGAAGATCAACCGCGTTGTCACATCTGGAGTAAATGCTGTAGACAACATAGAGCCAGTACTTGCTAAGAGTATCAGTTCCTCCGTGCTTGCCTGATAGCCCTCGAATGATAAAGTGCATCAGTACCGTCCATAGTCCAGAGATGGCCGATTTCTTGAAATCCTTGGCTCTGTAATCTTGATTGTAGCCAATGTGATTCAGAAAGGTCTGAAACTCTTCAGTGGTTGGTTCTTGAATTGTGAAACCTTTGGGGTTTGGCTTAACACCGATTGCCTTCAGAAAAGTGGATCTGAAGATGGGAACAATTCGATCTCCAATGATTTAAGTCTCCAAAACACCGTCGTTTTCCTTGATTCTGGTGAATGCTCGGTGGAGATGATGAAGTGGAAGAGGTGGTTCATGAGTTTTAGTGAGAGGGATGGAGATGGGATGATTTGCGATGAACTCCACCATAACATGAATCGATTCATCGTAATCTTCAGGGTTTAGGGAAAACAGTTGCATTATGTCCCTTAGAAACGGTTCGTGTGATGTTGATGAAGATGAACCCTTTGATCGCTTCTTCTTAGAAATGGATTTCTTGGGAGTGGAAGTTGTTGGAGCAGTTTTTGGTGGAGATGGAGGGGAAGCCATTGTTGCAGAATGAAGAAAGCTTGAAGAACACGAAGAACACTGAGAGAATTCAAGGTTTTAGGAGGTATTGGGCGCGTAAAGAGGTAAAAGGGGGTTTTGATTGGTACTTATAGGTAAGTGAAGTGGGTCGGGTTAGTAGGGTAATGATGAGGATCCGAATGAGAAACGGGTCGCATTAAATGTGAAGGAGGTTTAGGGGGGCTGAGTTGACCTGGGAGGTGAAAGGTGAGGATGTTTGTGGCTAAAAATGGTAAACCATAACCGGCGATTCGATGTCTACTTTATGGGGGTGTGCAAACGTGTCACGAAAATCGAGGAGAATAGGATAGGATCTTCAAGAAAAGTAACCGTTGAAACAAAAAAAACATTTCACCTTATTATCCTTTGGTATTCCGGATGAGTGGTTCCGGACAGAGTATGATCCGGAGGATAAGAGATTGTGTTCCGGAACATGCTAGTTTTGAAAAAAGGTTGAGATTCCGGAGCAAAGGTTCCGGAATAGAAATTCAAGAATTTTCGGAGTGAATTTGAAAGAGTTTCCGGAACAAGATTGGGTAGGCATTCCGGAATGAGATTTTAAAAATTCCGGAACAAGATTCGTAAAGCATTCCGGGGTGAGATTTGAGAAATCTTCCGAAGTAAATTTTGAAATTCCGAAGTGCAGAATGCAATACCTTTTCCAGAGTTGAATTCCGGGATGCCAATATGAAGTATATTCCGAGATGAAAATGTGAGCATTATGACAATGTGGACTTTAAATAGCAAACAGTCAGGATGAACTGTACAGCTAAAAGTCTCAAGTGAAGGTCAGAAATAAAGCCAAGTAAAATGATCCTATGTATTCAGAGAGAAAGTAGTTTCGAGATGAAAAATTTAGATAGGAACTAATTTTCTGACAAATACGTCTATCAAAGAGAACAAGTCTCTTGAAAGAACTGAGGATCTGGTATCATCATACCCATCTTGTTCAGAAAACCGTTGAATTTGGTTTCGTCTAATGCCTTAGTAAAGACATCAGCAATCTCATCGTAAGTTGGAACAAAAATGAGTTCAATGTTACCATTTAGAACATGATCTTTTATGAAGTGGTACCTTATGTCAATGTGCTTAGTCATTGAGTGCTAAATTGGATTGTGGGAAATCGCAATGGCACTTTGAGAGTCACAATAGATAGCAATGCATTGAAAGCGGTAACCATAATCCAAGAGTTGATATTTCATCCACAGAACCTGAGATGTACAGCTGGCAGCAACGATGTATTCGGCTTCGGCTGTAGAGAGTGCAATGCAGTTATGTTTCTTGGATGACCAACTGACCAAACGACCACCTAAGAATTGACAGCCACCTGAAGTGCTTTTTATATCAAGTTGAATATCACCATAGTTTGAATCTGAATAGGCTTGAAGTAGGAAGCTCTCATTGGCTTGGTACCAGATTCCGAGTCTCTTGGTACCTTTAAGGTATCAGAAAATTTGTTTCACAGCCAAAAGATGAGACATCTTTGGGTTGACTTGAAATCTGGCACATAGGCATGTAGAAAACATGATATCCGGTCGACTTGCTGTGAGATAGAGCAGAGATCCAATCATTCCACGATACTTCTTTTCATCAACTGAAACACCTGAAGGGTCGGCAAATATCTTGTGTCCGAATCCCATTGGTACCTTGGCTGAGGCACAGGTTTCCATTGAGTATTTCTTGAGGAGTTCCAAAATGTACTTCTCTTGGTGAATGAAGATTCCTCTGTTAGTCTGTTTGTCTTGGAGGCCAAGAAAGAAGCTTAAGTCCCGATTCATGCTCATTTGGAATCGATTGATCATAAGTTTAGCAAAGTCAGCAACCATAGATGAATCCGTAGATCCAAAAATGATATCGTCCACATAGATTTGTACCAGCATGAGATGCATTCCATTTGATCTTAGGAATAAGGTGGGATCTAGAATTCCTCTTTGAAAACCAGAGCGTTTGAGAAAATCAGTAAGGGTATCGTACCATGCCCGAGGAGCCTGCTTCAGTCCGTAGACAGCCTTCCGGAGTTTGTAACAGTAGTTCGGAAAAGAGAGATTAACAAAACCCGAGGGCTGTTGAAGGTATACTTCAGTGTCAAGTTCACCGTTAAGAAAAGCACTCTTAACATCCATTTGGTAAATTTTGAAGCCTTTATGAGCAGCATAAGCAAGAAAGATTCTGATGGCTTCAAGACGTGCAACAGGAGAAAAGGTCTCATCATAGTCAAGCCCTTCGATCTGTGTAAATCCTTTTGCCACCAGCCTTGATTTGTTCCTAATGATCACCCCTGCATCATCTGGTTTGTTGCGAAATACCCATCTTGTACCGACAATGGGATGATTCTGAGGAGGAGGTACGAGAGTCCAAACTTCATTTCGGTCAAATTCTGTCAGTTCTTCTTGCATAGCTGTAATCCAGTCAGCATGCTCTAATGCGTCCTTAATGGATTTGGGTTCAACCATGGATATAAATGCTGAGAAATGACATTCATTTTGGACACTTGTAGCAGAACGAGTCTATACACCAACATCGGGGTTTCTGAGTACTTGGTTTGGAGGATGATCCTTTGTCCAAACATGTAACCTTGGGAGTTCTTGTGCAGCCGTTGATCCAATATCAACAGTGGAATTGATTTGCTCCCCCTGAATGATTTGAATGTTGGGATGATGCTCCCCCTGAACTTCTAAACTAGAGAGGTTGACATCATCATCAGAAGGGAACTCAAAGAAGTTTTCATTTTCATCAATGTTGAGAGGATTGGAATCATCAAAATCAGCAGCTGCATCTTGGAAGCCATCAACATTTGATTCAAGAGAGGGATGAGCATTCTCCCCCTCAACCTGAGAAGGTTGAAATGGTTCAGAATCAAATGGAGGGAGGCTTGGGATCGGACCGGAGACGTTTCGTGAGATTGGAGCTTCCAAAGGAGAGATTGGAATGAGAGTTGGTCTTGATCAAGATTCCGAATCAAGAGCAGTTTTGGAAGGACCAAAGAGAGTTTCAAAATCAACTTCAAGAATTGTTTGAGGATTCGGACATCCCGGCTGAGGAGCATCGGACTCCATAATGTGAGTTGTAATGTGAGTGGGGCCAGAATTCCGAACGAAGTTGTCATCGAAAGTAATGTGAAAAGTTTCTTCCAAAACACGAGTTCTCCGGTTAAGAACTCTGTAAGCTATCGATTTTGAGGAGTACCCAAGGAATATGGTTTCATCAGCTTTAGTTTGGAACTTGGTAAGCTGATCACAGTTGTTCTTGATGAAGCATCTGCATCCGAAGACATGCAAAAACGAGATTGTTGGCTTTCGACCATTCATTGCTTCGTACGGTGTCATGTTAAGGCATCGATTGATGATGCTTCGATTTTAAGTGAAACAGGCAGTAGATACTGCTTCAGCCCAAATATAGAGTGGTAGATTTGCGAAGTTCAGCATGGATCGAGCAGCTTCAATGAGAGTTCTATTGCGTCTTTCGACTACACCGTTTTGTTGAGGAGTATAGGGAGATGAGACGTTGTGGTCGATTCCTTTTTTAGAGAGAAAATTTTCAATGGTAGAATTAGTGAATTCCGATCCATTGTCACTTCAGATTCTCCTAACTGGGAGTTTGATAATAACTTCTATGCCATTGATAAAATTTATGAGCTCTGAGGCTGTTTCGGATTTCAGCCTTAGGAAGAAGACCCAAGTGAACCTTGTAAAATCATCAACAATCACAAGAATGTATTTCTTATGATGAAGACTTTCTACAGTGAATGGTCCACAAAGATCAATGTGTAGAAGCTCCAATGGTTCCGAAGTGGACTTTTCGATGATAACAAGATGACCCTTCTTCGATTGCTTACCACACTCACAAGCAGCACACAAATGATCATTTTTGAATTTGAGAAGAGGTAAACATCTCACCATTTCGTCGGATACAAGATCATTCATGTACCGAAAGTTTAGATGAGCGAGCCTTCAGTGCCATAACCAACTGACATCTGGAATAGCTTTGGAGAGAAGGCAGAGTTGCGGTTTGCCAATAATCATGTTGATATTCAGCGGGTACATGTTCTTGTTGCGAAGCGACTTGATTAAATACTCTTTCCGGTCTTCAGTATTACATAGCTGTACTTTTTGCAAAATTCCACACGTCGGTTTGAATTAGTGAGCTGAGCAACACTTATCAAATTATGTTTTAAATCAGCTACATAAGCCACATGTGAAATAGAGAAGTTTCCATTGGTGAGAGTCCCATAACCACGAATTTGAGAGTTGGAATTGTTGCCATACGTCACGGTACCAACATTTGGAGAAAGCTTTAAATCTCGCAGAAAATCTTTCTGCCCCGTCATGTGCTTGGAGCAAGCACTATCAATATACCATATTGTTTTTTGCTCCGAAGCACAAAGTGCCTGCAAAATTAGTGAGTAATGGAGTTTTTACGCTCCGAATTAGACTTTGGGACGCAGACACGGGCTTTGGACTTTGATTGTGACTTAGGAACAACTTTGTGTTTCTGGGTGGTATTCTTTGAAGTTTTCGGAAACAGACAGAAGGCTAATGTTTTTTCATCTAACCAGTAGTCATATTCAATGACTTGGAGTTTCAGAATGGTTTTCTTCGGACCTTTGACTTCCGGAGTGTTGGTAACATTTGTAACCTCTGGAACTGTTGTTTCATCAATGAGAGATTTGACTTTCCACACAAGGTTTTTCTTTGAAGATTTTGAAGAATCAGTTTTCTTTGCCTTTGTGGATTTGCTTGATGACACATTGGTTTTTGAAAGATTTTGTTTAAAAATTGTGCCATCAGATTTAGCAATAAAAACATTTGAAAAAGTCCGAGGAGAAGTGTTTTAGACGGTTTTGGCAGTTACACGAGATTGCGGCTTAGTGGAACTGTCAACTTTTTTAGGTTCTATACGACTAAGAGGTTCGGAAGGTCTTTTGAGGATCTTAGTGGGAAAAAAAGAGTTTTGACTATGGGTCGATGCATGAGAATTCCGGGATGAACTTGGTTTGGAGTTTGCAATGAACCTGGAATTTTGTCTTGTCTTAACTTCCTTTTTATGTGCATTTCTAGCTTCTACTTTGGGATCTACAATATCCTTCCTATTCAACATTGGTTTTCTCTTAGGATGAGACGAGGATTTTGAGGTTTGTCTTACGGATGGATTACTGAACTCAGGAGTAATGGGAACCAATTTAGTTTTGGAGACAAATAAGGAATCCGGTTCGCAAGAATCAGAGGACACACAACTTGAGACATCAACTTTATCATCTAAGGATGGCCATAAAAACTCAGAGGTAGTTGTTTCAGTTGTCACGGGAATGATTTCTTCAATCACACAGTTGTTCACATGATTACTTCTAGGAACATAATCTACGCAATTTGTAAGACTGTGATGAAAATCAGTGGTCCGATTCAGGTCCAGGTTTATCAGAGGCGGAAGAGGCGTGGAATCAGGACACTTGACAACAATTGGTTTGAACTCTGGAATTAGGGACTCCAAATGGTCTGTAGTCTCAGGAAGTGGAGACAAGGGAGAAACAGGGGTGTCCGAATGCTTGATGTTCGGAACCTCTCCCATGAATTTCAAATTTTGCAATTCCTTCAAGGGACTAACAATTGGTTTCAGAAACTCACTTCCAAGACCAGGTGCTTTAGACCATGGATGACGAAAATTTTGAGTCATCCGAATGTCCACTTCAAGCATGTCTATAGAATTATGCTAAGCATCTATTTTTGTATTTAGACGTTTGTTATCAGAAATCAAAACATTTCGTTCAGAATAGGTGATTTCACATTTATCTTTCAAAAATGATACATTCATCGTTTGACATTACAAGCTCATGCTCTAAAGACTCGATTTTCAATTTTTTATCCACAAAACGTAACCTAAGACGATTTAGTTCAAAGTCCTTCTTCTCACTAGCTTCTATGGTAGACTCATAGGCTTTATAAATGATGCTTATATCTGTTTGGATTTGGGTCAGATAAGGTTCACAAAGAGACGAATAAAAATTATTATCAGAGATCATAGATTTTACCAGCTGAACGATGCTTCGACCAGGCGGATCATTGGTGGCCATGTAGCAGTAGTGAGGTTCAGCAACATCATCTTCATCTTCTGACCCAGATGACCAATATCCGTAATCACATTCAACCGTTTGTCTTGCCATCAGACACATGTTCCTTCTAGTTATCATGTCATCATCATCTTCGGATGACCAATATCCTTCAACATCTCTTGAAACCGTTGTTACAAAGGCTTTTTCGCTTTCAGCCATCTCTTGTGCTCTTCGGACGTAGTAAGCTGAATCCTTGATTTTTGGTTTCTGCGGAGCATCAGCCAAACAATCTTTAGCAAAATGGTTTGCATGTCCACACTTATGACACATAATTTTTGGCTTGTCCGATTTGGAACTCTGAGAGGGTTCCGGAGTAGAGTTTGGTTTAGTGATGTTTGGTTTGTATGCAGGAGGATTTTCCGAAGTTGGTTTAGGTTCCGGAGCTGAGTATGGTTGCAGATTGTTCTGGTGAGGAGCATGGAATCGGTTTTGGTATGGTTTGTAAGAAGGATTGAAAGGACGTTTGTACTGCATTGAGAGTAGAGTGAACTCCTGTTGGAAATGGAGTTCAGAGTCCATGGCTTCGGAATCATCAACAGGATAGATTTGTATGGGTAAGATGGGTGCGGATGTTTGAACAGATGGAACAATGGGTTTGAAGGGATCTGAAGAAGATGAGTTCGGAATGGTTGATTCGAAAGAACTGACAAGGGCAAGAGGACCTCCGGAGAGTTCCCTTATGGTTTGAGCAACATTAGACTCATGTCCTTGAAGTTCATCAAAAAGTTGATAGAGCTTCAACTTTTTCAAGGAACCATTGCTTTGGAGACAATATTTTACATTCCCCCATACTTTGCCAAGACTGTTTATGAATTTGAGATTGTACTCCATTGGAGTTCGGACAATCCCATGAGCAGTCATGTTGTTGACCACGATTCGGTAACAGTTGGAGGCTGAGGCCACGGATTCACCAGGAGTGGTAGTGAAGGTGTCGAAGTCATTGACAACTGAGGTGAGGCGCTTGTCTTTCATATTTTCCGAACCTTCAATCAAGTCCTGAGAGTATCCCAAATCTCTTTGGCTGATTTTTCACGACTTGATGTGCTCGAAGAGTGAGGGAGGAACACCAAACACCATTTCTGAGAAAGCAACTTGATCAGCATGCAGCTTCTCGATATCATCTGCAGTTAGAGGGGCTAGGCGAGCTTCATCTTCTCGCATGAGCTGAGCAGCTGCATCTCATACAACTGTTCTTACAGGAACATGAGGACCTTCTTTGAAGGATCTCCAAATTTGTTCACCTATATCTTTGGCTAGTAAAAACCTTTCCATTCTAACTTTCCAGTGATCATATTCTTCCACAACTAGTAATGGGGCACGAGTAGGGCCACCATACTATTTGCGATTTGCATTGAAATCATTTGATGAGGATTAGAAGCAGCCATTGAAGTTAATATATCTTCAAGCTAAAGTGGTATATAGAAGAACTTTTATCCTTATCAAAAATGGTTGAAATACCAAGGTAATTTCAAACCAACTATAATCTGATCTTATGGATTAAAAGGACAACCACTCAAGCTCTGATACCAATTGTGATAACAAGATCGATCTGATGGGCAGGGACAAGGTTTGAGAACTCAAACCTTGAGTGAATGCTTAAGATCAATGTCTGCTTGCTAATAAAAGTTCTAGTCAAGTCTGGAAAGACCAGTCAAGTCTAAGTTAATGTATTCAACAAATGATCAAGACATAAATGATGATTGAGAATAAATGATCAAGGTTAAGCTACTAAATGAAGAACAAGAGGAATGTTTGAAATAACTTAGTAAAGTGCCAAAAGTTGAGTAAAAGATCCGTAGTTGACTTGTATTAAATCCTCCTATAAATAGGAGTGAAGGTTACACCGAATTAACTAGAATACATGCATAGAATTGGACAATAGAAATGATTCTGACATTCTGATTGTCTAAATACAACAAAAGACTAAGTCCTATTTAATGTCACATCAATACAAAGAGAAAGTAAATAAATGCATAAAGACAAAATAAGGTAACTCCGGATCAGCAACCATTCCGGACATGAGAGTCATTCCGGAATGTCTTCAACTTCGTATCTTCTTCTCATTTGGTCCAGACAGATTCCAGACCACTCTTCACCAACCGGAACATTCACTCCGGAACGCAAGTACTTCGGAACCTGACTTATGATTCCTAGAGGTTCACTTTCAGGTTCCAACAATCTCCCCCTAAGTGAACCTAACAATCCATTCATTTACACTGCTTCTTCCTTGATGAATGTGAAAGCCCGGAACAACCATTCTCTGACTTCAATGTACCAAGTCAGTTGACTCACAAACATTTCTTTGATCTGCTCTGAAGCTTTAGACTTTGACGCACGAGAGATGAACTTCCGGAGTGCTTTAGTCGGGACTAGGTGTTTGTCAAGGACATAGAAAAAGTCCTTGTTTGTCTTCCTTGTTGTGTAGACAAACCCTAGAACCGGGTCATCGATTGGACCATCTTCAAGCAGTTCAGCTTCCGGAAGAACATAGGTGATCTTGACAACGTAGTCTTCTGTTCCGTAGAGATGGGCCACCTCATAGTCGCATCTGCAAAATTCCGCGACATAATATTTTGAGGAAGCTCAGAGCAACATGAAAACAACCCATGCCGATATCATTGTCTTGCATTCCTCTAAAGTGAGCAACCAGAGTCAGAATTTCGTTCGGATTCATGGAAGGGAAGTCAGCGTGAGTAATGGTTTGGTAGTTGGGTTTGTTCTGGAAGACGTGAAATCGAAATAATGGGCAATTGAGTTCGAATTTCACAAGGATTTTTCTTGCAAATCCATGGACTTTGGCGATTCATTTTCTAGTCCATACTTCCTTGAGTGGTTTAGCATTATTAGAGTAGAATGTTTCAAGCCTTTCTCTCTCAGTCCGGAGGATTACTTCCGGATCATCATTTGGGTGAAGAGGAGCAAATTTGATGTAGTACTTGCTGTAAGGAGAGAGAGGAAGACCGAGCAGTTTGGAATCGCTGGTAGGAACATCATAGTAGAAGCACAGAATGATTTCATGATCCCGGACAATGCCTTCACGGCAGAGAGGAGAGATGCCATGCATCGGATCAGGATTATCCTTAAGAGCTTGGATCCGGATGCTGTCCTCTAACGCCTTGTTGATTTCCTCCTGAGACCATCCTTGTTTTTGCTTGAGAGGAGGTCCGGAGTAGGAGGCTTGTTGTTCCGCAGTCATTGGGCTTTTGCCTTTGTCTCTTTTCAGAGCTTCCATGACGAGCTTCATGTTCTCATCCACCACAAATTCCGGAGTGGGATTCGGAAGAGTCTCTTCCGGAATGTCATCAGGGATCCGAAGTGGAGAGCCTTGGTCTATTGGAGCAATTTTTGGAGCCGGAATTGGTGGGAGCATGGAAGGAGTGGCTCGGAAGGCTTGAGCTGTGAGGAAGGTTTTGGCTTTGGCCATTTGACTGGCTTTTGGAAGAGCATCTGGCAAAGAGGATGGCCAAGAGGTTGCAGACCATATTCTCTTCTCTTCCTCAGTCAGTACCTTTGGAGCTATTTTCATTGGAGCTTCAAGGCATAGAACTCCATTTGTGATGTACTTTTCTTCGTCACTGTCTTCTTCATCATCAGAGGAAACTCCTAGAAGTCCGGACACAACCTCGACTTCATCATCGGAATTCAGGTCTTCATCTCGGAGTGTGAACTCCGAGGCAGTTTCCATGGTTTCCACGGTTGGCTAGGACCTTCTCCCCCTCTTGCATCGATGGATCTCGGAACCGGTGCAAGTACTAAAGTATCCTTGAGATCGTCAAATTTGGAGAAGACTTTCTGAAGGCCCATGTTGAGTTGAAGAGTGAGGGTATCATAGGCTTCGGACGTGGGGGCTTGAGCAGCAAGGTGATCGAACAAGTGACTGAGAATAGCTATCATCTCATCAAACTTCCGATTCGGAACATCAACGATGTTCCAAGTGGAGCGAAGAAGTTTGATGAGGACTTGTTAAATGATCATGTGCATTTCATCCTTCTTCTTGATCTCCTTCTCCAACCTTTGGATTTGTTTCTCATGACGAATGTGGGTCTGCTTAATCAGATCATTGGTAGCAGACACCAAATCATCATGAACTTTGAGCATGGAGGTAATGGTGTTGAGATAGTGATCAACCAAAATATCATACTTGGTTTCCACCTCCTCGATTGAGTGCTTGAGCCGGAGGGAAATTAGTTAGTCCGGTTGGGCTTCTCGTTCCGCAGCTGAAAGTCCGGACTGTTGTGAAAGAGACTGAAGGATGGCATCGAGTTTAGCATCCAGTCCGGAAACCTTTTGATCCACCTTTGTGTTGAGCTCTGTTACGGATGTTTCGATGGAGGAGACCTTCTTCATCGTATCTGACACATTTGCTTGAATGTCGAGGAGAGCAAAGGGATCAATGTGATTACCAGCAAAAGATTCAGAGTCAGAAGCAGTGTGTTGCGGATGAGCTTGTCGTGATGAAGTATGTGTGGATGGACCAGGTTTGGTGGTAGCATCATCTTCAGGTAGTTTGGAGCTGGGCTCACCATCCGGAGTGGTTGAAGAAGATGATCCGAAGTCAAAGGCAGACTTGGAAGTTGATGGCTTGGATTGAAAGCGGATGGATGACATGAAGTTGGGGTCCGGATCTAAATTCCTTCATCGGTGATCATAAACTCTTCAGAGATTTCTTCATCACATTCAGTTCGGAATATGTTTGTATGAGTGATGATGGGAGGCTATTCCGAATTGAGTTCCCGATTGGCATCATCATCTGTAGGAGGAACATATGGAAGATTGCTTTGATGAGCTCTGTTGTATATTGAAGTGAGAGTGACCTCCACGTGAGCTCTAGTCAGATCCGGACGTCTCAGAACAACCCTGTTAACATAATCTTCCCATTGAGGATCATTAGTACCTGGTCGTCCTGTACACCTTTCGAAAAGCTCGTTGAAGACTTGTTGGATCGTCAGTGCCCAAAATCTAGGGCTCGAAATTTCATTGTCCTTCCTCTTGATGGCAAACTTGCAGACATATTGCTATAGGACTTCCGGAAGATCAACCGCGTTGTCACGTCCGGAGTAAATGCTGTAGACAACATAGAGCCAGTCCTTGCTAAGAGTATCAGTTCCTCCGTACTAGCCAGATAGCCCTCGAATGATAAAGTGCATCAGTACCATCCATAGTCCGGAGACGACTGATTTCTTGAAATCCTTGGCTCTGTAATCTTGATTGTAGCCAATGTGATTCAAAAAGGTCTGAAATTCTTCATCGTAATCTTCAGGGTTTAGGGAAAACAGTTGCGTTGTGTCCCTTAGAAACACGAATCAATGGGATGATTTGCGATGAACTCCACCATAACACGAATCAATGGCATATTTAAATCTCGATTACGACCTTCAAGTTTGTGACTGGGATACCGAGGATCACAAACAAACTGTGAATAACCAAGCAAATTGCTTGGTACTCTTGGTGTTACTTATCACGTAATCAATATGTCGGTTAACCACACACGCTCTATTGATCTATGACAAACATCAAGCTACCCTTTTCCACCCTTGTTAGTCCCAAATTAGTGAGTCGGTTAACCACACACGCTCCACTAACGACTTGGCAAGGTGCAAAGTGCAATTTCATGGAATAGCCCCATTTTCACATTTTTCCCAAAGTAACTAAGATTGGGAATTTAATAAAACATTTAGTTACTTTTATAATTATCATTATACTTA
Organism: Lactuca virosa; assembly: GCF_052849685.1. Taxonomy (NCBI): domain Eukaryota; kingdom Viridiplantae; phylum Streptophyta; class Magnoliopsida; order Asterales; family Asteraceae; genus Lactuca; species Lactuca virosa. Next base: position 485,610,041 of record NC_136429.1, read on the forward strand.
TAAAGAGAATTAATGTCCTATCCTACCCGTTCGGCTAACGACCCTCCAACAATCAAGGAAGCGGTGGGTGAGAGTGGACAACCCATTAAACCACCATTTTATAGGCAGTAACCTTATAACCCCTTATAGACTGGCTTCGTGAATCAGGCGTACTAACGGTAAGATCGACTTGTCTTATACATATATATAATTATTAAACTTATAATATTATAATAGTATAATGGTTGAATTTTAAACTTTTAAAATTCTAAGGTTTGAAATTAAATGTTTCATAAGTGAGACTTTACAAATTCCAAAACTTGAGGGAAAGTTTTGTAACTCTTCAAAACTTTTGGTTTCCATAAATTATGAAAACTTATGAGTTTTAATGTTCATGAATGAGACTTTTCATATAACTTGAGGACAAGTTACAAAACTTACTTCAAGAACAATTAAGATCAATTTTAACTAACAACATTATCATATAAGTTACCATTGATCTAATCTAACACATATAGCAAGGCAATTCATATCAAATAATACAAATAATCATCTTATTATCTTAAAATTTGACAATTTTCCTTCAATTGGATGAGGATCATCGTTACCATATCAGAAAATATGAATCTTATGATACAAAACAGTTTTTGGTAATGATCGTAATCCATTTCCGGCCAAAAATTCGAAATTCCACTTACAGAAGGTTCTACTCGACGAGTGCATGAACTGGACTCATTGAGTTGCCCTTTTAGTAAGTGAACTCGTCGAGTCAGATCATTAGACTCGGCAAGTTCATCATTCAGAGGCCAGAAAATCGATTTTTTCAGCTTTGAAAAAGAACCAAGCATCAATATAACAGAAAACAATCCTAGGCTCTATTACCACTTATGGGTTTTAAGCACTATAACACTCCTATGGTGCACATGCAACCCTAGATGCTTTGGATCTAAGTTTTCTCTAATTATACATGCAATTTCAATTTTCCAAAGCATACATCCTAACTAGCATACAATTGAGGATATATAACATAAAAACCAAGTTATATGAATACCTCTTGATGTAGTTTGTAGTTCTTGGCCTTAGAAAGCTTTAGCACCTCAAGTGTGATGCCTCTAATGTGTCACAAACACCAAATGCAAGAGGAGGCTTATGAGAAGAGGCTAGTTATCTCAAAATCGGTTATCACTCTTCTTAGAATGCACGTGCAGCAATTTTAGGGCTAGGGGGTTGCTTTTATAGTGTGGAAAAGACTAGGGTTTCATCCACGCAAACCATAATGCACCATAACCCTTCATATTTCTTAGGCTCCATGGGTGAATCCTTCATGGACTATCATATAGGTTTAGCCCATCCTAATCAACCATGGATCATTACCCATATAAAAGTATCATTGATTTACTTAATCAGTCATCGTAAATTTAATCAGACTCTTTTGATCACTAAATTAATTCCAAATTAATTCTTGATCAATACTAATTAAATAATATGATTTCTCAATTAATATATTATACTTATAATATATTAATAAATCACAAATAACCACTTTCTCAAAAGTCCATCCTATCAAATTGTTCTTGTGAAGGCAACCCAAAATGACCATGCTACTATCGGGTCAAGTACATACCAGTTATAGTAATGGGCTTAGACACGTAATCCAACGGTCTCCCACTTGGATAACTCTAATAACTATAACTGCAGTGCAACTTCAAAATTCGATTGCTCTGTTCTTCAAGATATCATGCGGACAAATACAAGGAAAGTAGTCAGTCTTATTGTCCTGCAGTTTGTTTCCCGATTTCTGATTTGTCTGACATAGAACTTAATTGAACACATCAATTTAGTTCTGACCGGGCGTGACACATAAGCCAAAACAAAATCATCGAGAGGGCCAAGATTTCGCTTTTAATCCTCTTAGGATAAAAGGAACAGATAAACTTCGACTTATATGTTTGTACTAACTACTCTTTAAATCATGCACAACGATATGTTTTATAACATCAAGTTACTGATGCATTTTCATACCATCAATTCACAACCAACTTGTAGTCAACAACTCATATATCTTGGTTTGAAGATTATATGATATTATCGTCTCACAATCACTCGTAATAAATTCCATGAAGTGATTAATGTTAGCGTGGGTTTAATCCAATACTCAAATCTTATTTCAATAGCACTCATGAATGTTGTAGCAAACTTTTTCTATGTCTAACACTTTAGACAATCTATAAGGCAATTCATGACAGTCTAACCTCATAACCTACTTCCAAAGTATGATCGACTGTGGATAGTTTGAATAATATTATTATTCCTGAAGTCAAAACATGCAAAAGTGAAACAATAGTAAACAATTGACATAAGATAGTAACTTTACTTATAAATAAAACTCCTTTTATTTAATCATCAAATGTCAATTGCATTTTAGCTATTACAAGTTTCTAAATATTTATCTAATCATTAAAACTAATATCGTCCTTCAGCCCGATACTCTTACCATGCTGCAAGTGCTTAACCCTACTCAGTCCCTTCGTAAGGGGATCTGCTCGGTTATCCTCTAACGATACCCTCTTAACTACGAGGAGTCCTTCTTCTACTCGATGTTTTATGAAGTGGTATTTTCTGTCGATATGCTTGGATCTACCATGATCTCTCGATTCCTTGGTTAAGGCGACCACCCCTTCATTATCGCAGAAAATCTCCACAGGCTCCTTTATGGATGGTACAACTCCAAGGTCTCCGATGAAGTTTTTCAACCATATCGCCTCTTGCGATGCGTCGCTTGCTGCTATGTACTCTGATTCACACGTTGAATCAGCTATAGTCTCCTTCTTGGAACTTTTTCATGTTACTGCTCCTCCATTTAGGGTAAACACCCAGCCCGACTGAGAGCGCAAATTATCTCTGCCGATCTAAAAACCGGCGTCACAATACCCTGTTACTCTCAAGTCATCACTCCCACCGAGGGTATGGACCCAGCCGTTATTCCTCCTCAGGTACTTAAGAATGTTCTTTACTACAGTCCAATGAGTTTTACCAGGATTCCCTTGATATCTGCTACCATGCTCAAAGCAAAGGACACATCAGGTCGAGTACAAGTCATAGCATACATGATCGAGCCAACTACGGAAGCATATGGTACTCGACTCAGCTCTGCTATCTCAGCCTCTGTATTCGGACTCTGAGTCTTACTCAGTTTGGTATTGCTCTGGATAGGTAAGTCACCTTTCTTGGAATTTTCCATGTTGAAATGCTTCAACACCTTGTCCAAGTAGGTACTTTGACTAAGTCCTATTAGTCTTTTACTCCTATTTCTCAATATCCTTATCCCTAGAATGTAAGCAGCTTCTCCAAGGTCCTTCATAGCAAAACACTTCCCAAGCCAGGACTTAACATCCTACAAGGTTGGGATGTCGTTTCCTATGAGCAGTATGTCATCCACATACAACACCAGAAAGCTAACTATACTCCCACTAGCTTTGACATATACGCATGACTCATATTCGCCTCCCGAAAAACCAAACTCTTTGAATTTCTCATCAAAACAAAGATTCCATCTGCGAGATGCTTGTTTCAATCCATAAATGGATTTCTCAAGCTTACACACTCTATTAGGGTACTTTGCATTGAAAAAACCCTCTGGCTGACACATGTAAACATCTTCAGCCAACTTTCCATTAAGGAAAGCGGTTTTAACATCCATTTGCCATATTTCATAATCATGAAATGTAGCTATGGCCAACATAACCCTTATAGATTTAATCTTCGCTACTGGTGAGAAGGTCTCGTCATAGTCAACTCCAGGAGTTTGAGTATGTGTGTACTTTCTCATCCATGTCGATCTTGTTCTTAAAGATCCATTTGCACCCGACTCTCTTGCGACCTGGTACATTGTCAACCAAGTTCCAAACTTGATTGTCATACATGGAATGAATCTCGCTGTCCATCACCTCTTTCCATTTAGCAGACTCGGGGCCTGCTATGGCTTCCTTGTAGTTAGATGGCTCATCCAAATTTACCAGTGTGCTATCACTGATAAACGTATCACTTTCAGTAGGAATATGGAAGCCATAAAACTCAGGTTCCATCCTAACTCGAGAGGAACGTCGAAGAGGTAATGACTCGTCAATAGGTTCACCAGGAGTTTCCTCCTCAGGGTGAGTGCCAGTGTTTGAGATTCCGTCACCACTTAACTCTTAATGCTCTTCAAGGTCAATTTGCCTCCCACTGTCCTCTAGGCATATGAGTTCTCTCTCTCGGAAAACCCCTCTCCTCACAACGAAGACAACATTGTCACTCGGTCTGTAGAAGAGATACCCAAAGGAATTTTGTGGGTATCCGATGAAAATACATCTCTCATTACGAGGTTCTAGCTTGTCGTGAGTCTCTCGTCTTACGAAAGGCTCGCAACCCCAAACCTTGACACGTGCTAACGAGGGAACCTTCACTGTCCACATCTCGTGAGGTGTTTTGACAACCTTCTTAGTAGGGACTAGATTAAGGATATGGGTGGCAGTCTCTAAGGCATACCCCCAGAATAAGATAGGTAACGAAGCTCAATTGATCATGGAATGAACCATGTCCAACAAGGTTCGATTGTGCCTCTCAGCCACACCATTCAACTGTGGTGTCCCAGGTGGCATCAACTGTGAAACAATTCCACATTCCTTAAGATAGTCGTGGAACTCGATACTAAGATAGTCACCACCTCGATCGGATCAGAGCATCTTTATCTTCCTACCCAATTGATTCTCCACTTCCTGCTTAAACTCTTTGAACTTTTCAAAGGTTTTTGACTTATGCTTGATTAAGTAGATATAGCCATATCTGTTCTAATCATCAATAAAAGTAACATAGAAGTGGTTAGCATCCCTCGTAGCGGATATGAAGGGTCCACACACATCGGTGTGTATGAGATCCAACAAACCTTCACCCTTTTCACAAGTATCACTGAAGGGTGACTTGGTCATATTTCCAAGCAAATAAGATTTGCAAGTTTCATCCGACTTTAAGTCGAATGACTCCAACATACCAGCCTTTTGGAGTTGGCCTATGCGCTTCTTGTTGACATGTCCAAGACGACAATGCCACAAGGATGCCTTGTTCAAACCATTGGACGAATCAATATTCAACACATTATTTCCTAAGTTATCTACAATCATCACAGTTTCATATATACCAGTACAAGGCAATGCTTTAAAATAAAATACACCTTTATAGAACCAATTTCATTATCAAATGAAAATCTAAAACCTTGTTTATACAAACCATGAAAAGAAATAATGTTTGTCGCCATATCCGTCGAGTAACAACAATTATTTAACTCTAAATTTAACCCACTACTAAGCAATAAAGGATAAATTCCAATCTTGGTCACAAGAGACACTTTCCTATTCCCCATGATTAAGTTTATCTTCCCGTGCTCCACATCCCTACTTCCTTTTAGTCCCTTCAAATAAGAACATATATGAAATCCACAACCTGTATCAAGGACTCAAGAATTAGCATGTGATGAGTTATTAGATAGAATAGTGTAAATACCTGCGAATGTGGGCTTTATCTTCCCATCCTTAATGTCCTGCAAGTATTTGGGGCAAATTCGTTTCCAATACCCTTTTTCATGACAATGGAAGCACTCTGCTTCCTTTGGATTGGAGGAGGGATTAGCTGAACCAGTTTTGGTCCCACTGGAAGAGGATCCATCAAGAGACTTTCCCTTGTAGCTCTTGGAAGGAGCCTTACTCTTCTTCCCTTTCCCATGTCCAATAACCAGAACAGGGGCAATAGCAGTAGGTGTAGGTACAACAGCCTTGCCTTTCAAATTGCTTTCTATAGTTCTTAGTACGCCTTGAAGCTTGCTCAGAGTGACTTCCTCCTTGTTCATATGATAAGTCATTATGAAATGATCATAACAAGGAGGCAAAGAATGTAGGATGATGTCAATAGCCAACTCTTCATCGAAGTTCACATTCAACTTCAGCAATCGGTCCAAAAACCTCTGCACCTTTTGCAAGTGGGCCATGATGGACTCTCCATCCGTCATTTTGGTTGTGATCATGGAGGCAATGATCTCATACCTTTCCTTCCGAGCACTTTGATGGTACCTTTCCATCAAATCTTGGTGCATCTCGAAGGGCCAAAAGTCTTCATAGGGCTTTTGAAGCTCAGCGGTCATGGCAGCAATCATAATGCACGACACCTTTGTCGCGTCCCTCTCATGAACCCTGCATTCCTCGATTTGCTCGGGAGTATCAATTTGTTCATCAATCTCCTTTATCTCTTTATCGAGGACATATTCTTTGTCCTCGTAGAGAAGGGCCATACGAATGTTTCGAATCCAATCGTTAAAGTTTGACCCATCGAAGATAGTTCTCCCAACCAAGTTCATGAGGGAGAATGAGCTAGAAGGGTTGGAGCCTGAAGCATTGTTTGGGATAGACATCTGAAAAGGAAAAAAAAAGAACACGTTTATATTAGATAAGAGTCCTTAATATAACACCCAAATGAAATATTAAGGGTAGGACCCAACACAATATATTACAATTCGGAAGAGGGATGTCATACTCCAATTACAAAATATTTAAAGGTAGGTAAATGACGATTTACCAATTTCCACCATAAAAAATAAAATTGATTATAAGTTTTAAATTGGATTAAAATTCCTAGATACTTTTGAGATTCATAAACTTTCAATGGCATGTTTAAATCCCGATTAGGCCCTTCAAGTTTGTGACTGGGATATGGAGCATCACAAACAAGGTGTGAATAACCATGCAAATTGCTTGGTACTCTTGGTGTCACTTATCACCTAATCAATGTGTCAGTTAACCACACACGCTCCATTGATATATGAAAAACATCAAGCTACCCTTGCCACCCTTGTTAGTCCCAAATTAGTGTGTCGGTTAACCACATACGCTCCACTAACGACTTTGCAAGGTGCAAAGTGCAATTTCATGGAATAACACCATTTTCACATTTTTCCTAAAGTAACTAAGATTGAGAATTTAATAAAACATTTAGTTACTTTTATAATTATCATTATACTTATAACGAGAATTAATGTCCTATCCTACCCGTTCGGCTAACGACCCTCCACCAGTCAAGGAAGCGGTGGGTGAGAGTGGACACCCATTAAACCACCATTTTATAGGCAGTAACCTTATACCCCCCTTATAGACTGGCTTCATGAATGAGGCCTACTAACGGTAAGACTAGCTTGTCTTATACACACACAAACATATATATATATATATATATATATATATATATATATGTAATTATTAAACTTTTAATATTATAATAGGATAAGGGTTGAATATTAAACTTTTAAAATTCTAAGGTTTGAAATTAAATGTTTCATAAGTGCGACTTTATAAATTCAAAAACTCGAGGGCAAGTTTTGTAACTCTTCAAAACTTTTGGTTTCCATAACTTATGAAAACTTATGAGTTTTAATGTTCATGAATGAGAATTTTCATATAACTTGAGGAGAAGTTACAAAACTCACTTCAAGAACAATTTAGATCAATTTTAACTAACAACATTATCATATAATTTACCATTGATCTAATCTAACTCATATAGCAAGGCAATTCATATAAAATAATACAAATAATCATCTTATTATCTTACAATTTGACAATTTTCCTTCAATTGGATGAGGATCATCATTACCATATAAGAAAATACGAATTTTATGATACAAAACAGTTTGTGGTAATGATCCTAATCCATTTCTGGCCAAAAACTCGAAATTCTGCTAACAGAAGGTTTTACTCGACGAGTGCATGAACTGGACTCGTCGAGTTTCCCTTTTAGTGAGTGAACTCGTCGAGTCAGATAATTGGACTCGGCGAGTTCATCAGTCAGAGGCCAGAAAATCGATTTTTTCAGCTTTGAAAAACAACCAAGCATCAATATAACAGAAAACAATCCTATGCTCTATTACCACTGATGGGTTTTAAGCACTATAACACTCCTATGGTGCACATGCAACCCTAGATGCTTTGGATCTATGTTTTCTCTAATTATACATGCAATTTCAATTTTCCAAAGCATATATCCTAACTAGCATACAATTGAGGATATATAACATATAAACCAAGTTAAATGAATACCTCTTGATGTAGTTTGTAGTTCTTAGCCTTAGAAAGCTTTAGCACCTCAAGTGTGATGCCTCTAATGTGTCACAAACACCAAATGCAAGAGGAGGCTTATGAGAAGAGGCTAGTTATCTCAAAATCGGTTATCACTCTTCTTAGAATGCATGTGCACCGATTTTAGGGCTAGGAGGTTGCTTTTATAGTGTGGAAAAGACTAGGGTTTCATACATGCAAACCATAATGCACCATGACCCTTCATATTTCTTAGGCTCCATGGGTTAATCCTTCATGGACTATCATATAGGTTTATCCCATCCTAATCAACCATGGATCATTACCCATATATAAGTATCATTGATTTACTTAATCAGTCCTCGTAAATTTAATCAGTCTCTTTTGATCACTAAATTAATTGCAAATTAGTTATTGATTAATACTAATTAAATAATATGATTTCTCAATTAATATATTATACTTATAATATATTAATAAATCACAAATAACCTCTTTCTCAAAAGTCCATCCTATCAAATTGCTCTGGTGAAGGCAACCCAAAAGGACCATGCTACTATCAGGTCAAGTACATACCAGTTATAGTTATGGGCTTAGACACCTAATCCAACATACGCTGGTCGTACCTCGAAGTACGATGTGCGTACGTGGTCAGCGCTGCGCTTTTTGGTCAACATCAGAGTACGTTGGGGGTACTCTCTTGGAATGTAGGGCGTACTCTGCTGGAAAGGGATATTGACTTTTAGGACCTTGACCGTTGACTTTCACTTTGACAAGGGTTGACCAAGTTTGACCTAGACTTATTTTGGGTATTTTGGATTGTGTTTGAGAATTGGTTATTTGGATGGATAAGTGATGGTTAGAGCTGAGATTCGGAGTCGGGACGTTATCAACTATCGTTCAGACTGAGAGGGGAGTTTTCCTCACTGTACTTACGGGTCGAAGGCACCAAGGTCAGCCCATTGGGTTGATATCCAGCTATACATTGATATGCCGAGTATGGGATAGATTTGTATGAATATATGCTAGTTCATGATATGCGAAGACCGATAGATCTGTTGGACTACCTGTGATTTCTGTCTGCATGATTATTTTTCTGTTGAATATGTTTGTTATCTATTATATGTCGACATATTGGGTTGGGTTGAGGTTGTACTATTTTCTGTTGCAGCCAACAAACCCGGAAGCATTCCATATATGATCTGAGGGTCGGTCGGCATTCCAGACTCATACTAAGGGCTCAGGAGCATTCCAGATACACGCTGAGGGCTGGTTGGTATGCCAGACTCGTACTAAGGGCCTAAGGGTATTCCAGGCCAATGAATGAGTGGACCTGTTGTATATTGGCATTCCAGTCTGATGACTGATTGGGCCAGGAATAAGCCAAACATAATCTGTGGGCCCCGAGGGCAAGCCAAACTTATGTTGTGGGCCCAGGAGCAATCTAGATATGAGTTGTGTGCCCGATAGGCAAGCCAGACTCACACTATGGGCTCAGGGGTAATCCAGTCTCTTAGTTCTTGACCCATCACATGTTGTTATTTGTTATGTTTATGTCACACCCCCAAACCGGAACGACGGAAACGTTCGGTGGCGGAGGACGTCATGTATAGTATCACAACAATTGAATAATAATAATCAAAGCAACAACAACCATTGTATTAATAGTATAATGTTTACATTACATTCGAATCATACATGATTGACTCCAAAAGTAGATAACAAGTAAAGACTCGAAGCTACTATTCTCCATCTTCTTGAATCCGGTGATTGTATCTGTCTACTAATGTCTTGAGAATACATGTAGGTTTTGAAAGAGTATCAACATTAAGCTGGTGAGTTCATAAGCATTTTGTTTTAGAAAACAAGTCTTATGTTCTTGAAAAGTACATTGTGTTTCTCCAGAAAACCTTATAATTTCTGATGTAATGAATGTTAAGTAAAATGATTCTTACTAGTTCCTCCTGCGAGTACTTAGTGTATACAAATCATATACAATCCAGATCGAACAAACAATCAATTGTGTGGTTCTGCCCCAAGCCCACAACCAAACAAGGAACAGGAAATAAGGTGGAGACCATACATTCCACTGGTTGTCGGATCTTCATGTATATAACCCTGAAGTATCCACTAGGTACTTACAAAGTTAACTGTATTGGTCCCTTAAAATCTGTTGAAAGTGTTCCTCAAGAAAATCCAATATTTTCTTAGTGAAAGCATGATTAATCCAATTCCTTCTATAAATACTTAGCTCATAGTAGCTATGTATAAACCAATATCGAACAGGCAATTGATTGTGTGGATCTTCCCTAAGCCCACAACCAAACAAGGAACAGGAAACGAGGCGGAAACCACACATTCCATGGTCTATTGGATATTCTTCATATGTAGGTTGGATGCATAAACTAAGGAATTATAGAATTGAAAATGACTGTTCACTAGTTAAATGATAAACTGATTGTTTGTAGAGTACTGATGTTTATCCTGGAAAATCCTATATTTTCCCTAAGTGTAAGTTATTGTCTTAATTGTTCCAAAACTGAAGAGTACAAGTATCTTCCATACTTATGTTGTTTATGTAACATTCTGTTTATTTAATAAATAAATAGATAAAAATTGATGAACGAATCATCGCCCTAAATCTATATTATTTAGTGAATTGTTGGTTTTGGGGAGCCGAATTTTATAAATTGGATTATTCGGCGGTTAAAGTGTAATTTCGGGACTTGTTTCGCAAAGTATTTTAGAAGTCAGGGGGTGTTTCGTATTATTGGGATTTAATTTGAGAGTGATTTCAGAAGGCAGGGGCTAAATCGTAAAATTCAGACTTAATTTGCAAAGGGTTTTAGGAGGCAGGGTTAAAAGGATAAATTATGGTTTGAGTTTGTAAGAAAGAAGGAGGGGAGGGACCAAAGATGACATTATGGAAAAGAGCTTGATGGAGTCGGATATTTAAAGGTTGCAAAACCCTAACCCTAGCGACCTTTAATCAGCCGCCACCCTCTCCGTCTATAACCTCCGGCCACCGCCACCTTATAGCTCCCGCTTTCTCCTAGTCGTCATCTCATCCCCACACCCGAAGGACCACCCGAACAGCCACCTTATTTCGTCGCCGGTGAAGACGAAGAGGCACGAAGAGATCAGAAAACTCATTCGTGGGTGTTGTTGTTGTTCGCGTTTGGGTTGCTGCCTCAACCCACGTTCACCGCCGTCGCATTGTTGTCGCCTCCGACCTGTGATTGTCGTTGAGAGGGTGGTTGCGGTTGCATTCTTTATTTTGTGTGAACTGCCGTCGTTTCCCTACGGGGGGCCTCCTATCGAGTTTAAGTGGTCGCCGACGTTTTGAGGAGAGCTCAGTCGACGAAAAGGAATGCGTGTTTGGTTTCAGTCCATGTGCTGATTGCAAGCTGTACATACGGTGTTTGTTGGCCGGTGACCAAGAAGAACCACCATGGCGACCAGTCATGGTGGCTGTCGTCGGTGATGTCGTCTCTGCCGTCTTCATGCGCCACCAGGTGGGTGGCTGGAGTTGTTTTGTGATCAGATAGGGTGTGTCTGCTTTGGTTTGGCCGGAAATCATAAAAAAAAGATACCACCACCACGATAGGGTGGTGGCTTCTGCCACTCGCCACCGTCGGCCACCACAAGGTGGTTATGTGTGTGTTTAGCTTAGTTGTGTGTGTTATTTTAGAGATTAGTATCGTAAAATGTAATTAGAAATGTGAATAATGGAAATAAACCCTAACCACCACCGTGAGGTGGTGGCTGCCGCCTCTTGCCGCCACCGGCCGCCGTGTCGGTGATGGGTTTTGAGCATTCTAACACTCCTATGGTGTACATGCAACCCTAGAAACCTTGGATCTATGTTTGACTAAGATACATGTAAATAATTATTTTTCCAAGGTTCTTATCCTAACTAGCATGGCATGGGGTACTTGAATCAAATAAAACTAGTAGAATTACTTACCTTGTAGTAGTAGTTGATTGCTTGGAGTTTGAGAGCCTAGCACCAATAATGTGGATGCCTCAAATGGAAGTCACAAATCACCACAAACTTGGAAACTTAAGAGAATAGTCACAAACTTCTTGAAATCGGCCCTCTTTGTTTACACACATCAACTAGTGATATTTCAAGAACCAAAGCCTCCTTTATATAGTGTGGTGGATTAGGGTTACATTCATGTAAACCCTAATACCCATGTCTTTTCATTTCCATGAGATCCATGTGTTAAAGCTCCATGGAGTATCCATGGACTTTCCATGCAAGCCTACCCCATTCCAAATAAGCATTAGCCCACACTATATAAATACAAGAGCCCATATTTAATTAGTCATACTTTTGATCTCTAAATTAATTCTAGATTAATTATAGATCAATACTAATTAAATAATATGATTTTATATTAATATATTAGGATTTATAATATATTAATAAATCATAACTAATACTATTCTCAAACGATTATCCATAAATTGTTCGGGTGAAGTGCAACCCAAATGGACCATGCCGGGTCGGGTCAAGTACATACCAAATATAGTTATGGACTTAGACACTATATCCAACAGTCTCCCACTTGGATAAGTCTAATAACTATAGTTGCAAGTATGACTTCAGGAACCGATCAGCAATCGTAGCATTTTAAACTCTGTTGAACTATGAAGCGCCATTTTAAATAAGTGATCATATAATCCTTTGTTCTAGATATCAGCCGGACAAATACATGGAACATGGTCTTGCTTATTGTCCAGCATTTGTTTCCCGATTTCCGATTTGTTTGACATAGAACTTAACTGAACACATCAATTTAGTTCTGACCGGGCCCGGTACATAGGTCAAAACAAAATCATCGAGGGGCCCAGATATCGCTTCTAATCCTAGAAGGAACAGATAAACTTCGACTCATATGTTTGCTCTACTACTTGTTGAATTACACACAAAAGCACGGTTTATAACATCGAGTTACCAATGCGTTTTCGTGCAATCAACGCATAACCAACTCATAGGCAACAAATCATATCTCTAGGTTTGAAGACTTATATGATATTACCGTCTCACGATCACTCGAGATAAATTCCATGAAGTGATACAAGTGAGTGTGGGTTGAATCCAATACTTAGAACTTATGAGCACTCATGAGTGCTGTAGCCCCGCTTTGTCTAACATCTTAGACCTCTACAAGCCAACCCATGACAGTCTTGATTCATATCTACTTCCAACATATGACCGACTGTGGAGAGTTTGAATAATATGATATAAACCATAACATAATTATTCTAGAAGTCAAAAAATGCAAAAAGAAATAATAGTAAACGATTGACAAGAGATAGCAACACTTTACTCATAAATAACAGCTTTTATTTATCATCAAATGTCAATTACATTTTACAAATTTCAAGATTATCTAACTACTAAAACTAATATCATCCTTCAGCCCTATGCTCCGAGCATGCTGGAGATGCTTAGCCCGAGTCAGTCCCTTTGTGAGGGGATCTGCTGGGTTCTCATCCGATGATACCCTCTTTGCCACGAGGATTCCTTCTTCTATTCGATGTCTAATGAAGTGACATTTTCTGTCAATGTGTCTGGATCTCCCATGATCTCTTGGTTCCTTGGCTAAGGCAACCGCACTATTGCTGTCATAGAAAATCTCCATTGGCTCCTTTATAGCTGGTACAACTCCAAGGTCTCCGATGAAGTTCTTTAGCCATATAGCCTCCTTTGCTGCCTCGCTTGCTGCTATATACTCTGATTCACAAGTGGAATCAGCCACTGTCTCCTATTTGGAACTTTTCCAAGTAATTGCCCCTCCGTTTAGAGTAAAGACCCAGCCTGACTGAGAGCGGAAATTATCCCTGTCAGTCTGAAAGCTAGCATCAATGTACCCTACAACTCTCAAGTCCTCACTGCCACCGAGGGTAAGGACCCAGTCCTTAGTCCTCCGTAGGTACTTGAGGATATTCTTTACCGCAGTCCAGTGTGCCTTGCCAGGGTTCCCCTGATACCTGCTAACCATGCTCAAAGCAAAGGCTACATCAGGTCGAGTACACGTCATAGCATACATGATCGATCGTACAGCTGAAGCATAAGGTATTCGACTCATTTCTGCTATCTCAGCCTCAGTACTAGGGCTTTGTGTCTTACTCAATCTGGCGTTACTCTGGATGGGTAACTCTCCTTTCTTGGAGTTATGCATGTTGAACCTTTTCAACACTTTGTCCACATAGGTGCTTTGACTAAGTCCAATTAGTCTTTTACTCCTGTTTCTCAAAATCCTTATCCCTAGGATATAGGCAGCTTCTCCAAGGTCCTTCATAGCGAAACACTTCCCAAGCCAGGACTTTACTTCCTGCAGGGTTGGGATGTCATTTCCTATGAGTAGTATGTCATCCACATATAGTACCAAAAAGCTGACTATACTCCCACTAGCCTTGATATAGACACAAGATTCATCTTCACTCCTTGAAAAGCCAAATTCTTTGACTTTCTCATCAAAGCAAAGATTCCATCTGCGAGGTGCCTGTTTTAATCCATAAATGGATTTCTCGAGCTTACACACTCTACTGGGGTACTCTGTACTGACAAAACCCTCTGGCTGAACCATGTAAACATCTTCAACCAACTTTCCATAAAGGAAAGCGGTTTTGACATCTATTTGCCATATTTCATAATCATGAAATGCAGCAATGGCTAACAGAACCCTAATAGACTTAATCTTGGCCACTGGTGAAAAGGTCTCATCATAATCAACTCCCGGAGTTTGAGAATAACCCTTTGCAACCAGTCGTGCCTTATAAGTGTGTACATTACCATCCATGTCGGTCTTCTTATTGAAGATCCATTTGCACCCAACTATCTTACGATCAGGTACATTGTAAACCAAGTTCCAAACTTGATTGTCATACATGGACTGTATCTCGCTATCCATAGCCTCTTTCCATTTAGCAGCCTCAGGGTCTGCCATGGCTTTCGTGTTAGGCTCATCCAGATTTACCAGTGTGTTATCACTGATAAGTGTCTCACCTTTTGCAGTAATATGAAAACCATAATAATGCTCAGGTGCATTCCTAACTCTGGTGGAACGCCTCAGAGGTATAGATTCTTCAGTCGGCTCAACAGGAGTTTTCTCCTCAGGTTGAGGGCTAGGGTTTGAGGTTCCTTCGCCACTTGACTCTTGAATTTCCTCAAGGTCAATTTGCCTCCCACTGTCTCCTTGGCTCATGAATTCTCTCTCTCGAAAGAATCCTCTTCTTGCTATAAAGACCACATTATCACTGGGTCTGTAGAAGATGTAACCAAAGGATTTCTGTGGGTAGCCGATGAAAATACACCTTTCTCTTCGGGGTTCGAGCTTATCGTGAGTCTCGCGTCTCATGAAAGCCTCGCAACCCCAAATCTTGATGTGGTCTAGATTGGGAACTTTTCCAGTCCACACCTCGTGAGGTGTTTTGGCAACCTTCTTTGTAGGGACTAGATTAAGGATATGGACGGCAGTCTCTAAGGCATACCCCCAAAATGAGATTGGTAGCGAAGCTCGACTCATCATGGAACGAACCATGTCCAACAAGGTCTGATCGCATCTCTCAGCTACACCATTCAACTGTGGTGTCCTAGGAGGTGTCAATTGTGAGACAATCCCACATTCCTTAAGATATTCAAGGAACTCAGTACTAAGATACTCACCACCACGATCGGATCGAAGCATCTTAATGTTCCTGCCCAACTGATTCTCCACTTTTTGCTTAAACTCTTTGAATTTCTCAAAGGTTTCTGACTTATGCTTGATTAGGTAGACATATCCATATCTACTAAAATCATCAGTAAAAGTCACATAGAACCGATTAGCATCTCTTGTGGCGGTTCTGAAGGGTCCACACACATCCGTGTGTATGAGGTCCAACAAACCTTCACCCCTAGCACAAGTGCCAGTAAAAGGTGACTTTGTCATTTTACCAAGCAAACAAGATTCACAACTATCATCTGACTTTAGGTCAAATGACTCCAAGACTCCATCCTTTTGGAGTTGGCCTATGCGTTTCTTGCTTACATGTCCAAGACGACAATGCCATAAGGATGCTTTATCTAAGCTAGTGGAAGAGTTAATACACAATACATTATTTCCTAGATTATCTACAACAGATACAGTTTCATACACGCCATCACAAGGTAATGCTTTAAAATAAAGAACATTATTAAAGAAAGCATCAATACTACCATTATCATTATCAAAATAAAAGGTAAAACCTTGTTTATACAATGCATGAAAGGAAATAACATTTCTTGGCATTTCTGGCGAATAATAACATTTATTCAAATCTAATGTAAACCGACTATTTAGCACTAAGGAATAAACTCCTATCTTGGTGACAGGTGAAGCTTTCCTGTTTCCCATGATCAAGTTTATCTTTCCTTTCTCCACATTCTCACTTCTTTTTAGTCCCTGCAAATCACAACATATGTGAATACCACAACCTGTATCAAGGACCCAAGGCTTAGAATGAGGTGAGTTATTAGACAATATAGTGTATATACCTGCATGGTTGGGTTTTACTTTCCCATCCTTCAAATCTTGCTGGTACTTTGGGCAGTTTCGCTTCCAGTGCGACTTTTCATGGCAATAGAAGCATTCAGCCTCATTAGGGTTAGCAGAAGGAGTGACAAAACCTTTCTTGGTTTTGCTTGAAGAGGAGCCTTCAAGTGTCTTACCCTTGGTACCCTTAGAAGGGTTCTTTCTCTTCTTCCCTTTGCCATGCCCGATTGCCAAGACATTGGCCGCAGTTGGAGTAGGAGTAGGAGTAGTAACAACCGACTTACCCTTTAGACCACTTTCGGCGGTCTTCAAGAGTCCTTGAAGTTTACTGAGGGTGACTTCTTCCTTGTTCATGTGATATGTCATACGGAATTGATCATAACACGATGGCAAGGAGTGCAAAATGATGTCTATTGCTAACTCCTCAGGGAAGTTCACATTCAGCTTCAGTAAACGGTCCACATACCTTTGCATTTTCTGCATGTGGCCCGTGATGGGTTCACCATCCTTCATTCGGGTTGTTATCATGGAGGAGATTATTTCATATTGCTCTTGACGAGCACTTTGATGGTAGCGGTCCATCAAGTCCTGGTGCATCTCAAAAGGATAATAGTCCTCATAGGACTTTTGGAGCTCGGCTGTCATCGTGGCCATCATGATGCATGCCACTTTTGTAGCATCTCTTTCATGTACGTCATATTCAGCAAGCTCTTCAGGAGTAGCAGTTGGCTCGGGTACCTTCAGCTCCTTGTCGAGAACATATTCTTTGTTCTCATACCGAGTGACCATCCTGATGTTTCTGATCCAATCTGTAAAGTTGGACCCATCAAAGATGACTCTCCCATAAAGATTCATGAGAGAGAAGGAGCTAGTAGGGTTTGAGCCAGAAGCATTGTTATTGGAAGACATCTGAAAAGAAGAGCGAATAGATTAGATTAGATATAGAGATAGTCCTTAACAAAACACCCAAATGTAATATTAAGGCTAGGACCCAACACAATATTTTATAACTTAGAAGAGGGATGCCGTAATCTAAGCTATAAGATATTTGAAGGTAGGTGAATGACGATTCACCAATTTCCACCATGAAAAACGAAATATTTAATTAGGTTTCAATTGGTTTAGAAACTCCTAGATTCTTTGAGATTCATTGAACTTTCTTCAATGGCATGTTTCAATCTCGAGTGTGCCCTTCAAGTTTTGTGACTGCGATGCCGAGGATCACAAAACAAGGTGTGAAGTAACCATGCAAATTACTTGGTACCCTTAATGTATTACCCTCAATCGATGTGCCGGTTAACCACACACGCTCCATCGATACTATGATAAACATTAAGTCACCCTTTACCTACCTTGTTAAGTTCAAGTTAGTGTGCCGGTTAACCACACACGCTCCACTAACGACTTAAACAAAATGTAAAGTGTAATTTCATGGATTAGCACCTTATTCACATTTTCCTAAAATAACTAAGATTGGGAATTCAATAAAGTTTAGTTACTTTAGTATTATCATTATACTTTTAATGAGAATTTATAAGTCCTTGTCCTACCCGTTCGGCTAACGACCCTCCACCGATCAAGGAAGCGGTGGGTGAGAGTGGACACCCATTAAGTTGCCATTTTATAGGCAACAACCTTATACCCCCCTTATAGACCGGCTTCGTGAATGAGGCGTACTAGCGGTAAGACGACTTGATCTTATACATATATAAATATTATTAAACTTATAATATTATAAAGTATAAGGGTTGAATTTTAACTTTTAAAATTCTAGGGGTTGGAACTAAAGTTTTTAATATGACTTTACATGTTCCAAAACTTGAGGGCAAGTTTTGTAAACTTTCAAAACTTTTCATTTCTCATAACTTATGAGTTAATGGTTATTAAAAATGAAGACTCTTCATTTTTGTAACCTATGTGTTCTTTTAATGGTTATTTATAAATGTGACTTTTGGTTATCCATAACTTAAGAACTAGTTATGGACTCCATTAAAACACATAAAGATCAAGACTTAATCTAATCAATTATTAGCACATAATTTCTATGATCTTCTAAACTCATATGTTTATGAATGTTCGTATCAAAAATTTCAAGAATCGTAAGTACATATACAAAACTTGAAATTTTGATACGAGCTTTTGAACAAAACTTCGATTTTCAAGTTTTTTTTTTTTTTTTTTTTTTTTTTTTTGCATCAAGTATCAAATAAACAAACCAGGCTCTGATACCACTGATAGGTTTTGAGCATTCTAACACTCCTATGGTGTACATGCAACCCTAGAAACCTTGGATCTATGTTTGACTAAGATACATGCAAATAATTATTTTTCCAAGGTTCTTATCCTAACTAGCATGGCATGGGGTACTTGGATCAAATAAAACTAGTAGAATTACTTACCTTGTAGTAGTAGTTGATTGCTTGGAGTTTGAGAGCCTAGCACCAATAATGTGGATGCCTCAAATGGAAGTCACAAATCACCACAAACTTCGAAACTTGAGAGAATAGTCACAAACTTCTTGAAATTGGCCCTCTTGGTTTACACACATCAACTAGTGATATTTCAAGAACCAAAGCCTCCTTTATATAGTGTGGTGGATTAGGGTTACATTCATGTAAACCCTAATACCCATGTCTTTGCATTTCCATGAGATCCATGGGTTAAAGCTCCATGGAGTATCCATGGACTTTCCATGCAAGCCTACCCCATTCCAAATAAGCATTAGCCCACACTATATAAATTCAAGAGCCCATATTTAATTAGTCATACTTTTGATCTCTAAATTAATTCTAGATTAATTATAGATCAATACTAATTAAATAATATGATTTTATATTAATATATTAGGACTTATAATATATTAATAAATCATAACTTATACTATTCTCAAACGATTATCCATAAATTGTTCGGGTGAAGTGCAACCCAAATGGACCATGCCGGGTCGGGTCAAGTACATACCAAATATAGTTATGGACTTAGACACTATATCCAACAGTCGGGTGGCGGTGTGCCTCGTTTGTATTGTGATTCTTTTGGGATGTTTGGACAAGGGATTGAAACCCTAATGGTCCCAATGAACCCCTAATGGGCCTAATGATCCCTAATTGATCAAAGGACATTGATATTGGGCCTATTGGGCTAAGATGGGTTGGAAACCCTAGTTAGGGTTTGGAAAACCCTAATTTGGGATTTATCGGGACCGCATCGGGATTATTTAATAAATTTAAAATATTAATTAATAATCATTACAAATTAACCTAAGACCATGTGGGACTAAATGGATTAAGTCCTTAAGGGGTTAAGTAGGGACCCTTAACCCTAATCATCATTTTATGTGAAACCCTAATTTCACGTGGGCCTTAAGTTGGGCCTTTCTATTGGGCTTTCAGTGATTGGGCCAATAGTGGGCCATCCAAGAATAATCTTATGGACTAGAATATGTAGATGGGCTTTAAGGTAGTGCCCATATGAGGGGTTGGGTCCAATTTGGAAAATTGGGCCGTAGATGGGCCATAGTTTGGGCCTTAGTGATTATATGATATTGGGCCCTTAGAAATGCCAAATGTTGGACTGGACTTTTTGGTTGGGCCTTAGAATAAGGCCATGTCAAGGTTCGGGCCCAATTTGGAAAATTGGGCCATATGTTGGGCTTTGAGCCATAGTTGGACTTTTGGGCCTTTGGATTGGGCCTTGGGCTTGAATCAAGCCAAGTTAGGGGTAGAGTAGTCTTTTACCCCCAAGCATAGACTTATGATTATGAGTTGGAACCCAATTATTAATTGGGTATTGTTTGATGTTGACAGTTCAGGAACCTGTCAACCAGCACTGGAGTTTTATCTGCGGGACTTCAGCAGTGCCAAGTGAGTCTTCTCACCATACCCATGGGTCTAAGGCACCAAGGCCAACCCATTATGTGATTATGGTATATGTGTTCATCATTTCTGTGATCTGATATGCTATGTGATTGTGTGTATTGTATGGAAGACCCCGGGGGGAGCCCGTGGCATTGGATGTAAGACCATGTGGGGTATCCGATGGCATTCCTAGGTAAAGACCATGTGGGGTAGCCCATGACATTGGATGTAAGACCATGTGGGGTAGCCCATGGCATTCCTACGTTAAGACCATGTGGGGTAGCCCATGGCACAATGGTGTAAGACCCTGGAAGGAGCCCACGACATCCTTAAATGTTTATGTATGCATGGCTTATGTGGTATATGTAGATTCTATAGCTAATATGATATGTGTTATGTGGATTGTGTGTGGGGTATGCTCTAGGGAACTCACTAAGCTTCGTGCTTACGGTTTGTAGTTTTGGTTTCAGGTATTACGTTTCAAAGGAAAGGAGCCCGCTTGGTCGTAGCGCATCACACTATGTTTTCCGCACATGAGATCTTTGGGATTATACTCTGATATTATTTTATGATGACATGTTTGATTATTGACTCACTGGTTTTGACATGAGTTAATAATATGAAAGTTTCTATACTAACTTAATTTAAAATGAAATTTTTGGTCTTGAATTTTGGGATGTTACAGTTTAAGCATTGTTCTGTTTACTGAAAGTGTTGTTAATACCCTCCTGAGATCACTTAGTACATACGATTTATTGAAATCTAAGTCGAACAAACAGTCGATTGGGTGATACTGCCCTAAGCCCACAACCAAACAAGGAACAGGAAATGAGGCGGAAGTCACACATTCCACTGCATGTCAGATGTTAATTTCATGTAACCCTGATGTATATACTAAGTAATCCCCTAGTTATTAACCCTGATGACTGATTGTTAAGTATATTATTCCGTGAACGAGTCGTTGTTTCCCCTGTGAGTTCTTATAACCATGATAATGGACGATAACTAATACGACGTACTTCAGACGTTGTAAACTGAAATGACGTTTGTCACCCTCGGTTGACTGTAGCTAATAGTCAGGGTGCGGGATTTTCAGTCCTGTATAGATCTATACACAAACTCACGCTCTCCCTCCAGGAGACTCTGGTTCCTAAGGAGTAGACTTCCCAGAAGTCGTGTCTGACAATGTAGTTCTCTCAACGAATTCACGAATAAAACTATGAAAACCCCTTTTTATTGAATAACAGATAAGTTTATAAAAAGATCCTTTTGTTCCTCAAATTAAACTTATTAAAGTTTATTTCAATGTTCTATTCAAAGTTTCATGTTCTAAATTTAGTTCATTGGTACAAAGACATAATAAGCAATTTATATTTTAAAACACAAGATTTCTTGTGTTATTGTTGTATTCCCCCTCCCCCCCCCCTCAAAGCATTTAAAATTATTTAAAAGGTAGATTATAGGGGTATGAACTCATCGTTGGTTGCGTGTATGTGCCGGACAATGAGACTGGAAACGAAGACCCTCGAGTTGCTATACGCGGCACTTAACGGAATCCTAATAATAATTAAATACATATACACATATTATTAGCAAAACCATTAATTATAGTGTTGGAAAAACACTTGTTTTTGGTTTAGGAATGTTACCGGGACTCGATTGAATCGGAAAAAGCGGGTTTTCAACCAAGTGCACGACTTTGGAAGGTTTGCGGCCGTGAAGGGTTTCTAACCGTGAACTGTTCTCGGCCGTGAACAATTTACTGCATTTGAAGAGTTTACGGTCTTTGAAGGTTTGAAGGGTTCACGGCTTGTTCTTGGTGAAATATGAAGTTTTGAAGGGTTCACGGCCGTGAACTCAAGAACAGCAATGCTTGATTGATGGGTTTTATACAAACAATCCTATGTGTGCATACAACCCTAATTGGATCTATATTTTCACTATTAGACATACAACTTTATGAACACAAAAGGAAACCTAGCATGCATCTACTATTTTCGAAATTGACATAGGAGAATAGAATACATACCTTTTGTTGTTATATAGTAATAACAACTAATTCCTTGAGTTTCCTTAGCTCTTGAAAGCAAGTACCACAAGTGTAGTACCTCTAATGGCTCACAAACACACTTTGAGTGAGAGGATGAATATGAGAGAGAGGAGGAAGGGTACTAAGCTCCAAAATTCGGCTCTAGTAGGGTTTTCCCAAGGGGTGGCCGAATTTTAGTGCCTTAGGGTGCTATTTATACTTGAGGCTAACTAGGATTTCAAGGTGGAAACCCTAATCCCTTAGCTTAGGGCCTAAGTAAGTCCATGGACTCATTTCCTTAAGCCCTTGGACAAAAACTCCTAAATCCTTCTAGGATTTTCTTTCAAGCCTTAATAAAGGTGATCCAATAGCCCAAAGTCTCAACTATCAAATAATTACAAAACAGCCCCTATACTTTTAATTAATTCCTTTAATCCCGAAATTAATTTCTGATTAAATACTAATTAATAATATGATTCCAAATTAATATATTATTCATATAATATATTAACAAATCATATTTATACCCCAGTTTATTATTCTTAACAATAAACCAGCCTCTCTCCTCAACAGTCATCCTGTCTAGTCAGTAGTGTGAAGGCAACCCAAAAGGACCATGCTCACAATCGGTTCAAGTACATACCAAAATAGTTATGGACTTAGACACTAATCCAACAGTCTCCCACTTGGATAAGTCTAATAGCTATTCTGCGTATGACTTCAGAACCTGATCAGCAATCGTAGCTTTGAAAAGCCGTTGTCAACGCTGATCTTATCAAAAGCGTGTCCTTTAGATAAGGGATCATATATTACTCCATTCTTGATATCGTATAGACGTGAGACATGGATTGAAATCATTCTCTCAGTCTATGTGTTGTTTCTCGATTTCCGATTTACGACGACTGACAACAAACTACAATTGAACACATCATCTTAGTCCTGGCTTGGCCAAGCGCTTAGGTGTCATCACTAAATCATCGAGGGGCCCACATATATCGCTTTTATCTCACTTTGGGTAAAAGGAACGGATAAAATTCGACTCAATGCTCACTTGTACTCACTCACCGAATCACACCCAACAATAAGTTTTATATTACCAATTTACTTGTGCGTTTACATTTTATCAATGTGTAACCGACTCAAAAGATATAACTCACACATATCGGTTTCAAGAATATAAGATATTATCGTCTCACCAATCACTCGTGATAAAATCCATGAAGCGATCCAAGTGAGCGTGGGTTTAATCCAATGCTCAAATCATATTCGTAAGCACTCATGAACGTTGCAGCAAACCTTTGCTATGTCTAATACACTCTAGACAATCTACAAACCAATTCATGACAATCTTCTTTCATACATACTCCCAAAGTATGAGCGACTGTGGAACGTTCGAATAATCTTATTATTCAGGATGTCAAAACATGCAAAGTGAAACACAAGAATAATCGAACCCAATATGGCCCCAAAGTTTTGAGTATAAATAAAAGTCCTTTTATTTAATCACCATATTGATTACACATTATTCATTGTATAATGTTTCGGGTAATCAACTTATTACTTGAATTATAACAACAATTGTCCCATGCTCGTAGCATGCACACTATGTTTACCTATGGTGCTTACTTTGTGAAATAGTATAATTGAATACCATTTTCAATCACACTCATTTCACAATTCCCAATCCTTACCACAAGTGTGAGAATACCAAATTCTTGCCACTTATAGAATATGTTAGATTTTAACATTTTATGCAACGATCCTTTCGTAATGTCATAGCGCCAAAGTCACAAAGACTTTGCCAATGAAATTACAAAGTCATCTATTGGAGATTGTTGCAAGACAATTCCATAGATATGAAGTCTCACATTCAAAGTACATTCCTTTGAACATCCTTCTTGCATAAAAGTTTCTAATCTAGACATATAGATTCTTAATGTCCAACTCCCAATAAGAAAACATTTCCATATTTGCCATATGACAACTCATCATATCTAATAATAATAATATTAGTATGGTCCTTCCATTACTATACTTAACTGCTCACAAGCGACCAATCCTCGACGAACCTTAGATTGTCCTCTTGACAGTTGATTAACCACTTTTAGTCATATCTGGTTCCAATCCTTTTTCCCTCTTAATGCCCTAGGCATTTGGAAAATTTTAGAACACACGAATATTATAGCATATGTAATCGATCCTATGCCCAAAGCATATGGGATACGATTCATAATGTCTTACATAAAGACGTGATACTTGACCAGCCTTTTGCTACAATATCTCTATTTTCAATGTTCTCATAATTCGAACTATGAAGAGGGATGCCGTAATCATAATCGAATTTGAGAACACAATCTTAATTTTATATGACTAAATTAGATTAAAAAAAATCAATCCAAGCTTTTAGAACTAAAGTGAAGTATAAAATTCTCTCCCTTAATTATAGCAAAACAACTTTTCAACCCTTGCAACTTTGCGAATTGAACCTTTTGTTTTCTATAATTAATATTACTATCTCGCAATACTTACCATAATTATCATGCTCCCACTCACATGATGATTATATCTTTTCCAAGCATAACACTTATCCTCCCACTAGCTTTGACACGTATTCAGAAATTAGCTGGACTTCTAGAAACCAATACTTATTGACTTTCTTTACCAAAGTTCAGATTTCTGAAACCAAGACGCTTTGATAAGCTTTTTTCAAAGCTTCTTGAACTCATAAACCTTTCCTTAGATAACCCATATGTGTGTTTAAATAATTTTAGAACTTATAACAATAAGTCTAAAATGTTCAGACCCATTTGCCATTTCCTACAATTCGAACTATGAAGAGGGATGCCGTAATCATAATCGAATTTGAGAAATGCAAATTACATAATGCTATCTTCAAAATCTCTCTTAGTGAAAGCGTTTCTTCACAATCATTTTCATGAAGGAGAGAAACCTTATGACACTCAGATTTTGTGGTGTATGTGTTCCTATCCATGTGAATTTGTCATAACCATAATCATAAGACAATAATTATGACAAATCCAAACTCTTATGGATCGAACTTGTCCATTCTTAATTTCTTGCCATCAAGGGTCCCATCATTGCTTCCAAGTTATTGAGCAGCTCACCCCTACCTTTCAATGCACTTTCCATTGATCAAGGTGCCTTGCCCCTATACAACCCATTGAGAACACATAGAACTCACATGCATAGTTGACCAATGTGGAATGGCACATAAACAAGAATATGTCAACACGATAGGTTAGAAACCTCAAGTCGTGTGCTAGTAATTAACAGCAGGTTTACTCTCAATTAGTTCTTGAAAATTTTCAAGATCTTTAGACTCCCACTGATCTCTTGACATATTAGATTCTCTTATCAAGAAACATTTATTGACAAAACAAATATTCAAGAGTTAGTGTGTGTCTATATCAAGACGAAACCTACATGCAATTTGGTACTAGTTGGTCTTTGTCTTATTCAAGACATAACAATTTACCAATATGTGCAAGTGTAAGAACATTTCTACTTAATATTGTGTCACTCAAGTCACAATCTTGGAGTATGACTCTAAGACTTGATTTTTTGAAACGAAGTACGATACATCTTATTGACTTAACCACCACAACAATTCTCGATTCCTCTTCATAGCCAAACTAGTGCACTAAGGTGTCCTTAGAGGATGAATTGTAATATGGTTCCTATGATTACCAAGATGATCATAAAACACGATACAAAAGTACTCTCCCTTCTTCTTGGATTGGAGAAACTTTTTATTTTTCTGCCTTCATTGATTCTACTTATTCGTTCTGCCATTCATTGAAACTTTTCAATGATTCAGAATTACACTTAATCTTGTAAGTATAACCACATTTACTAGACTTTTAGTAAATCATGACGAATAATGTTATTGTTATTTATGGTGGACTTGACCAGTGCACAACATTGTGAACTCGATCTCCTAGTCCTTCACTTGACTCTTTTTCAAGGAATTAGCCTTAACATTTCTAAGTACCAAGATTTCCATACATCACATGATTCAAATCATATAATTCCAAGCTTCTGTCGAATTGAAACTTGGGCGATGGAAATCTTTCCTTACTTAGAAAATTCTGACATTACTGTAAATAACATAACTAATAATCACATCCATTTAATATTTCTTATAATAGAAACACACAGACACTAATTTTCACAATTGCCATTGCAAGGAAATATAAATAAGACAAAATCAAAATTTATTTTATTGCGGAAAAAATATATGCTTACAATGCAAATGAAAACTATGCTATTACATATTCCTAAGCAATTTATCATAACTCTAAGCAGCAGCTCAAAAATCCGATCATCGAATCGATGTGATCGTAATCCGTTTCTTCGCGATCAGACTCAGCTCGCTCCTTCCTTTAAGCTTCCTTTCTTTTCTTCGATCCTTCAAAACATTAAATGTAATCTTATCACATCATGTATTAAGAATCTCCAAATAGGAACTTAATGGAGTTTGATAATGGATTTTACCTAAAGCAGAGTCATACATCCTGACTCTCCCATCTCTTAGATCTCTTAGGTAGTCAGGGCAGCTTCGTAACCAATGCCCCTTCTTTTGGCAGTAGAAAGATATGGACTCTTCTGGAATGGAACACGGGACTATCTCAGTCTCAGCCTTTCTCTTACGTAGAGAAGACTTTTCTGGACTTCTAATGTTGCCATTGCTCGTAGAAGGTTGGGATATTGATTTATCAGACCAATTTACTCGACCAGAGCGCCAAATCATTTCTGATTCAACAGCAATAAGCAAATAAGTCAAATCAATAAGGGTCATGTCGTGGTCCATCATATAGTACTCTCTAACGAACTTACCATATGATTCGGGACGTGATTGAAGAACCAAGTCAACAACCAACTTCCTTGAGACATCGACACCCAACATCCTTAACCTGTCAATGTGTGACTTCATCTTTAAGACGTGTGCACACACAGACTTTCCATATTTGTGTCTTATTGCCAATAGGGCTTGAGTGACCTTGAACTTTTCAAATCTTTGAACACGTGGGTCAGGGAGAATTATTGGAGGAGGTGGAGGAAGTGAAGCATGAATTCTATTTCCACAATCCAATCGTGGAACATCATCTTCACGTGGAAAACTTTTTCCAACGGATTAAGGAAGACCATAGTTGTCAGACTTTGACATCTATAAAATGGGAGAAAATTCAAGTTAGTTGATTGAGTCCTTAATAAAACACCCAAATGAGATATTAAGGCTAGGACCCATCACAATATTCTACAAACTGGAAGAGGGATGCCGTAATCCAATTTGTAGAATATTTGAAGGTAGGTAAATGAAGATTTACCAATTTCCACAATGAAAAAGAAGGTTAAGTTTTAAATGTATTGGAAACTCCTAGATCTTTTGAGACTCATTGAACTTTTCAATGACATGTTTAAATCTCGATATGCCCCTCGATTTGTGACTGGGATGCCGAGGATCACAAAACAGGGTGTGAATAACCATGCAAATATACATGGTGCCACCAATGTTACAATCACCTATTCGATGTGCCGGTTAACCACACACGCTCCACCGAACTATGACAAACATCGAGTCACCCTTTTCCACCTTTGCTTAGAACCCAATTAGTGTGCCGGTTAACCACACATGCTCCACTAACGTCTTAGCAAGGGTACAAAGTGTAATTTCATGGAATTGCATCAAATTCACTTTTGCCTAAAGTAACTAAGATTGGGAATTCAATAAAAGCATTTAGTTACTTTATTAATCATTAAACTTTTAATGAGGAATTAGTTGCCCTATCCTACCCGTTCGGCTAACGACCCTCCACCAATCAAGGAAGCAGTGGGTGAGAGTGGAAGCCCATTAAATGGCCATTTTATAGGCCATAACCTTATACCCCCCTTATAGACCGGCTTCGTGAATGAGGCCTACTAACAGTAAGACTAGCTTAATCTTATACATATATATATATATATATATATATATATATATATATATATATATATATATATATATATATATATATATTTATATATATTTATATTATATAATTATTAATCTTATAATATTATAATAGGATAAGGGTGTATTTTAAACATTTCAAAATACTAGGGTTTTATCATATTTAAAAATTTTCGAAAATTAAAACCTTTTAATTTCAAAATCTTAAATATTAAAACTTTGATTTAACAATTATCTCAATTAAACAATTAATTTAAATTATTAAATCTTGGAGGATAATCTATTAAATTAAACAATTAATTTTAACCTAATCCCTTTATCCCCTAAAATTCGAAAATTTGGGATGGGATAATTCAAAAGATCTTTAATTATCTATTTAAACAATTAAGGGATAATTACAAGATATGTCAGTATCCAAATCCCTAAAATTTGGGAATCTTATCATGGGGACAAGGCAAGCTTCGAAATCCTAGGGTTAGACAACCCGAATTTTGAAATATTGGTGGCTGAGGAAAGGGTTTGGGAAACCCTAATACAATTCGAAAACTAGGGTTTTGTAACCCTAATTTCGAAAATCCAAGCCCTAAGGTTTACTAGCCATAAACCCTAATTTGTCAAATTCATAGATTTGTATCAAATCTAATTGAAAACAAAAACCAAAGGCTCTGATACCACTGATGAGTTTTATACAAACAATCCTATGTATGCATGCAACGGTAATTGGATCTATATTTTCACTATTAGACATACAACTTTATGAACACAAAAGGAAACCTAGCATGCATATACTATTTTTGAAATTGACATAGGAGAATAGAATACATACCTTTTGTGGTTATATAGTAATAACAACTAATTCCTTGAGTTTCCTTAGCTCTTGAAAGCAAGTACCACAAGTGTAGTACCTCTAATGGCTCACAAACACACTTTGAGTGAGAGGATGAATATGAGAGAGAGGAGGAAGGGTACTAAGCTCTAAAATTCGGCTCTAGAAGGTTTTTCCCAAGGGGTGGCCGAATTTTAGTGCCTTAGGGTGCTATTTATACTTGAGGCTAGCTAGGGTTTCAAGGTGGAAACCCTAATCCCTTAGCTTAGGGCCTAAGCAAGGCCATGGACTCCTTTCCTTAAGCCCTTGGACGAAAACTCGCAGATCCTTCTAGGATTTTCGTTCAAGCCTTAATAAAGGTGATCCAATAGCCCAAAGTCTCAACTATCAAATAATTACAAAACAACCCCTGTACTTTTAATTAATTCCTTTAATCCCGAAATTAATTCCTAATTAATTTCTGATTAAATACTAATTAATAATATGATTCCAAATTAATATATTATTCATATAATATATTAACAAATCACATTTATACCCTAATTTATCATTCTTAACAAGAAACCAGCCTCTCTCCTCAACAGTCATCCTGTCTAGTCAGCAGTGTGAAGGCAACCTAAAAGGACCATGCTCACAATCGGATCAAGTACATACCAAAATAGTTATGGACTTAGACACTAATCCAACATTGATTTGATGAAAAATGGATGTTTTGATAGAGTGATAGATGAAGAGAAATCTTATGTTTTCGGGTGATGATTTTTAAAGAGAGAAAGGGTGTTCGCGGCCAGAAAAGTATAAATGAGTGTAGCACACATGTTTATATAGGGGGTGTATGGTCGGTGGTGGGTTCCACCAACCGTGAACATTTTTACGACCGTGATCGGGATCACGGCCGTGAACACCAATCAGACCGGCTTTTGTTGATTTTCGAAGGAACGACTCTTATATAAAATCTTTTTATATAAATTAATGATTTTTTTCTAAGCTATAAGAATTTGACGGAACAATATAAAATTAAAAATTTATTTAACGGAATCAGGCTAACGTAAACGGGAAAAGTTTCAGGTTGTCACATCATCCCCCCGATAGAGGGAGGTGGGTACCTTGGTTCTAATTAATCCTTGCGATCTTCAGTGAATTCAGATCCTCGCTGGGTGTTTCAGCGGATCTTCACTGTTGGATCTGCTGTTCTGATCTGTGGATAGTGTGTGGGTTGACTTGCTTGACTATGTTTATCCAACTGGTAGGATGTCCATTCGTAGTACTGAGCAGCTTTTTCCCTGAAGTTCATGGTAGGAATCATACCTGGTTCATCTATCATCGCCTTGTGTACACAAATCGTATATAATTAAGATTGATAAGACGACCAGATGGATGGCTCTGCCCAAGGTCCATAACCAGACAAGGAATAGGAGATAGGGCGGAAACACACATCCTAAGTCTGTAGAATCTTAATTATATACCACCCTCGCGTATACACTACACATTGATAGGCCAACCGTATCTGTCCCTAGCCTCTGAGGTAGTTCTTGCAATAAATCTTCTGACACCTTTCGGTATGATGAAAGTTGCACTTATTACATTTAGGGAGGGTTCCAGCATAACGACTGCCGGGTGCTGGTGTGGTTGGGGTCGTGGCAGAATAGGTCGTACCCCTCTGTTGTTCCTCGGAGGGCTCTTGTGTTGATTGTCTTTTCTTCCCGCTCTTGGACTTTTGTTTATCATCACCTCCTTTGGTTGACTCAGGAACGGGGTCCATTATACCTTGGCGGATTCCATAGTCCACCAATGTTCGAGCCAGGAATTTGGCACTGTCAAACGTAAGAGGTTTCGCTGCTAATACGTTTCCTTGGATTGGAGAAGGTAGTCCCCAAATGTATCTCTCTAACTTCTTGCTCTCTGGGGTAACCATCCCAGGGCATAGTGCAGCTAAATCGCTGAATCTATCGGTGTAGGCTACTATGTCTGAGCCTGCCATGGTAAGATTCCACAGCTCTTGCTCTAGTTCTGTACTTCGTACCTCGGGCAGTACTCTTCCGGCATCATCTCTTTTAGATTTCCCAACCCATTGCGTTTTCCACTGGAAGAGTTAATGACTTGACATGGCTATTCCACCATGTAAGGGCTCTGTCAGAGAAGGTGCAAGCTGCAAACTTCACTTTGCTCCCTTCTAGGCACAGACATAATTCAAAAATCGACTCTGTCTTCTCGAACCATCGCATTAGGACTATGACTCCCCCACTTCCATCGAAGGATTTGGTTCCACAAGTCATGAAGTCTTTGTACAAGCACTCCCTTGTGTGCCCGTGGTTAGAGTTGTTGGTACCACTACCCGATCCATCGGTACCACTTGCGTTGATTTGAGTCATGACAACTGACACTGCGGCTGTTACTGCCACCTGAAAGACAACCGGGTCATACTGAGGAGGTGGCGGCGGTGGTGCGTTGTTTTTTTTTGACTTCTTCAGTGGCATCTTTCTGCCATAAGGTTTAAAATACAAAACGAGGGTAAGTCCTTAGTGGTTACAAGTCATGTGTTATCTGAATCGAAGTTATTTTAGTTCTGAGTGTTTCATGTTCTGAATCCTGAAGCAAATTCATAACAGAGGTCTGTGCAAAATTAGACTTATGAATTTTTGATAGTGACTACCCTCTTAATGAAGTTCTATGACTTGGTTTACTGTTACTAGTTGATAAGATAAAGACGATAAGCCTGAGAGATAGTGTGAGCAGTCTAATCACTAACTCACTAGATTGCATTAGTTAGTTAATTATTAGTATGACGTATATGGTGCTCTACCACCTTGTGCGCCTCGGGAGGGGTTTCCTGTCCTAGTTATGATGGTTCTGAATTCAGCTGTGGGGATTTGTTGTCTCCGGACTTTCTTATGGTTTTCTTATTCTCAGTAGATCATGCTTCGGGTTCTATCATTGATCTTTATCCCTCCCTGATGGAAGATTTGTCTCTTCGTATGATTCCTTCTCAGAATCCACTTTATGAATCCTCTCTCTAGCTTCTCCTTGACTCCTCTGTCGGTGGTTGTATTGGAGTGGCTATCTCTATCTAGGTTGTTCGTGCGAGAATGGGAATGTCTAAAGAATCTTATGAGATTAAGTAAATCATTTCTTCTGAAGTTATTGATGATCCAAAATGGGTCCTTCTATAGTGAAGTAGTGCATGTAAGCTGTATATAACCAAGATCAAATAGACATTCGAATATGTGATCCTACTCTAAAACCACAACCAAACAAGGAACGGGTAGTAGAGCACAGATCACCAATTCTAAGTCTATAAGATCCCAATTATATATAACCCTGGAAGAATGCACCTCGCAAGTATAGACCTGCCAGTAAAGGTCTTTTAGTTTTCATATAAGTCTCTTATAGTGCCTAAAATACTCCTATAGTATTTTACATTTATGTTTTGTTCTAGGGATCTCTTGCATATAGGGTTAGGTAAGTTTTAGACTCGTTGCAACACCACTATCACTCCCAAATACATGTTGGTTGTATCTCAAATAAAGATAGTTGATCAGGTTTTTTTATTCCAGATATGGTTACATAACTGCTTAGGTTTGACTGTAGTGTCCAACATCTAAATACTTTTGTTTGTTTTGTTCTTATTTGTTCTTATTGTGATACTTGTTCCTAGTATGTATGCTCATTAGTATACTTCTCGCAAAATACTTATATTTTAAAAGTATAATTTTAGTCAGAGCACTCCGGCCCCTTTTTATTTATAGTTGTATAATTTTTACTGCTTGATATACCGAGTTCACTATAAACAATGCTCTGATACCAATCTGTCACACCCCAAACCGGAATGGCGGAAACGTTCGGGGGCGGAGGACGTCATGTATAGCATCACAACACTTGAATAATAGTAACCAAAGCAACAACAACCATTGTATTAATAGGATAATTTTTACATTACATTTGAATCACACACGAATGACTCCAAAAGTAGATAACAAGTAAAGACTCGAAGCTACTATTCTCCATCTTCTTGAATCTGGTGCGTGTACCTGTCTACTAATGTCCTGAGAATACAAGTAGGTTTTGAAAGAGTATCAGCATTAAGCTGGTGAGTTCATAAGCGTTTTGTTTTAGAAAACAGGTCTTATGTTCTTGAAAAGTACGTTGTGTTTCTCCAGAAAACCTTATAATTTCTGATGTAATGAATGTTAAGTAAATAGATTCTTACTAGTTCCTCCTGTGAGTACTTAGTGTATACAAATCATATACGATCCAGATCGAACAAACAATCGATTGTGTGGTTCTGCCCCAAGCCCACAACCAAACAACGAACAGGGAATGAGGCGGAGACCACACATTCCACTGGTTGTCGGATCTTCATGTATAGAACCCTAAGGTATTCACTAGGTACTTACAAAGTTAACTGTATTGGTCCCTTAAAATCTGTTGAAAGTGTTCCTCAAGAAAATCCAATATTTTCTTAGTGAAAGCATGATTAATCCAATTCCTTTTATAAATACTTAGCTCATACTAGCTATGTATAAACCAATATCGAACAGGCAATTGATTGTGTGGATCTGCCCTAAGCCCACAACCAAACAAGGAACAGGAAATGAGGCGGAAACCACACATTCCATGGTCTATCGGATATTCTTCATACGTAGCATGGATGCATAAACTAAGGAATTATAGAATTAACAATGAATGTTCATTAGTTAAATGATAAACCGATTGTTTGTAGAGTACTGATGTTTATCCTGGAAAATCCTATATTTTCCCTATGTGTAAGTTATTGTCTTAGCTGTTCCAAAACTGAAGAGTACAAGTGTCTTCCATACTTATGTTTTTTAAGCATTGTTCTATTTACTGAAAGTGTTGTTAATACCCTCCTGAGATCACTTAGTACATACGAGTTATAGAAATCTAAGTCGAACAGACAGTCAATTGGGTGATTCTGCCCTAATCCTACAACCAAACAAGGAACAGGAAATGAGGCGGAAGTCACACATCCCACTACATGTCAGATGTTAATTTCATGTAACCCTGATGTATATACTAAGAAATCCCCTAGTTATTAACCCTGATGACTGATTGTTAAGTATATTATTACGTGAACGAGTCGTTGTTTCCCCTGTGAGTTCTTATAACCATGCTAATGGACGATAACCAATACGACGTATTTCGGACGTCGT
The DNA here is from genome assembly GCF_052849685.1 of Lactuca virosa. Lineage (NCBI taxonomy): Eukaryota > Viridiplantae > Streptophyta > Magnoliopsida > Asterales > Asteraceae > Lactuca > Lactuca virosa. Next base: position 485,644,516 of record NC_136429.1, read on the forward strand.
AAACTGAAATGACGTTTTTCACCCTCGGTTGACTTTAGCTAATAGTCAGGGTGCGGGATTGTCAGTCCCATATAGATCTATACACAAACTCACGCTCTCCTTCCACGAGACTATGGTTCCTAAGGAGTAGACTTCCCAAAAGTCATGTCTCACAATGTAGTACTCTCAACGAATTCACGAATAAACCTATGAAAACCCCTTTTTATTGAATAACAGATAAGTTTATAAAAAGATCCTTTTGTTACTCAAATTAAAATTATTAAAGTTTATAAGTTTATTTCAATGTTCTATTCAAAGTTTCATGCTCTAAATTCGGTTCATTGGTACAAAGACATAATAAGCAATTTATATTTTAAAACACATGATTTCTTGTGTTATATTTGTATTCCCCCCTCAAATCATTTAAAATCATTTAAAAGGTAGATTATAGGGGTATGAACTGACCGTTGGTTGCGTGTATGTGCTGGACAATGAGACTAGAAACGAAGACCCTCGAGTTGCTATACGCGGCACTTAACGGAATCCTAATAATAATTAAATACATATACGCATATTATTAGCGAAACCTTTAATTATAGTGTTGGAAAAACACTTGTTTTTGGTTTAGGGATGTTACCGGGACTCGATTGAATCGGAAAAAGCGGGTATTCAACCAAGTTCACGACTTGGGAAGGTTTGCGGCCGTGAAGGGTTCCAGCCATGAACTGTTCTCAGCCCTGAACTGTTTACTGCCTTTGAAGAGTTTACAGTCTTTGAAGGTTTGAAGGGTTCACGACCTGTTCTTGATGAAATATGAAGTTTTGAAGGGTTCACGGCCGTGAACTGATGAACATCAATGCTTGATTTGATGAAAAACAGATGTTTTGATGCTCCAATACAAGTTCGAAGGTGGATAGAGTGATAGATGAAGAGGAATCTTATGTTTTCGGGTGATGACTTTTAGAGAGAGAAAGGTTGTTCGCGGCCAGAAAACTATAAATGAGGGTAGCACACATGTATATATAGGGGGGTGTATGGTCGGTGGTGGGGTCCACTGTCACACCCCCAAACCAGACGGCGGAAACGTCTGGGGGTGGATGACTTCATTTGTAGTATCACAACACATGCATTATAGTAATCAAAGTACAAACAACCATTGCATTAATATGTACAAGTTTTTACATGTGTTCAATCAATGTATATCGACACCAAAATAGTTATACAAAAGAAGAAGACGTGACTCAAAAATAACTCCATCTTCTGAAAAGCTTGGGGAGTACCTGTCTACTGATTCTCTGAGAATATAAGTAATTTGAAAAGAGAGTATCAACATAAAGTTTTCTTTCTCATGAATATGTAAACTGTTCTAGAAAATCCTATATTTTCTGCTGTATATGAAAAGTAGTTTTAATCTCATAAAACCGTTCTATTTATAATCCAATGTTCTGTATTTGTATTCCTTTTGTAAAACCTGTAACTGTGAGTGTGCCTGGTTCCACCAGCTACTATTGTAAACTGTATCTTGTAAACTAGTACTGTGAAAATTTACTTATGTTTAGTTAATTATACACTAACGTATTGTTAATATATTTTTAATGAGTTATTATAACCATACTGAGACTAGATGGCCTGAAACAACGCTTTGAAGGCGTCAAAAACTATTGATAACAACTGTCACTCGTAGGCGTGTATGCCCGACTGTAGCTAGCAGTCTGAGTGCAGGGTTGTTAATCCCAATATAGATCTATACACACTTGTTTCGATCCCCGACTGGAGATTTTGGTTATAATATCAGGACTTTAACTATATTGATTAAATGCATAAACAACCTGTATCTATTGACTCATGAAAAGCATATAGATGTTACATGTATAATAGTTATGAAAACCTAGAAATAAATGATTGATATTATGCCCCTGAATTAGTATTCTTAAAGTGTATTTGAAAGATGTATACCCTGAATTAGTTTTGAATCAAACTATTGTTCTTGTAAAATGGTGTACTCTAGTATACTTGAATCGTGAATTAATGTTTTATGAATCATAAATTATACCTATTATAATTTATATGTACTTTCTAAATTGATACTAACTGTTCATGAATACAACCCCTTGCTCGACATGTTACAAAGGGTATTGAAACTGAATGAAATACTTATATATATATATATATATATATATATATATATATATATATATATATATATATATATATATATATATATATATATATATATATAACTAAAATTTAAACGACATTCGGACAAATAACCGATACTATAAGCCCACATCCAAAACAAGGAAAAGGAACCAAAGTGAGTTATTTGTCCTGGGCCCTTTAAATCTTATATATATATATATATATATATATATATATATATATATATATATATATATATGATTTCTGGGGAAAAATATAAGTTTATAAAATCATTTAAAATGTTTAATATTTTGAAATGCTTTTGGTGACTTGATGTCATTTTAACACAATTTCAAACCATTTTTTTGTAACACAAAATCCTTGTGTTAGACTTGTATTCCCCCCTTAAAACTGTAAAAATTATGAAAACACGGGGGTATGAACTTACCTCGTGTATGAGTTTCTGGTTGGTTTCGATGTGGTTGCGATGATTCTCGGCATAAAATACGTGTGATTAATCGTATCCTGATTATATTTTACACATAATTGTATTCCTAAATTGGTCAATTAGTAATTTAATAAGGTAAATGATATTAACATATATGGATTACTTACAATTAGTGAGCGAACGATGGATGCAGATACGAAGTGTTGATACTTGAGAGTAAATGAAGAACTAAGGTTTGCAGTTGAGAGGAAATGAGGGTGTTTACGCTTCTGGAATATGCAAATAATTTCATGTGTTCCTTAAGTGAAAAGTATACTTCTAAGGCGGTGAATAAATGTTTACGGTGTTATCACATTGGGAAATCAAACTTTGATAAGAATATGAAAAGATTTGATGAGTGTTTACGGTTAAACACTTCTAGATTGAAGTGTTCACGGTCCAAAGTCTTCATGGGAAAGAGTTCATGGTATGATTTTGGTTCTTGAATGGAGTTCACGACCAAAGGATTGTATGGGGAAGGGTTCACGGCCAAAGGATTGTCTAGAAAAGAGTTCACGACCAAAGGTGATTGCATAGAAAAGGGTTCACGGCCAAGATTCCTTACTTACTAGTTGTTCGCGATTTGGATGTTTAAGGGGTTCACGGTTTGGCTTTCAACCGTGAACACCCTTTTGCTTTATGACATGAACTGTGAACACATCTTCTTGATGTTTCTTGGACCGTAAAATCCATGTATGAGTCATTTCATGATTTAATCTTTAATCCTATTGACTTGTCTTGACTTATATTAAGTTGTAAAATGTATAATTTCAATATAAATGTTCATCACTTATATATAAGTGTGATATACAAGGTATGTATATAAAATAACTTGTATAAACTAGTCCTTAAGGTATTCAAGTTCCTATTGTATAAATGCCATGATATGGATTTACTTAGCATACGATTGTACTTTAGGCTCTTGTTCGAATATGTTCAACTTACATTGATTTGAAATTATGGGTTGTTACATTATCCCCCTGTTAGAGAGAATTTCGTCCCAAAATTAAGACTAAAGCGATACATAAAGACTAGGGAAAAAGATGTGGATATTTCTGTTGCATCTGATCTTCCCGCTCCCACGTGAATTCAGGTCCCCGTTTTGAATTCCAACGAACCTTCACTATCGGGATACAACTTTGTTTGGTTCTCTTTACTTCCCTGTCTAGGATCTCTCCGGGTTTTTATACAAAGTTGAGGCTCTCGTTTAGCTTGATCTCGTCGACTGGGATAACAAGAGTCTCCTCGGATAAGTACTTTTTCAAGTTAGAGACGTGGAAGATAGGATGTATGTTACTTAGTTCTTGAGGTAGTCGGAGTTTGTAAGCTACTGGACCGATTCTAGCAAGAATCTCGAACGGTCCGATGTACCTTGGGTTCAGCTTGTCATGCTTTCCAAAGCGTATTATGCCCTTCCAGTATGAGACCTTCAACAAGACGCGGTGTCACACCCCCGAACCGTCAGAACGGACCGCGGAAACGTCCGGGGGCGGGTGACGTCATGCGTAGTATCACAATAACCGTATCATAGTAATCAAAGTAAACACAACCATTACATTATAATATGAATATTTACATCTGTTTGAAAACATAGTTTATACATAAGAGTATATAACAAAAGTAAAAGACGTGACTCCAAAATGCTCCGTCTTCTCCAAAAGTTTGCAAGAGTACCTGTCTATTGTTGCCCTGAGAATACAAGAAGTTTTGAAAACGTATCAACATAAAGCTGGTGAGTTCATAAGTATTTAGTTCTGGTGAAAAATGTTTCTATGATCCCTTGAAAAGTGATTCCCAAGAAAATCTTGTATTTTCTTATGAAAGATGTTTGATTGTCCATTAGTTAATTGTTAAACAGTCCGTTTATGAAAAGTTGAGTTATCCCGGGAAATTCTTTATTTTCCCTAAAAGTTGATAGTTGGTTATCTGTTCTTGTCTGAGGTGTACAAGTATCTACCATACTTGTATCGTTAGACGTAGTTTTCTTGAAAAACCATGTTTGTTCCCTGTGAGGTGTATTAGCCTTATTACATAAATAAAACTAATAAATAAGTGGTGAAATAAATCCTAAGGGTGTTATTAATACCCTCAAATAATCGAATCGGTTATTACTTTGAGATTAGTTCACTTGTTTCATTATTACAAATGTAAGTTATTGTTATCTAGGTTGTAAGTGTTATAACCGTACTTAGACTTGATATGGCACGTAACGGGGCCAATATATTTTTATGACTTTGTCACCCGTAGACCTGCCGGTCCGACTGTAGCTAGCAGCAAGGTGCGGGAATGTCAGTCCCGTATAGATCTATACACAACAGTCGCATTCTCCCTACCATAGATTCTGGTTACAAGTGCTAATCCTACACCCAGTTTCTGTGGGGGCGTTACCAAGGACGTGTCTCCAACTTTAGACTAACAATTTGTATGTAATAATACTGATAATCCTATTTAAGATTTGTATGAAATCCTTTATAAAATAACACAATTTACGATATGATTCACGAATTCGTTGCTTTAGTTTTGAAAACTGTTTATGCGAGTTGATTTCTTAATCGTTTGGTAAAACTGTTTTCTGTGTTAAAAGCATTCTAAACATATAGTTATCTTAAGCAAAATAATATATTTTGAGCACAAGTTTCCTTGTACTTTTGCTTGTATTCCCCCCTTGAAAACATGGAAAATTCGGAAAAGCGTAGGGGTATGAACTCACTGTTTGACGTGGGATTCGAAAGTAAGTTGCTAGGAATTGCTGAGTGTCAAATAAAGCTTCGGGCACAAACGGATCCTATTTAGCATGTAGAAGCACATATACGTATTAGGTGAGGTCATAACACTATTTTTTATGAAAGGAAACCACCTTAGGGACTAGGAAACACTTGAAATGAAGTGTTAGAATCACATGTGATTGAAGGTGAGGAGTTTGCGGCTGTAACCAGGGGTGTACGGTCATAGGTTTGCGGCCCAACAGGGTTTACGACCCATGAGTTTACGGCACAAGTGTTTGCGGTCCATGGGTTTACGGCCCATGGGTTTACGACCTATGGGTTTACAGCCCATGAGTTTACGGCCCTAAACACTTGGTGAAAGGTGCGATTTTCGGTGTTTCAAGGTCCTTTCTAGCCTCTTGGAAGTGTTCTAAGCCTTGTGTCCAGCTCAAGGAAGAGTTTAAGGCCAATAATCGACCAAAAATGGAGTTTACGGCCATTGAAGGGTGTACGGCCGTAAACCCCTTTTGTGTTCTTGATTTGGGTCGATTTTTAGGTGATAATCAATGATTTCTAGTAGATATCAAGCATAGGGGGTAGATACTTACTCTTTGGAGGCTTGAAATGAGGTTTTTAGCCACCAAGAACTAGTGTGTGTTCTTGGTGTTCTTGGTGAGAGAGAAAATCTAGAAAAAGATGAAATTTATGAGATGAAACATGGATTCATCACTAGAAAAGGGATTGAAACACAATAGAAGTGAAGAATTACTTACATTTTGAAGATCCTTGAGCAAACCTCGAAAATTATAGAGAGAGAGTAGAGAGAGAAAGTCCCTTGAGTGCTTAAAGTTTGAAATGAAGGCCACTCATCCCTTATATAGGGGTGAGTTTCCGACCAAGGGGTTGGGTGGGGGGTGTACGACCGTAAACTCGAGTTTGCGACCGTACACTCCTCTTGAAGGGGTGTTTGGCCCGGATTCTATGCTTTGACTTGGAAAAGTTCGTTCTTGGACCCAAACCTCGATTATACTGAGTTCAAAATATTTAATTAGACCCGAGATAATGCTAACAAGAGCAGAAATCAATTCCGAATTGATTTATTTTTAACAGTTTGGACGAAAAAAATTTCGGGTTGTCACATCATCCCCCCGTTAGAGGGAATTTCGTCCCGAAATTCGAACATAGAATACAAATCATGAATTAGGAAAGAGATGCGGATACTTCTGTTTCATCTTATCTTCGCGCTCCCAAGTGAATTCAGGCCCCCGCTTGGCATTCCAGCGAACCTTCACTATCAGGATGCGACTTTGTTTCGTTCGTTTGATTTCTGTATCCATGATTTCGACCGGTTCTTTCCACAAAGTTTAGGTTCTCGTTGATTTCAATCTCATCGAGAGGGACCACAAGGGTTTTGTTAGAACAAAGTTCTGGTCGGATCGATAGAATCTAAGCAGAAACACAATTAAAGACGTAATGAAGAACACATGAATGGTTTAACTAATCTCGAATGATTAAACTTTAACACCTCAGAAGAGCTCGATTAAGAACTTCGACTATAGAGGTGTTTAGGGTTACAAAGCAATAATCACTATAATCACGTTAGTTTCTAAGGCCTACATGCATACACTATTTATAGCTAAACCCTACTCAATAATCACGGATGGACATGCCCAATATGGATATACAATATTAAGCACATGACGCAACATAAAATACCCAACAATCTCCCCCTTTGCGTCAATGGAGCCGAAAACTCAGTTCGGTTGAGCTATAGAAGACTTCTTGACAGTCTTGAACACATTCGGTATGATGGCCAAAAGATTATGACGAAAAGTGATATACCACCGAAGCATGTCCGTGAAGTTCTTCTTGTCTGCCTCAGAGTTCCGCTTACACCGATGGATGATACTAATTATGTGCTCTAAGCAGTCCGTTGAGAACAAATGCTTGTCAACAAGAGCGAAAAGAAATCTGTTGGCTTCGCCTCTTGTGAACATCACTGTGAGATGTTTAGAATCAATTTGACCCATCTTCATTTTATTCACATCTCCAGGTTTTGTAGTTGGCTTTATAGTGGGTTTCTTCTTCAAAACTTTAGCTATCTCCTGGTCCATTGCAGCTACTTCATGGATATAGGAGGCCAACATCCTCTTTAGATGATCTAGGATCGGCTCATATTCTTTCGCATTGGTGAGTAGTATGTTAAACAACAAGATCCAATCATGAGGATTGAAGTTTGGAAGATCTGCCAGGGATATAACCGAAACCGAGTTTGCTGAACCTCGGGTTATTTTGAAACTAACATTGATAAACTTCCCTGCAGGTGAAGGTTTCAGCACCTTGACAGTTATAATCTTCTGTGCACTCCATGTCAGGTACTGAGGCTGACCGAACTTGAGATAAAAATCGATGAGTTCACGATCAACCTGAGGGTGAGGTGAGGGAACTTGAACAGTCGAATCAAAGCAATGAAACGTAAATGCCTTTCGTGTTATAGGCATATCAAATTGTGAGTCCCTCGAATTCTCACAATGAAAAGAAGCTACAGATTCCATCCGGTACACGCTCGGAAACTCTATTGCTTCTTTGATGAGCGTTTCTCTAGTCCAAAGAGGAAACAAGGCCTTCTTGCAATTTAAGGCATCTTGCTCTTCTTTGTTCTTTCGCTCCCTCTCTTCTTCTTCCTTCGCAACCCGAAGGGTTTCATCCAATTCCTTATCCCTTTTCTTTCGTTTCAGGGCTTCGGCAATTGTTTCCTCTTCATCACTATCATCAGCAAGTCCCTTCTTTTTATCTTGATTACCAGAACCCGAAGCTTCATTACCCTTCGGTTCGGTTTTGACAGTGATCTTCGGTTGAGTCGTTTGAACACCTTCTCCTCCTTGTTTAGGAGGTACGAATCTCTCCGAAACACCCTTCATTTCATGTAAGAGTGCAAGGGAAGGAAGAAGCTTGGAAGTCAGATGATCATGAGCACTAAGAAGATTGGTTAGCATATTCGTTACATCACCAGCACAACTCCGGAATACAGCTCGCTCAGTCTTCAATAATGAAATCTCCCTTTCAGCTTGAGCGAATTGAACTTTCTGAACTTCAATAGTAAAGGCTTGTCGTGCAAGATCCTTCTTTAATGTACTCTCCTTCGCTAAATCAGCCTGGAGTGTTTCAAGGCGAGAATTCATTGAGCTAAGTAGAGAAGTGTTCTCAGCTTGAATGGAAGAACGAACATTCTCAAATTTAGCTTGCTCCTCTTGAAGTGACTTGGATAAAGAATCAACTGAAGCGTTCACCTTAGCTGCATTTGAATCAGCATGACCTTTAAGGGATTCGAGAAAAATCTGAGAACTGTGAACATGTTCTGCAACTTCAGTAGTGGCCTTCTTGCAAGAAGAAGTGGAAGCTTCAACCGCCTTTGTTGATTTGTCTATAGCTCCAGTATATTCCTCAAAAGTGGTGTCCAGAAAAGCTTTGAGCACAACATCGTTATATGTTTTTGTAGAGGCAAGCAATTGATCAAGTTTCTCATCTACACTCTGTACTTTTTGTTTGGTGACAAGAGCCTCTTCATCTTCGTCTGTTGGAAGCCGATAAGGACTGTAATAAGTCGAGTCAAACTCAACATTATCACCACCGAGAGTATCACCAGAATTGGTTGAGGGTGAGGGTGAAAGAGGTTTGGAAGTAACCGGAGGTTCGGTTTCAGTATTAGCCCCCGTATTAGATACGTTGACGTTTACTGGAGGTTCGGTTGTTGTGGTGGTGGGAGTAGTTGTGGTAGTTGCTTGTGAAAAGATAGGAGGTGGTAAAGGAGTTGTAGAGATTGGTATGGTACTAACTGGTGGTGGTGGTGGAATAGAAGTAACCGAAACTGGAACAATAGTTTTCGGTGGAGATGGAGGAGGTGTTGGAATCTTGTCATTAAGTGGTTCAGTTGGAGTTGGAGAACGAGGAGGTGTATTACCTCTCGGTGAACCATGATGCTGAACTTCCTCTTCTTCATCTGCCGATCGCTCCTCATCATTGTCTGAGCTTGAAGGAGAAGGACTTTTTGATTTCTTTGCCATCTTTTTAACCTTCTTTGGAGCCGAAGAATCACCCTTTTCAGCCTTTCGCTTTTTAGACTTGGCAGCTTTAGACGAAGGACCTTCGGTTGTCACTTTCTTGGTATTTGCCCTTTTGCCTCGGTTGACTGGCTTCTCCACAGCTTGCTGTTTAGGAGTCAGTTCTCTTGGATCTTTAGGAGGAAGCTTTCGGTATTCGGCCATCACTTTACTTTCGGCTGACACACACCTGTACATCGTCTCAAGTATTGAACCATTGTGGGAGAACTTGGTGGCATCGGAGAAGATGATCTTCTTCGTATGAAAAGTAGGCACATAAGAGACCAATGCATCCTTCATGACTGGAATCTGCAAAGTATCAATGGCCCTGCGTGTGACGATGGTCCAGAAACGTCCACAAGAAATCTCAGAATGTCTCGTCGAAGTGTTGAGACTTTGTACCAATTGCGACCAATTGATCGACCCGTAATCGAGATTAATTCCATTGTAGAGACCATAGAGAATGGTCAGAAAACCCTTACTGGTACCATCTGACCCAGTAACGCTCTCCGCTAAACCCTTGTTGAGAAGATTAAGCAATGCATTCCATTGTGGCGGCAAACACGATTTCTTAATCTTCGTCACTGTGGTAAGAACATCAATGTATCCCATCTCGTAAAGCATCGTAAACATTTGGGTTGTAGTGACGAAATCGGGAGAGATCACAGAGGCATCGACGACAAGTTGTAACAGGGAACAGAATCGCGCTTTCGAAATTGATGCCTTGTGCGAGAAGATTTGAAAGTAGATCCTCTCTTTGTTCTTGTCACAGGTTGCAGTAGAATAGACTTGAGAAAGAAGAGACATTGGGACAGATTCCACTTGTGTGAGTGCGATAACCAGAGGAGAGTATTTGAGACATTCAACAACCTGGAGCATGTACGAATCATACAGAAAGGGTTTCAGTTGAATGATCATGTTCTGATTGGGTTTGATCATGAGCAATGAGGACGAAGCAGTTTGATCTTGAACAGATGAGGAATCCGCCATTGTTGAGGTAAGGAAGAAGATGAACAGTGTCAAATTGCGTTGTGTATTTGAGAGAATTTGAAGAAGGTAAGAAGGTACAATTTGTGCGAGAAACCCTTTATATATCGTTGCCAGGAGAGAGAAAGAATCTTCGTGATGATGATACGATCACTGAAACGTCGCCTGAAAAAGCACGATGTGACAGCTTGGTTTCCCCAAATAGACGTCAGCAAGCGTGGGTTTAGGAACCATTCAAATTCACGCGCCCAAAATCTTATCCACATATCGTCTTTTCAAATTCACCTTCGCTCCAGATGTGATAATAACCACTTTCGCGCCTAAAAGAAACTTCAAACGAGCCATAAGAAACATCAACCAGAATTTTGGAAAATCACAAAGTATTTTCGTGCAAGAGTGTGCCAAAAATTAAGAAATAAAGCAAAATGTGTATAGGATGTGAGTGATGTCTGTTAGAAGACATAAAGCAGATGATTCCGGGCATGAATCTCTTCCTTCAAAGTCAAGAGAGACTTGAAGTGCTTGCGTGGTTTCCCGAGAAAATACGATCGAGTGCTTGTAAAGAAACACTGAAAGGCTTCTTTTAAATAATAGTCTAAGGGTGGCTTATCTTCAACCGAACATCGATTCTTAACATAAGACCGAACGTTGGATGAAGTACTTGTGAGACAGATATGGTCTGTTGAACAAGTAGTTTGGATATAATTTGTTGTGACTAAAGATGTTATAAAAATCTCAAAAACAAAAACAAACTGGATCTTGTTGGGAAGAAATGCCTTGGTGTTAGACAATTTCATAAAAGACCACTCAAAAATAAAATGAGATTTCGTTAGGTAACAAGTAAGATCTTGAATATAAAGATTCACCGTCAATTCATTGTTGGTGTTGGATTTTGGGTCTCACTTAGTACGTGGTGTACGTATCTAAGATCATAAACACAGATTTTATGCAACCATAAACCTCAGTGGTAAAAGCTAAGAGTCTCAAGGGTTACAGTGTTGAACCAAAAGTTGATGGAGAATGTAAAGGAGGTTGTTAAGGAACCGAAAGTACCTCTACTATATAAACGTGACAAATTAGAAAACTCTTAACTCATTTGAGAAGAGTAAGGTAGCTCATGACATGAGTGGATTTACCAGCCTAATTGGGAAGAAACGATAGGTATAAATCGATTCATGAAGGCCTTGCTCTTAGTCTTAGAGGCTTCGGTCGACATGCAGCAACATGCTTCTAGGGACACTTAGCTAGTTCATATTAAAAGAATCATACCTGCCTTAGCTCCAAATTATGTTGCACTGAAGTACTTGAGACCTAGTAAAGAGAACAAGCAAACAAACAAACCACACAAACAAAACAAACAAAAAAAACAAAAAGAATAATTAAGAAACAAAATAAAAAAAACTTTTGGAAAAATAGTTTTGGATTTTTGAAATTTCTGAAAAATAATAATAATAAAAAAAACGGAAAAATAAACAAAAAGAAATTAGCACAAAACAATCCAAAAAAAAACTCTTAAAATAGAGTAAAAATAGACTTTACAAACGAGTATACAAAAAAAATACAGCCGAAACCAAACCGTAAAAGAATGAAGCGAAATAAGTCGAGCGTTCGGTTCATTTCGGTTCCCTAAAATTCCGGAGCCGAAATAGACCGAACGTTCGGTTCATTTCGGTTCCCTAAAATTCCGGAGCCCAAATAGACCGAGCGTACGGTTCATTTCGGTTCCCGAAAATTATGGAGCCGAAATAGACCGAGCGTTCGCTCTATTTCGCTTGTCTAATTTTCAGAGAGAGATTTGAGGATTCGGTACCGACTCTGCTTCCATCATTCCCTAACCTTGTAAAATTTTATTGAAGCTTGCTTCTGGTAAGGCTTTAGTGAATATGTCAGCCAGTTGATCAGAGGACCGAACGAAATGTACTTCCACGTTCCCATCTTCTACATGGTCCTTGATGAAATGGTATCTTAGTGCAATATGCTTTGTCTTTGAGTGTTGCACTGGATTGTGACATATTCTAATAGCGCTTTCTGAGTCAAAATAGAGAGGTATTTTCTTCATACTTAGTCCGTAATCTCTTAGTTGGCTTTGTATCCATATCACTTGAGAGGTACAAGATGCTGCAGCTATGTACTCAGCTTCGGCTGTTGAAAGAGACACACAGGTTTGCTTCTTGGACTGCCAACTAACAAATTTACCGTCAAGGAATTGGCATCCACCAGTTGTGCTCTTTCGGTCCAGTCCACATCCTCCAAGATCGGCGTCAAAAAAGGCTTGAACAAAAAATCCAGATCTAGCAGGGTACCAAAAACCGAGAGAAGAGGTTCGCTTCAGATAACGGAAAATATTTTTCACTGCCACCATGTGAGGTTCTCTTGGATTTGCTTGAAACCTGGCGCAATAACAAACATAAAACATAATGTCTGGTATACTAGCCGTTAGATACATAAGAGACCCTATCATTTGACGACAGAGTGTTACGTCAACAGCAGGTTTTTCCAAAGACGGTGTTAAGTTTGTGCCAAACGCCATAGGAACCTTCACTTTCGAATCACCCGTCATACCGAACTTTGCCAGCAAGTTCTTCGTGTAGGCCTCCTGGTTGATAAAAATACCTTCTGGTCCGTGTCTTATATTCAAACCAAGGAAAAAATTAATCAGACCCATTGCGCTCATTTCAAATTTAGTCTCTATCAACTTCCTGAATTCAGCCGTTAAGCTAGGATTCGTGGAGCCGAAGATGATGTCATCGACATAAATCTGAACTATCATTAGATGTTCGCCTTCTTTCTTTCGGAAGAAGGTTGGGTCAACCGAACCTTGCTTGAATTTTGACATTTTAAGAAAGCGAGTTAAAGTTTCATACCAGGCCCTCGGTGCTTGCTTCAGACCATATACAGCTTTATCTAACACATAGCAGTGATCAGGGTATTTCTTGTTCACGAACCCAGGTGGTTGCTCAACATACACCGTTTCTTCTAGTTCTCCATTCAAGAAAGCACATTTCACATCCATTTGGAAAACTTCAAAGTTTTTATGAGCAGCATATGCCATAAAGATTCTGACCAATTCCAACCTTGCTACAGGAGCGAAGGTCTCCTTATAGTCTATCCGTTCTTCTTCGCAGTATCCCTTCACCACCAACCGAGCCTTATTGCGTATGACGTTGCCCTCTTTGTCCAGCTTATTCCTGAAGACCCATTTTAAGCCGACCACTGAAGCATCCTTTGGAGTGGGAATCAGCCTCCAAACTCGATTACGTTTAAACTCATGGAGTTCATCTTGCATAGCTTGTACCCAATCAGCATGATCAAGTGCAGCATTAACCGTCTTTGGTTCGACTTTGGAGACAAACAAATTAAACATACATAATTCAACATTAGAGAATAATGCAGTTTGTTTCACTTTCAATTGAGAACGTGTGAGAACTTGCTCAGATGATTCACCAATTATTTGGGCTTTGGGATGATTTTTAGTCCATTTCATTAGAGGAGGGTAATTAGGGTCATAGGCTGGATCTAACTCTGCATTTACTTCTTCTTCAAGTTCTGATTGATCACCTTCGTCATTTATATTCGCATTCTCCCCCTCAAATGGCGAAGCGTATCCATTGTCAGGTTCAGAATTCTCCTCCTCTGTTGGAGTTGGATGCTCCCCCTCGGCTGGACTTTTATGGGTTGGGGAATGAGTTGGATTCTCCCCCTCGACTGGACTATTGGTTATTTTTGGTGTAGATGAACCCTCCCCCTTGAATGGTGAGCCGTTGTCTTGAGGGTTGACCACCAGTCGGTTTAGGAGGTTCATTTTCCATTTCTTTTGCAGCTTCATCAATGATCTTTTTCAGATTGTCGATTTTGTTGTCTGCTGCTTTCTCCTCTGAGTGTGCAGACTCTGGTTCATCAAATAGCCTTATGTACTCTTCAAACAAGTTGGAAATTGGAACCGAGACTTGTCCTGATTCAGGAAATATTTCCCCCAAGGCACTTTCGCTTCTTTGGACTTTCTTTATGTAGTTGTCATCAAAGGTTACATAGTATGTCTCTTCAATACGTTTGGAGCGATTGTTCAAAACTCTGTATGCCTTTGAAGTGAGTGAATAGCCAAGAAAAATCCCCTTATCAGCTTTGACGTCAAACTTGTTTCGGTTTTCTTTGGAATTGAAACTGAAGCACCTTGAACCGAACACGTGGAAAAATTTAACGTTGGGCTTTCGATTGTTCAGAATCTCATACGGAGTGATGGAGAATCGTTTGTTGAGTAAGGATCGGTTCTGAGTATAGCACGTAGTTGCAACTGCATCAGCCCAGAAGTATAGCGGAAGAGAAGCGAAGCTTAGCATGGTTCGGGCTGCCTAACATAAAGAACGGTTTCGTCTTTCAACAATCCCATTCTGTTGTGGTGTATGGGCGGGGGGGAGAAGTTGTGAGTTCTCCCCTTGTCAGCCAGAAAATCCTCAAAATCTTTATTCTTGAATTCAAGCCCATTGTCGCTTCTGATATTCCTCACCAGCTTTCGCAGCTGCACTTCCACTTGCTTGATAAACGTTTTCAACTTGGGAGTCGCGTCTGATTTCTGTTTAAGAAAGAAAACCTAGGTGAAGTGTGAAAAATCATCTACTATGACAAGAATGAACTTACTACCACCGAAGCTTTCGATCGCCGAAGGTCCACATAAGTCAATATGCATAAGTTCAAGAGCTTCAACAATCTTTGTATTGATACGTGTAGGATGGCTCTTTCTGCTTTGTTTTCCCATCTCACACGCTGCACATAGGTGTTCCTTATCAAACTTGAGAAGAGGAAGGCCTCGAACATGATCACCAAGCACCAACTTATTAATGTCTTTGAATTTCAGGTGCGATAGACGTCGATGCCACAACCAACTTTCATCAGTGTTCGCCTTTGACAGTAGGCATATTGCTGGTTTTCCTCGAATTGGGTTGAGATTTAAAGGATACATCTCTCGCTTGCGTTCAGACTTCAACAGAACTCTTTTGGATTGCTTCTCAATTATTTCTGATCCCTCATCATCGAATGAAACCTTCAAACCAGTTCCCACAACCAACTGTAATACACTGATGAGGTTGTGCTGCAACCCTTCCACATAAGCTACTTTTCGAATCGAGAAGTCTCCGTTGGTTATCATTCCATATCCTTTGATTGTGCCATAAGAGTTATTTCCATACTTCACACATCGACCATCCTTAAGGGACCGAAACTCCCTCAGCTCTTCCCTCCTTCCTATCATGTGACGCGAGCAGCCACTGTCTATGTACCATTCGTCATCGAACTGCTCGTCACTAATAACCTGCAAATTCAAGCAGATTTAGGAACCCAAAGTCTCTTGGGCCCTTGTGAGTCTTTTATAGAGAAAGGAATAGTAGTAGCAATATATCAACCAAATAAGTTCTTTTGATTAGAGTGGTTTGGTCTTTTCTTTTGATGGTATACACCTTGATTTTGTTTTTATCTTGTTTAAATTGTGGTGTATTAGATGGTGTGTTGTTAGATGGTTTTGGAATATTCTTTTGAATCCTAGGGTTAGCTGACTTTTTCTTATTATTGATATCAGAATCTGAATCAAGCTTTCCCTTTCCTTTGATGTCCTTCATTGAATTCGGTTTTCTTTGGGAGTAGGAAGGACCGAAACTTGACTTTCGGTTGTTAGCCTTGACGTTGTGACCGAAACTTGACGTTCGGTTCTGAGTGCTGGTGTTGGAACCGAAACTAGACGTTCGGTTCTGAGCTTTGGAATAGTAGGAGCTTGGACTAAAATTTTGTTTTCCTTTTGGCTTTTCATTTTCTTTGACAATTGACTCTTTCTTGGAAGGAACATAGTTGGGGTTTTGAGATTGCCAATACCGTTTTCGCTCATTATGATTTTTCATGTATCTCTGATTTCTTTGGCATTTCTGTTCAGCTAACTGGTTTTGAGATTTATGAATATTGAAGCTTGATTTTGGCTTCTCCTTTTGAGTTTCGGTAGTCTTGGAAGGAACATTCGGTGTTTTCTTTGGTTCTTCAGGCATCTCTTTTGTTCGACTTGTGCTTGGTTTGTCAAAACTTGAGGGTTTGCTGATGGGTTCAGCAACATATCTACCTTTTACCCTCCATGAGGTTCGCTCCGATAAGCCGATGGTTTCGTCTGCGTTATCAATAGGGGCTGACCAGAAATAATCGTCGCACCCTTCAGCATTGTCCGTGTCGACCAAGATTTTCAATTCTGCTGTTTGTTTTGCAGTGACCCCTGTAACAGCATATACCTGATTTGGCACAGTTTGAACCTTTTGATAAACCATTGCTTTCTCTTTGAGTTTTTGTGGCTTGTCCTTTGACAGGCGAGCGTATTCAACCGAGTTTTCAGATATGAGGGGTTTCTCATTCTCGGTTTCGCTCTTCATAAATTCAGAGCAATCAACCACATCTTCTACCGAGATTTCGCTCATCTCACTTTCGTCATCAAATTCAGACGTGTTTTCTATATTCATTTTATGTTCTGAAATTAATTTGGCATTAGACGAGTCAAATGATTGAATGGTCTCGGACTTACTTTTTAACCTATCATTTTCATCTAAAAGATTTTTGAGGATACATTTATGTTCCTTAGAGTCAATGAAGGTCTTTATCTTGTCTAGTCCGATTTTATAAGCGATGGATGTCTCTTCTGAGGACATTATGGATTCACATTCAGTGATGACCTCATCCTCCTTAAATTCAAGGAAGGGTAAGATCATCTTATGAAATTTTTTCCTTATTTCACAACTTAAGTGCAACTGAGCAATATTTGTATATAAGCGTTTAGCAATTAAGCAAAAAACATTTCGTTGTTTCAAAAACTTTCAATTGTCTCGTTGCAAATAAATAATCTCATCCATAGCCCTATTTAACTCCGTCTCCTTCAGCTCAATCCACATCCTTCTCTCCTCACTCTTTGAAGACACCCTGCTGAGTTGGTCAGTTAGGTTAGAGTTCGCTAAGCGAGTTTGCATGAGACTACCACTTAAGTTAGAAAATTTAAATTTTAATTCATTTAATTCTTCTTCATAATTTGTTACTGGAACTTTAAGTGATTCAAGGATGGATTGTACCTTTTTGATCAGCCGATCACAGTCGTTGATGTTCTCACTCACGGGCTTGGCTACAAAGCACTTGTCCTCAGTCAGGTTCGGCTCCTTATGCTCACTTTCGGTTGGTCTTCCAGCTGTAACCATCAAACATTTTCCAGCCGAACTAGTATCCCTCGCCACATAAGCTCTTCCATGTGTGGGCTTTCTCACTTCTTCATCCTCAGAATCGGTTGACCAAACTTCAACGCCACCGAACTCATCTTCATCCATATTTTCCTGCACAATCAAGGCATTCATTGAACTGTTAGTTGCCTTCTTTCTCTTGATTTCTTCCAACTTTCGCATGTAGTACGCCTCATCATCTTCACCATCCCTTTTCTCAGCCATCTTCCTTAGCATGCAATCTTTGGCAAAGTGATTCTTGCCATGACAGTAATTGCAGTCGAATCCAGAGTCTCATGCAAGCTTGCTTTCCTTCTTGTCATCATCTTTTTGAGAGGTATTCCTCGAATCCAGGGAACTTCTTTCGTGCAAACTTCTTTGGATTGGTGACCATCATTGCATATTCTTCGCTTTTAAGGTCACACTCAGACATATTTGACTCCTCCTCTTCTTCTGCAACACTTTTGCCTTTTGATACAAGGGCCAACGATCCCACACCCGAAACTATCTTTGCCTCCTTGGTTACCACATTCTCATGGTATTTAAGTATGCCCACTAGTTTCGCTAGTGAGTAAGATTTAAATTGTTCATGAGCTTTCACTATAGAAACCACTGCCATCCATTCTGGTCTTAAGCCACTCATGAAGGTTACTTTTTGCTCGATCAATTTTCTTTCTATACCATGCTTGATCATCTTGCTAAGGAGATGATTGAAGCGATCAAAGGTATGTATCAGTTTCTCTTCAGGTTTCTGTTTGAAAACTCCAAATTCTGAGAGCAGCAAGGTTTGAATAAAGTGTTCTAGATCTTCATCGGTTGAGTAGAGTTCTTTCAAGCTATCCTAGATTTCTTTAGCCATCGTGCATGAACCAACTAACCGAAAAGTGTCAGATTGCAGTGCGAATATGATCATTCTCATGGCCTTCACATTACATAGCACATTGTCCTTTTCATCCTGTGGCATCTTATCTACGTCCGCCACGACCTGATTATATTCTTTTTGATTCTTCACTGTCCTGTTCGTTCCAGAGTGAACAAACGGCCCAATCGTGATAGCTTCCCAGATGAGATAACCATTATCTTCAGATCCAACCACGTAATCTTCAAAGTGATGCGCCCATACTTCATAGTCTTGAGTGTAAAGAATGGGAACCCTTGTAGTAGATCCAATCTTGTTGGAGATGTTGATGGGATTAGTTTGAGAATCTTCGTGAGACATGGTGAGCCTTTCCTTAGAACTGCTAGAATCAGACCTGTAAACTTGAGATTAGGGTTTTATCAAACACACGAGTTACCGTCGACGAGAAGAAGACGACTTCTTTATATTCGATAAAAGCGGAAACCCTAAAGAATTCTTAACACAGAAGGAATGTGTATTGATCACACAGTCTCCCGCTCTGATACCAATTGTTAGAACAAAGTTTTGGTCGGATCGATAGAATCTAAGTAGAAACACAATTAAAGACGTAATGAAGAACACATGAATGGTTTAACTGATGTCGAATGATTAAACTTTAACACCTCAGAAGAGCTTGATTAAGAACTTCGACTGTAGAGGTGTTTAGGGTTACAAAGCAATAATCACTATAATCACGTTAGTTTCTAAGGCATACATGCATGCACTATTTATAGCTAAACCCTACTCAATAATCACGGATGGACAGGCCCAATCCGGATATACAATATTAAGCCCATGACGCAACATAAAATACCTAACAGGTTTCGTCGTATAAGCATTTCTTAAGATTCGAAACGTGGAAGACAGGATGAATGTTGTTAAGTTCTCGGGGTAGACGAAGTTTGTAGGCTACGGGACCGATCCTAGCAAGGATCTCGAAGGGTCCTATGTATCTTGGATTTAGCTTTCCACGCTTTCCAAAGCGTATCATGCCTTTCCAGGGTGAGACCTTTAGCAGGACACGGTCTCTAATCTGGAACTCCAAGGGTTTTCGTCATTTATCGGCATAGCTCTTTTGTCGGTCTCGTGAGGCTTTCAGTCGTTCTCTGATTTGTATGATCTTTTGTGTGGTTTCACGGATGATTTCTGGACCAGTGAGACTGCTGTCAGGGACTTGCCCCTTGGCTAACTGCGTGTCGCCCACCTCAGCCCAACACAGATGGGATCTGTACTTGTGACCATAGAGGGCTTCGAATGGCGCAACCTTGATGCTGGTATGGTAACTGTTGTTGTAGGAAAACTCGACCAAGGGCAAATGGGTGTCCCACGACTTACCGAAGTCGATGACACATGCTCTCAACATGTCTTCCAAAGTCTGGATGGTTCTCTCACTCTGCCCATCTGTCTGAGGATGGTAAGCTGTGCTAATATCCAGCTTAGTTCCAAGAGCTTTCTGCAGGGACTGCCAAAATCTTGAGGTGAACCTGCTATCTCGATCGGAGATAATGGACACTGGCACACCGTGCATTCGGACTATCTCTTGGATATAGATTCGTGTGAGTCTCTCCATTTTGAAGTTTTCCTTGATCGGCAGGAAGTGAGCGGATTTAGTCAGTCGGTCGACTATTACCCAGATGGTGTCGTACCCACTCGGAGATTTGGGTAATTTGGTGATAAAATCCATAGTAATCCTCTCCCACTTCCACTCAGGTATCTCCGGCTGCTGAAGCAAACCTGAGGGCTTCTGGTATTCGATCTTTACTTTGGCGCAAGTCAGACACTTGCCCACAAAGGTAGCGATCTCTGCTTTCATGTTTGGCCACCAATACAGTTTCTTGAGATCAAGGAACATCTTGTCCGAACCTGGATGAACTGAGTATCTAGTCTTGTGAGCTTCGTTCATGACAACCTCCCTGTAACCACCGAACCTTGGGGTCCAGATCCGGTCCATGAAATAATAGACTCCGTCTCCCTTGATCTCTAGGTTCTTATCCATTCCTCTCAAGGCTTCATCCGTCACTTTCTATGGTTTTAGGGCTTCCAGCTGAGCCACTATGATTTGTGCGGATAAGTGGGAATGGATAGTCATAGTTAATGCTTTCGCACTGCGACCTGTGTACTTTTTTCGGCTAAGAGCATCCGTCACCACATTGGCCTTGCCGGGATGGTAGCGTATTTCGCACTCGTAATTGCTAAGTAGCTCAACCCATCACCATTGTCTCATGTTCAACTCCTTCTGGTCGAAAATATGCTGCAGGCTTTTATGGTCAGTGAAGATAGTGCACTTGGTTCTGTAGAGATAATGTCTCCATATCTTCAATGTGAAGACCACTGCTCCCAATTCCAGGTCGTGCGTTGTGTAGTTGAGTTCGTGTGCTTTCAGCTGTCTCGAGGCATAAGCAATAACTTTTCCTCGCTGCATGAGCACACAGCCTAAGCCCTGATTGGATGCATCACAGTAGACAACGAAGTCCTCCGTCCCTTCGGGCAGAGACAGGATAGGTGCGCTGCATAGGGTCCGCTTCAATGTTTGGAACGCAGTGTCTTGCTTTTCACTCCAACAAAAGGGTACGCCTTTCTGAGTCAGAATGGTCAAGGGTTTGGCAATTCTGGAGAAATTTTGGATAAACCTGCGATAATAGCCAGCGAGGCCTAAGAATTGACGAATTTTTGTGGGCGTCTTCGGTGCTGACCAGTTCTCTATCGCTTTGATTTTTGAGGGATCCACGTATATGCCTTCCTCGCTTACCACGTGACCTAGGAAGGTTACTTTTCGAATCCAAAATTCGCACTTGGAGAATTTCGCGTAAAGCGTCTCCGCCCTTAGAGTTTCCAGCACTAATCTCAAGTGCTGTTTGTGATCTTCCTCGCTTCTGGAATAGACAAGTATATCATCGATGAACACGATGACGAACTTGTCTAGGAAAGGACGGCACACCTGATTCATCAGGTCCATGAATACTGCCGGTGCGTTGGTTAGACCGAAAGGCATTACTACAAATTCGTAGTGACCATACCGAGTCCGAAATGCTGTCTTAGGAACATCACTCTCATGGACTCGCAACTGATGGTACCCTGATCTTAGGTCTATTTTGGAGAAGTAGCTGGCTCCTTGAAGTTGATCGAAGAGGTCGTCGATTCGGGGAAGGGGGTAACGGTTTTTGACAGTGAGCTTGTTCAGTTCTCGATAATCTATACACATCCGAAAGGATCCATCCTTCTTTTTCACGAACAAGATCAGGGCTCCCCAGGGTGAGGAACTCGGTCTGATGAATCCTTTGTTGAGCAGCTCATTGAGCTGACTGGATAACTCCTGCATTTCTGCTGGCGCTAAGCGGTATGGGGATTTAGCTACGGGGGTAGCTCCGGGGATTAAGTCGATGTGAAACTCGACTTGGCGCTCGAGAGGAATTCCCGGAAGCTCTTCGGGAAAGACATCAGGAAAGTTGCAGACTTCGGGGATGCTCTCGAGGTCTTTAACTTCCTGTTTCTCATTTATGACGTGGGCTAGGAATGCATGGCACTCCTTTCGTAGAAGCTTTTGGGCTTTGATGCACGAGATGATGCGGAGGTTCGAGCTGAGTTTATCGCCATAAATCATGAGGGTTTCACCAGAAGAAAGATTGAGACAGATAGCTTTTTCGTAACAAAGAATATCAGCATGATTGGGGCTCAACCAATCCATGTCGATGATGACATCGAAGCTTTTTATGGAAACTGGCATAAGATCGATCGGAAAAGAATGATCGTTTAGGGTAAGGGTACAGCCTACGAATATGTTGTTAGTGCTCTCTTTCTCCCGTTAGCCATCTCGACGGTAAATGTTTCAGTTAGCGTTTAGGGTTTATGTTTGAGAAGATGTTTGAATGCATGGGTAACAAAACTTCTCTCTGCAACAGAATCGAAAAGAATACATGCATAAGAGTTGTTGAGGAGGAACGTACCTGAAACAACTGTGGGATCAACGACCGCTTCCTCCTGGCCCATTGCCAGCACCCTTCCTGTGTTGTCACATGTTGCTGTCTTGGGGCAGTTTCTCTTGTAGTGTCCGACCTCACCACAACCGTAACAAGCTTGACCGACGCCTGCTCCCGATGCCTGATTGGTTGGTTTGACTGGTGTTTTGCAAACTCGAGCTATGTGTCCCTTTTTGCCACAGCTGGTGCATGGCATTTCTCGGTACTGTCCCTGATGGTGGTAGTTGCACTTGTTGCACAGAGGTAATTTCCCAGCATAGCGACTGGGGTTTGCTGGAGTAATGGGGACTGTATCAGGAGTAGTAGCAGCGTGGACTGCCACAATTTGTTGTTTCTTGAAGGGCTCCTGCGAAGACTAGCCCTTTCGTTGCTTCCAGAACTTTCTTTTCTCACCACTTCCTTTAGCTGGTTCTGGAGTGGCTGTCACTTTTTCGAGATCAACGCCGTGATCTATGAGATTCTGCGCCAGGCACTTGGCGCTATCAAAAGTGATTGGCCTGGCGGCCAAGACATTCCCTTGAGTTGGGGGCGTCAATCCCCAGATGTATCTCTCAATCTTCTTGCTTTCCGGGTTAACCATTACCGGACAAAGAAGTGCTAGGTCTTCAAACCTAGAAGTGTAAGAAGCAATGTCGGAACCCTTCATCTTTAGGTTCCAGAGTTCGTGCTCCAGATTCTGCATTTCGCCTCCTTGGCAGTACTCAGCTAGCATGAGCTCCTTCAAGCTCTCCCAACCCATAGCATTTGCTATTGGCAGGGTTAAAGATTTGACCCGACCATTCCACCAGGTCAATGCTCTGTTGGTGAAAGTGTAAGTGGCGAATTTCACCTTGTTGGCTTCAGAACATGAACGAATTTTGAAAATGGACTCGATCTTCTCGAACCATCGAGTCAGGGCAATGACACCTCCATTGCCGTCGAAGGATGTAGGTTTTGCATTCATAAAGTCTTAATAGGAGCACTCCTTCTGGTGCCCTTGACTCACTTCATGATTCTTGGGATGAATACCACTCCCAGGTCCGCCAGAGCCGCCAGGGTTTATCTGTGACATCGCGGCAGCCACAGCGGCAGCAACAGCTGCCTGGAACATAGCGGGATCGAACTGAGGAGGTGGCGGTGTCAGATCTGTTGGGGGATTGTTGCTCTTTTTGTTAGGTCTTTTCTTTGGAGGCATCTTGTTCTAAAAATAATCAGGAAGGAGAGGATGGTAAGTTCTCTGGAATCGAATCAAGAGATATGAAGCAAAATATATCTCAATATGATAACTAGAGTGTTCTACTAAGCGATAACAAGGTAAAGCTACCAATGCAATTAAGTTATCACTAAAAGGAATGAGTAGCAACACTTGGAAGTGAGTTTTTGCAATGAATTTGACTCTAGTAAAATACTCCTATAGTATTTTAAGGTGTCTGTTTTGTTCTAACGACGTCTTGTTGTATGGATACTTGGTAAGTTTTACGCCTGCTGCAACACCACAGTCACTCCCAAGCACATGTTGGTCATGTCTCGAATGAATATAGTTGATCAGGCTATATTGACCCTAGACATGATTACATAACTGCCCAGGTTTAACCGCAGTATTCAACATCCAAATAATTTTGTTTTGTTCTACTCATGATACTGTTTCTGGTATGTAGGTATACTTGTATACTTTTTGTAAAAATACTTATATTTTAAAAGTATACTTTTAGTTCAGAGCACTTCAGCCCCTTTTATTGTTTATAGTTGTATACCATGTAAGGTTCGGTATACTTAGTTCACTATAAACAATAGCTCTGATACCAATCTGTCACACCCCCGAACCGTCAGAACGGACGGCGGAAACGTCCGGGGGCGGGTGACGTCATGCGTAGTATCACAACAATCGTATCATAGTAATCAAAGTAAACACAACCATTACATTATAATATGAATATTTACATTTGTTTGAAAACATAGTTTGTACATAAGAGTATATAACAAAAGTAAAATACGTGACTCCAAAATGCTCCGTCTTCTCCAAAAGTTTGCAAGAGTACCTGTCTATTGTTGCCCTGAGAATACAAGCAGTTTTGAAAACGTATCAGCATAAAGCTGGTGAGTCCATAAGTATTTAGTTCTGGTGAAAAATGTTTCTATGATCCCTTGAAAAGTGTTTCCCAAGAAAATCCTGTATTTTCTTATGAAAGATGTTTGATTGTCCATTAGTTAATTGTTAAACAGTCCGTTTATGAAAAGTTGAGTTATCCCGGGAAATCCTATATTTTCCCTAAAAGTTGATAGTTGGTTATCTGTTCTTGTTTGAGGTGTACAAGTATCCACCATACTTGTATCGTTAGACGTAGTTTTCTTGAAAAACCCTGTTTGTTCCCTGTGAGGTGTATTAGCCTTATTACATAAATAAAACTAATAAATAAGTGGTGAACTAAATCCCAAGGGTGTTATTAATACCCTCAAATAATCGAATTGGTTATTAATTTGAGATTAGTTCACTTGTTTCATTATTACAAATGTAAGTTGCTGTTATCTAGGTTGTGAGTGTCATAACCGTACTTAGACTTGATATGGCACGTAACGGGGCCAATATCTTTTTATGACTTTGTCACCCGTAGACCTGCCGGTCCGACTGTATCTAGCAGCGAGGTGCGGGATTGTTAGTCTCGTATAGATCTATACATAATAGTCACGTTCTCCCTACAAGAGATTCTGGTTACATGTGCTAATCCTACACCCAGTTTCTGTGGGGGTGTTACCAAGGACGTGTCTCCAACTTTAGACTAACAATTTGTATGTAATAATATTGATAATCCTGTTTAAGATTTTTATGAAATCCTTTATAAAATAACACAATTTACGATATGATTCACGAATTCGTTGCTTTAGTTTTGAAAACTGTTTCTGCGAGTTGATTTCTTAATCGTTTGGTAAAACTGTTTTCTGTGTTAAAAGCATTCTAAACATATAGTTATCTTAAGCAAAATAATATATTTTGAGCACAAGTTTCCTCGTACTTTTGCTTGTAATCCCCCTTGAAAACATGGAAAATTCGGAAAAGCGTAGGGGTATGAACTCACCGTTTGACGTGGGATTCGAAAGTAAGTTGCTAGGAATTGTTGAGTGTCAAATAAAGCCTCGGGCACAAACGGATCCTATTTAGCATGTAGAAGCACATATACGTATTAGGTAAGGTCATAACACTATTTGTTATGAAAGGAAACCACCTTAGGGACTAGGAAACACTTGAAATGAAGTGTTAGAATCACATGTGATTGAAGGTGAGGAGTTTGCGGCAGTAATCAGGGGTGTACGGTCATAGGTTTGCGGCCCAACAGGGTTTACGGCCCATGAGTTTGCGGCCCAAGTGTTTGCGGTCCATGGGTTTACGGCCCATGGGTTTACGGCCTATGGGTTTACGGCCCATGAGTTTACGGCTTTAAACACTTGGTGAAAGGTGTGATTTTCGGTGTTTCAAGGTCCTTTCTAGCCTCTTGGAAGTGTTCTAAGCCTTGTGTCCAGCTCAAGGAAGAGTTTAAGGCCAATAATCGACCAAAAATGGAGTTTACGGCCATTGAAGGGTGTACGGCCGTAAACCCCTTTTGTGTTCTTGATTTGGGTCGATTTTTAGGTGATAATCAATGATTTCTAATAGATATCAAGCATAGGGGGTAGATACTTACTCTTAGGAGGCTTGAAATGAGGTTTTTAGCCACCAAGAACTAGTGTGTGTTCTTGGTGAGAGAGAAAATCTAGAAAAAGATGAAATTTATGAGATGAAACATGGATTCATCACTAGAAAAGGGATTGAAACACAATAGAAGTGAAGAATCACTTACATTTTGAAGATCCTTAAGCAAAACTCGAAAATTGTAGAGAGAGTAGAGAGAGAAAGTCCCTTGAGTGCTTAAAGTTTGAAATGAAGGCCACTCATCCCTTATATAGGGGTGAGTTTCCGGCCAAGGGGTGGGGTGGGGGTGTACGGTCGTAAACTCGAGTTTGCGGCCGTACACTCCTCTCGAAGGGGTGTTTGGCCCAGATTCTATGCTTTGACTTGGAAAAGTTCGTTCTTGGACACAAACCTCAATTGTACTGAGTTCAAAATATTTAATTAGACCCGAGATAATGCTGACAAGAGCAGAAATAAATTCCGAATTGATTTATTTTTAACAGTTTGGACGAAAGAAATTTCGGGTTGTCACACGCGGTCACCAACCTGGAATTCCAAAGTTTTCTCCTTTTGTCAGCGTAGCTTTTCTGTCTATCTCTAGAAGCTTTAAGTCGCTCCCGAATTTGTACGATTTTCTCCGTAGTTTCACGAATGATTTCCGAACCAGTGAGAGTACTGTCTGGAACTTGACCTCTAGCTAGTTGCGTATCACCCGCTTCAGCCCAGCACAGAGGTGATCTGCATTTGCGGCCATAGAGGGCTTCAAATGGAGCAGCCTTTATGCTAGTGTGATAACTGTTGTTGTAAGAGAACTCGACCAGGGGTAAATGGGTATTCCATGCTTTTCCATAGTCTATCATGCAGGCTCGAAACATATCTTCTAGAGTTTGAATCGTCCTCTCACTTTGTCCGTCTGTTTGTGGATGGTAGGTTGTACTTATGTCCAGCCTAGTTCCCAGAGAGTTTTGTAATGAATGCCAGAAACGAGAAGTGAATCTGCTATCTCGGTCAGAAATAATAGATATTGGGACACCATGCAGTCTAACAATCTCTTTGAGGTAAGTTCGTGTTATCTTCTCCATCTTGTCGGTTTCTTTTATTGGTAAGAAGTGTGCAGATTTGGTCAATCTATCGACGATTACCCAAATAGTATCATAACCACCCGATGTCTTGGGTAACTTAGTTATGAAATCCATCGTAATCCGCTCCTACTTCCATTCAGGGATTCCAGGTTGTTGTAATAAACCTGAAGGTTTCTGGTACTCTACCTTGACTATGGCACAAGTAAGGCACTTGCCCATAAAGGTAGTTATTTCGGCCTTCATGTTAGGCCACCAATAAAGTTTCTTGAGATCCAGATACATCTTATCTAAACCTGGATGAATGGAGTATCGAGTTTTGTGAGCTTCATTCATAACCACATCTCTGTTACCACCGAACTTTGGTGTCCAGATCCGGTTCATGAAACAATAGACTCCATCATCTCTGATTTCGAAATTCTTATCCATTCCTCTCAGGGTTTTGTCTGCCATGTTTTCAGGTTTCAAGGCCTCGAGTTAAGCCTTTTTGATCTGTGTGGACAGATGTGAATGGATTGTCATGGTCAACGACTTTACTCGGCGTCCCGAGTATTCTTTTCTGCTAAGGGCGTCAACTACTACATTGGATTTACCAGGGTGATAAAGAATCTCACATTCGTAGTCGTTTAGTAGCTCCACCCACCATCGTTGTCTCATGTTTAGCTCTATCTAATCGAAGATATGTTCAATACTTTTATGGTCCGTGAATATTGTGCATTTCGTGCAATATAAATAATGTCTCCAGATCTTCAGAGCAAATACCACTGCTCCTAGTTCAAGGTCATGTGTTTTATAGTTGACCTCATGTGTTTTTAGTTGTCTCGAGGCGTAGGATATAACCTTTCCTCTTTTCATAAGAACACATCCAAGCCCTTGATTAGAAGCATCACAGTACACTAGGAACTCCTCTGTCCCTTTAGGAACATACATGATCGGTGCACTGCACAGAGCTCGTTTCAGGGTTTGGAATGTTGCTTCCTGTTTCTCTCCTAGCTAAAAGTTACACCCTTTTGTGTCAGGGTGGTAAGAGGTTTAGCAATTCGGGGGAAATTTTGAATAAATCTACGATAGTAGCCAGCAAGACCAAAGAATTGACTGATTTATGTAGGTGTTTTGGGTGCTGGCCAGTTCTCGATTGCCTTGATTTTGGAAGGGTCCACGTGTATTCCTTCCGAACTAATCACGTGACCCAGGAAATCTACCTTCCTAATCCAAAATTCACATTTTGAGAACTTCATATAAAGTTTCTCTGTTCTCACAGTTTGTAATACTTGACGAAGATGTTGGCCATGCTCCTCTTCGCTTCTTGAGTAGATAAGGATGTCGTCAATGAAGACTATTACGAATTTGTCCAGGAACGGATGACACACTCTGTTCATTAAGTCCATGAACACAACAGGTGCATTCGCCAATCCGAAAGGCATGACTACAAACTCGTAATGACCATAACGAGTTCTTAACACTGTTTTGGGAATATCCTCCTCCAAAATCTGTAATTGGTGATACCAGATCTTAAGTCTATTTTTGAGAAGTAGCTCGCACCTGGAAGTTGGTCGAACAAGTCTTCAATGCGAGGTAGATGATATCGGTTCTTTATGGTTAGTTTATTAAGCTCGCGGTATGTAACGCCCGCAGATCCGGGCTAGTCAACTTAGAGACGATGAGCATCAAAAATGAGTGTTTGATGGAAAATTATTTAGAAGGATTAATCTTAACCAAGTTTTAGTATATGTTACAAGGGTTCCATACATATAAAGAACGCCGAAATCCGAATTATAACAAAGAAGTTATGGCCCGTCGAAGTTTTACGGCAAAACCGGCACGACATCGGGAGACGTAAATAGTGAATTTACGGTAGAATACTTTTTAGCCTTAGTGATCTAAACAAAATTTGTAGTATACGTTAAACCGCGAACATACAAAAACAGAACGCCCAAATCTAACTTCGTATGAGGAAGTTATGAATTTTCTAAGATTTGGCATAGCAGTGCACGACCCGAAAATCGAAATTTAGTTCGAGCGGTTTTTGGCCTACGCGACCTAAATGAGAGTTGAAGATCTCATTAATAGGAACTCAACGGTAAAAAGAGACGAAAACGGAGTCCGTATGTAGAAGTTATGAATTTTACGCGGACATTTAACAGTATAATCTCCTCCTACTGTTAAATTTAAGATCGGTCGAGAATTAGCCGACAGAGTCTAAATGAAAGTTTTAGATCTTGTTTTTACCTACGCGTGGATATAAAGAATGTCGAGAGTAGAGCTCGTATGTTGAAGATATGGACGAAACTTGGACCCTACTCTTCGAGCGCGATAAATTCGATACGGTTTTGTAAATATGAGATAGAATGAGAATTAGCTGACGGCGTCTAAATGAAAGTTGTAGTACTCGTAAATACCAACGCGTGGATATAAAGAACGTCAAAAATGGAGTTCGTATAAACGAGTTACAAATTATAATAACATATTTACGTATTAAAATAAAGTATAAATCATATATACGTACACATATATATACAAATGTATATATCATTAGAAAGGTATCGACGATGCGGTTATTATAAGACTAGTGTTGAGTAGTTTTGACATTAGTTTAGTACAAATATCGTTAAATCTATTTAAAATAGTATTATGAAGGGGTGTTTAGTCGTTTACATAACTATAAGGTCATTAAGTAATTATGGAGGGTAGTTTTTGTAAATTCAATTACTATAAATAAGAGGCTTGGGCTCTCATATTTCTTGCACAATTCTCTTGATTCAAGAGTCTTTCTCTTCTGATCCCCCGAGCATTTCGGTCCCTCGTGATTCGACTTATCTTTCTGTAGTTTTAGTATAGTAAGGTGAGCGCTGAAGCACTGCACGAATCTTTCTTAGAAAGATTCAGCGACGAAGTTCTGCCCCTGCAGAGCCCGACTCCTAGCAAAAACCCCTTTGTAAGTAAGTTATGCTTACCTATTTTAATATAGCTTATATTTAAAATTAGTATTGTTATTATGAACTTATAATAAATATTCGACCTATTATTATGACTTATATAAGTGTCGTTATAATATCTTTTTAACTACTCGTGGTACAAGGAATCTGGTTTAAATGGCCGCATAGGGTTGTTGGATTTTAGAAGTGCTATATGCCAAAATGGTCCTGCCCTCCGGTGTTTTATGTCTGGCCCCTGTCTGTACATAGTGGTTGGAAAGTATTGTTTAAACGCTTATATAATGATAATAACAATAAGACTAATAATTAGTCACGGTAAATATTAGACTAAAATCTAGTGGTAATAATACTAGGTTTCGTCGAAAGAAATTATTTTAAAGTAAACGAAGCGTTGTCCGAGTACCGAGTCACCACCTTATCAAGTGAGTGCATTTACTTTCATCTTACACATAGATATGAAGTATTTTATATAAATTACGTGCTATGTGTGCATATTATTTGAATACTTGCTTCCTATGCCGGATGAACGATTTTTACATGTTTTAAATAATTTAAACTGTATATGTATTTTATATCTACGAATATGTTGGGGTAAACATGGGTAGATGAATGATGAGAGATGAAAGATGATATGAGTGAACGTTGGCAGCGATAGACTTACTGCCTAACAAATAACATCGACAGCTATGGACTTAGTGCCTATCGAATAAACGTTGGTAGCTATGCACTTAGTACCTGTTAGATAAACGTTGGTAGCTACGGACTTAGTACCTATTAGATAAACACTGGTAGCTATGGATTTAGTGACCGATGAATGATTTTTAGCAGCTATGGAATTAGTGCTTTACGAACGAGCATTGGAAGCAATATACTTAGTGTCTATCATATAAACCCTGAAAGAAATGGACTTCGGAATGAATGAATGAATGATAGATGACTCTTAGGGTAGACCTTAAGAGTAAGGAAGATAATGGGGATGGGTAATTGGGTTGATTGTTTGATGTTTAAACATAATAATTAAATTATTGTGGGTTGAAAACCCTATGTACTCACCAGGTTTCCCAACCTGGCCCACTCAAGCTTATTTGAATCACATGTATCAATACGAAGTCACATTACACTGAGAGATTAAAGAGATGTAGATCACTAGTGTAAATAAATGTAAGTTCTGTTTATGCTTATGTTTCTGTATTGACAATGACATCCCAAATGTTTTAAAATGAATAAAAATACATTTCTTCGGAAATGCTTTGATAACGTATTTATCATGTTTTTCTGGGAACAAATTCCGCAACGTTTTTATTAAAAGAGTTGCTCTGATTTTTATAAAGAATAAAAAAAATCGGTATGTTCTTGCCGTGAAAATGGGGATGTCACACGGTAGTCTATGCACATGGGGAAAGATCCACCTTCTTCATCACGAACAAGACTGGTGCTCCCCAAGTTGAGAAGCTTGGTCTTATGAAACCTTTGCTAAGGAGTTTGTTCAGCTGGCTGGATAATTCCTGCATTTCGGAAGGTGCAAGACGATAGGGGGATTTGGCTATAGGGGTAGCCCCAAGGATTAACTCGATTCTGAATTTGACTTGTCGTTCGGGAGGCACTCCTGGAAGATCGTCGAGAAATATGTCAGGAAAGTTGCAGACCTCAGGAATACTCGCGATGTCTTTCACTTCTTGCTTTTTGTCTACCACGTGAGGTAAGAAAGCACAGTACTCCTTGCGGAGGTACTTTTGTGCCTTGACGCAAGAAATGATCTGAAGGTTCATTCCAGGTTTGTCGTCGTAAAAGATAAGAGTTTCGTTAGTTGGCAAGTTCAGGCGAATGGATCTCTCAAAACATAGGATGTCAACATGGTTGGGGCACAACCAATCCATACCAATAATGACGTCGAAACTTTTGATAGAGACCGACATAAGCTCTATTGGGAAGGAAAAGTTATTCAAGGTAAGGGTACATCCTATGTATATATTATTGGTGTATTCGGATTTCCCATTAGCCATTTCTACTGTTAAGGTTTCATTTAGTGGTTGGGAGTTTTGATTTAGCAGGTGCTTGAAATTATGGCTCACGAAGCTCTTCTCAGTACCACAATAAAAAAGAATGCATGCATAAGTATTGTTGAGAAGAAACGTACCCGTGACCACCGCAGGGTCTGCCACGGCTTCTTCGTGACCCACTGCTAGAATCCTCCCAACTCCACTGACATTCCCAGCTTTCGGACAATCTCTTTTGAAATGCCCCACATCACCGCATCCATAACATGCTTGACCTACTCCAGCGGCAGCTACTTGGTTAATCGGTTGGGGTGGTGATTTACAGAATCAGGCAGTATGCCTTTTTTGTTGCAGTTACGACACTGCATTTCCCGACAATTTCCGTTGTGATGAAAATTGCACTTGTTACATTTGGGGAGATTACCAGCATAAGGCTTAGCTAGTGCAGGGTTAGCAGGAATAGCAGCAGGTACAGTAGCAGCATGGACCGCCACTAACTGTTGCTTTTTCGAGGGTTCCTGAGAAGATTTGCCCTTTCTTTTATCCCATCCTTTGTTCTTGTTGTTGTTGTTGTTATTATTGTTGCTGTTGTTGTTGTTGTTGTTGTTGTTTCCCTTGGGTTGTTCTGGAGCAGCGATCACCAAGTTTTGACGGGCTCCATGGTCGATAAGGGACTGTGCCAACTCTTTGGCACTGTCAAAGGTAACAGACCTAGAAGCAATGATACTTGCCTAAATATGGGGTGACAGTCCCCAAATGTACCTTTCAATCTTTTTGCTCTCCAGAGCAACCATTTCTGGACAAAGGATCGCTAAGTCACAGAACTGATTTGTATAGGTTGTTATGTCCAAACCAACCATAGTAAGACCCCACATCTCTTGCTCGAGCTTCTGAATTTCACCCCGCGGGCAGTAATCCCGCATCAGCATTGTCTTCAAGTTCTCCCAACTTATAGAGTAAGCCACTACCAGGGTCAGTGACTTAACATGGCCGTTCCACCATGTTAGGGCTCTATCAGCAAAAGTACAAGCTGCAAATTTAACTTTGCTACCTTCCGGGCAAGAGCAGATCTCGAAGACTGCCTCTGTTTTCTCAATCCATTGCCTTAACGCCAAAACTCCTTCAGTCCTGTTAAAGGTCCTAGGTTTGGCGTTTGAAAAGTCCTTATAGGTACACTCTCGTGAGTGCCCGTGGCTTTAGCCATGGTTGGAGGGATGCGCACCAACTCCTGATCCACTTGCGCTAGTGGTGTTTATATGAGACATAGTAGTTGCAACGGCTACCGTGACCTCCACCTGAAACATAGCAGCGTCAAATTGAGGAGGTGGTGGTGGAGGTGGTGTCGGTGCTTCATTAACATTGACACGCCTTGGGTTTCTCCGTGGAGGCATCTTTCACTATAAAAATTAAAAGATGAAAAGATGGTAAGATATCAAGAGTGAATATGATTTTGATATCTCTGAACTCAAACACTTAGTTCAATATGAATCCATAAAGAATTGATAATAGAAGTCTACTACAAGTACAACTTGCAACAGGATAATATGAAATTGAGTGGTTATTTTTCAAAGAGTATAAAAATGCATGTCGATTGTATTGGCATATTAAGTACATAGAGTTTCTGAAAACTTGACCTTAGAACAGATCTACAATATGCCAAAGTACTGGGAAAACATCGACATCATACTGACCTATCGAAAGTGAAATTTTCGCGGTCATACTGAGAAAAACATTAAAAATAACACTAGAACATATCTATAGACTTAGACTATAAACAAAAGGGTGAGTAGAGTATGCTTTATTCACGAAGAGTATCGAACTACTTCTTGATTCAGCCTTGAATTTAGCAAGTTGACGTTCTATTTCGAATAAGCGCCTATCTTGGGTCGCTTGACGTTCTCGCATTTATCTAAGTTCGGCTTGGGATGCCACAAGTTCCCTCTGTAAAAAATTAGTACGATCCCTTGTCGCATAATGATTTCTTCTAAGTTACGAATGCGAACGGTGTTGACTCCAGTAGTAGCATCAACCTGCATGACTCGGTCTATAGCAGCTCTTCCTTGTTCATCGTTACGCGCCACACGACGAACTAACACCGGGAGGGCTCTGTCTGCTGAGCCTCTTGTGTCCAGATTGTAGAAGCTTCAGTCTCCTTGGTAAGGATGGTTCTGACCCTGTTCGTTACTCCACATGTCTAAGTTCACTACCCACAGAGGCTTCGCGCCTTGGAAGTCTTGTCGTGGATTGGGATTTTGAGCAATTTGTGGTGGATTATAGGCTTCTGATTCCGAATCAGTATCTTCAGGAAAATTTTCTACAAAATCATCATCTAAGGGGATTTCAGGATTCTCTTCTGGCTCATCATCGAGCCATCCTCCATTTCCATGATTGGGAAAGTACGGGTCTCCGGATAAATGGAATCCAACCATTGTTATCTAATCGAGAATAAGGATATAAGAGATATCTACTAAGTTAATAAAAGCAGTAAACAAATTCAAGTTTCCCACGAAAGAAACTTACACTTAACAAGTAATTTATTCTGTATGGTATAACTCATACTAGGTCCATCAATAACTACAAAGTATATACCAACTATATATATATAACTTGGGTCAAAATAGACCTTCGAATAAATGATCCTACTCTACTCCCACATCCAAACAAGGAAAAGGGAAGTTAAGCTAAATCACACATTCTAAGTCTATATATAACCTTATTTATATATAAACGTCAAATATACACTTAGTATTTATAGATTTATCTATAGGAGTTCTTTGTAGTCATGTAGTTTGTTTTTAGTATACAGTGTCTAAAATACTCCTATAGTATTTTAACTTCATGTTCTGTTCTAGAGTTCTTCTGGATATGTAGTTGGTAAGTTTTAGACTTGCTATAACACTACCATCACTCCCAAGCATATGTTGGTCGTATCTCAAACCAATATAGTTGATCAGACTATATTAATCCCATATATGATTACATAACTGCCCAGGTTTGACTGCGGTGTTCAACATCCAAATACTTTTATGTTGTTACGAATGTGATACTGTTCTTGTATGTATGAGTGTTAGTATACTTCTTGTAAAAATACTTAAATTTTTAAAAGTATACTTGTAGTCAGAGCTTTCAGCCCCTATGTATTTATAGTTTGTATATGTTTTATGGATTGATATACTGAGTTCGCTATAAACAATGCTCTGATACCAATCTGTCACACCCCCAAACCAGTCCGTGGAAACGTCCGGGGGTGGATGACTTCACTTGTAGTATTACAACACATGCATTATAGTAATCAAAGTACAAACAACCATTGCATTAATATGTACAAGTTTTTACATGTGTTCAATCAATGTATATCGACACCAAAAATAGTTATACAAAAGAAGAAGACGTGACTCAAAAATAGCTCCATCTTCTCAAAAGCTCGGGGAGTACCTGTCTACTGTTTCCCTGAGAATACAAGTAATTTGAAAAGAGAGTATCAACATAAATTTGAGAGATTGCATAAGTATTTATGTTTGAAAGTATGTTTTCTGTCTCATTAATATGTAAATTCTTCCAGAAAATCCTATATTTT
Source organism: Lactuca virosa (assembly GCF_052849685.1). Lineage (NCBI taxonomy): Eukaryota > Viridiplantae > Streptophyta > Magnoliopsida > Asterales > Asteraceae > Lactuca > Lactuca virosa. The sequence goes on from NC_136429.1 coordinate 485,680,246, forward strand.
CTGATGTATATGAAAAGTAGTTTTAATCTCATAAAACCGTTCTATTTATAATCCAATGTTCTGTATTTGTATTCCTTTTGTAAAACCTATAACTACGAGTGTGCCTGGTTCCACCACCTGTTATTGTAAACTGTATCTTATAAACTAGTACTTTGAAAATGTAATTATGTTTAGTTAATTATACACTAACGTATTGTTAATATCTTATTAATGAGATATTATAACCATACTAAGACTAGCTGGCCTAAAAGAACGCTTTGAAGGCGTCAAAAACTGTTGATAACAACTGTCACTCGTAGGCGTGTATGCCCGGCTGTAGCAAGCAGTCTGAGTGCGGGGTTGTCAATCTCAATATAGATCTATACACACTTGTTTCGATCCCCTACTGGAGATTCTGGTTATAATATATGGACTTTAACTATATTGTTTAAATGAATAAACAACCTGTATCTATTGACTCATAAAAAGCATATAGATGTTACATGTATAATAGTTATGAAAACCCAATTATTCTGAAATAAATGATTGATTGTATACCCCTGAATTAGTATTCTTAAAGTGTATTTGAAAGATGTATACCCTGAATTAGTTTTGAATCAAACTATTGTTCTTGTAAAATGGTGTACTCTAGTATACTTGAATCGTGAATTAATTTTTTATGAATCATAAATTATACCTATTATAATTTGTATGTACTTTCTGAATTGATACTAACTGTTCATGAATGCAACCCCTTGCTCGACATGTTACAAAGGCTATTGAAACTGAATGAAATAACTTTTATAATTATATATATATATATATATATATATATATATATATATATATATATATATATATATATATAACTAAACTTTAAACGACATTCAGACAAATAACCGATAGTATAAGCCCACATCCAAACAAGGAAAAAGGAACCAAAGTGAGTTATCTGTCCTGGGCCCTTTAAATCTTATATATATATATATATATATATATATATATATATATATATATATATATATATATATATATATATATATATATATATATATATATATGATTTCTGGGGAAAAATATAAGTTTATAAAATCATTAAAAAGGTTTAATATTTTGAAATGCTTTTGGTGACTTGATGTCATTTTAACACAATTTGAAACCATTTGTTTGTAACACAAAATCCTTGTGTTAGACTTGTATTCCCTCCCCCCCCCCCTAAAACTGTAAAAATTATGAAAACCCGGGGGTGTGAACTCTCCTCGTATATGAGTTTCTGGTTGGTTTCGATGTGGTTGCGATGATTCCATGTATAGAATACGTGTGATTAATTGTATCCTGATTATATTTTACACATAATTGTATTCCTAAATTAGTTAATTAGTAATTTAACAAGGTAAATGATATGAACATATATGGATTACTTACAATTAGTGAGGGAACGATGGATGCAGATACGAAGTGTTGATACTTGAGAGTAAATGAAGAACTAAGGTTTGCAGGTGAGAGGAAATGAGGGTGTTTACGCTTCTGGAATATGCAAATGATTTCATTTGTTCCTTAAGTGAAAAGTATACTTCTAAGGCGGTGAATAAATGTTTACGGTCTTATCACATTGGGAAATCAAACTTGGATAAGAATATGAAGACATTTGATGAGTGTTTACGGTTAAACACTTCTAGATTGAAGTGTTCACGGTCCAAAGTCTTCATGGGAAAGAGTTCATGGTTTGATTTTGGTTCTTGAATGGAGTTCACGGCCAAAGGATTGTATAGGGAAGGGTTCACGGCCAAAGGATTGTTGAGAAAAGAGTTCACGGCCAAAGGTGATTGCATAGAAAAGATTTCACGGCCAAGATTCCTTACTTACTAGTTGTTCACTATTTGGATGTTTAAGGGGTTCACGGTTTGGCTTTCAACCGTGAACACCCTTTTGCTTTATGAAATGAACCGTGAACACATCTTCTTGATGTTTCTTGGACCGTAAACTCCATTATGAGTCATTTCATGATTTAATCTTTAATCCCCTTGACTTTTCTTGACTTATATTAAGTTGTAAAATGTATAATTTCAATATAAGTGGTCATCACTTATATATAATTATGATTTACAAGGTATGTATATAAAATAACTTGTATAAACAAGTCCTTAAGGTATTCAAGTTCCTATTGCATAAATGTCATGATATGGATTTACTTAGCATACGATTGTAGTTTAGGCTTTTGTTCGAATAAGTTCAACTTACATTGATTTGAAATTACAGGTTGTTACATCCACTAACCGTGAACAGGTTTACGGCTGTGATCGGGTTCATGGCCGTGAACACCAATCAGACCGGATTTTGCTGATTTTCGAAGGAAAAACTCAGGTTCTCGCGATTTTGGTTCCGACTCTTATATAAAATCTATTTATATAAATTAATGATTTTTTCGAAGCCATAAGAATTTGACGGAACAAAATAAAATTAAAAATTTATTTAACGGAATCGGGCTAACGTTAACGGGAAAAGTTTTGGGTTGTCACAGTTTATTTGGTGGTACTTTGGGGAAACTTAATAAGCTTTGTGCTTAAAGTTATAGTTTACGGTTTCAGGTACTTTAGAGGATCGTGTCAAGGCGAAGGCGTGAACGTACACATCCTGATTTTTATGTTGTTGATCTTCGGAAACTTTGATTTTAAATAATATTTTCGAAACAATGGTTTTGTAACACTTTTATTAGTAAATGGTTTTTTTTAAGTTTAAATTGGTTGTGATTTTTGAGATGTTACACGTGAACGGTGAAAATCATGGCGATGGTGAAAGTAGCCAATAGCAAAAGCGTGAAGGAGGAGAGATATTATTCGCTTGTCTGGTTAGGTGCGAGAAAAGCCACGATGTTTTAATAGAAGAAAACAATATACAGTGGAAGCGATGATAAAGACGCTTGAAGAAGTATGAATCCGAAGGCGGTGGGAGTAGCAACTATGTAACCATCTGATTGGAACAACAACAATATACTCCTAAATCAACATGATATTGCCACGTTGATACTTCTAGGACCAAAGTTATTAAGGTATAAGAAATATTGGGGCAAAAGTGTTAACCTGAATTAATGTTCCTAACATATATGGGAATTAATATAGATATATATATATATATATATATATATATATATATACACACACACACACACACACACACACACTAATTATCGTGGTCACTTTGTTATACGAGAATAAATACAGGTATTACACCATGTTCTTGAGTTTTTTAGAAAGGAAATGAAGGGGAACGAAAGGAAAGATTATTAACCTTGTTCATTCTCCTTATTTTCCTTCATTCTTCTTCCCCTCCCTTTCCCTTTCAATCATCCCAAAAGTGAGAGGAAAGAAAAATTTAAAAATAAGCCTTGTCTACCCTCCCAATCCTTCCATTTCATTTCTTAAATGAAACTCGAGGACACCATTTCTTTCCTTTCCTTTCCTTTCCCTCCTTAAAAAATGTCAAGAACACTCATTTCCTCTCATTTCCTTCCTTTTCCCTCCTTAAAAAACATAAGAATACCCATATCCTCTCATATCCTCCATTTCCTTCCTTAAAAGAACTTGATAATAGAGTGTTAATATATGAGCATAAAAAACAGGCCTTCTCTAACCCATGCATCATCAAACAAAAGCAAATAACAAAAGAAAACAAACTCTGATTCATTTAACCTAACTTCAAAATAAGATATTTAGACTAATTTTTATTTTAGACAAATATATACATATAGTAACGTATTTTCATTTTCATTTAATTGGAACAAATTTTAACTACACTTTTACTAACAGAGTGTAAATACTACTTAACTATTAAATTATAATATCCTATAATAGTTAAATAGATAAATCATTATAATAATATTTAATATCATTACTTAATTAGAATACAATGTACAACACAATATAAATACACGATTATAGTGAGATGAGATTGTTAAACTAAGCTACAAGGTACATATATAAATGGGCTAAATATAAATATACACTAACATCTCCCTGTAGTTTTATAAGGATGCGTATAAAGGACTTTAAATTGGAACAAAAATAAGAAAATAAACTTTTTGGGGGCCTTTTGTGAACATATCGGCGTACTAAGCAGATAAGGGAATGTGAAGAATTTGAATATGTCTTAGAACGACTTTATCACGAACAAAATGTATCTTAATTCTGATGTTTTTGGTTCTCTGATGTTGAACTGGATTGCATGACATATAAACAACAATTATGTTATCATAATAACGATGCTAGCTTTTAGAGTTGGACAATGCAGCTCAAGTAACAAGTTGTAAACCAATAATGTTTCTTTAACAATATTGGCACCACCCAATATTCTACCTTAACAGTAGATTTAGAAATGGTGCCCTATCTTTTATAGTACCAATAGATCAGGTTATCCCTCAAAAATATGCAATATTCGGGGATTGGTTGACGTGTAGCTAGACATTCCCCCCCAGTCAGCATCAGAGTAGGCAACTAAGGACATGGAGGGGGAGATTTCACGTTGAAGCCCATGGTTTAGAGTTCCTCGAATGTATGGAAGGATCCATTTGAGAGCGTGAATATGCGGCTCTCTGGGATCATGCATGTATAGGCATATATGTTGAACCAAGAATGTTATGCCAGGTCTATTGTAGGTAAGATATTAAAGATCACATACAAGGCTACAAAACATGGTAGGATCCACAATTGAAGTAAGGGTGACATCTAATTTATGAATTGGTTCAGCCGCGATATGCTAAGGGATACAATTTGTCATGTTTGCATGTTCCAGAAAGAATGTATGAGGCATACTTTGCCTGAGAGAGAAATAAACTTATGGAATATCTCACTACAGATATACCCAAAACAGATAGTTAAGTTGGCCATGGTTGGTCATGCCAAATTCATGACTGAGTTTGGCTATGCTTTGCTGCAACAAATCTATGTATGAAGTCGTGAGAATGATATCATCTACATAAAGTAAAATGTAAGTTGTAGCATGTAGAGTGTGTGATATTTAGAGATGAGTCTAAACGAATATGTCGAAACCCGATAGTGAGTGCATGTTGGGAAAATCAATGGTACCAGGCTCTTGAACCCTGCTTGAGGCCATATAAGGATCGTTGCAGATGACATACATAAGTAGTGTATCTGGTATCTCAGAAACGAGGTGGATGGTACATGCATACTGTCTCTTTTAGATGACCATGACGAAATGTATACTTACCGTCAAGCTGGTAAATTAACAATAGTGCGAATGGTGGCCAGTTTGACAACCAGACTAAATGTCTCATCACAATCTATGTCATACTATAGACTGCGACCATTTAAAACAACACTTTCCTTGTAGTGAGATAATGTACCATCTACATTATACTTATGAAGAAATGGCCGCACGGATCTAACAAAGTTAACCTCTAGGGGTCAGGAAACAAGAGTCCAAGTCCAATTCGAGATAAGTGCACCGTACACATCGTGCATGGCTTGATGCCAGTTAGGGTTCATAATAGGCTGTGGGACTATGGAATAGGAGCGGCAGAAGAGACATGAAGATTGAGTTTATAAATGGGTTTGATAATCCTAATTTTTAAGCGAGTGGTCATGGGGTAAACGGTAGGAGGAGTCGGGATGCGTCAGTTTCAACCGAGGAAGGGGAAAAACAAAAATAGGTTTCCGAGAGAGGCATAGGGGAAGGGTAGAGGTCTCAGTTTGATCTAATTTAAGATATGGTGAGTGGTTCATTTGGATTTATAGGAGTAGTGGTGTCGGATGGGATGGTATTACTGGTGGTTGATGTATATGGAAGCGAAGAAAAAAGGGTGTGTCATTGAGAAAGGAGTGCAATAGAGGGTCATTAGGAGTGACAGTTTGGAAAGGGTGCGTGTTCTCATCAAAGGTGACGCGTATAGAGAATGAAGGTTTGTATCGATTGGATACACTTCAAGTATAAAGAACAAAATCAAACTAATCTAAGAAAATAAAGAACATAAAGTAAATAACACAAGGAGTTCTTCAAATTGTCTTTCACCAAGAAAGGGTTTTTTTTCACCAAGAAAACGGGTTGTCACAAAGACGAACTTTACATTAGGTTTTACCCTAATGTTGATTATATACTAATCTATACAAGTATATTCCTTGATTGAATGGAATGTATCTTATCTATACTAAGAACCGATCCTCATCACAAGGATGTCGAATCTGCTAATAGACTTGATACGCTGGCGCTGATGGTGATGTAGATGATGATGCTGACAGTTAGCATGTAGAGTGTTTGACTCATCGGATCATAAGGTATGACCTTACAATCTCCCCCAATCTGATGATGTCAAAACTAATCTTATTCTTCAGAGTCATCAAAAGAACCGTTATAGAATTTGTCAAGTTCTTTCAAGATCTCAGGATTAACCCATCTGAATTCATAAAATTGAAGCTCTTCCAATGTTTTACTAATCTCCATAGATATCAGCACATGATATCCTCTTTCCATTATAAAATGACTAAGTCCTTCCATACGAAGATGAAACAGGTGTTCAGTGGGAGCAGCAGGAAGATCATCAGTGTGTTGAAAGTACATGTGATTTTGACTATCAAGATAGAAAATGCCATGCTCCGGTTCTTGAATGAACATGTACTGAAGTGGTTCAACACCCATTGGAAGTTCGTTGTTGATGTACCTAGTGCCATAAGGAAGAAGAAACTTGGTATTCTTGGACTGTCTAGGGGCTCCTGTTCTTCCCGAGGAGGATGGTCTAGATGCACCAGCTGTGGTATAATGTTTAGCTTCGTGACTTTGTTGAGTAGCTATTGGATTGCCAACTTCACCTCCTGAGCATGAATACCCTTGTGTTTGTCAATTATTTCCTGAATTTGCATCCACTCGTTGTAGCCAAATTTGACTGGCTCACGAGCAAATACAACCTCAGTGTATCCATATTTAGTCTTCTTCCTGACCAAGTGAAACTTTAGTGATTTGTTTCTTGGTTCGGTGCATCTCACTTTGATAATGGGATCAGGCTTTGTTCTATGAGTCAGGACATCTCCAAACTTCTTCCTGTCGATCCGGTCAGTCTGGTCTGAAATCTTGTGTTGTTTCTCCACACTATTTATTGAAGAGTTTAATTTTCTTGACTTGATCATTAGTGCTTTCATCAGCGGAAGCAAGAGCTTGAGCAAGTTTGGCAGACAGACGTTCTCCTTTTCTAGCTTCTTTCTTTTTTCGAATAACAACATTATTCTCTATCATGATCGCTCTTACTTCATCAATAGCTCAACTCCATATTTTATCCAATTCATTCAGATAAAAAATGAGCTTGATTTTCTTGGAATGAGGAGGTGTTAAAGGATCACCAGCAACATAAGAACTTCCAGTTTCAGTGTCATGAGCTCCCCCTAAGCAGGAAGCCTTCCTCTTATGAGGATTTAGCTGATCAAACTCGATGCCACTATTAGTTCTTTGAGAAACCTCCCCTCAAAGTATGAATCAGGGTAAACAACATTCAATGGGACAATAGGCACATCAGCAGGTGGCATGAATCCAAGATCGAGAAACCTTCATAGTCATCAGTTTCTGATTGATCACCAGTGTCTGGAATGGCCTGGTCAGTTATTGTATCAGTATCTGGAATGTCAGCAACAAGGATTTCCTCTTGAAGGTTTTGAAGGTCAGCTTCAACCCTTTAAGTTTCAGACATCTCATGTTGAGATGGAGTTGGTGCAATCACCACCATTTACATTTGCTGATCAGGACTCACTTGATTTTTCTCCCCCTTTTTGGCAACATCTGACTGGGGAGGAGAACTAGATGGCGGAGGAAGATTTGTAGATGGCAAAGGACGTGGAGGTAAACTTGATGATGGGGAAGGAGGCAGATTTGATGATGTAGGTAGAGGATGAGGATTATCACCTGGTGAATTTGTTGGGGTGTCATCAACAACCATATCATCAGCATCATCATCAACCAAGGCCATAAAATGCTTCATATCAGCCACATCCTTTTCTACTTTTGTCAAACTTTTTCTAGCGATTGAGTTAACTACACTATTAGAGAGAGTTGAGAAAGCACAATAGTTTGAAAGTTGGAGCTGGATTCTTCCTGATCATCCTGATCAAAGGCTGCAGCCTTAATAGGTGTTGGCATAGGAGGAACATTTTTATCTTGAGGAGAAGGAGACGTTGACTCATCTTGGATCCTTGGCTCAACAGTTTCCACTACAGGTGGGGTTGATCCACATTGTACAACATCATCTGCAGAGGGAGTTGATGGAGAAGTGGCTGAGAATCAAATGTGCTTGTCCATCCTTGGAGGAGAGTTCATTTCTTGAATAAGGTCTTTTCCCTTATTAGTGGCTGGTTCTTCATCATCATCATCAGTGCCTTCTTCTTTATCAGTGTCTTTTTCAATACCAACGCCTTCTTCATTATCATCCTCATCATTCTCTTCTTCAGAGTCAAAGGATTCAACTATATAGGGTTTGTCAATCCATTTTTTGCATCCTCACAGTAATATGCAAATAATCTTCAGTAGGAGCAATATTAATGATCTTTGAGGAGAGAGAGCAAGAATTGGAATGATAATCCCATGCCTTTCAACATAGCCTTCCTTACGAGCCAAGATCAATCAGTTGATTAATAAAAAGTTGAGAAAAATCCAGTCTTTTGTTGTACACAATAGAAAATAAAATCATTTGCTCAAAGAGATGCAGTTGATCCAAACTCCCAGCCTTGTGTCAAAGACACTTTCCAATAACCCCAGTTAAATATTTTCTTCCTACACCAAAACACTGAAGAAGAGTGTGATGGGTTTTGACACCTAATCTAATAGAGCGTATCTATAAACATCACGAGTGGTGCCTTGGAGATTAAAATTATACCCTAACCTTTCATGAACAAACTTGCACCTTTCTTCTGATGGATTTTCAGAATAACTTTCCAATCGAGGAAGACAAAGAGCAGTTTGAAAAGATTCCACATCAATAGTAACCCTATACTGACCATCTCCAATGGTTCCAGTAATGGTTTGAGCATCAGTATCCACAGAGCATGAATAGTAAAACTCACATACTTGTTTAGGGTAGAATGGATCTGGGAAGTCGTAGAATGCATATCGAAGAGGACAGATCTTGACATAGTCGACGAAGTCTTTGATTCCTGAGTTCATGAACTGCTTTGGGATTTAATCTGAGAAGGCCACATTGTTCGCTTGAATGATGATGGGAAAGTCAGGGGCATGAGGACCTATGAGGACATTAGCGTTGGGGAGAAAACTCGTATAGAGGATTTGACATGGTGAAAGCTTGAGAAAGATGATGGTTGAGAGAGCATTTTTCGAGAGAGATAGAGAGCCAATTTCTTGAATAGCTTGTAAAAGTGACCTAGGACGGAGTATTCCCAATTTATACCAAAAAGTTTCTTCCTTTTTATGTAATCATGACTGAAGAGATCTTCACCGTAAAAATCTTATATCACAAGATAACGATGGACCTTTTAACTATCATCCAAAAAGTTACCGTTGAGATATGGAAGTTACATCAGTGAGACATGTCATCAGCGGCAATGAACATCAGCGTAAACCATCAGCGAGTGACTTGTGATGTGTGACAATGCGAACCTTTTTTTTCAGTCAACGAAAGTCAAATCCCGTTAAATAAAATTTCGAATTTTATTCATTTTGTCAAACTTGAAAGGGTTGAAAACAACTTAGATTATATAAATTAAATTTATATAAGTGTCGGGTCTAAAATCGTGCGCAATCGTGTTCACGGCCGTAAACCGTGTTCACGGCCAAGTCTCGAGTAACCCGGTGTTTACGGCCGCAATCGTGTTTACGGCCGTAAACCGTGCCCGTCTGGGTAGAACCCACCGCCGACCATGAACCCAGCCTATATATACGTGTTTTCACCCTCATTTTTACTTTTCTGGCCGAAAACACTACTTTCTCTCTCTAAAACCATCAACCGAAAACTCAAGTTTTCTCTTCATCTATCACCCAATCCACCTTAGAACTTGTTTTGGAGCATCAAACATTCATCCTTTCATCAAATCAAACACTCCTCATTCTTGAGTTCACGACCGTAAACCCTTCAAATCTTCATATTTCACCAACAACACCAAGAACAGGCCGTAAACCATTTAAAGACCGTAAACCCTTGAAAGGCAGAAAACCGTTCACGGCCGAGAACAGTTCACAACCGAGAACAGTTCATGGCCGTAATCCTTTCACGGCCGCAATCATCCCCAATTGGAATCTTGGCTGTAAACCCACTTTTTCCACTTCGATCGAGTCTCGGTAACATTCCTTAACCAAAAGCAAGTGTTTTTCTAACACTTTAACTAATGGATTCTCTAATTTAAATGCAAATATTTGTTTAATTATTATTAGGATTCTGTTAATTTCGCGTGCAACAACTCGAGGATCCTCATTCCAGTCTCGTTGTCCGGCACTTACACGCACCTAACTGTGAGTTCATACCCCTACATTTTACTATTTTGTTCTTTTATACAAAATAATTTCAAATGGATTTAGAAACCTTTGCAATCGAAACCAACCGAGAAATCACTACATTTTATAAAAATACTTAGATATTTTAATCCCTTATGTAACATGCTGAGCATGAGGGTAGTTTCAATATACAAATTGCAAGGTTTCAGTATCATACATGCTATACATTCAAACTTTGTGGATATACTTTGGAAGAATCACTGAACTTTTACAAACATAATACAAATCTATAATAAGTATAGTTTGGAGTTTAATACACCGTTTTACAATATTCAACAACCGTACATCATAACAAACATATAAACTATGGTAAAACTAGTTTATGGCATACAATCTGTTTTTCGAACACAAGAGTACTATACTAAATAATTATTGAAGTATAATTATTTTTACTCTACAAGACATACGTATAGACTCCAGTACAAGTGAACATTACAATGCTACACGTAAACTAATTAATACAGGGTTGTGAGGCACTACTTCAATATGTACCCTTCGGGGTACGGAACTAAATCCTAACACAGTATAACCAGAGTCTCCTGGAGGGAGCGCATGAGATTTGTGAATAGATCTATTCGGTACTGACAATCCCACACCTAAAATGTAGCTACAGTTAGGCAGGCATGACTGGGGTGACAAATGTCATAACATCCGACACTTGAAGAACGTCATAGGGGTCACTAGGTCATATCAAACATGGTTATACCAAACTCATAATAGTATAAACTAACCATTTGTTTACAGAAATTCATTTCTTCAATTAGTTTTATTTTCATTAATATAACTATCATACATTACAACTGGAGGATTCTAGGGAATTCGAATACATGGTTTTACTTTAAGAAATACAACTACTATACATATTGGTGGTAGCCAGGGTTTTTCATACAAAACGTTCTACACAAAAGTTTTCATACAGAACACACCATACAATACATCTAGTAGTAACCAAAAATATGCTTATGAACTCACCAGCTTTAATGTTGATACTCTTTCAAAATCGCTTGTATTCTCAGGGAATCAGTAGTCAGATACTCTCACAGGCTTTTGAGAAGACGGAGCTTAGTGTCACGTCTTTTATATTTTTGGATATATATATATATATATATATATATATATATATATATATATATATATATATATATATATATATATATATACTTTTGTTGTATACAAACTATGTATCGAACAGATGTAAATATTTTACTTATTCAATGTAATTGTTGTTTTTACTTTGATTACTATGATAAAATTGTTGTGATACTATACATGACGTCCTCCACCCCTGAACGTTTCCGCCGTTTTGGTTTGGGGGTGTGACATGATGGTCACCCAGTAAGTTTGTGATGCCTTCTAATGGACCTTTTAAGCAAGAAGTTATACAAAATAATAATATAGATGCTTATGTTCAGAAGTTTAAAAGTATCGAAGCATAAAGTAAAAACAAATAAAGTAGCAATGGCTAAACAAACAAAATCAAACCATATAAACATTGTTGTCCCTAAGTGCAGTAAGCATAATTTTGTTCTGAGAATAAAAAAACCTTTCCTTCATGGAAATCAAAAAGAACATTATAACCAACATCACAAAGTTGACGGATGGAGATGAGATTGTTCTTTCGGCCTTTGACATAGAACACTTCCTTCAGCTTGAATGCCCTGCACTCAAAATTTCCCACTCCCATGACAACTTCTTCATTGCTGTTTCTAAAACCCACCTTGGGACCATCTTTCTTCACAAAGTCTGTTAAGAGGGACTTGAGATCGGTCATGTGTCCAGAGCACCCACTGTCTAGGTACCAAGTATGTTCTAAATTCCTTGGACAACATGAGAATTATCAGCGTCATACATGTTAAGATTACCATAAGGGGATTCATTGATGAGAGCCATTAGACCCTTAACATTGAGCCCCTTATCTTCAGATGTCTCTTATTCTTCCACCTATTCTTCATGATCCTCTTGCTTTGTAATGAAATATTTTGGCAGAGAGATGTTTTCCTTCTTCATGTGGGCTACCAGCTTCTTGTACAAAACTTCATAATTCTCAGTAGTTTGAGCTTCTTTCTTCTCTTTGTAGCCCTTGGCAAAATGGTCAAGTCTACCATAGTTAAAACAATTACATGAGTTTTTCTTCTTTGAAGAGGATCTCCTCGCTAAACTGCCTCCTTTAAACTGAGCTCTTCCAACCCCATTTTATTTGCTTTCTTCGTAACATTTGACATTAAGTGCAGTGCTTGCAACAAGTTCATCAGTGAGATCCGCATCACTCTCTTCACCCTGATCTGAGTTATCTGAGTCGCTGATGTGCTTCATTGCTTCTTTACAAGAAACCATGACTACAAACTTTTCCATGCTTGATTCACAAATTTCACAAATTTCTTTGGTCTCTTTGTAATTTCGCTGATGTGCTTCATCAGTGAGATCCGCATCACTCTCTTCACTCTCTTCACCCCATTTTATGAAGATCTTTGGTCTCTTTGTAATTTCACAAATTTCCAAACAAGGAGGTTAGATCAATGACATTGATCTTTTCACTATTCTTGAGGACACCAGTGTGATGTTCCCAACTTTTCCCAAGAGAATCCAGGAACATTAGAACTAACTGAAAGGAATGCTTGACGATTCCCAGCCTACGCATATCATTAACCAAACACTTCAACCCATTAAAGGTTTTGGTTAGGGACTCAGCTTGTTGAGCAAAAAAATTATCTTATCTTCGATTGAGGTTGTTGATGGTTGTGGCCTGAACTTCCACAATGCCTTCATAAGCCACTATCGACATTTCCATTATCTCTTGGGTTGAGTCACAATTTTTCACAAGATGATACACGTGATAGGGAAGAGAGTTTCTTATCACCGCACTAGCTTTTACATCAAGATTTATCAGCCTCTTGTCATAGTCATCATAGCTAGTCTCTGGTTTTTGCTTCAAGGGACCAACGACAACATTGTTGGCCATAGGTTGATACACAGGAATGTGAGGACCTTTTTCAATAACTTTATGCATCTCATAGTCCATGGTTTCAAGAACAACCATGACCTTAGTTTTCCACATGGCGAAGTTGTGCTCATCGAAAGGAGGAATTTTCTTGAGAACAAAGGATTTGGGATTATTAGAAGTCGACATGATTACTTGAGTTTATCAAAAACCTCCTCTAATACCAATTAATGGTTGGTATCGATCGCATACACTTCAAGTATAAAGAACAAAACCAAACTAATCTAAGAAAATAAAGAACATAAAGTAAATAACACAAGGAGTTCTCCAAATTGTCTTTCACCAAGAAAGGGTTTGTTTTCACCAACAAAACGGGTTGTCACAAAGACGATCACAAAGACGAACTCTACATTAAGGTTTACCCTAATGTTGTTATATACTAATCTATACAAGTATATCCCTTGATTAAAGGGATTGTATCTTATCTATACTAAGAACTGATCCTCATCATAAGGATGTCGGATCTGCTATCTATTCTATATATCTGTACCATTACATAATATACAAAAGCTTACATAGAATAACTATCTATATGTTGACGTTGATAGACTTGATACGTTGACGTTGATGGTGATGTAGAGGCTGATGCTGACAGTTAGCATGTGGAGTGTTTGACTCATCAGGTCATAAGGTGTGAACTTATAGAGAAAATTATTTTATGGGTACATAAGTATAGAAATTAAAAGCCTCATTGATGGGCGCATGAATCGAAGAAAATGCAAGGAGAGGTATGAGGTGAGAGTTTATGAGGAGTTATCATATGTGGGAAGCAAAGGCAACCAAAAATGTGCAAGTGATCATATATGGGATGATTTTTAAAAATATGAAATGTTGGTGTCTCATTTTGTATAGATGTTGAAGGAACGATATTGAGGGGGTAGGTTTCCAAGTGTAAGGCTTCTACCCAATATGTGGGTGGAAGATGAGCATGAAATAAGAGGGTTCATATGATAGTATTGATTGAGCGCAACATGCGTTCGAATTTTCCATTTTGTTAGGATGTGTGAGGGAAAGAGAATCGAAATTGAATTCCATAAGAGGGAAAATAGTCATGAAATTGTTGGTTGTTGTATTCACTGCCATTGTCACTATGAAAATATTTTATGGTTGTTTTGAATTGATTTTGTATATAAGTGGAAACTTAAACATGTTTTGAGAACACGTCCACTTTTTGTTTTAATGGGTAAATCTAAAAGTAATGAGTGTAATGGTCAAGAAAAATAACATAGTACTTCAAACCACTAACACTAGTAATTGGTAAGGTCCAAACATCATAGTGAAATATCATATGCATTGGATATTGGATTAAGGTCTCTAAGCTAATAACTAAATTGGTATATTCTTAAATTAGAAGCAAATTCCTTTTTGGGTTGCCCTCATAACCAGTCACTGAATAAAATGACTTTTAGAGAGAAAGGGAGAGAGAGAGAGAGAGAGAGAGGCTACTTTGTTAATTTGTTATATGATTAATAAATTAATTAGACAATTAAATAAATGATTTATTAATATATTATATGATTAATATATCAAGTTGAAATAGTAATAATTAATTAAGAATTAAGCAGTAATTAATTAGAATTAATTGCGAGTTAATTAGAATTAATTGGAAGCGCAAGGACTTAAGTTGTAATCGTTCAACAATCAAACAAGAGGGAATTCCAGAACCTTCCTAACCCTAGACGGTTTTGACGTGATAATTAGGGTTTCTGGAATATTCCTTATAGAGAAATAAGGAGTTTGATAATTACCTAATTTACAATATTATTATCATATTCAAATTATGGTTATCCAAGGCTTCTTTATCAACTATAAATAGGACCCCTAGGGTCTCATAATTTCGTGTACTCTTGTTGGGACATGATTTGTCGTTTATACTTTACTTTACATAGCTTTTAGAGTTCTCGGTCTAGGACCAAAACACCATGAATACGGTAGTGTTTGGACCGAAATCACTAAGTGATTTCGGTTGGGCCTTGGGCTGGGCCTTTGTAGTTTAGTCTAGGTATATATGTAGTATTGATTCAGCCGTGTTTATAGTTAGTCATTCTAAGTTGTTCATTTCGAGATTTTAAGAGAGACAGAGAGAACCAAGAGATATAGAGAGTCTTATGTACTAGACTATTCATTAATATAATGTGCACTGAAGATTTAACATTGTGTTTTTATTTTATATTTATGATTTGTGTCATTCACTTGATTGGGATTCCGCACCAATCTACTGATTTGGATTGATACATTCGATTGGGTTTTACAACTCTTCTTGTTCCCATAGAGCCGAAAATTTGCTCTCTCATCCTCTATCCTCAAGTCCTTTAGTTATTAGGGTTTTAGGTACAAGCTATTAGAGGCATTCAAGTTTTTGGTTCTTGCTCTCCAAGCAACTCCAAGAAGACTTTATTTTGATTATTTGCTATAGTAATCAAAAGGTATGTAAACCCTAACCTTATGTAAAATTTTATTTTTCAGAGTCTACCTATAGGGTTTCTTGATATCAATAGAGAAGACATAGATCCTGATGGGTTTTGAGCATATCTACACTCCTATGTGATCATGCAACCCTAATTGCTTTCGATCTAAGTTTTCCTCTAGTTATACAAGCAAATATAAATTCCAAAACAGCAAACCTAATACTAGCATACAAAATCGAAATCTATATGAAAATGTGACAACCCGAAACTTTTTCCATTATCCTTACCCAGTTTCCGTTAATAAAATTTGGCTTTTTATTTAATTCCGTCAAATTTCTTAGTTTGGGAAAGACCTTACGTTCTAAATAAATCCGAATTGATTTATTTCCGTTCACGTTAGTATTATTTTCAGTCTAACGGAATATTCTAAGCTCAGTTCAATCGAGATTTGGATTCAAAAACGAGGTTTTCTAAGTCAAAGCATAGCATCCAGACCAAACAACCCTTCGAGAGGAGTTTACGGCCGCAAACTCAGTTTACGACCGTAAACTCTGTTTATGACCGTAAACTCTGTTCATGGCCGTAAACCCTCCACCTCACCCCTTGCCGTAAACTCACCCCTATATAAGGGATGAGTGGCCTTCATTTCTCACTTTACACACTCCAGAAGCTTTCTCTCTCTACTCTCTCTCTCTCCCTCACTCTACAAACTTCGAATTTGCTCAAGGATCCTCAAGAATGTAAGTGATTCTTCACTTTGATTGTGTTTCTATCCTTATTCTAGTGATAAATCCATGTCTCATCTCCTAAATCTCATCTTTTTCTAGATTTTCTCTCTCACCAAAAACACCAAGAACACACACTAGTTATTGGTGGCTAAAAACCTCATTCCAAGCTTCTTAACAGTAAGTAACTATCATATGTACTTGTTATCTACTAGAAACCATCGATTTTCGCCTAAAAATAGACCTGAACGCATGAACTGAGTTTTTACGGCCGTAAACCCTTCAATGGCTGTAAACTCTATTTTTGGTCGATTATTGACCTTTAAAATCTTCTTTGAGCTGGGCACGAGGCTTAGAACACTTCCAGAAGGCTAGAAAGGACCTTGAAACACCGAAAATCGCACTTTTCGCCAAGTGTTTACGGCCGTAAACCCATGGGCCGTAAACCCATGGACCGCAAACACTTGGGCCGTAAACATATGGGCCGTAAACCCTATTGGGCCGCAAACCCTTTACCATACACTCCTTTTACGACCGCAAACTCCCCATTTTAAAATCATATGTGATTCTAACACTTAGTTTTAAGTGTTTTCTGGTCCCTAGGATGATTTCCTTCCATAACTAATAGTGTTAAGCCCTCACCTAATGCATATATGTACTTTTACATGCTAAAGAGGATCCGTTAGTGCCCGAGGCTTTATTTGACACTCAACAATTCCTAGCAACTTACACTCGAATCCCACGTCAAACAGTGAGTTCATACCCCTACGCTTTTCCGAGTTTTCATGTTTTCAGGGGGGGAATACAAGCAAAAGTATAAGGAAACTTGTGCTCAAAGTATATTATTTTGTACAAAATAATTATATGTTCAATATGCTTTTAACACGGAAAACAGTTTTACCAAACGATTAAGAAATCAACTCGTAGAAACAGTTTTCAAAACTAAAGCAAGGAACTTGTGAATCTTGTCATATAATGTGATATTTTATAAAGAATTCATACAAAACATAAACAGGATTTTTGGTATTATTACATGCAAATTGTTAGTCTAAAGTTGGAGACACGTCCTTGGTAACACTCCCACCGGATTCGAGAGTGTTGGACTAGCACTTGTAACCAGAATCTCTTGTAGGGAGAGTGTGACTGTTGTGTATAGATTTATACGGGACCGACTATCCCGCACCTTACTGCTAGCTACAGTTGGACCGATAGGTCCAGGGGTGACAAAGTCATAAAAAGATACTGGCCCCCGTTACGTGCCATATCAAGTCTAAGTACGGTTATGATACTCGCAACCTAGATAACGAAATTTACTTTTGTAATAATGAAACAAGTGAACTAACCTCAAGTAATAACCGATTTGATTACTAGAGGGTATTAGTAATATCCTTAGGATTTAGTTCACCACTTATTTATTAGTTTTATTTATGTAATAAGGCTAATACACCTCACAGAGAGCAAACAAGGTTTTTCAAGGAAACTACGTCTAACGATACAAGTATGGTAGATACTTGTACACCTCAGACAAGAACAGATAACCAACTATCAACTTTTATGGAAAATATAGGATTTTCCTGGGATAACTCAACCTTACATAAACAGGCTGTTTAACATACAACTAATGGATAATCAAACATATTTCATAATAAAATATAGGATTTTCTTGGGAAACACTTTTCAAAGGATCAAAGAAACATTTCTTTTACCAGAACTAAACGCTTATGAACTCACCAGCTTTATCCTGATATTTTAAAACTGCTTGTATTCTCAGGGCAACAATAGACAGGTACTCTTACCAACTTTTGGAGAAGACGGAGCATTTTGGAGTCACGTCTTTTACTTTTGTTATATACTGATGCGAACAAACTATGTTTTCAAACAATGTAAATATTCATATTATAATGTAATGGTTGTGTTTACTATGCTTACTATGATACAACTGTTGTGATACTACGCATGACGTCACCCGCCCCCGGACGCTTGCGCCGTCCGTTCTGACGGTTCGGGGGTGTGACAGATTGGTATCAGAGCTATTGTTTATAGTGAACTAAGTATACCGAACCTTACATGGTATACAACTATAAACACTAAGGGGCCGAAGTGCTCTGAAGTAAAAGTATACTTTTAAAATACAAGTATTTTTGCAAAAAAATATACAAGTATACCTACATACCAGAAACAATATCATGAGTAGAACTAAACAAAAGTATTTGGGTGTTGAACACTGCGGTTAAACCTGGGCAGTTATGTAATCATGTCTAGGGTAAATATAGCCTGATCAACTATATTTATTCGAGACATAACCAACATATGCTTGGGAGTGACTGTGTTGTTGCGACAGGCCTAAAACTTACCTAGTATCCATACAACAAAGTATCAAAAGAACAAAACATACAACTTAAAATACTGTAGGAGTATTTTAGCCAGAGCCGATACATTATAGAAATTCATTCCTAGTGCTGCTACCTATTCGTTTCTTAGCGATAACTTACTTGCATTAGTAACCTTTCTTTGCTTATCGCTTGGTAGAACACCTTATTATCCGGATGAGATATATTTTGTTTCATATATCTTGAGGACTTACCATCCTCTTCTTCCTGGTTGTTTTTAGAATAAGATGCCTCTTCGAAGAATACCCATCAGAAGAAATGACGACACTCCACCACCACCTCCACCCACTTAGTTCAATCCTGTTATGTTCCAGGCAGTTGTTACTGCTGCTGTGGCTGCCGCGATGTCACAGATTAATCCTGTCGGATTTGGCGGGCATGGAGGTGGTACTCATCCCCAAAATCATGAAGGTGGTCAGGGACACCAGAAGGAGTCTTCCTATAAGGACTTCATGAACGCGAAATCCACATCTTTCGACGACAAAGGAGGGGTTATTGCCCTGACCCAATGGTTCGAGAAGATCGAGTCCATTTTTGAAATATGTTCCTGTTCTGAAGTCAACAAAGTAAAATTCTCCGCTTGCACTTTCGCCAACAGAGCACTAACCTGGTGGAATGGTCGAGTCAAATCCCTAACCTTGCCAGTGGCGAATGCTATGGGTTGGGAAAGTTTAAAGGAACTCATGCTAGCTGAGTACTGCCCACGGGGCAAGATGCAGAAACTGGAGCACGAGCTATGAAACTTAAAGATGAAAAGTTCCGACATTGCTGCCTACACTTCTAGGTTCGAAGACCTAGCGCTTCTTTGCCCGGGAATGGTCACCCCAGAAAGCAAAAAGATTGAGAGATACATATGGGGACTGACACAACCCACCAAAGGAAATGTCTTGGCTGCTAGGCCAAACACTTTTGACAGCGCCAAGTGCCTGGCATAAACCCTCATAGATCACGGAGTTGATCTTGATAAAGTGACAACCGCTCCCGAACCAGCAAAGGTGAGCGGTGAGAAAAGAAAATTCTGGAAGCAGCGAAAGGGCCAGTCTTCGCAGGAGCCCTCAAAGAAACAGCAAACGGTGGCAGTCCACACTGCTAATACTCCTGCAGCTGCTCCTGCCATTTAAGCACCTACCAGTAAATATGTTGGTACCCTTTCTCGGTGTGACAAGTGTAACTATCATCATAATCCCGGCCCATGCTGAGAAATGTCATGCACCAGCTGTGGTAAAAAGGGGCACACGGCTCGAGTTTGCAAAACACCAGTACAACCAACCAATCAGACATCTGGAGCAGGCGTCGGTCAAGCCTGTTGTGGTTGTGGAGAGGTCGGGCACTACAAGAGAAACTGCCCCAAGGCAACAACAGCTGGTAGCAAGGGGAGAGTGATAGCGATGGGTCAAGAAGAGGCAGTTGCAGATCCCACCATTGTTTTGGGTACGTTCCTCCTCGACAACTCTTCTGCATGCATTCTTTTCGATTCTGGTGCGGAGAGAATTTTTATTAGTCATGCATTCAGACATCTCCTCAAACATAAACCTCAACCACTAACTGAAACATTTACCGTCGAAATGGCCAACGGTGAGAAAGAGAGCACTAATAATATATACGTAGGTTGTACCCTTACTTTGAACGATCATTCTTTTCATATCAACCTTATGCAAGTTTCCATAATAAGCTTTGATGTCATCATCGGCATGGATTGGTTAAGCCCCAATCATGCTGATATCCTTTGTTACGAAAAAGCTATCTGTCTCAATCTTTCCTCTGATGAAACTCTCATGATTTACGGTGATAAACTCAGTTCAAACCTCCGTATCATTTCGTGCATCAAAGCCCAAAAATTTCTGCAAAAGGAGTGTCATGCATTCCTAGCCCATGTCATTAACGGGAAGCAGGAAGTTAAAGACCTCGAGAGCATCCCCGAAGTCTGCAACTTTCCCGATGTTTTTCCCGAAGATCTCCTGGGAATCCCTTCCGAGCACCAAGTCGAGTTTCGCATCGACTTAGTCCCCGGGGCTACCCCCGTAGCTAAATCCCCATACCATAGCGCCAACAGAAATGCAGGAGTTATCTAGTCAGCTCAATGAGCTGCTCAGCAAAGGATTCATCAGACCGAGTTCCTCACCCTGGGGAGCCCCGATCTTATTTGTGAAAAAGAAGGATGGATCCTTTCGGATGTGCATTGACTATCCCGAACTGAACAAGCTCACTGTCAAAAACCGTTACCCTCTTCCTCGAATAGACGACCTCTTTGATCAACTTGAGGGAGCCAGTTACTTCTCCAAAATAGATCTAAGATCAGGTTACCATCAGTTGCAAGTTCACGAGAATGATGTGCCCAAGACAGCATTTCGAACTCGTTATGGACACTACGAATTTGTAGTAATGCCCTTTGGCCTAACCAATGCACCGACGGTATTCATGGACCTGATGAATCGGGTGTGCCATTCTTTCCTGGACACGTTCGTAATCGTGTTCATCGACGATATACTTGTCTATTCCAGAATTGAGGAAGATCATCGACAGCACTTGAGATCGGTGCTGGAAACCCTAAGGACGGAGAAGCTGTACGCAAAATTCTCCAACTGCGAATTATGGATTCGAAAAGTAACCTTCCTAGGTCACGTGGTAAGCGAGGAAGGCATACACGTGGACCCCTCCAAAATCAAAGCGATAGAGAACTGGTCAGCACCGAAGACGCCCACAGAAATTCGTCAATTCTTGGGTCTCACTGGCTATTATCGCAGATTTATCCATAATTTTTCCAGAATTGCCAAACCCCTAACCACTCTGACTCAGAAAGGTGTACCATTCTGTTGGAGTGAAAAGCAAGACACTGCGTTCGAAACGTTGAAGCGGGCCCTATGCAGCGCACCTATCTTGTCTCTGCCCGAAGGAACGGAGGACTTCGTTGTCTACTGTGATGCATCCAATCAAGGCCTAGGCTGTGTGCTCATGCAACGGGGAAAAGTCATTGCTTATGCCTTAAGACAGCTGAAAGCACATAAAGTCAACTACACAACGCACGACCTGGAATTGGGAGCAGTGGTCTTCGCATTGAAGATATGGAGACATTATCTCTACAGAACCAAGTGCACCATCTTCATTGACCATAAAAGCCTGCAGCATATCTTCGACCAGAAGGAACTGAACATGAGACAACGGCGATGGGTTGAGCTACTCAGCGATTACGAGTGCGAAATCCGCTACCATCCCGGTAAGGCCAATGTGGTGACAGATACCCTCAGCCGGAAGGAGTACTCAGGTCGTAGAGTGAAGGCACTGACCATGACTATCCATTCCCATTTATCCGTGCAAATCAAGGAGGCTCAGCTGGAAGCCTTAAAACCAGAGAACATGTCGGGTGAAGCCTTGAGAGGAATGGAAAAGAACCTAGAAATCAAGGGAGACGAAGTCTATTATTTCATGGATCGGATCTGGACCCCAAAGTTCGGTGGTTACAGAGAGGTTGTAATGAACGAAGCTCACAAGACTAGATACTCCGTTCATCCAGGTTCGGACAAGATGTACCTCGATCTTAGGAAACTGTATTGGTGGCCGAACATGAAAGCAAAGATCGCTACCTTCGTGGGCAAGTGCCTGACTTGCGCCAAGGTGAAGGTCGAATATCAGAAGCCCTCAGGTCTACTCCACCAGCCGGAGATACCTGAGTGGAAGTGGGAGAGAATTACTATGGATTTTATCACCAAATTACCCAAGTCTCCGAGTGGGCACGACGCCATCTGGGTAATGGTCGACCGACTGACTAAATCCGCCCACTTCCTGTCGATCAAGGAAAACTTCAAAATGGAGAGACTCACGTGAATCTACATCCGAGAGATAGTTCGACTGCATGGTGTGCCTGTGTCCATAATCTCCGATCGAGATAGAAGGTTCACTTCGAGGTTTGGCAGTCACTGCAGAAAGCTCTTGGAACTAAGCTGGATATGAGCACAGCTTACCATCCCCAGACAGACGGGCAGAGTGAGAGAACCATCCAGACCTTGGAAGACATGTTGAGAGCATGTGTCATTGACTTCGATGAGCTGTGGGACACCCATTTTCCCTTGGTCGAGTTTTCCTACAACAACAGTTACCATACCAGCATCAAGGCTGCGCCCTTCGAAGCCCTATATGGTCGCAAGTGCAGATCCCCTCTGTGCTAGGCTGAGGTGGGCGACCTGCAGCTAGCCAAGGGGCAAGTCCCTGACAGCACTCTTACTGGCCCAGAAATCATCCGCGAAACCACTGAAAAGATCATACAAATCCGGGAACGACTTAAGGCCTCACGAGATAAACAAAAGAGCTACGCCGATAAACGACGAAAACCCTTGGAGTTCCCGGTTGGAGACCGTGTTCTGTTGGAGGTCTCGCCCTGGAAAGGCATGATACGCTTCGGAAAGCGTGGAAAGCTAAATCCAAGATACATAGGACCCTTTGAGATACTCGCTAGGATCGGTCCCGTAGCCTAGAAACTTCGTTTACCACAAGAACTCAGCAACATTCATCCTATATTCCATGTTTCGAATCTTAAGAAATGCGTATCTGACGAAACCCTTACGATTCCTCTCGATGAGATTGAGATCAACGAGAACCTGAACTTCGTGGAAGAACCAGTCGAAATCATGGATAGAGAGATCAAACGAACGAAACAAAGTCGCATCCCGATAGTGAAGGTTCACTGGAATGCCAAGCGGAGACCTGAATTCACTTGGGAGCGCGAAGATCAGATGAAACAGAAGTATCCGCATCTCTTTCCTAATCCATGATTTGTATTCTATGTTCAAATTTCGGGACGAAATTCCCTCTAACGGGGGGATGATGTGACAACCCTAAACTTTTTCCGTTATCCTTACCCAGTTTCCGTTAATAAAATTTGGGTTTTTATTTAATTCCGTCAAATTTCTTAGTTTGGGAAGGACCTTACGTTCTAAATAAATCCGAATTGATTTATTTCCGTTCACATTAGTATTATTTTCGGTCTAACGGAATATTCTAAGCTCAGTTCAATCGAGATTTGGATTCAAAAATGAGGTCTTCTAAGTCAAAGCATAGCATCCGGGCCAAACAACCCTTCGAGAGGAGTTTACGGCCGCAAACTCAGTTTACGACCGTAAACTCTGTTTACGACCGTAAACCCTGTTCACGGCCGTAAACCCTCCACCTCACCCCTTGCCGTAAACTCACCCCTATATAAGGGATGAGTGGCCTTCATTTCTCACTTTACACACTCCAGAAGCTTTCTCTCTCTACTCTCTCTCTCTCTCTCCCTCACTCTATAAACTTCGAATTTGCTCAAGGATCCTCAAGAATGTAAGTGATTCTTCACTTTGATTGTGTTTCTATCCTTATTCTAGTGATAAATCCATGTCTCATCTCCTAAATCTCATCTTTTTCTAGATTTTCTCTCTCACCAAGAACACCAAGAACACACACTAGTTATTGGTGGCTAAAAACCTCATTCCAAGCTTCTTAACAGTAAGTAACTATCATATGTACTTGTTATCTACTAGAAACCATCGATTTTCGCCGAAAAATCGACCTGAACGCATGAACTGAGTGTTTACGGTCGTAAACCCTTCAATAGCTGTAAACTCTATTTTTGGTCGATTATTGACCTTTAAACTCTTCCTTGAGCTGGGCACGAGGCTTAGAACACTTCCAGAAGGCTAGAAAGGACCTTGAAACACCAAAAATCCCACTTTTCGCCAAGTGTTTACGACCGTAAACCCATGGGCCGTAAACCCATGGACCACAAACACTTGGGCCGTAAACATATGGGCCGTAAACCCTATTGGGCCGCAAACCCTTGACCATACACTCCTTTTAGGACCGCAAACTCCCCATTTTCAAATCCTATGTGATTCTAACACTTAGTTTTAAGTGTTTTCTGGTCCCTAGGATGATTTCCTTCCATAACTAATAGTGTTAAGCCCTCACCTAATGCATATATGTACTTTTACATGCCAAATAGGATCCGTTAGTGCCCGAGGCTTTATTTGACACTCAGCAATTCCTAGCATCTTACACTCGAATCCCACGTCAAACAGTGAGTTCATACCCCTACGCTTTTCCGAGTTTTCATGTTTTCAGGGGGGGAATACAAGCAAAAGTACAAGGAAACTTGTGCTCAAAGTATATTATTTTGTACAAAATAATTATATGTTCAATATGCTTTTAACACAGAAACCAGTTTTACCAAACGATTAAGAAATCAACTCGTAGAAACAGTTTTCAAAACTAAAGCAAGGAACTTGTGAATCTTGTCAAAAAATGTGATATTTTATAAAGAATTCATACAAAACATAAACAGGATTTTCGGTATTATTACATGCAAATTGTTAGTCTAAAGTTGGAGACACGTCCTTGGTAACACTCCCACCGGATTCGAGAGTGTAGGACTAGCACTTGTAACCAGAATCTCTTGTAGGGAGAGC
The DNA here is from genome assembly GCF_052849685.1 of Lactuca virosa. Lineage (NCBI taxonomy): Eukaryota > Viridiplantae > Streptophyta > Magnoliopsida > Asterales > Asteraceae > Lactuca > Lactuca virosa. The sequence continues at coordinate 485,705,674 of NC_136429.1, forward strand.
GTGACTGTTGTGTATAGATCTATACGGGACCGACTATCCCGCACCTTACTGCTAGCTACAGTTGGACCGATAGGTCCAGGGGTGACAAAGTCATAAAAAGATACTGGCCCCCGTTACGTGCCATATCAAATCTAAGTACGGTTATGATACTCGCAACCTAGATAACGAAATTTACTTTTGTAATAATGAAACAAGTGAACTAACCTCAAGTAATAACCGATTTGATTACTAGAGGGTATTAGTAATATCCTTAGGATTTAGTTCACCACTTATTTATTAGTTTTATTTATGTAATAAGGCTAATACACCTCACAGAGAGCAAACAAGGTTTTTCAAGGAAACTACGTCTAACGATACAAGTATGGTAGATACTTGTACACCTCAGACAAGAACAGATAACCAACTATCAACTTTTAAGGAAAATATAGGATTTTCCTGGGATAACTCAACCTTACATAAACAGGCTGTTTAACATACAACTAATGGATAATCAAACATCTTTCATAAGAAAATATAGGATTTTCTTGGGAAACACTTTTCAAAGGATCAAAGAAACATTTCGTTTACCAGAACTAAATGCTTATGAACTCACCAGCTTTATGCTGATATTTTAAAACTGCTTGTATTCTCAGGGCAACAATAGACAGGTACTCTTGCCAACTTTGGGAGAAGACGGAGCATTTTGGAGTCACGTCGTTTACTTTTGTTATATACTGATGTGAACAAACTATGTTTTCAAACAATGTAAATATTCATATTATAATGTAATGGTTGTGTTTACTACGCTTACTATGATACAACTATTATGATACTACGCATGACGTCACCCGCCCGCGGACGTTTCCGCCGTCCGTTCCGACGGTTCGAGGGTGTGACAGATTGGTATCAGAGCTATTGTTTATAGTGAACTAAGTATACCGAACCTTACATGCTATACAACTATAAACACTAAGGGGCCGAAGTGCTTTGAACTAAAAGTATACTTTTAAAATACAAGTATTTTTGCAAAAAAAATATACAAGTATACCTACGTACCAGAAGCAATATCATGGGTAGAACTAAACAAAAGTATTTGGGTCAATATAGCCTGATCAACTATATTTATTCGAGACATGACCAACATGTGCTTGGGAGTGACTGTGTTGTTGCGATAGGCCTAAAACTTACCTAGTATCCATACAACAAAGTATCAAAAGAAAAAAACATACAACTTAAAATACTGTAGGAGTATTTTAGCCAGAGCCGAATACATTGTAGAAATTCATTCCTAGTGCTGCTACCTATTCGTTTCTTAGCGATAACTTACTTGCATTAGTTAGCTTTCTTTGCTTATCGCTTGGTAGAACACCTTATTATCAGGATGGGATATATTTTGTTTCATATATCTTGAGGACTTACCATTGTAACTATCAATGATTTGCAATACCAGTCCCCGTTCTTTTAATCAGTTCATTTAATCCCACAACTAATATCAAATTAATTTCTGATTAATACTAATTAAATAATATGATTTCTAATTAATATATTAATCTTATAATATATTAATAAATCATTCATTAACCTCTTTCTCCAAAAGTCATCCTGTCAAGTTGCTATGGTGAAGACATCCCAAAAGGACCATGCTACTATCAAATCAAGTACATACCTATTACATTTATGGGCTTAGACACCTAATCCAACAGTGTCCCACTTGGATAAGTCTAATAACTATAACTGCAACTATGACTTCAAAATCTGATTAGCAATCATAACTTTCAAAAGCCGCTGTCGAACTCTCATCTAATCAATGACGCGTCCTTATATAAGGGATCAAATATTCCTCCATTCTATAAGATAACATACGGACATGAGACATGGATTATAATCAATCTCTATCCAAGAGTTGTTTCCCGATTTCCGATTTATGACTATTGACTAATTGAACAAATCAAATCAGTCCAGGTTTGGCCAAACGCTTCAGATGTCATCACTAAATCATCGATGGGCCCACAGATATCGCTTTTACCCATTTAGAGTAAAAGGAACGGATAAACTTCGACTCATATGCTTACACTATTTACTCATCAAATCACACACAACAAGACGTTTTATATCATCAAGTTACCGACGCGTTTAGGTATTATCAATGCACAACTGACTTGTAAACAACAACTTATATGTCTCCGTTTGAAGAGTATAAGATATTATCGTCTCAGAATTACTCGTGATAAAATCCATGAAGTAATTCTCTGCGCGTGGGTTTAATCCAATACTCGAATCCTATTTCAGGAGTACTCATGAACAATGCAACAAACATTTGCTATGTCTAAGCACTTAGACAATCTACAGTCAGATTCATGACAATCTTACTTCATTACTTACTTCCAAAGTATGATCGACTGTTGAGGTTTGAATAATCCAATTATCCGGGAAGTAAAACATGCGAATTGAAACACAAGAATAACCTAATTAACTATGGTATCAAACATTTGAATATAAATAAAATGACTTTTATTTAATCACCATATTAATTAGACTTTACTCCTTGTATAATGTTTTTACTAATCAACTTAATACTTGAATGAAAGCAGTAGTCATGCCATGCACAAAACATGTACATTATGTTTATCAATGGTCATTTCTTTGTGAAATAGATCAATTGAACACATTTCCAATGATGCTCATTTGACAATTCCAAATCCTTATCACAACTGTAAGAATACCAAATTCTTGCCACTACTATAATATATTACATGCAATGATCCTTTTGTAATGTCAAGGCACCAAAGTCATAGAGACTTGGCCAATGAAATTACAAAGCATTCCATTGGAGATTCCTTACAAAAACAATTCCATTGAAACGAAGTCTCACATTCAAAGAGCATTTCTTGAACGTCCTTCTTGCATTAAAGTTACACACTAATTTCAATAACTAACTCCGACTATGGAAACATTTCCATATTCCCATATAACTATCAATTCTGAACAAGAGTTACCTCTCCTCAGAATATGTCAATATGGTCCTTCCAAAATTATACTTCCAACTGTCCACAAGTACCCAATCTTTTGTAAACCTCAGATTGTCCTTGACAGTTGTCTAACTACTTTAGCGATATTCGGTTCTTGTCCTTTTCCATCTTAATGTGCTAGGCATTCGGAAAATCAAAACACATGAATATTATAGTACATGCAATCGATCCTATATCTGAAACATATGGGATTCGATTCATGATGTCTTACATACAGATATGATCATATATCTAATTTCCTATGTTGAATCACTTCAACACAAAATTCATATATGTTTATGACTAAGTTCCATTAAAACTTCAAACTAAGCATTTAGATTCGAAATGAAGTATAAGTATCTTCGCCCTTAAATCTTTGTATAACGAAACAATTTCCAAACTCTGCAACTTTGCAAATTTAGAACTTTGTCTCCTATAAATAGCATTGATAACTCATAACCATCATCACAGTGATGATGCTCCCACTAGCATAACAATTATGTCCTTACCAGCATAACAGTTATGCTCCCACTAGCTTTGACATGTATCCAGAAATCAACTGGACTTCTAGAAATCAATACTTATTGACTTTCTTACCAAAGTTCAGATTTCTGATACGTAGTGCTTTGATAAGTCTTTATCTGGACTTCTCAAGCTCATACACCTTTCATTAGACAGCTTGTGTGTGTGTGTCTAAACCTATTCATAACTTATAGCAGTAAGTCTCGACTGTTCAAACTATTTTCCATTTCTCAATTTTCAAACTATGAAAAGGGATGTCGTAATCATACTCGAATTTGAGAACGCAATTATCACAACTGCTAACTCCAATGATTTTTAATCAATCCTTTAAAATTTACTATTGAAATCGTTTCCTCACAGTCATTTTCATGAAGTAGTGAGAAACCTCTTTCCACTTAGATTTTATGGTGTATGTGTTCCTATCCATTTGAATTTGTTACTTCCAACCACTATCAGAAGACAAGGTTTATGACAAATTAAAACTCATATGGACTGAACTAGCTTAATCTTAATTTCTTGCCATCCTGTAGCACATGGTGTAACACCAGTCAAATTTAGATCAAAAATAAATTGATCAATAATTGTAATTGGGATGAACAAAGTGGTAGAGATTGTAACAAGGTTTCCAAAAATATAAAGAACAATGAAATCCGAGTTATAACGAAGAAGTTATGACCAATCGAAGATCCGCGACAAAACCAGCAAAACACTGTTCAGTGTAAAAAGTGAATTCTCGATAAAAGGCTTTTTAGCCTTAACAATCTAAATGAAAGTTTTAGAGTATGTTAAACCGAGAACTTTCACGAAAAGAACGTAAAAATCTGACTTCGTATGAGGAAGTTATCATTTTCTAAGTTTCGGTTTAGTAGTAGACAGCTAAAAATTCGAAATATAAATCGATCGATATTTAGCCGACACAACTTAAACGAGAATCGAAGGTCTCGTCAAAAGTAGTACAACGGTAAAAATACAGACGAAAACGGACATCGGATGAAGAAGTTATGAATTTTTAACGGATTTCCTGTCCAGGTCTGTTAAAAATAATAATATTAAAAATAAATTCAAAAATAGCCGACGAAGTCTAAACAAAATTCGTAGAGTATAATTTTACCTACGCGTTCATGTAAAGAACGTCGAAAACGGAGCTCGTATGCGAATGTTATGAATTTCGCAAGTTTCAGGCACAAAAATCGTAAAATCTTGAAAACCGGGAAATTTCGCATGGTTGGCATCCGGACACGTCACCTCGCATGCGAGACCTCCCCGTGTCGGACACGTGTTCACAAACAACCCCCAAGGCCCCGGTATCTTATCTAAAACCCGAAGCAAGCCCCGAAGCCCCGGAATTCTAGAGAAGCTAACCTCTTTCCAGTCGAAGTGCTGCCCGCATAAAGCCCGATTTTTAATCAAAAACTCGCGGTTTCTTCGAGAAAGATCATCTATAGAAACAAAACGCTGACCAAATCACCACTTATCAGGTGAGTTCATACCCCTATAATCTACCTTTTTAATGGTTTTTAAATGCTTTTTAGGGGGGGGGAGGAATACAAGTTGAACACAATATAAATTGTGTTAATAATTGTATGTGATAATAATCACACAAAGGGTTTCCTTATGTTTTTAAGGATTACCAAATACTTCCCAAATGACTTAAAGCCATGTTAAATCTTTAAAGTAATGTAGACTCCATTAAATTCTTTGAAAAAGTTTTTATAAACTATTTCAAATTATAATTGCCAAAATCATGTTTATATATGTATAAATATATCAATAAGATTTGAAGGGCTTAGGACTAATGAATTATCTTATTTCCTTTTCCTTGTTTGGATGTGGAATTAAGGTGGTGTTATTTGTCCGAATGTCGTTTCCTTCTTAATTATATATATATATATATATATATATATATATATATATATATATATATATATATATATATATATATATATATGAATATAAAAGGTTACTTCATTCAGTATCATTACCTTTGTATCATGCTGAGCAAAGGTGTTCATCCATGAGAAATCATGCTAATCTGATAGAACATATAAATTATAATATGTATAATTTATGATTCAAAACGAAATATACAAGTATGATTCACGATTGTATACTTTCCAAGGAAATTACCAAAAATTCATTTATCTATACCAGGATATGTATAATACCTTTAGTATATGGATAACATATTAAAGAAGTAATAATACATCATACCGGGTTTGCATTAACAAGGGTACAATACAACGTACCAGGGTTAGCAATCACGGGGTAATAATACATCATACCGGGTTTGCATCAACAAGGGTACAATACAATGTACCAGGGTTAGCAATCACGGGATAATAATATATCATACCAGGTTTGCTTTAACAAGGGTACAATACAACGTACCAGGGTTAGCAATCACGGGGTAATAATACATCATATCGGGTTTGCATTAACAGGGGTACAAATACAACGTACCAGGGTTAGCAATCACGGGGTAATAATACATCGTAAGCTCGTTGAAACAATAAATTTGTGAGACTCTTCATGGTGTACTTATCTAAGTACGACCTTATGTCCTGACTTATTAACCAGAATCTCCTGTAGGGAGAGCGTGAATTTTTGTATAGACGTATATGGGACTGACAATCCTGCACCTTCACTGTTCGCTACAGTTTGGCCGGTAGGCCTAGGGTGTCAAATGTCATATCGTTTCCGACGCCTGAAGAACGTCACATCAGGCACATCAGTCATATTAGTATGGTTAATGGAACTCACATGGATAAAACAATGAGTAAATTACTTAGTAATATACTTCTCTTAAAACAGTAAGAAAAGATAATTACATCCTGACCGAATGTACCTTCTGTTAGTTTTATTTACAGTAAAAACTACGTATCATGAAATAAAGTATGGAAAATATACTTGTACTTCTGGTTTTGGAACATTTAAAACCACAAAGCAGTATTATGGATAATATAATATTTTCCAGGATTTATACTAATGTTTTACTGTAGAACGGATATAACTAAGAATACTTTTACAAATGAAACGGTTTATGGGATTAAACTACTTTTACAAATGGAACAGTTTTATGGGGATTTAAAACTACTATTCAGAAACGGTTTTATGAGGATTTAAAACTACTATTCAGAAATGGTTTTATGGGGATTTAAAACTACTTATCAAATGGAACTTAGTCATTCACTCTCTGTAAACTAGTATAACATAAAGGACCTTTAGTGGTTAATTCTATAATTCCTTAGTTTTTACATCAGAGTTATACATAAGTAATATCTGATTGGTAGTGAAATGTGTGACTTCCGCCTTACTTCCTGTTCCTTGTTTTGTTGTGGGCTTAGGGCAGACACACCCATTTAATTGTCCATTCGATATTAGGTTATATATAATTAGTATAAACTAAGTAATTGCAGAGGGAACTATTGAGGTTATCAGTTTATCACCTCAGGATACATAGGATTTTCTGGAGGAACCAGCGAACTTTTCCAAGAACTTAGAGTATACTTTATAGAACTAAAATACTTATTAACTCACCAGCTTAAATGCTGATATACTCTTTCAAAATAACTTGTATTCTCAGGAATCTAGTAGACAGGTACACTCCCGAAGCTTTTGAGAAGAGTGCCTAGTACCGTACTGCGACTCTTGTCTTCTACTGTACCTACTTTGGTGTTTGAATATGTAATGTTTAAACACTTATGTAAAACTTATACTTATTAATGCAATGGTTGTTTGTACTTTGATTACTATATTGCATGCATTGTGATACTTACATGAAGTCCTCCGCCCCCGAACGTTTCCGCCGTTCTGGTTTGGGGGTGTGACATAGGGGCCTACTAGTGCTTCCATGTTATTGAGCAGCTCACCCATACATATCAATGTACTTTCATTGATGAAGGTGCTTCGCCTTATACAGTCAAATGAGAACTCATAGAACTCACATGCATAGTCAACTTAACTGGAATGACATAGAAACAAGAATATGTTAACTCGATAGGTTATCAACCTCAGGTTTCGTAATAGTGATAACTAAAAGGTTTATTCTTGATTAGTTCCTGAAACTATTCAAGACCATTAAGACTCCCACTAACCTCTCGACATATAAGATTCTCTGTTAAGCAACATTCCTCGACAAACAAATATTCAAGGGCTAGTGTGGGTTCTTATGAAGAAACACTTCATCTAATTGGTCTTAGTTGGTCTTTGTTTTAACCAAAACATCACAACTACCAATTTCAAATGTGCAAGAGTAAGAAAACATTTCTACTCCACATTTCATGAGGTGTTATAAACTTACTTAGAACATGTTACTCAAGGTACAACTTGGAGTATCTAGAGTAGGACTCTAAAACTTGATTTTGGAACGAAGTATAACTCATCCTTTTGATTTAACCATTTCAACAATTCATGATTCCTCTTGTTAGTCATATAAATGCACTAATGTGTCCTTAGAAGGATCAATTGTGACATGGTTTCAAAGTCATTAGGTCGATCATAAAACATGATACTAAGGTACTCTCCTTTCCTTTCAGATTGGAGAAACTTTTATCTATCTGTCTAATAGATTCTTTTTATTCGTTCTGCCATTCTTTGGAACTTTTCAAAGAATCAGAATTACACTTAATCTTATAAGTATAGCCATATTTATTGAATCATCAGTAAATCACGACGAATAGACTTATTGTCCTTTGTGACCAGTTCACATTAATGTGTACTAGATCCTTTAGTCCTTCACTTGACTCATACATACACGTAAGCAAGGAATTTAGTCTTAATTTTCCAAAGATCAAGATTCTCATGCATCACACAATTCAAATCATATGATTCCAAGTTTCTGTCCAGTTGAACCTTGGGTGATGAGAATCCTTCCTTATTTGGTAAATTATGACACTACCACAAGGTATATAACTAAGAATCAAATCCATTTTCAACATTGCTAATAATAGAAATATAAACACCAATTTTCATAAATGCCATTGCAAGTAATCCTAAATTAAATAAGATAAACCACAAAAATTTACTTTATTGATAATGTGTGGAAGACTTGTTCTTACAATACAAATACACATGAAAACTATGTTTCTTAATATTCCTAAGCAATCTATCATAACTCCTAAGTAGCAGCTCCAAATCCTGATCATTGAACCATGTCACTGAAATCCATTTTTTCATATCATAATTAGCATTTACTTTTCCTTAAGCTTCGTTTCTTTTCTTCCATCCTACAAAACATCTAAATGTGATCAACACATCATGTAATAAGAATCCATAAATACGAACTTAATAGAGTTAGATAGTGGATGTACCTGAACTAGAGTCATACAATTTGACTTCACCATCTCTAAGATCTCTCAGGTAGTCAGGGCATCTTAGCTTCCAATTACCCTTCAATCGGAAATAGAGACAGATGGACTCTTTAGGAGTGACACATGAAACTATCTTAGATTTGTCCTTTCTCTTATGGTCAAACTCTTTGACCTTGTTAGATTTCTCTCCCTTAGGAGAAGAAATCGTTTCTGCACTATGATCATTGTCATTGCCTATGTCCATGGAAGTTTGGGAGTTAGATCTTCTAAAAAAATTTACTTGATCAGTGCGCAAAAGCATTGCTGCTTCAGCAACAGTTAGCAAATATGTCAGATCAATAAGGGTCACGTCATGGTCTGTCATATAGTAATCCTTAACGAACTGACTATTTGACTCCAGACGAGATTGAAGAATCAAGTCAATAGCTAGATTCCTTAGGAAAATGACACCTAAAATTCCCAGTTTGTCAATGTGTAACTATTGGGTTTTGAGCATTCTAACACTCCTAATTGTACATGCAACCCTAGAAAAACCTTGGATCTATGTTTGTCTAAAATACATGCAAAATACTTTTTCCAAGGTTCATAATCCTATCTGGCATTCATGGGGAACATTAAACATAAAAGATGGCTAGAATTACATACTTTGTAATTGATTTGATTCCTTGTAAACCTTGAGAGCCTAGCACCCCAAGTGTGATGCATCAAATGTCTCACACAACACCAAATGCACTTGGAATAAACTTTGAGAGAGAATGTCACACTTACAAATCGGCTTGCCCTCAAACTTGCTTCTAGTGCCAATTTTGGTGAGCTTCATATCCTTTATATAGTGCGTTACAATTAGGGTTACACCATGTAAACCCTAATGTAACATGGCTCTTCATTTCCATGATCCATGGGTTTGAAACTCCCATGGAGCATCCAAGGAGCATCCTATGGACCTTAGCCCAACTTGATAATCCATGGAGCCTTTAGCCCACTATACAAGTTATGGATGATTTACATAATCAACCCATATATTTAATTAGTCATCTTTTGATCACTTAATTAATACTAGATTAATTCTTGATCAATACTAATTAAATAATATTATTAATATATTAGAACTTATAATATATTAATAAACCATAAGTGTTATTTCTCTCATTTTAGTTTATCCAAATGCATGATGCCATGCAACCCAAATGGACCATGCCGGGTCGGGTCAAGTACAACCCAGAAATAGTTATGAACTTAGACACCTAATCCAATAGTCTCCCACTTGGATAAGTCTAATAACTATAACTTGTCACAACTAGCAAATTAGCTAGGAAATTCTATACTTTTGTAAACATTAACATTGACAATAACTGTAACCATAACTTGAAAACATGTATGATGTTTATCCAAAGACAACAAACTTCCATCAAAATCCAATTGGGAAACCAAAACTCCATACAAAACACTTCAAATAGTCAACTAAAGATTTGGAAACCCTAAAAATCCCGGTTTAAGTCCATTATGGACTAGGATTTTTTTATTGGGCCTAATGGACCAATAAGCTTCCAAATGGACTACTTTGGGCTTAGAACTCTTAAATGGGCCCTAATTGGACCCACTCTCATGAAACTTAACATTTTGGGCCATAATGGATCCAAAATGAATTGGTTTACCTTTATGGGCCTTATTGGGCCATAACAAACCTAATAAACTTCAATGGGCCGTGAAACCCATTCTATCATTTTAATTGGGCCGTGAACTATTTAATGAGCCCAATGGGCCGAATAATAATATGGGGCTTATGAAAATTCAATCAAATCAAAAGTTGGGCCCAACATCACCCTCTTCATGTCTCTGGGCACACTCTTGACCATATATAAAAAAAAGAAGAAGAAAAGAGAAAGATATGAATTAAGGAGAATTAGACACCTAATTATTACATCTTGGATATCCATGCAAGTTCTCATGTCTCGAAGAAGCTATCAATTCAAGCTTTCTCTACTCTCTCTTCTTCTTCTTCTAGGCCGAACATCACAAACACACACACTTCACTTGAAAATTCTCTCAATCACTCTCAAGCACTTTTCTCCTCTTTTCCTCCAAGATCTCGAAAATTTGGCTAGAATTCTAAGGATCTTCATCAAATCATTCCAATTATTGGTAAGTTCTTGTCAAACATAAGTATTTTCATCCACCTAAGCATGAAAAACTCTTTCTTACATAGTTTTATTCCATGATCACACCATAGAAGCTTCATAAACTCGAGATCCACAACAAAGGTGTACTAAGACCCAAAAATATCTTCAAATTCTTCTTCAATCCGAGAACAACTAAGCAAGGTGAGTTCATACCCCCTTGGTTTTGGTTTTTACATGATTTATGGTGGAGAATACAAGTAAAATGCGTAGATCCATGTGTTTTTGTATGATTTGTGTGATTTCTTGAATTTATTTGATGAATATGTGTTAGAAACTTGATCTATTCGAGATTCTTAACCTTGTTAAGTAGATATGTGACCTAAGATATCTTATACATATTATTATCAAGGCAAAAGTATTATACAAGTCCAAACTAAGTAAAACAAAACACAAATTCTATTTATTAACCATTTTTGACAAATAAGAAAAAGATGGAGGAAATGATGTCATTTACGGTTTTTATAAGGGTCAAAAGGGTCAAATCACTTAAAATATAACTTATTATGAAAATCATGGTTTTTAAAGGACTAAAAGTGTAAATTTTAGCCTAATGGGCTAAAGTTTGGGCTTTTCGGCTTTTAGGCCCAATTTGCGAAAAATATGAAAGTTAAGGGACTGAATTTGCAAGTTTATCAAAATATGAGTCAAAAACACAAATAAACAGATTTCAGGGGCTGAAAATGTCATTCTTACCAAATAGGACTAAAAATTCCAAGTTTTTGGATTTTGGGCTAAAATTGTAAAAATTGCGAAAATTTAGACTACAAGTGTAAATCTTTTTAATTAAAGGGCTGAAACTGTCCAAAACTTTATTTTGGGCTGAAATCATGTTTTAAATGAGCTTTTGGGCCGAAAATCTCATGAAACATAATCTAAGGACCTAAAATGTCATTTTTCATAAAAGGGGTAAAAATTTGTCCTTTTTACTAGAAAAGGGGCTGAATTGGTCAAAGAATTATTTCTGGGTCAGTTATGTCAATATTAAAATAATTGGGTCAAAAATACATATTTTTAATAACTTATGGATTTAAATAGAAAAAGAAAATATATTTTTTATATAAATGTAAATATGATTATAAAACAATTGGGCGAATGTGGTGAATTTTCGATTAAACAATTCGTGTGAAACAAACCTTACGACATTAATACTATACAAAAGAAGTAAACATTATATCGGTTGGGCTTTAATATTTTTAATCATGCTTATTGGGCCTTCGTGACTCATTAACATGACTATTGGGCCCAACATAAATAATACATGTTTATTGGGCTTCCGGTGGCCCAATTACATGCCTAATGGACCCTCAATGGCTTTAGATGGTATTGGGCCTTAGTGGCCCACTGGCATTGCTAGTATGGTCCAAATCAATTATATGCGTAACGGCTAATGTGTCCGTCGCATACTCGACAGTCTGTAATAACATACATGAGTACTGGGCCATAGTTGTCCGCATTCGTGTTTGTTAGGTTTTATTCATATTCATGTAAACATCAAACGGGTTGTAATCAATGTTATTCAAATTCATGGGGTTATAATAGGGATTTAGTGAGAATTATCGGTTGGCACCAATAAGTGTTGGTCGTAGCCTGTAGTTATAACCAGAGTCTCCTGGAGGGAGGGCGAGAGTTTGTGTATAGATCTACACGGGGGTGACTCCCCCACACCTGAGATGTTCGCTACAGTTAGACTCGGCCAGTCTAGGGTGACAAAAACTTAATTCAATACCGGTATTCGCAAGAATGCCAAGGCAGGCGAAATAGTCATTATTATGCATGGTTATAACGACTCACATAGAGATCCATTACCATATCATCATTCATGGGAAATCATATTCATGCACTGTGACGATGCAAAGTGATTTATACAATAATACAAAACTGCCATACTGTTGAAATAATGTTCAATTAGGATCGATAGATTCTAAGCAGACAAACAATTAAGAACTTAAATATGAACACAAGAATGACTCTGAATGTGTCGTATGATTAATGCTTCAACACCTCAGAAGAGCTCGATTAAGAAATTCGACTGTAGAGGTGTTTAGGGTTACAAGACAATTACAATAATAATCACCAACGTTAACCTTTTAATGCATACATGCATGCATTATTTATAGTCTAACCCTACTAGCTAATCACGGATGGACAGGCCCAATCCGGATACAAAACATAAGCCCATGACGCAACACAATTAGACTCAACAATCTCCCCCTTTGCGTCAATGGAGCCGAAAGATCACTTTGGTTGAGCTGCAGAAGACTTCTTTACTGTTTTGAACACCTTCGGTATGATGGCCAATAGATGATGACGAAACGTTATGTACCACCGAAACATGTCTGTGAAGTTCTTCTTGTCTGCTTCTGAGTTCTGCTTGCACCGATGAATAATGTTGATGATGTGCTCCAAGAAGTCTGTTGAAAACAAATGTTTATCAACAAGAGCGAACAAAAATCTGTGTGCTTCGCCTTTTGTAAACATCACAGTAAGATGTGTAGAATCGATTTGGCCCATCTTCATTTTATTCACATCTCCTGGTTTCGGTGTTGGCTAGATAGTTGGTTTCTTGTTCATTACTTTCGCTATCTCCTGATCCATAGCAGCAACCTCATTGATGTAAGAAGCCAACATCCTCTTCAAGTGATCCAGTATCGGCTCATATTCCTTCGGATTGGTGAGCAAAATGTTAAACAATAGGATCCAGTCATGAGGATTTAGATTTGGAAGGTCTGCCAGGGAAATAATCGACACCGAGTTTGCTGATCCTCGTGTGATTTTGAAATTAACGTTTATAAATTTCCCAGCAGGTGAAGGTTTGAGCACCTTCACAGTAACTATCTTCTATGCACTCCATGTCAAGTACTGCCATTGACCATACTTCAGATAGAAGTCTATAAGCTCTCGACCAACTTTTGGATGAGGGAAAGGAACTTCAGCAGTCGAATCGAAACAATGAAAGGTGAATGCCTTTCGTGTTATTGGCATGTCGAACTGTGAGTCCTTAGAATTGTCACAGTCAAATGAAGCAACAGGTTCCAACCAGTAAACACTTGGAAACTATATAGCTTGATTGATAAATGTCTCTTTTGTCCATAGGGGAAACAAGGCCTTCTTGCAGTTTAAGGCTTCTTCTTCTTCCTTGTTCCTCCTTTCCCTCTCCTCTGCTTCCTTTGCAATCATCAAAGTTTCATCCAACTCTATGTCCCTCTTCTTTCTTTTGAGAGCCTCAGCAATAGTCTCTTCAACATCATCATCACTATCATCATCAATCTCCTTCTGCTTAGCTTGAGAACCAGAACCTGAATCTTCATTACCCTTCAGTTCGGTTGTAATTTTGACTTTCGGTTGAGCAGATTTGGTTTTGGTTTTAACCTTCGGTTGATGAGCACCTTCTCCCCCTTGTTTTGGACCAACGAATCTCTCCGAAACACCCTTCATCTCGTGCAACATGGCAAGGGCAGGAAGAAGTTTTATAGTTAGATGATTCCTGATGGTCAAGGTAAGAATAGGATCATGAGCACCAAGAATGTTGGTCAGCATATCCTTAACATCACCTGAACAGCTTCGAAAAACAGCTCTCTCTGTCTTGAACAAGGAAATTTCTTTTTCAGCTTGAGCGAGCTGAACCTTCTGTATTTCAATGGTGGATGCTTGTCAGGCAAGATCTTCCTTCAGAGCACGTTCTGTTGCTAAATCAGCGTGAAGAGAGTCCAGCTGAGAAGACACGGAACTGATAAGTGTAGTGTTGTCTGCTTGGATGGAAGAACGAACGGCTTCAAACTTTGTCTGCTCCTCTTGAAGAGACTTGGAAAATGAATCCACAGAAGCTTGCACCTTGGCTGCACTTGTATCAGCATGCCCTTTGAGTGACTCGAGAAAGATCTGAGTAGTATGAACAATATCAGCAACATCAGCAGTAGCCTTTTTGCAAGAGGAAGTAGACTCATTAACAGCCTTAGTGGATTTGTCAATGGGGTCAGTGTATTGCTCAAGAGCTGTATCCATGAAAGCTTTGAGGACAACATCACTGTAGGATTTGTTGTTATCAAGTAACTTATCAAGTTTCTCATGAATGCCCTGCAAGTGTTGACGTGTGACTGGAGCATCATCATCCTCATCGGTAGGAAGCCTATAGGGACTGTAGTATGTAGAATCAAACTCATCATTAGCACCACCGAGAGTGGCACCGAATCGGTTGAAGGTGAGGGAGAAAGTGGGTGGGAAGTAACTGGAGGTTCTATTTCAGTAGTCGCTCCCGTATCAGATATGTTGACTCTTACCGTCGGTTCAGGAATGGTAGTGGTAGTTGATTGGGAAATAATAGGAGGTGATAAGGGAGTTGTAGAAATAGGAATAGAAGTAACTGGTGGTGGTGGTGGTAAAGAAGTTGTTGTTTAAGAAGTGGGAGGTGGGGGAACAGGAGCAACCGAAACTGAAACTGTCTGTTTCGAAGATGGAGATGGTGTTGGAGGTCTGTTATGATGAGTTTCGGTTGGAGTAGGGGATCGGGGAGGGGTGTTACCTCTCGGTGATTCCTGATGTATTTGATCTTCTTCATCCTCCTCACCATGTTCTGAATTGGGAGGAGTGGGACTCTTGGACCTCTTCGCCATCTTCTTAATCTTCTTTTGTTTATGAGAATCCCCTTTTACAGACTTTCGCTTCTTGGACTTTGCAAACTTAGATTGATCATCCTCTGTTGTCTCTTTCTGGGTGGTAGCCCGTTTCCCTCGGTTCCCAGGCTTGTCCACAGCATCCAAGGCAGCCTGTTGTTCTGGAGATAAGACTCTCGGTTCCTTGGGAGAAAGTTTGCGATATTCAGTTATGAGTTTGCTCTGAGTGGTGACACATCTGTACATTGTCTCTGGGATAGAACCAATGTGAGGAAACTTTCTAGGATCAGAGATAATGATCTTCTTGGTGTGAAACGTCGCAATAGACGCGACTAGGGCATCCTTCATTACCGGAATATCCAAAGAATTAATCGCCCTTCTTGTTATGATAGTCCAGAATCGACCACACGAAATTTTCGAATGTCTCGTAGAAGTGTTGAAGCTTTGCACCACTTGGGACCAGATTATCGACCCATAGTTGAGATTGAGACCATTATAAAGACCGTATAGAAGGGTCAGAAAACCCTTGTTGGTGCCATCAGATTCCCCACTCCTCTCTGCCAAACTCTTGATGAGGAGGGTTAGCAAACCATTCCAATGGGGTGGTAAGCAAGACTTCTTAACCTTCGTAACGGTGGTAAGTACGTCAGTATAGCCCATCTCGTAAAGCATCGAGAACAGTTGGGTAGTTGTGATGTAGGCTGGCGAGATTACAGATGAATCTACAGCAAGTTGTAACTGGGAACAAAATTTCACTTTTGAAATAGAAGCCTTATGAGAATGGATTTGGAAGTAGATTCTCTCCTTGTTCTTGTCATATGAGGCAGTAGAGTAAACCTGTGATAGGAGTGACATAGGGACGGCTTCCACCTGTGTGAGAGCTAGAACCAGTGGTGAATACTTCAAACACTCAACCACCTGTAGGATATAAGAATCGTACAGATAGGGATTAAGTTCAATAATCATGTTCTGATTTGGCTTGATTGAGAGCAATGAGGACAAAGTAGTTTGATCATAAGCCGATGAAGAAGTCGCCATTGTTGATTGAAGGAAGAAGATGTTTGAAGGAAGAAGATGAACAGTTGTAAATCGCCGTGTAGAAAGTTTGTTACTGGTGAAAGAGACAAACGTAATAAAACCCCTTTATATACCGTTGCCAGGAGAGAAAAAGAATCGTCCTCATACGAATGAGATCACTGAAACGTCGCCTGAAAAAGCGCGATGTGACAGGTTGGTTTCTCCCAGGTATACGTCAACACGCGTGGTTTTAGTAACCGTTCAAATTCACGCGCTTAAAATCTTATCCTCAATTCGTCGTTTGAAATTCAGCTTCGCTCCAAGATTTAGGATAACCCTTGTTGCTCCATAAGATAAACAATAATTGAATCAACCGCAACCAAAATGTTGGAAAATAAAAATTTTGTGCAATAGGGTGACAAAAGATAAAGAAATAAAGCAAAATGTGTATTGGATGTGAGTGATGTCTATTAGATGACATAAAGCAGATGATTCCGGGCAAGAATCGCTTCCTTCAAAGTCAAGAGAGACTTGAAGTGCCTGTGTGGATTCCCGAGAAAATACAATCGAGTGTTTGTAAAGAAACACCGAAAGGCTTCTTTTAGTTTATAGGCTAAGGGCAGCTTATCTTCAAACAAACATCAATACTTAACATAAGATCGATCGTTGGTAGAAGTACTTGTGAGACCGATTTGGTCTATTGAACAAGTAGGTTGGATGTAATTTATAGTGACTAATATATGTTGGAAATCTCAAAAACAAAAGCAAACTGGAACTTTTAGGGAAGAAAAGCCTTGGTGTTAGACAATTTCATAAAAGACCACGCAAAAATAAAATGAGATTTCATTTGGTAACAAGTAAGATCTTGAATGTAATGATTCACCGTCAATTCATTGTAGGTGTTGGATTTTGGGTTTCACTCAGCACGTGGTGTACGTATCTAAGATCACAAACACAGATTTTGTGCAACCGTAAACCTCAGTGGTAAGGACCGAGAGTCTCAAGGGTTACATTGGTGAACCGCAAGATGATGGAGAATGTAAGGAGGGTGGTTAAAGAACCGAAAGTACCTTTTGCTATAATGACATGACAGAGCAGAAAAACTCTTAACTCAGTTGAGAAGAGTAAGGTAGCTTTTGACGTGAGCTGATTGTAACAGCCTGATTAGGAAGAAACGATGGGTAGAGATCGAATCATTAAGGCCTTGCTCAAAGTCGTAGATGCTTTGGTCAACATGCAGCAGCATGCTTCTAGGGACTGTTAACTAGTTTAGATAGAGATAATCATACCTGCCCTAGCTCCAAATTCTGTCATATTGGAATACTTGAGACCTAATTAAAAGAACAAGCAAACAAACACACCACACAAACAAAACAAAACAAACAAACAAACAACAAAAAAAATAGTTTTGAAGTTTTGAGATTTTCTGAAAAGTAATAAAAACATAAAAAGAAAGTATTTTTGAATTTTTGGAAGTTTTCTGAAAAATAATAAAAACAGAAAAAGAAACTATTTTTGGATTTTTTTTGAAGTTTTCTGAAAAATAATAAAAACAGAAAAAGAAAATATTTTTGGATTTTTTTTTGGAAGTTTTCTGAAATATAATAAAAACAGAAAAAGAAAATATTTTTGGATTTTTGGAATTTTCTGAGAAATAATAAAAACAGAAAAAGAAAATAAAGTAGCACAAAACACTTTTTTTAAAAAAAAAAATAATAAACAAAATGTACAACCGAAACCTTCTCTTAAAAGAATGAAGCGAAATAAGTCGAACATTCGGTTCATTTCGGTTCCCTAAAATTCTAGAGCCGAAATAGACCGAGCGTTCGGTTCATTTCGGTTCCCGAAAATTATGGAGCCGAGATAGACCGAGCGTTCGGTTCATTTCGGTTCCGAAAATTCCAGAACCGAAATAGACCGAGCGTTCGCTCTATTTCGCTTGTCTAATTTTTAGTGAGAGATTTGAGGATTCGATACTGACTCTGCTTCCATCATTCCCAAGCCTTGTAAAATTTTATTGAAACTCGTTTCAGGTAAGGCTTTAGTGAATATGTCAGCCAGTTGATCATAGGACCGAACGAAATGTACTTCCACATTCTCATCTTCTACATGGTCCTTAATGAAATGATATCTAAGTGCAATATGCTTAGTCTTAGAGTGTTGATCTGGATTGTGACAAATCCTTATTGCACTCTCTGAGTCACAATAGAGAGGAATCTTCTTCATACTCAGCCCATAATCTCTTAGTTGACTTTGAATCCATATTACTTGAGAGGTACAAGATGCTGCAGCTATATGCTCAGTTTCGGCTGTTGAAAGTGACACACAGGTTTGCTTCTTGGACTGCCAACTAACAAGTTTCCCATCAAGAAATTGGCATCCACCTGTAGTGCTCTTTCGGTCCAGACCACATCCTCCAAGATCAGCATCAGAAAAAGCTTGAATGAAGAATCCAGATCTAGCAGAGTACCAGAGACCGAGAGATGAGGTTCGCTTCAGGTAATGGAAAATATTTTTCACCGCCACCATATGAGGTTCTCTTGGATTAGCTTGAAACCTGGCACAATAACAAACATAAAACATAATGTCCGGTCTACTAGCTGTTAGATACATAAAGGACCCTATCATTTGTCGATATAGTGTTATGTCAACAACATGTTTTTCCAGAGAAGGTGTTAACTTAGTTCCAAATGCCATAGGAACCTTCACTTTCGAGTCTCCTGTCATACCAAATTTTGTTAGCAAATTCTTTGTGTATGCCTCATGGTTGATAAAGATACCTTCTGGTCCCTGTCTAATATTCAAACCAAGGAAAAAGTTAATCGGACCCATTGCACTCATTTCAAATTTAGTCTCCATCAACTTCCTGAATTCAGCCGTTAAGCTAGGATTCGTGGAACCGAAGATGATGTCATCGACATAAATTTGAACTATCATTAAATGTTCTCCTTCTTTCTTTCGGAAGAAGGTTGGGTCAACCGAACCTTGCTTAAATTTCGACATTTACAGAAAGCGTGTTAAAGTTTCATACCAGGCCCTCGGTGCTTGTTTCAAACCATATACAACTTTATCCAACACATAGCAATGATCAGGGAATTTCTCGTTCACGAAGCCGGGAGGTTGCTCAACATACACTATTTCTTCTAGTTCTCCATTCAAGAAAGCGCATTTTACATCCATTTGGAAAACTTCGAAGTTTTTATGAGCAGCATATGCCAGGAAGATTCTAACTGATTCCAACCTAGCTACTGGAGCGAAGGTTTCCTCATAATCTATCCCTTCCTCTTGGCAATATCCTTTAACAACCAACCGAGCCTTGTTTCTTATAACGTTCCCTTCTTTGTCCAATTTATTCCTGAAGACCCATTTCAAGCCAACCACTGAAGCATCCTTTGGTGTGGGAATCAGCCTCCAAACTCGATTTCGTTCGAACTCATGAAGCTCATCTTGCATTGCTTGAACCCAATCAGAATGATCAAGTGCAACATTAACTGTTTTTGGTTGGACTTTGGAGATAAACGAATTAAACATACAGAATTCAACTTTAGAGAATAATGCAGTTTGTTTCGCTTTCAATTGAGAACGAGTGAGGACTTTCTCAGATGATTCACCAATTATTTGTGCTTTGGGATGATCCTTGGTCCATTTCACTAATGGAGATAATTTGGGCCATAGGCTGGATCCAATTCTGCATTCACTTCCTCTTCAAGTTCTGATTGATCACCTTTGTCAGTTGTATTCTCTTTCTCCCCCTCGACTGGTGAAGTGTAACCTGTGTCAGGGCCAGAGTGATCATCCTTTGTGGACGTCGGATTCTCCCCCTCGATGGGACTATCATTGGGTGGGTTTGGAGTTGTATTCTCCCCCTCGCCTGGACCTTTATGAGTTGGAGATCGAATAGGATCCTCCCCCTCGAAAGACATTTCGATTGTCTTTGGTGCTGATGAACTCTCCCCCTTGAATATTGAGCCGTCGTTTGGAGAGTCAGTGGAGGGTTGACCACCTGTCGGTTTAGGAGGTTCACTTTCCATTTCTTTGGCAGCATCATCTATGATCTTTTTGAGATTATCGATTTTGTTGTCTGCTGCTTTCGCCTCTGAGTGTGCTGCTTTTTCTGGTTCATCAAATAATCGAATGTACTCTTCAAACAAGTTGGATATTGGAACCGAGACTTGTCCTGACTCAGGAAATATTTCCCCTAAGGCATCTTCTCTTCTTTGAACTTTCTTCATGTACTGATCATCAAAGGTGACATAATATGTTTCTTCAATTCGTTTGGAGCGTTTGTTCAACACTCTGTATGCCTTTGACGTTAGCGAATAACCCAGAACGATTCCCTCATCGGCTTTGACGTCAAACTTGTTTCGGTTCTCTTTAGAATTGAAAATAAAGCACCGTGAACCGAATACGTGGAAAAATTTGAAGTTGGGGTTTCTATTATTCAGAATCTCATATGGAGTGATTAAGAATCTTTTGTTGAGCAAAGATCGGTTCTGAGTATAGCAAGCGGTTGCAACAGCATCAGCCCAGAAGTATAACAGAAGGGAAGCAAAGTTGAGCATGGTTATGGCTGCTTCACATAAAGAACTGTTTCGTCTTTCAACAATCCCATTCTGTTGTGGAGTATAGGGGGCCGAAAAGTTATGAGATATCCCCTTGTCAGCCAGAAAGTCTTCAAAATCTTTATTCTTGAATTCCAGCCCATTGTCGCTTCTGATATTCCTTACTGTCTTTCGCAACTGTACTTCCACTTGCTTGATGAACGTCTTCAGCTTAGGAGTTGCATCTGATTTCTGTTTAAGAAAGAAAACCCAGGTGAAGCGAGAAAAATCGTCTACAATGACAAGAATAAACTTACTACCACCTAAGCTTTCGATAGCCGAAGGTCCACATAAGTCAATATGCAGAAGTTCAAGAGCTTCAACAATCTTTGTATTGATTCGTGTAGGATGGCTCTTTCTGCTTTGTTTGCCCATCTCACATGCGGCACACAGATGCTCCTTTTCAAACTTGAGAAGAGCAAGGCCTCGAACATGATCACCAAGCACCAACTTATTAATGTCTTTGAAGTTCAGGTGCGATAGCCGTCGATGCCACAACCAGATTTCATCAGTGTTTGCCTTTGAAAACAGACATATAGCTGGTTTTCCTCGAATTGGGTTGAGATTTAAAGGATACATCTCTCCCTTGCGTTCAGACTTCAACAAAACCTTTTTGGATTGTTTTTCAATTATTTCTGAGCCCTCATCATCAAATGAAACCTTCAAGCTTGTCCCCACAACTAATTGTGATACACTGATGAGGTTATGCTGCAATGCTTCCACATACGCTACTTTTCGAATCAAGAAATCTCCATTTGTTATCATTCCATATCCTTTGATCGTTCCATACGAGTTATTGCCATACTTCACACATCCACCATCCTTTAGGGACCGAAACTCCCTCAGCTCTTCCTTCCTTCCTGTCATGTGACGCGAACAGCCACTGTCTATATACCATTCATCATCGAACTGCTCGTCACTGATCACCTACAAATTCAAGCAGATTTAGGAACCCAAAGTTTCTTGGGTCCTGGTGAGTCTTTTACAGAGATAGGAATTGCAGTAGAAACATCAACCAAATATGTTCGTTTTACTAGAGTGGTTTGATCTTTTCTTTTGATGGTATACACCTTGATTTTAGTTTTATCTTCTTTAACTTTTGGTGTATTAGATTTTGTGTTGTTAGATGGTTTTGGTGTTTTCTTTTGAATCCTAGGGTTAGCTGATCTTTTCTTATTATTGAACTCAGAATCAAGCTTTCCTTTGCCTTTGATATCCTTTATTGAATTTAAATTGCTTTGTGAGTTGGAAGGACCGAATCTAGACTTAGGACCGAAACTTGTCTTAGGACCGAAACTAGACTTAGGACCGAAACTAGACTTAGGACCGAAACTAGTCTTAGGACCGAAACTTGTCTTAGGACCGAAACTAGACTTTTGGTTGTTGGGACCGAAAGTAGGCTTTTCGTTGTTAGCCTTGACATTTCGACCGAAACTTGACTTTCGGTTCGGCGTGCTAGTTTTGGGACCGAAAGTAGATGTTCGGTTCTGAGATTTGGAATTGTAAGAATTTGGACATAAGTTTTCTTTTCCATTTGGTTTTTCCTTTCCTTTGTTATTTGATTCTTTCTTAGGAGATGCGTAGTTGGGATTTTGAGATTACCAATGATGTTTTCGCTCATTCAGATTCTTCATCTATCTTTGATTTCTTAAGCGTTTTTGTTCAGCTAACTCCTTCTGCGATTTGTGGATATTGAAGCTAGCCTTTGGCTTCTCCTTTTGAGTTTCGGTTGTCCTTGTTGGAACTATTGGTTCTTTTTTGGTTCTTCAGGGATTTCTTTAGTTCCACTTGTGCTAGGTTTGTCGAAACTCGAGGGTTTGTTGATGGGTTCAGCAACGTATCGTCCTTTAACCCTCCATGAAGTTTGCTCAGATAAGCCTACGGTTTCGTCCGCGTTGTCAATAGGTGCTGACCAGAAATAATCGTCACACCCTTCAGCATTGTCTTTGTCGACCAAGATTTTTAACTCCGTCGTTTGTTTTGCAGTGACCCCTGTTACTGCATAGACCTGATTTGGCACAGTTTGAACCTTTTGATAAACCATAGCTTTTTCTTTGAGTTTATGTGGCTTTTCTTTTGACAGGCAAGCGAATTCAACCGAATTTTCAGATATGAGAGGTTTCTCATTTTCGGTTTCGCTCTTCATAAACTCAGAGCAATCAACTACGTCTTCCACTGAAATTTCGCTCATCTCACTCTCCTCATCAAATTCAGACGTATTATTTAAGTTCATTTTATTTACCGAAATTAATTTGGCGTTTGACAAGTCAAATGATTGAACAGTTTCGGACTTAATTTTTAACCTATAATTTTCATCCAACAGATTTTTGAGCATGCATTTATGTTCCTTAGAATCAATGAAGGTTTCTATCTTGTCCAGTCCAATTTTGTAAGACATGCATGTCTCTTCAGAGGACACTATAGATTCACACTCAGCAATGACCTCATCCTCCTTAAATTCAAGGAAGGGTAAGATCATCTTGTGAATCTTCTTCCCTATTTCACAACTTAAATGCAATTGAGCAATATTAGTATATAAGCGCTTAGCAATTAAACAAAAACATTCATTTGTTTTAAAAACTTTAAATTGTCTCTTTGCAAATAAATACTTTCATCTCTAGCCCTATTTAATTCCGCCTCCTTTAGCTCAATCCACATCCTTCTCTCCTCACTTTTTGAAGATACCCTGCTGAGTTGGTCAGTTAGGTTAGAATTCGCTAAGCGAGTTTGCATGAGACTACCACTTAAGTTAGAAAATTTAAATTTTAATTCATTTAATTGTTCTTCATAATCTATTACTGGAACTTTAAGTGATTCAAGGATGGATGGTACCTTTTTGATCAGCCGATCACAGTCGTTGATCTTCTCGCTCACGGGCTTGGCTGCAAAGCATTTGTCCTCAGTCAGGTTCGGTTCCTCTCTTGCACTTTCGGTTGATGCCCCAGCTGTGACCATCAAACATCTTCCAGCCGAACCTACATCCTTTGCTACATAAGCCCTTCCATGAGTGGGCTTTCTCACCCCTTCATCTTCAGAATCGGTTGACCAAACTACAACGCCACAGAACTCATCTTCGTCTGCATTCTCCTGCACAATCAAGGCATTCATAGAACTGCTAGACGCCTTCATTTTCTTGATCTCTTCCAACTTGCGCATGTAGTACGCCTCATCGTCTTCACCATCTCTTTTCTCGGCCATTTTCCTTAGCATGCAATCTTTGGCAAAGTGGTTCTTGCCGTGACAGTAATTACAGTCGAACCCAGAGTCTCCTGCAAGCTTGCTCTCCTTCTTGTCTTCATCCTTTTGAGAAGAATTTTTCGCTTCATCCTTCACCTTCTCGGAGCTGTAACTTCCCTGCCAGTTTCGGTTTTTGTTGACAGGAAATTTTCTTCGTGCAAACTTCTTTGGATTGGTGACCATCATAGCATACTCCTCGCTTGTAAGGTCACACTCAGACATATCAGACTCTTCTTCTTCTTCTGCAATGCTTTTTCCTTTTGAGACAAGAGCCAGCGATCCCACACCAGAAACTACCTTCGCTTCTTTGGTTACAACACTCTCATGGGACTTAAGTATTCCCACAAGTTTCGCTAGTGAGTAAGATTTAAACTGTTCATGTGCTTTCACGGTTGAAACCACAGCCATCCATTCTGGTCTTAGACCGTTCATAAATGTTACCTTCTGCTCGATCAACTTTCTTTCTATTCCATGCTTGATCATCTTACTTAGGAGATGATTGAACCGATCGAAAGTTTGTATGAGTTTTTCCTTTGGTTTCTGTTCGAAAACTCCAAATTCTGACAGTAGCAAGGTTTGAATGGAGTGTTCTAGATCTTCATCGGTTGAATAAAGTTCTTTCAACCTATCCCAGATATCTTTGGCCATTGTGCATGAACCAACCAACCGAAAGGTGTCAGATTGCAAGGCGAATCTGATCATTCTCATGGCCTTCACATTACACAGCAACTTGTCTTTCTCATCCTGTGGCATCTTCTCTACATCCGCCACAAGCTTGTTATATTCCTTTTGGGACTTAACTGTTGTGTTCGTTCCTGAGTGAACAAACGGCCCAAGCGTGATAGCTTCCCAGATGAGATAGCCATTGTCTTCAGATCCAACCACGTAATCTTCAAAGTGATGCGCCCATACTTCATAGTCTTGACTGTAAAGAATGGGAATCCTGGTAGTGGATCCAATGCTGTTTGAGATGTTGATGGGATTTGTTTGCGAATCTTCGTGAGACATGGTGAGCTGCTAGAATCAGATCTGTAAACTTGAGATTAGGGTTTTATCTGAAATAGAGTTGTCGTCGTTAAGAAGAAGACGGCTTCTATTTATTCGATAAAAGCGGAAACCCTAACGAATTCTGAATACATAAGGAATGTGTATTGATCACACAGTCTCCTGCTCTGATACCAATTGTTGAAATAATGTTCAATTAGGATCGATAGATTCTAAGCAGACAAACAATTAAGAACGTACATATGAACACAAGAATGACTCTGAATGTGTCGTATGATTAATGCTTCAACACCTCAAAAGAGCTCGATTAAGAACTTCGACTGTAGAGGTGTTTAGGGTTACAAGACAATTACAATAATAATCACCAACGTTAACCTTTTAATGCATACATGCATGCATTATTTATAGTCTAACCCTACTAGCTAATCACGGATGGACAGGCCCAATCCGGATACAAAACATAAGCCCATGACGCAACACAATTAGACTCAACACATACTATTTAAATAGGAAAACATCGGGTTTTCCGGGGAACAACATTATTCACTTCTACATACAACAACTACAATAAAATGAACAATTATGAAAGTCATTCACTCTTACATGTTTTGAAATCACATACATATATACTTATGGGATCATCACATCTTTTTTTTTTGTAAACAGCTTTTGTTACAGAAAATATCGGATTTTCTAGGTTTTACAAACAATACAAACCATTTTATGTCAAACATACTTATGAACTCACCAACATTATATATGTTGACCGTTTTCAAAATAACTTGTAATCTCAGGTAACAGATAAGCTGAAGAAAAATTTCCAAGTGTGTTAGGATGTTATGTTTCGTGACTCTCAAACAATTTATGCTATGGATTATGTAATGTAAATAATGTACTGGATGTGAACAATGACTGTTGTAATGTATTAATGCATGGGGATGTTTATGTTATGTTTCATGTATATTCATTGTGATGATATTTCAATTTAAGTCACACGAGCCCTCAGACGTTTCCGCCGTATGGTTCGGGGGTGTGACAGGTTGGTATCAGAGCTCTGTTTATAGTGAACTAGCATATCTAACCACACATTGATATGCAACTATAAACCCAAAGAGGGACTAAATAACTCTGAACAAAACAAATAAAATATAATAATAAACACTCTTACTTGTGCGACTTAGAAAAATGAACATAACAACAAATCAAAGAAGATGATTGGGAGAACCTGACATCTCGGTTAAGCCAGGACTGTTTACAGTTGTATTAGGGATAAATGTAGCCTGATCAACTACATTTCTTCAGAATACAACTATCACTTGCCCTGGGGCGATCGCGATGGTCAGTAAACCTAAGGCATACCCTCTTGTTAAACAAGAAAATAGCATCAACCCGAAATTTTTTTTACATATCTTAGGAGTAATAATAGTTTATTTATATACCCTCTCGCATCAACCCGTATTTCCCTAACCAGGGAAATAACGGATGGCTGCAAGAGGAACCTGAAGAAGACCCCGAGGAGGAGTCTGAAGAGGAACCTGAAGCGGAAGTCGAGGGCGGACCTGCTAAGCCAGTGGTAGATTTGGAAGAAGAAGAGGCCGAAGGGGAGTCTGAGGAAGAACCCGGTGATGACGATGATGGTGATTCAGACGCGGAGTCCAAAGTCATGAACACACATTACCTGATTAGGGTGCCCGCTCATCGGATGGGCCCAAATGGCCCCACACCTCCATGGGGCATGGATATTTGGAGATGGAGCAGGCAGTAGGGGCAGCGACCCCCATATGGGATGGCCAGGGAATTTTATGATCTGAGAGACGGAGGGCCAGCGGACCGGGCACTTCCTGTCATGGTGAGGCGGTTACGGAACACAGGTGACCTAGCCCAGGACACGGCCGAGCAACTGAATCAGATGCGAGCCGCAGTGGCAAGAGCGGAACGAGAAACTCAAGAAGTAATCCATAACTTTCAGGTACGTCAAGCAATTTGGGAGGATCGACTACGAGCCACAGAACGGCAGGTGGCGCGTCTTCAGGGCACATCCACATCATCAGCCCCACCACCTGACACATCTCAGAGTACTTCGGACCAGTAGACCTCTCTACTAGTGTTAGGTTTCTTTTATACACACTATATTATGTACTACCGACTCCATGTTTAAGTGATTACATTACTCATAGAGTCGTTATGCTGTCGAACTTTGTACCTTTATGTATGCTCTTTCGAGCAAATTTTCATGTATCAAAGTACGGATAATATTAGTGGAAAATATTATGTGTTTATTCGTGATGTTGTTATCTGCTATGTGTTTTATATTCTTATTGCTTAGTGTAAATTTATGGAAACACTTAGATGCGCAAATCGATTCACGAAATTCCCAACTTAAAAACAATACATACTCGACATCTTTCTGTTTCATAACAGCAAGACGACCCATACTATCAAGCCCTAGTAGTCTATGGGGAGATTGAGGTGGGTCTAGATGACAATCCTGAAGAAAACCCTGAAGGAGGTCCTTCAGTGGGTCAGGAGGTGGGACCTGGAGTGGAACCGGAAGAGTACGTAGTAACTGATTACGAATATGACGAATCTGACCGGGAGTCAGATGAAGGAAAGGACATTAAGGAGACACTTAGTAAGCCCCACCCATCAGAAGTTCTATCAGACCCACACACGATTCAGGAAAGTGATACAGACTACATACGCTCTCTTGAGAAAGAAATAGCCAAACTCAAGCGTTAACTCTTCGCGGCCGAAGCTAGAGCCATTCGAGCCGAGCAAAGGGAAGAAGTAATCACCCAGGAGCTGAATGAACTGGATGAACTCCTGATACGCCAGCGTGACGATTGAGTGTTATCAACATCATAACTGATAGAACGTACTTTACTACTTGCTGTTTTAGGCTCTACAGTATGTAGAACCAGCCATATCTCCTACTAGTATTGTGCTTCGAGGGATATAGATCGAAACATTGTGAATCATACGACAAAACGCGGAAGTTACAGAGTACCACCGGAAATGACGTCGATACTTACGATCCTGCTTATCATCATGCAGCAGAAGATGTCACTCCACAGAAATAACAAACACACCCGTGAAGCACCACTCTTGCAAATGGATTTTACTACATTCCAAGTTGCTGTCACCGCTGCCGTAACCGCTGCTATGGCACAACTCAATGCAAACAACACCAACAGAGGTGGAAATAGCGTCAACAACACCAGTCGAAGTAACAACCCCGAAAACCAACGAATGATATCCTACCAAGGCACTCCAAACCCCAAACCTAAGAGTAGGAAGCGAAAGTCTGGGGGTAAGAGAAAGGGGCAGCCAACCCAAGAATCCTCAAAGAAACGAAGTGCTACAGCTGTCCCTATGGCCATGACACCGGCTACATCGAGACCAGCAAGACCATATGTTGGGAGCCTTCCGGAATACAACAAGTGCAATCTCCATCATCAGGGAGCCTATCTGAAGCCGTATTGTAATAGATGTAACAAGAAAGGACACACCACCCAGTACTGCAGATCTAGACCACAACGGAACCAACAACCACAACAACAATAACATCAACCGGAATGCTGGGGTTAGCCACACCTGCTATGGGTGTGGGGGAACCGGACAGTTGCGCCGGAACTGCCCCAACATTTATGACCAAGAAAAGGAAGGAGGGGGAAGGGTTCTGCTTATGGGTCAAGGCGAGAAAATTGAAGACCCAACGGTTGTTACTGGTATGCTCCCACTTAAGAACTCTTTCCCCTCGCATCTTACTCGATAGTGGAGCTGAGAGAAGCTTCATTAGTAACAAATTCAAACACATACTAAAACAACAATCCCAGAAACTAAACGAAGCCTTCATGGTGGAGATGGCGAATCAACCAAAGATACTTATGCAGGGTACGCCTTAACACTAGACAACTATTCATTTCAAATAGATTTGATACTAGTAAATATTAGGAGTTTTGATGTGATAATCGGCATGGTTGGGTTAAGCCCCCACCATACTGATACTATGTGTCGCGAGTAGGCTGTTTTTCTTCACCTCCCTAATCATGAAACTCTAAAAATCTATGGTGATAAACCTGGCGCCAATCCTCGTCCTATCTCGTGCATCAAGGCACAGAAGTGCCTGCATCAGAAGAACTACGTATTCCTCGCTCATGTTGTGGACAAGACCAAGGAAGAAGTAAGCATACAAGGTATTCCAGTAGCATGCGATTTTCCAGATGTATTTCCCGAAGAACTTTCGGGAATACCCCAGAGAGACAGGCCAAATTTCGAATCGACCTCATACCGGGAACCACATCAATTGCCAATTCACCCTATAGGTTGACTCCTGCGGAGATGCAGGAATTGTCAAGCCAATTAAGCGAACTCTTGAGCAAGGGATTCATCAGACCCAACTTCTTGCCATGAGGATCTCCGATTCTTTTCGTTAAGAAGAAAGACGTATCCTTCAGGATGTGCATCGACTATAGAGAGCTAAATAAGCTCACTATCAAAAATCGCTACCTACTCCCTCGGATTAACGACCTATTTGACCAGCTCCAAGGAGCTAATTACTCTCCAAATAAAACTAAGATCTGGTTATCATTAACTCTGAATCTGAGAAGAGGACATTCCAACAACTATTTTCTAAACTCGATACGTCTATTTTCGAATTCATTGTGACGCCTTTCGCTCTAACGAATGCCCCGCGGTATTCATGGACCCCATGACACATTGGGCCATTCGAGATTCTTTCCCGAATCGGTCCAGTGGCCTATAGGCTGCAGCTACCTGGTGAGCTCGACAGTGTACACCCCGTGTTCCATGTTTCCAATTTGAAGAAGTGCTTATCCGACGAAACTCTTGTCATCCCATTGGAAGAAATCGAAATCAACGAGAATCTCCTGTTCATCGAAGAACCAGTTGAAATCATGGACAGAGAAGTGAAGCGTACTAAGCAAACTCGCATTCCGATTGTGAAAGTTCAGTGGAACGCAAAACGTGGACCGGAATTCACAAGGGAACGCGAAGACCAGATGAAGCAAAAGTACCCTCACCTATTCTCGCATTCTCAAACCTAGTTTCAAAAGAATTTCGGGACAAAATTCCCTCTCACGATGGGATGATGTCACAACTAGCAAATTAGCTAGGAAATTCTATACTTTTGTAAACATTAACAATGAAAACAACTGTAACCATAACTTGAAAACATGTATGATGTTTATCCAAAGACAACAAACTTCCATCAAAATCCAATTGGGAAACCAAAACTCCATACAAAACACTTCAAATAGTCAACTAAAGATTTGGAAACCCTAAAAATCCCGGTTTAAGTCCATTATGGATTAGGATTTCCTTATTGGGCCTAATGGACCAATAAGCTTCCAAATGGAGTATTTTGGGCTTATAACTCTTAAATAGGCCCTATATGGACCCACTCTCATGAAACTTAACATTTTGGGCCATAATGGATCCAAAATGAATTAGTTTACCTTTATGGGCCTTATTGGGCCATAACAAACCTAATAAACTTCAAAGGGCCGTGAAACCCATTCTATCATTTTAATTGGGCCGTGAACTATTTAATGAGCCCAATTGGCCGAATAATAATATCGGGCTTATGAAAATTCAATCAAATCAAAAGTTGGGCCCAACATCACCCTCTTCATGTCTCTAGGCCCATTCTCGGCCATATATAAAAAAAAGAAGAAAAGAGAAAGATATGAATTAAGGAGAATTAGACACCTAATTATTACATCTTGGATATCCATGCAAGTTCTCATGTCTCCAAAAAGCTATCACTTCAAGCTTTCTCTCATCTCTCTTCTTCTTCTTCTAGGCCGAACATCACAAACACACACACTTCACTTGAAAATTCTCTCAATCACTATCAAGCACTTTTCTCCTCTTTTCCTCCAAGATCTCGAAAATTTGGCTAGAATTCTAAGGATCTTCATCAAATCATTCCAATTATTGGTAATTTCTTGTCAAACATAAGTATCTTCATCCACCTTAGCATGAAAAACTCATTCATACATAGTTTTATTCCATGATCACACCATAGAAGCTTCATAAACTCGAGATCCACAACAAAGGTGTGCTAAGACCCAAACATCTCTTCAAATTCTTCTTCAAACCGAGAAAAACTAAGCAAGGTGAGTTCATACCCCCTTTTTTTGGTTTTTACATGATTTATGGGGGAGAATACAAGGAAAATGTGTAGATCCATGTGTTTTTGTATGATATGTGTGATTTCTTGAATTTATTTGATGAATATGTGTTAGAAACTTGATCTATTCGAGATTCTTAACCTTGTTAAGGAGATATGTGACCTAAGATATCTTATACATATTATTATCAAGGCAAAAGTATTATACAAGTCCAAACTAAGTAAAACAAAACACAAATTCTATTTGTTAACCATTTTTGACAAATAAGCAAAAGATGGAGGAAATGATGTCATTTACGGTTTTTATAAGGGTCAAAAGGGTCAAATCACTTAAAATATGAGTTATTATGAAAATCACGGTTTTTAAAGGACTAAAAGTGTAAATTTTAGCCTAATGGGCTAAAGTTTGGGCTTTTCGGCTTTTAGGCCCAATTTGCGAAAAATATAAAAGTTAAGGGACTGAATTTACAAGTTTATCAAAATATGAGTCAAAATCACAAATAAACAGATTTCAGGGGCTGAAAATGTCTTTCTTACCAAATAGGACTAAAAATGCAAAGTTTTTGGATTTTGGGCTAAAATTGTAAAAATTGCAAAAATTTGGACTATAAGTGTAAATCTTTTTAATTAAAGGCGCGAAACTGTCCAAAACTTTATTTTGGGCTGAAATCATGATTTAAATGAGCTTTTGGGCCGAAAATGTCAAGAAACATAATCTAAGGACCTAAAATGTCATTTTTCATAAAAGGGGTAAAAATTTGTCGTTTTTACTAGAAAAGGGGTTGAATTGGTCAAACAATTATTTCTGGGTCAATTATGTCAATATTAAAATAATTGGGTCAAAAATACATAATTTTAATAACTTATGGATTTAAATAGAAATATATATATATATATATATATATATATATATATATATATATATATATATATATATATATATATATATATATATATATATATATATATATATATATATATATATATATATATATATATATAAATCTAAATATGATTATAAAACCATTGGGCGAATGTGGTGACTTTTCGATTAAACAATTCGTGTGAAACAAACCTTACGACATTAATACTATACAAATGAAGTAAACATTATATCGGTTGAGCTTTAATATTTTTAATCATGCTTATTGGGCCTTCGTGACTCATTAACACGACTATTGGGCCCAACATAAATAATACATGTTTATTGGGCTTCTGGTGGCCCAATTACATGCCTAATGGACCCTCAATGGCTTTAGATGGTATTGGGCCTTAGTCGCCCATTGGCATTGCTAGTATGGTCCAAATCAATTATATGCTTAACGGCTAACGTGTCCGTCGCATACTCGACAGTCTGTAATAACATACATGAGTAGTGGGCCATAGTTGTCCGCATTCGTGTTTGTTAGGTTTTATTCATATTTATGTAAACATCAAACGGGTTGTAATCAATGTTATTCAAATTCATGGGGTAATAATAGGGATTTAGTGAGAATTATCGGTTGGCACCAATAAGTGTCGGCCGTAGCCTGTAGTTATAACCAAAGTCTCCTGGAGGGAGGGCGAGAGTTTGTGTATAGATCTATACGGGGGTGACTCCCCCACACCTGAGATGTTCGCTATAGTTACACTCGGCCGGTCTAGGGTGACAAAATCTTAATTCAATACCGGTATCCGCAAGAATGCCAAGGCAGGCGAAATAGTCATTATTATGCATGGTTATAACGACTCACATAGAGATCCATTACCATATCATCATTCATGGGAATTCATATTCATGCACTGTGACGATGCAAAGTGATTTATACAATAATACAAAACTGCCATACTATTTAAATGGGAAAACATCGGGTTTTCTGGGGAACGACATTATTCACTTCTACATACAACAACTACAATAAAAAAAACAATTAGTCATTCACTCTTTCATGTTTTGAAATCACATACATATATACTTATGGGATCATCACATTTTTTTGTAAACAACATTTGTTACAGAAAATATCGGATTTTCTGAGTTTTACAAACAATACAAACCATTTTATGTCAAACATGCTTATGAACTCACCAACATTATATATGTTGACCGTTTTCAAAATAACTTGTATTCTCAGGTAACAGATAAGCTGAAGAAAAATTGCCATGTGTGTTAGGATGTTATGTTTTGTGACTCTCAAACAATTTATGTTATGGATTATGTAATGTAAACAGTGTACTGGATGTGAACAATGATGGTTGTAATGTATTAATGCATGGGGATGTTTATGTTATGTTTCATGTATATTCATTGTTATGATATTTCAATTTAAGTCACACGAGCCCTCGGACGTTTCCGCCGTCTGGTTCGGGGGTGTGACATAACTGCAAGTATGACTTCAGGAACCGATCAGCAATCGTAGCTCTTTTCAAGGTCTCGCGGAACTGAGATGATGATGATACTCCATTTAAGATAAGTGATCATATAATCCTCTGTTCTAGATATGAACCGGACAAATACATGGAACAATGTCTTACTTATTATCCAGCAGTTTTTTTCCTGATTTCCGATTTGTTTGACATAGAACTTAAGTGAACAGATCAACTTAGTTCTGACCGGGCCCGGTACATAGGTCAAAACAAAATCATCGAGGGGTCCAGATATCGCTTTTAATCCAAGAAGGAACAGATAAACTTCGACTCATATGCTTGTTCTACTACTTGTTGAATCATACACAAAGGCACATTTTATAACATCGAGTTACCAATGCGTTTTCGTACGATCAATATATAACCAATTCATAGGCAACAATTCATATCTCTAGGTTTGAAGACTTATATGATATTACCGTCTCACGATCACTCGAGATAAAATTTCATGAAGTGATACTAGTGAGTGTGGGTTGAATCCAATACTCAGAACTTATGAGCACTCATGAATGTTGTAGCACCACTTTGTCCAACATCTTAGACCTCTACAATCCAACCCATGACA
Organism: Lactuca virosa; assembly: GCF_052849685.1. Classification (NCBI taxonomy): domain Eukaryota; kingdom Viridiplantae; phylum Streptophyta; class Magnoliopsida; order Asterales; family Asteraceae; genus Lactuca; species Lactuca virosa. The sequence continues at coordinate 485,740,267 of NC_136429.1, forward strand.
GTCTTGATTCATATCTACTTCCAACATATGACCGACTGTGGATGGTTTGAATAACTTAGTCATTCAGGAAGAGCGACTTAGTTATTCTGGAAGTCAAAACATGCAAAGTGAAACACAAGAATAATCGAATCAACTATGGTCTCAGAACTTATGAATATAAATAAAAACACATGTTATTTATCACCATATTGATTGCACATTATTCATTGTATACTGTTTCAAACTATCAACTTTATACTTGAATTAAAACAATAGCTGCCCCATGCTCCGAGCATATACACTATGTATTCTAAACACTAGTCATGCCCTACACCAAGTATGCACACTATGTTTGTCTAAACATTAGTTATTCAATACATCAAGTATGCACACTAAGTTTGTCTATGATCTTTACTCTGTGAAATAGATCGATTGAACATACTTCCAATGATTCTCATTTCACAATCCCAAATGCATACTGCAAATGTACGAATCCCAGATTCCTGGCATTTACTTAAATCTGTTAGATTCAAAACTTATATGCAGTGGTCCTCTTGTAATGATTATGCACAAAGTCACAAATACTTGTCAATAGACATTACAAAGTATTCCAATGGAGATCAATTCCAAGGACACGATGTCTCATATTCAAAGTTCATTTCTTTGAACATTCTTCTTGCATTAAGTTTCCTAATCTTACACAGATTTAATGAATAGCTTCCACCTATGGGAACATTTCCATATTCCCTTTTGACTATTACTCTTGAACAAGAGTTGCCTCTTTTCAGAATATGTCAATATGGTCCTTCCAAAATTAACACTATACTTCCAACTGTCCCTGAGCAACCAATCTTTGGTAAACCTTAGATTGTCCTCAACAATTGCTTAAACAAATTAGTCATATCTAGTTCTAGTACTTTTACCTTCTCAATGCTCTGGGCATTTGGAAAAATTTAGAACAGATGAATATTATAGCACATGCAATTGATCCTATATCCGAAGCATATGGGACACGATTCATAAAGACATGATACTAGACCAGTCTTCTGCTATAATATTTCTATTTCTATTTGCCAAGTTCTCATAATTCAGATTATGAAGAGGGATGCCGTAATCATAATCGAATTTTAGAACGCAAATAATGGACCCATATATAGAATTTTCTTATGTTGAGCCATTCCAACATGATATATATATATATATATATATATATATATATATATATATATATATATATATATATATATATATATATCCTTGACTAAATATGATTAAAACCTCGATCTAAGGTTTTAGAATTGAAGTGAAGTATAATTTTCTCTCCCTTAATTATAGCAAGACAACTTTTCCCAATTGAAACCTTTTGTTTTCTATAATTAACATTGCTAACCTGCAACACTTATCATAATTATCATGCTCCCACTTGCATGATGATTATTAGCATAATACTTATGCTCCCACTAGCTTCGACATGTACTCAGAAATCAGCTGGACTTCTAGAAATCAATACTTTATTGACCTTCTTACCAAAGTTCACATTTCTGATACGAGATGCTTTTGATAAAACTTTATCAAAATCATACACCTTTCCTTAGGTAGCACATATGTGTGTCTAAACACTTTCAGAACTATGAAAAGGAATGTCGTAATCATAGTCTCAATTTTTATACCTTTTCCATTACTCACAAGTCCATGTTAGTGTGTCGGTTAACCACACACGCTCCACTAACGACTTTGAGAATGCAAATATCACAACTGTTATCTTCTTAAAACCTACTTAGTGAAAGTGTTTCCTCACCATCATTTTCATGAATCGGAGAGAAACCTTATGAAACTTAGATTTTATGGTGTATGTGTTCTTATCCATGTGAATTTGTCAAAACCATAATCACAAGACAAGAATACTGACAAATCCAAACTCATAAGGATTGAACTCAATCTTAATTTCTTGCCACCTGGCAGCACAAGGGCCTTCCATTGCTTCCAGGTTGTTATGCAACCAATTGAGAACTCTCAGAACTCATATGCAAAGCCAACTTTAACTGGAATGGGCACAGAAATAAGAATATGTCAACACGATAGGTTATAAACATCAAGTCGTGTGCTGGTGATAAACTATAGGTTTTTCCTTCTTGATTAGATCTAGAAGCCTTTTCCAAGATATTTAAGACTCTCACTGTCCTCTTGACATATAAGACTCACTTACCAAATATTTAAGAGATAGTGTGGATTCTTTATCAAGAGAAACACTTCGCACAATTGGCCTTAGTTGGTCTTTGTTTTATCCAAAACATCACAACTTACCAATTTCAAATGTACAAGAGTAGGACACTTTTACTCTTACATTTGACAAGTGTTATAAACCTTTCTTTAAGATATGTCACTCAACTTACAGTCTTGGAGTATGACTCTAAGACTTGTTTTGGAACGAAGTATGACTCATCTTCTTGATTCAACCATTTCAACAATTCTTCATTCCTCTTCTTAGCCATAGGAATGCACTAAGATGTCCTTAGAGGATCAATTGTGACATGGTTTATTAATCATTAAGATGATCACATGATACTAAAGTACTCTCCCATCTTTCCAGATTTGAGAAACTTTTATCCTTCTGCCTAATTTGATTCTTCTCATTCGTTCTGCCCTACATCGAAGTTTTTTCCAATGTTTCAGAATTATACTTAACTTGTAAGTATAATCATATTTACTAAACCTTTGTAAATCATGACGAATAGTCTTATCAATCTTTTGTGGTGGACTTGACTAGTTCACAAGAATGTGTACTCGATCCCTTAGTCTCTCACTTGACTCACATATACATGTGAGCAAGGAATTAGTCTTAATTTTCCAAAGCTGAAAGTTCTCATTCATCATAATATACAACTTGCATGATTCCAAGTTTCGGTCCAATTGAAACTTGGTTGATGAGAATCTTTCCTTATTTGGTAAATTTAGACACTACCACAAATGAATGAATCAAATTCCTATTTCTATTATTGCTAGAACCATACAAACATCAATTTTCCATAAATGCCATTGTAAGGAGATATAAAATAAAGTAAAACAAAATTTTATTTATTTAATAAATGCGGAAAAAACTTTCCTTACAATGCAACTTTAAATGGAAACTATGCTATTACATATTTCCTAGCAATCTATCATAACTCTCTAAGTAGTAGCTCAAGAATCCGATCTTCAAACCATGCGACTGAAATCCATCTTCGCGATCAGATTCAGCATACCTTTCCTTTAAGTTTCCTTCCCTTTGCTAGATCCTGCCAAACACAAAAAAATGTAACCGAGTCACATTTTGTATTAAGAATCATCAATAAGGAACTTAATAGAGTTAGATAGTGGACTTACCTGAAGTAGAGTCAAATCTTCTTGATTTTTTTTCTTCTCTCTTAGATCTTTCAGGTAGTCAGGGCAGTTTCGCAACCAATTCCCCTTCTCTTGACAATGAAAACATATGGACTCTTTGGGAATGGTACATAGGACTATCACAGACTTAGCTTTTCCCTTTACCTTTTGGTCAACCGGGTTGACCAAGGCCGATCCCTTTCCATTGGGAAGAGAAAGCTTTTCTGGACTTCCAATGTTACCATTGTCAATGTCCATGGAAGTTTGAGAAATAGACCTTCCACCCATATTTGCTTGACTTTTGCGCAAAATCATTGTTGATTCAGCATCAACAAGCAAATAAGAAAGATCTATTAGGGTCATGTCGTGATCTGTCATATAGTAGTCTTTAATAAACTCACTATACGACTCAGGAAGTGACTGAAGAACCCAGTCAAAACCAAACTTCCTTGAAATAACAGCACCCAACATTCTCAACTTGTCAATGTGTGACTTCATTCTTAAAACATGAGTGCACACATGTCTTCCATCTTTATGTTTCATTTCTAGTAGAGCTTGAGTGACCTTGAACCTTTCAAGTCTTCGGGCTTGTGGGTCAGGGAGAATAAATGGAGGAGGTAGAGGTAGAGAAATATGATTTCCATGAGATTTGGGAAGATCACAGTTGTCTAAACTAGACATCTGCAATGGGAGATATTCAAGTTAGTTGATTTAAATCCTTAATATAACACCCAATATGAAATATTAAGGCTAGGACCCAACACAATATTTTATAACTAGGAAGAGGGATGCCGTAAACCAAGTTATAAAATATTTGAAGGTAGGTGAATGACGAGTCACCAATTTCCACCATGAAAAACAAAATAAATAATTAGGTTTTAATTGGATTTGAAACTCCTAGAGCTTTTGAGATTCATTGAACTTTCAATGGCATGTTTCAATCTCGAGTGTGCCCTTCATGTTTTGTGACTGGGATACCGAGGATCACAAAACAAGGTGTAAAGTAACCATGCAAATTATTTGGTACCCTTAATGTTTTTCACTTAATCGATGTGCCGGTTAACCACACACGCTCCACCGACCTATGAAAAACCTTAAGCCACCCTTTGCCTACCTTGTTAAGTCCAATTTAGAGTGCCGGTTAACCACACACGCTCCACTAACCGACTTAAGCAAAGTGCAAAGTGTAATTTCATGGGTTAGCACCTTATTCACTTTTTCATAAAGTAACTAAGATTGGGAATTATAAAACATTTAGTTACTTTATATTCATCATTAATACTTTTAATGAGGGGAGAATTCTAGTCCTTGTCCTACCCGTTCGGCTAACGACCCTCCACCGATCAAGGAAGCGGTGGGTGACAGTGGACACCCATTAAGCTGCCATTTTATAGGCAACAACCTTATACCCCCCTTATAGACCGGCTTCGTGAATGAGGCCTACTTGCGGTAAAACGACTTAATCTTATACATATATAATTATTATTAAACTTGTAATATTATAAAGTATAAGGGTTGAATTTTAACTTTTAAAATTCTAGGGGTTGGAACTAAAGTTTTTTAATGTGACTTTACACGTTCCAAAACTTGAGGGAAAGTTTTGTAACTTTCAAAACTTTTCATCTTTCATAACTTATGAGTTAATGGTTTAATAAAATGAGTGATTTTTCATTTTTGTAACCTATGTGTTTCTTTAATGGACTTTAAAAGAATGACTTTTGGTAATCCATAACTTGAGGACAAGTTATGGACTCCATTAAAACACATAACGGTCATGAATTAAGCATTAAACAAGTAATTCCTATGATCTATCAAGAACTCATAAGAACAAGAATAGTCATATCAAAATTTCAAGAACATATGAACACATATAATCATGTAATTTTGATATTAACCATTGTAAATGGATTAGAACAACCATTACACCATCAAAAAACAAGTTTTAAAACACCAAAACAGTTTCAAAAGTCGAAAATCTGCACCCTGGGGCTCCTACTCGTCGAGTGCAAGATCGAACTCGACGAGTAGGATGAGTTTATGTTTGGACTCGTCGAGTCCCCCCATGGACTCGGCGAGTTCCCTGTGCAGACAGCAAGAAATTCGAATTTTTTTCACTATTTTGCATCAAGTATCAACAAACAAGCCTAGGCTCTGATACCACTGTTGGGTTTTGAGCATTCTAACACTCCTAAGTGTACATGCAACCCTAGAAAAACCTTGGATCTATGTTTGTCTAAAATACATGCAAAATACTTTTTCCAAGGTTCATAATCCTATCTAGCATACATGGGGAACATTAAACATAAAAGATGGCTAGAATTACATACATTGTAATTGATTTGATTCCTTGTAAACCTTGAGAGCCTAGCACCCCAAGTGTGATGCCTCAAATGTCTCACACAACACCAAATGCACTTGGAATAAACTTTGAGAGAGAATGTCACACTTAGAAATCGGCTTGCCCTCAAACTTGCTTCTAGTGCCGATTTTGGTGAGCTTCGTATCCTTTATACAGTGCGTTACAATTAGGGTTACACCATGTAAACCCTAATGTAACATGGCTCTTCATTTCCATGATCCATGGGTTTATAACTCCCATGGAGCATCCTATGGACCTTAGCCCAACTTGATAATCTATGGAGCCTTTAGCTCACTATACAAGTTATGGATGATTTACATAATCAACCCATATATTTAATTAGTCATCTTTTGATCACTTAATTAATACTAGATTAATTCTTGATCAATACTAATTAAATAATATTGTTAATATATTAGAACTTATAATATATTAATAAACCATAAGTGTTATTTCTCTCATTTTAGTTTATCCAAATGCATGATGCCATGCAACCCAAATGGACCATGCCGGGCCGGGTCAAGTACAACCCAGAAGTAGTTATAAACTTAGACACCTAATCCAACAGTAACTTCATCTTCAGGACGTGTGCACACACAGAACTTCCATCTCGGTGTTTGCATGCCAATATGGCTTGTGTGACTTTGAACTTTAAACGTGGGTCGGGGAGAATTACTGGAGGAGGTGGAGGAAGTGAAGTATGATTTCCAGTTCCACCAATGCACGAGGAATGGAATGATCTTTCGCCTTGATCGAAACGTGGAAGATCATCTTCAAAAAGTAAACTTTTTCCAAAGGATTGAGGAAGACCATAGTTGTCAGACCTAGACATCTAAAAAAGGGGGAAAATTTCAAGTGAGTTGATTTAATCCTTAATATAACACCCAAATGAAATATTAAGGCTAGGACCCAACACAATAATTTACAATTCAGAAAAGGGATGCCGTAACCCAATTGCAAATTATTTGAAGGTAGGTAAATGACGATTTACTAATTCCACCACGAAAACGAAATTTATATAAATTAGGTTTTATTAAATAAAATTCCTATATCTTTTGAGATTCATTGAACTCTTCAATGACATGTTTAATCTCGATTATGCCCTTAAAGTTTGTGACTGGGATACCGAGGATCACAAACAAGGTGTGAATAATCATGCAAATTAGCTTGGTACTCTCAATGTCATTTATCACCTAATCAATGTGTCGGTTAACCACACACGCTCCATTGATCAACGATAATTTACGAGAAACCCATTGCCAACAATATTAGTCCCATATTAGTGAGCTGGTTAGCCACACACGCTCCAATAACCACCAATAATGTGCAATGTGCAATTTCATGGATTAGCATCAAATTCACATTTTCCTAAAGCAACCAAGATTGGGAATTTTATAATATCATTTAGTTACTTGATAATTCACTATACTTTTAATGAGAGTTTTGTGTCCTATCGTACCCATTCAGCTAACGACCCTCCACTAGTCAAGGGTGTGGTGGGTAAGAGTGGATACCTAATGGCGGTCATTTTACAGGCCACTTCCTTAAACACGCCTTATAGACCAGATTCGTGAATGAGGCCTACTAACGGTAACACTGACTTTTCTTATACATATATAATATATTATACTTTTAATTTTATATAGTATGAGGGTTCATTTTTAAACTTTTTAAAATACTAAGTGGTTTAATCCTTTAATAAATTAAACTTTTAATTTAATTAAATTTAAACCATATATGGATTTATCATTTGTCTTTTAATTAATCCTTTAATTAAATTATCAATAAAATCCATAAGGATATTTACCTAGGTTTTTCCATTTAAATTTCCAAAAATAAACTTTTAATTTTAAATTTAAATTATAAAACCAAAAGGGTGAAATTTGAACCTTTTCAAAAATTACTAGATGAAATTTCAAATAATTAAATTAGTCAAATAATTTTGACATTATCTTAAAATTTGACCATATTCATCTTATTTGATAAGGAAATCAGATTACCATTCAGAAAATTTAAATGATGGTGATAAAAATGAATTATGGTAATTATCATATTCCAAACAAGATCTGAAAATCAAAAAAATCAGCTAACAGACGAGTCAACTCGTCGAGTCAGGGCATGGACTAGTCGAGTTCATCCAACTCGTCGCGTTCATCATAAAACTGGTCGATTTTGCAAACAGATTGCAAATTCGGTTTTTGTTTCTGCTTTGGACAGATCACTATTGCATCAAATATAACGGAAAAACATTCTAGGCTGTGATACCACTGATGGGTTTTGAGCATATCTACATTCCTATGTGATTATGCAACCCTAATTGCTTTCAATCTAAGTTTTTCTCTAATTATACATGCAAATAGAAATTCCAAAACAACAACCCTAATACTAGCATACAAAATCGAAATCTCTATTAACTCTAGGGTTAGAAGATTACCTTGCTTGCTATCTAGTAATAACAACAATTCCTTAGTTGATCTTAACTTGTGAAAGCTTGGTGCCTCAAGTGTTGCACCTCTAATGGAGTCAAAAACACCAATAACAAAGGATGATGGAGAGATGAGGTATAACACTTGTGAAAATCGGCTAGGGTTTCCAAGAAGGCATGGGGGCCAAAAATCACATGCTAGGGGTCCTTTAAATAGTTGAGGCTGCTAGGGTTTTCAGGTGGAAACCCTAATTTCCTTGCTTAGGCCTTAAGCAGTCCATGGACCTCCATATTAGAAGCCTTGGACGAAATTCTATAAGGCCTCCTATAGATTTTGTCCACTCCCTTCTAAGGGATTCCATCAGCCCAACATCGCAACTATCAATGATTTGCAATACCCGTCCTCGTTCTTTTAATCAGTTCCTTTAATCCCTAAACTAATATCAAATTAATTTCTGATTAATACTAATTAAATAATATGATTTCTAATTAATATATTAATCTTATAATATATTAATAAATCATTCATTAACCTCTTTCTCCAAAAGTCATCATGTCAAGTTGCTATGGTGAAGGCAACCCAAAAGTACCATGATACTATTAAATCACGTACATACCAATTATAGTTATGGGCTTATACATCTAATCCAACAGTCTCCCACTTGGATAAATCTAATAACTATAACTGCAAGTATGACTTCGGAATCTAATTAGCAATCGTAGCTTTCAAAAGCCATTGTCGAACTCTGATCTAATCAATGACGCGTCCTTAAATAAGGGAATAAATATTCCTCCATTCTACAAGATATCGTATGGACATGAGACATGGATTATAATCAATCTCTATCGAAGAGTTGTTTCCCGATTTCTGATTTATGACGACTAACTAATTGAACAAATCAAATATGTCTAGGCTTGGCCAAGCGCTTCAGATGTCATCACTAAATCATCGATGGACCCACAGATATCGCTTTTACCCATTTAGAGTAAAAGGAATGGATAAACTTCGACTCATATGCTTGCACTATTTACTCATCAAGTCACACACAACAATATGTTTTATAACATCAAGTTACTGATGAGGTTACGTATTTTCAATGCACAACCGACTCGTAAACAACAACTCATATGTCTCCGTTTGAAGAATATCTGATATTATCATCTCAGAATTACCCGTGATAAAATCCATGAAGTATTTCCTTGAGCGTGGGTTTAATCCAATACTCAAATTCTATTTCAGGAGTACTCATGAACACTGCAGCAAACATTTGCTATGTCTAAGCACTTAGACAGTCTAGAGTCGGATTCATGATAATCTTACTTCATTACTTACTTCCAAAGTATGATCGACTGTGGAGGTTTGAATAATCCAATTACCCGGGAAGTAAAACATGCGACACTTGATTAGACTCTTACTATAATATTTCCATATATCTAATTTCCTATGTTGAATCACTTCAACACAAAATTCATATATGTTTATGACTATGTTCCATTAAAACTTCAAACTAACCATTTAGATTCGAAATGAAGTATAAGTATCTTCTTCCTTAAATCTTTCTATTGCGAAACAATTTCGAAACTCTGCAACTTTGAAAATTTAGAACTTTGTCTCCTATAAATAGCATTTCTAACTTGCAACACTCATCACAATGATCATGCTCCCACTAGCATAACAATTATGTCCTTACCAACATAAAAATTATGCTCCCACTAGCTTTGACATGTATCTAAAAATCAACTGGACTTCTAGAAATCAATACTTATTAACTTTCTTACCAAAGTTTAGATTTCTGATACGTGGTGCTTTGGTAAGTCTATATATGGACTTCTCAAGCGCATACACCTTTCATTAGATAGCTTATGTCTAAACCTATTCAGAACTTATAGCAGTAAGTTCTGAATGTTCAAACTATTTTCCATTTCTCACAATTCGAACTATGAAAAGGGATGCCGTAATTATACATGAATTTGAGAACGCAATTATCACAACTGATAAATCCAATGATTTTTAATCAATCCTTTAAAATCTACTAGTGAAAGCGTTTCCTCACGGTCATCTTCATGAAGTAAAGAGAAACCTCTTTCCACTTAGATTTTATGGTGTATGTGTTCCTATCCATTTTAATTTGTTACTTCCAACCACTATCAGAAGACAAGGTTTATGACAAACTCAAACTCATATGGACTGAACTAGCTTAATCTTAATTTCTTGCCATCCTGTAGCACAGGGGCCAACTAGTGCTTCCATGTTATTGAGCAGCTCACCCATACATATCAATGTACTTTCATTGATGAAGGTGCTTCGCCTTATGCAGTCAAATGAGAACTCATAGAACTCACATGCATAGTCAACTTAACTGGAATGACATGGAAACAAGAATATGTTAACACGATAGGTTATCAACCTCAGGTTTCGTAATAGTGATAACTAAAAGGTTTATTCTTGATTAGTTCCTGAAACTATTCAAGACCATTAAGACTCCCACTAACCTCTCGACATATAAGATTCTCTGTTAAGCAATATTCCTCGACAAACAAATATTCAAGGGCTAGTGTGGGTTCTTATGAAGAAACACTTCATCTAATTGGTCTTAGTTGGTCTTTGTTTTAACCAAAACATCACAACTACCAATTTCAAATGTGCAAGAGTAAGAAAACATTTCTACTCCACATTTCATGAGGTGTTATAAACTTACTTAGAACATGTTACTCAAGGTACAACTTGGAGTATCTAGAGTAGGACTCTAAAACTTGATTTTGGAACGAAGTTTAACTCATCCTTTTGATTTAACCATTTCAACAATTCATGATTCCTCTTCTTAGTCATAAAACGCACTAAGGTCTCCTTAGAAGGATCAATTGTGACATGGTTTCAAAGTCATTAGGACGATCATAAAACATGATACTAAAGTACTCTCCTTTCCTTTCAGATTGGAGAAACTTTTATCTTTCGGCCTAATAGATTCTTCTTATTCGTTCTGCCATTCTTTGGAATTTTTCAAAGAATCAGAATTACAGTTAATCTTATAAGTATAACCACATTTACTGAACCATCAGTAAATCACGAAGAATAGAATTATTGTCCTTTGTGGTGGATCTGGCCAGTTCACATCAATGTGTAATAGATCCTTTAGTCCTTCACTTGACTCATACATACACGTAAGCAAGGAATTTAGTGTTAATTTTCCAAAGATCAAGATTCTCATGCATCACACAATTCAAATAATATGATTCCAAATTTCTGTCCAGTTGAACCTTGGGTGATGAGAATTCTTCCTTATTTGGTAAATTATGACACTACCACAAGGTATATAACTAAGAATCAAATCCATTTTTAACATTGCTAATAATAGAAATATAAACACCAGTTTTCATAAATGTCATTGCAAATAATCCTAAATTAAATAAGATAAACCACAAAAATTTACTTTATTGATAAAGTGTGGAAAACTTGTTCTTACAATGCAAATACACATGAAAACTATGTTTCTAAATATTTCTAAGCAATCTATCATAATTCCTAAGTAGCAGCTCCAAATCCTAATTATTGAACCATGTCACTGAAATCCATTTCTTCATATCAGAATTAGCTTTTACTTTTCCTTAAGCTTCCTTCCTATTTTTCCATCCTACAAAACATCAAAATGTGATCAACACATCATGTAATAAGAATCCATAAAAAGGAACTTAATAGAGTTAGATAATGGATGTACCAGAAGTAGAGTCATACAATTGACTTCACCATCTCTAAGATCTCTCAGGTAGTCAGGGCAGCTTAGCTTCCAATTTCCCTTCAATTGGCAATACATACAGATGAACTCTTTAGGAATGACACGTGAAATTATCATAGAATTGGCCTTTCTCTTACGGTCAAACATTTTGACCTTTCCAGATTTCTCTCCCTTAGGAGAAGAAATCATTTATGGACTATCATCATTTTCATTGCCTATGTCCATGGAAGTTTTGGAGGTAGAATTTCCAAACAAATTTACTTGATCAGTGCACCAAAGCATTGCTTTTTCAGCAACAATTAGCAAATATGTCAGATCAATAAGGGCCACATCGTGGTCTGTCATATAGTAATCCTTAACGAACTGACTATATGACTCAGGAAGCGATTGAAGAACCAAGTCAATAGCTAGCTTCCTTGGGAAAATAACACCCAAAATTCCCAGTTTGTCAATGTGTGACTTCATCTTCAGGACGTGTGCACACACAGAACTTCCATCTTGGTGTTTGCATGGCAATACAGCTTGTGTGACATTGAACTTTAAACGTGGGTCGGGGAGAATTACTGGAGGAGCTGGAGGAAGTGAAGTATGATTTCCAGTTCCACCAATGCACGACGAATGGAATGATCTTTCACCTTGATCGACACGTGGAAGGTCATCTTCAAAAAGAAAACTTTTTCCAAAGGATTGAGGAAGACCATAGTTGTCAGAACTATACATCTATAAAAGGGAGAAAATTTCAAGTGAGTTGATTTAATCCTTAATATAAAACCCAAATGAAATATTAAGGCTAGGACCGAACACGATAATTTACAATTCAGAAGAGGGATGCCGTAATCCAATTGCAAATTATTTGAAGGTAGGTAACTGACGATTTACCAATTCCACTACAAAAATGACATTTAAATAAATTAGGTTATATTAAATGAAATTCCTAGATCTTTTGAGATTCATTGAACTCTTCAATGGCATGTTTAATCTTGATTATGCCCTTCAAGTTTGTGACTGGGATACCGATGATCACAAACAAGGTGTGAATAATCATGCAAATTAGCTTGGTACTCTCGATGTTACAAAGCATTCCATTGGAGATTCCTTACAAAAACAATTCCATTGAAATGAAATCTCACATTCAAAGAGCATTCCTTGACCATCCTTCTTGTATTAAAGCTACACACTAATTTGAATAACTAACTCCGACTATGGAAACATTCCCATATTCCCATATAACTGTCAATTCTGAACAAGAGTTACCTCTACTCAGAATATGTCAATATGGTCATTCCAAAATTATACTTCCAACTGTCCACAAGTACCCAATCTTTGGTAAACCTCAGATTGTCCTTGACAGTTGTCTAACTACTTTAGCGATATTCGGTTCTTGTCCTTTTCCCTCTTAATGTGCTAGGCATTCGGAAAATCAAAACACATGAATATTATAGTACATGCAATCGATCCTATATATGAAACATATGGGATTCGATTCATGATGTCTTACATACATATATGATCCTATATCTAATTTCCTATGTTGAATCACTTCAACACAAAATTCATATATGTTTATGACTAAGTTCCATTAAAACTTCAAACTAAGCATTTAGATTCGAAATGAAGTAGTATCTTCTCCCTTAAATCTTTCTATCACGAAACAATTTCCAAACTCTACAACTTTGCAAATTTAGAACTTTGTCTCCTATAAACAACATTGCTAACTCACAACCATCATCACAGTGATGATGCTCCCACTAGCATAACAATTATGTCCTTACCAGCATAACAATTATGCTCCCACTAGCTTTGACATGCATCCAGAAATCAACTGAACTTCTAGAAATCAATACTTATTGACTTTCTTACCAAAGTTCAGATTTCTGATACCTAGTGCTTTGATAAGTCTTTATCTGGCTTTCTCAAGCTCATACACCATTCATTAGACAGCTTGTGTGTGTGTGTCTAAACCCATTCATAACTTAGAGCAGTAAGTCTCGAATGTTCAAACTATTTTCCATTTCTCACAATTCGAACTATTAAAAGGGATGTCGTAATCATACTCGAATTTGAGAACGCAATTATCACAACTGCTAAATCCAATGATTTTTAATCAATCCTTTAAAATCTACTATTGAAAGCGTTTCCTCACAGTCATTTTCATGAAGTAGTGAGAAACCTCTTTCCACTTAGATTTTATGGTGTATGTGTTCCTATCCATTTGAATTTGTTACTTCCAACCACTATCCGAAGACAAGGTTTATGACAAACTCAAACTCATATGGACTGAACTAGCTTAATCTTAATTTCTTGCCATCCTGTAGCACAGGGGCCTAATAGTGCTTCCATTTATTGAGCAGCTCACCCATACATATCAATGTACTTTCATTGATGAAGGTGCTTCACCTTATGCAGTCAAATGAGAACTCATAGAACTCACATGCATAGTCAACTTAACTGGAATGACATAGAAACAAGAATATGTTAACACGATAAGTTATCAACCTCAGGTCGCGTAATAGTGATAACTAAAAGGTTTATTCTTGATTAGTTCCTGAAACTATTCAAGACCATTAAGACTCCCACTGACTTCTCGACATATAAGATTCTCTGTTAAGGAACATTCCTTGACAAACAAATATTCAAGGGTTAGTGTGGGTTCTTATCAAGAAACACTTCATCTAATTGGCCTTAGTTGGTCTTTGTTTTAACCAAAGCATCACAACTACCAATTTCAAATGTGCAAGAGTAAGAAAACATTTCTACTCCACATTTCATGAGGTGTTATAAACTTACTTAGAACATGTTACTCAAGGTTTAACTTGGAGTAATTAGAGTATGACTCTAAAACTTGATATTGGAACGAAGTATGACTCATCCTTTTGATTTAACCATTTCAACAATTCATGATTCCTCTTCTTAGTCATATAAATGCACTAATGTGTCCTTAGAAGGATCAATTGTGACATGGTTTCAAAGTCATTAGTTCGATCATAAAACATGATACTAAGGTACTCTCCTTTCCTTTCATATTGGAGAAACTTTTATCTTTCTGCCTAATAGATTCTTCATATTCGTTCTGCCATTCTTTGGAACTTTTCAAAGAATCAGAATTACACTTAATCTTATAAGTTTAACCATATTTACTGAACCATCAGTAAATCACGACGAATAGACTTATTGTCCTTTGTGGTGGATCTGACTAGTTCACATTAATGTGTACTAGATCCTTTAGTCCTTCACTTGACTCATACATACACGTAAGCAAGGAATTTAGTCTTAATTTTCCAAAGATCAAGATTGTCATGCATCACACAATTCAAATCATATGATTCCAAATTTCTGTCCAGTGGGTGATGAGAATCCATCCTTATTTGGTAAATTATGACACTACAACAAGGTATATAACTAAGAATCAAATCCATTTTCAACATTGTTAATAATAGAAATATAAACACCAATTTTCATAAATGCCATTGCAAGTAATCCTAAATTAAATAAGAGAAACCACAAAAATTTACTTTATTGATAATGTGTGGAAAACTTGTTCTTACAATGCAAATACACATGAAAACTATGTTTCTTAATATTCCTAAGCAATCTATCATAACTCCTAAGTAGCAGCTCCAAATCCTGATCACTGAACCATGTCACTGAAATCCATTTCTTCATATCAGAATTAGCATTTACTTTTCCTTAAGCTTCCTTCCTTTTTTTCCATCCTACAAAACATCTAAATGTGATCAACACATCATGTAATAAGAATCCATAAATAGGAACTTAATAGAGTTAGATAGTGGATGTACCTGAAGTAGAGTCATACAATTTGACTTCACCATCTCTAAGATCTCTCAGGTAGTTAAGGCAGCTTAGCTTCCAATATCCCTTTAATCGGAAATAGAGACAGATGGACTCTTTAGAAGTGACACATGAAACTATCTTAGAATTGTCCTTTCTCTTACGGTTAAACTTCGAATCATATGATTGCATGCCAATATGGCTTGTGTGACTTTGAACTTTAAACGTGAGTCGGGGAGAATTACTGGAGGAGGTGGAGGAAGTGAAGTATGATTTCCAGTTCCACTAATGCACGAGGAATGGAATGATCTTTCACCTTGATCGAAACGTGGAAGATCATCTTCAAAACGAAAACTTTTTCCAAAGTATTGAGGAAGACCATAGTTGTCAGAACTAGACATCTACAAAAGGGAGAAAAATTCAAGTGAGTTGATTTAATCCTTAATATAACACCCAAATGAAATATTAAGGCTAGGACCCAACACAATAATTTACAATTCATAAGAGGGGTGTCGTAATCCAATTGCAAATTAGTTGAAGGTAGGTAAATGACGATTTACTAATTCCACCACGAAAACGAAATTTAAATAAATTAGGTTTTATTAAATGAATTTCCTAGATCTTTTGAGATTCATTGAACTCTTCAATGGCATGTTTAATCTCGATTATGCCCTTCAAGTTTGGGACTGGGATACCGAGGATCACAAACAAGGTGTGAATAATCATGCAAATTATCTTGGTACTCTTGATGTCATTTATCACCGAATCAATGTGTCGGTTAACCACACACGCTCCATTGATCAACGATAATTTACGAGAAACCCATTGCCAACAATATTAGTCCCATATTAGTGTGCTGGTTAGCCACACATGCTCCAATAACCACCAATAATGTGCAATGTGCAATTTCATGGATAAGCATCAAATTCACATTTTCCTAAAGTAACTAAGATTGGGAATTTTATAAAATCATTTAGTTACTTTATAATTCACTATACTTTTTAATGAGATTTTTGTGTCCTATCGTACCCGTTCAGCTAACGACCCTCCACTAGTCAAAGGTGCGGTGGGTTAGAGTGGATACCTAATGACGGTCATTTTACAGACCACTTCCTTAAACACCCCTTATAGACCGGCTTCGTGAATGAGACCTACTAACGGTAAGACTGACTTTTCTTATACATATATAATGTATTAGACTTTTAATTTTATATAGTATAAGGGTGCATTTTAAACTTTTTAAAATACTAAGTTGTTTAATCCTTTAATTAATTAAACTTTTAATTTAATTAAATTTAAACCATATATGGATTTATCATTTGTCTTTTAATTATTCTTTTAATTAAAGTATCAATAAAATTCATAAGGATATTTTCCTAGGTTTTTCCATTTAAATTTCCAAAAATAAACTTTTAATTTTAAATTTAAATTATAAAACCAAAAGGGTGCAATTTGAACCTTTTCAAAAATTACTAGATCAAATTTCAAATAATTAAATTAGTCAAATATTTTTGACATTATCTTAAAATTTGACCAAATCCATCTTATTTGATAAGGAAATCAGATTAACATTCAGAAAATTCAAATTTTGGTGATAAAAACGAATTATGGTAATTATCATAATCCAAACAAGATCTGAATATCGAAAAATCAGCTAACAGACGAGTTAACTCGTCGAGTCAGGGCATGGACTAGTCGAGTTTATCCAACTCGTAGAGTTCATCATAGAACTGGTCGAGTTTTCAAACAGATTGCAAATTCGGTTTTTGTTTTAGCTTTGGACAGATCACTATTGCATCAAATATAATGGAAAAACATCCTAGGTTGTGCTACCACTGATGGGTTTTGAGCATATCTACATTCCTATGATATCATGCAACCCTAATTGCTTTTGATCTAAGTTTTCCTCTAATTATACATGCAAATAGAAACTCCAAAACAACAACCCTAATACTAGCATTCAAAATCAAAATTTAAATGAAAACTAGGCTTAGAAGATTACCTTGCTTGCTATCTAGTAATAACAAGAATTCCTTGGTTGATCTTGACTTCTGAAAGCTTGGTGCCTCAAGTGTTGCACCTCTAATGGAGTCACAAACACCAATAGCAAAGGATGATGGAGAGATGAGGTATAACACTTGTGAAAATCGGCTAGTGTCACACCCCGCTAAAGCGGAAACACGAGGCATGGCAGTATAAAGGGTTTCATAGCAAAAGTTAAAACACAACACCAACCATAGTATTGAAATCATTAAAAATTTACAATGGGTTTGAACAACTTTTAAAAGAAATTACAATGAGAATTGAAATACAACATATGTGAATGCTCCTAAAAGTGATGTGTCCCTAAGTTCCACTTACTCGATGATTCCTGAAAAAGCATGTCAAATGAGCGGTCAACTACCGAAATAGTTGGTGAGTTCACAAGTTAAAAATAATATTGGTTTCATGAATCGAAATCAAAGTTTTGATATAAGTTTCCATAGAAAAAAATATATTGCTAAAATGAGTAAATAAGTTTGTATAAACAAAGTTCATTGTCATCATGAGAAATAAAGTATGTTGCCCAAAAGAGATGCAACGTTCATATCCTCATGGGAAATAAAGTTTGTTACTAAAATGAGCAAAACAAGTTTCATTGCTACAAGGAGCAAACAAGTTTGTTACTATAAGGAGCAACCAAGTTCGTTTCTAAAACAAGTAAATAAGTATCTAGTAACAAAAGTTCGTTGTTATAATGAGGTACAAAGTTTATTGCTATAATAAGTAACGAGTTTATATGTGTATGAGCAAACAATGAGTTCCCAACCAAGCCTATGACTGATGCCCTATCAAGATCTATGCTTATCGTTCCATAGAGTATATGGTATCATGCACTCCAGCAATCGGGCGAGTGAGGAGTTGTCAATTCCTAATAGCGCTATCCATAATGACCATTGGCTCAAAGAGTTAATGGTTGGATTAAAGTGTAAAGGGAAGGGACTTAAGACGATAAGGCCTCATGTTTCGTGTTGCATAGACATACATAGAGAAATATAGAAAAATATAGCAATAAATTTTGATACAAATCAATTTAAATACAACGAACAATCAACAGTTTTTCGGACATGTTTTTCCACCCCAAAAAATAAAAACCGAAAATAGGGGAGTTGTGAATACTCACAACATGCATTGAACTGATGTAAATGGTGCCTTGAACTACGTTCCACTCGTACCACTACCGATTCCTACAATAATGGTATATGCTAGTGAGTCTCTAATCAAAATCTAACACTAGTATACTTACTACTACAATAGAATTATGTCAATAATGTGTCAAAAATTAATATTGTTAAGTTACAAACATTTTTATGAAATGGTGAAATTTTATAACTCATGTGATTAAGATAATTTTGGATATTATTTTCCATATTTTTGTAATATTAATTGAGGGTATTTCAATACATTTAAAGGTGTTTTAAACTCCTAAAAATCCAAAACTATTATCAAAGAGTTTCGAAAAATTCATCAAATTTTACATTTTTGTTCCAATACAGTAGACGTCGTCCATAAATTTTCCCTTGAATTTTTGATGTGATTAACTCTTTTTCCCAATTTCTAAGCCTTCATAACAATATAAATTCGTAAGAAATAGTATACAGATGATACAAATTCCCAAGCTTTTTATAATACTGCCATTTTTAATGCCCTAACCATATAAAAATATGCCCTCCTTGATTTATAAAAAAAATATGCCCTCCTTCTCTTTTAATTTTATAAAAAAATTCAATTCTTTTATAAAAATATCAAACTTTTTATAAAATATACACCCTAACCAAGTTTTTGCTCATGAAACCTTGATTTTTGACTTATAAATTAAGGGTAATTGTTAATGACTTAAATTTTATTGTCCTTAAATGCATTTTCATAATTTTAATTATTATAAGATCATATTATAAGTTTCATAATTATTTTTATAGAATTTTTAAGGTTAAAGTTTATAAATATGAGTTTTTATGGATTTTAGGGTTTTGGAGTTTAATAAACTTTGAATATCAAAATAAATTGAATCTTTGAGACTTCAAATTATCTTATGGTATTATTGATGGGTTTTGCGCATTCTAACACTCCTAAGTGTACATGCAACCCTAAATACCTTGGATCTATGTTTTCTCTATTATACATGCAATTATGAACTTTCCAAGGTATTACCCTATCTAGCATACAATACTTGATACTTGGGTAATCAAATGGATACAATACATACCTTTGTTTGATGTAGCTTGTCTCCATGAAGCTTGAGTGCCTAGTGCCCCAAGTGTGACACCTCAAATGGTTCACACAACACCAAATGCACATGGAATGACTTGAGAGAAATGGAACACTCCTTGAAATCGTCTAGCCCTCATATTCACACATTAGTGTACGATTTCTTGAGCCATGGGATTCTTTTATATGGTGGCTATTAGGGTTACACCATGTAACTCATAACTTTACCCATTCCTTATGCTCCATGGATTTTAACCTCCATGGAGTATCCATGGGTCACCCCATGGACTTAGTCCAACATAAGGAATCTTGGATCACAAGCCCACATATATAAGAATGAACGATTTACACAATCAACCCATATATTTAATTAGTCTCCTTTTGATCACTTAATTAATTCCAAATTAATTCTTGATCAATACTAATTAAATAACCTTATTAATATATTAGAACTTATAATATATTAACCAACCTTAAGTGTTATTTCTCTCATTATAGTCTATCCAAATGCATGATGCCATGCAACCCAAATGGACCATGCCGGGTCGGGTCAAGTCTTACCAATTATAGTTATGGACTTAGACATTAATCCAACAGTCTCCCACTTGGATAAGTCTAAAACTATTATTGTGTATGACTTCAAGAACCGATCAGCAATCGTAGCTCTCAAAAGCTTCTGTCGAACTCTGACCTTGTCGATGAACTCTGACCTTTGTCAATGACTTGTCCATTAGATAAGGGATCATATATTCCTACATTCTAGATATCATATGGACTGAGACATGGATTATCAATCATTGTCTTTGTCCATTTGTTGTTTCCTGATTTCCGATTCATGATGACTGACTGATTGAACAAATCAAATCAGTTCTGGCTTGGCCAAGCACTCACATGTATCATCTTTAAATCATCGAGGGGCCCACAGATATCGCTTTTATCCCGATGGTAAAAGGAATGGATAAACTTCGACTCATATGGCTTGTTCTACTACTTGTTGAATCATACACAAAAGCACATTTTATAACATCGAGTTACCAATGCGTTTTCGTGCAATCAATGTATAACCAACTCATAGTAACAACTCATATCTCTAGGTTTGAAGAATATAAGATATTATCGTCTCATGATCACTCGTGATAAAATCCATGAAGTGATTCAAATGAGCGTGGGTTGAATCCAATACTCAGAACTTATGAGCACTCATGAGTGTTGTAGCACCACTTTGTCCACCAACTTGGACCTCTACAAACCAACCCATGTCAGTCTTGATTCATATCTACTTCCAACATATGACCGACTGTGGATGGTTTGAATCACTTAATCATTCAGGAAGAGCGACTTAGTTATTCTGGAAGTCAAAACATGCAAAGCGAAACACATGAATAAATGAATCAAATTTGGTATCAAACCCTATGAATATAAATAAACACTTTTATTTATCACCATACTTATTACTCATTATTCATTGTTTCGGTTTTATCAACTTTATACTTGAATTAAAAACACTAGTTGTCCCATGCTCCAAGCATGTACACTATGTTTTTCTTAAACAATAGCTTTGCCATACACCAAGTATGCACTCTATGTTTGTCTATGATCCTTACTGTTGGATTAATGTCTAAGTCCATAACTATAATTGGTAAGACTTGACCCGACCCGACATGGTCCATTTGGGTTGCATGGCATCATGCATTTGGATAGACTATAATGAGAGAAATTACACTTAAGGTTGGTTAATATATTATAAGTTCTAATATATTAATAAGGTTATTTAATTAGTATTGATCAAGAATTAATTTGGAATTAATTAAGTGATCAAAAGGAGACTAATTAAATATATGGGTTGATTGTGTAAATCATTCATTCTTATATATGTGGGCTTGTGATCCAAGATTCCTTATGTTGGACTAAGTCCATGGGGTGACCCATCGATACTCCATGGAGGTAAAAATCCATGGAGCATAAGGAATGGGTAAAGTTATGAGTTACATGGTGTAACCCTAATAGCCACCATATAAAAGAATCCCATGGCTCAAGAAATCGTGCACTAATGTGTGAGTGTGAGGGCTAGACGATTTCAAGGAGTGTTCAAGTTTCTCTCAAGTTATTCCAAGTGTATTTGGTGTTGTGTGAACCATTTAAGGTGTCACACTTGGGGCACTAGGCACTCAAGCTTCATGAAGACATTCTACATCAAAGAGGTATGTATTCTATCTTGTTATATTTATTATTTTGTATGCTAGATTAGGATAATACCTTGGATGTTCATAATTGTATGTATAATAGAGAAAACATAGATCCAAGGTATTTAGGGTTGCATGTACACTTAGGAGTGTTAGAATGCTCATAACCCAACACTTACTTTGTGAAATAAACCAATTGAACATAATTTCAATGATTCTAATTTCACACTCCCAAATCCTTATCGAAAAATGTGAGAATTTCAAATTCCTATCATTTATCGAAATCTGTTTAGATTTTAAACTTATATGCACTGACCCTCCTGTAATGAATATGTACAAAGTCACAAAGACTTGTCAACAGTCATTATAAGGTATTACAATGGAGATCAACTCCATGGAAACTAAGTCTCATATTCAAAGTACATTGCTTTGGACATGCTTCTTGCATTAAGTTTTCTAATCTTACACAGATAACTTCCACCTATGGAGACAACTCCATATTCTCATTTTGACTATCACTTCTAAATAAGAGATGTCTCTTTTCAGAATATGTCAATATGGTCCTTCCAAAATTAGCACTATACTTCCAACTGTCCCTGAGCAACCAATCTTTGGTAAACCTCAGATTGTCCTCGACAATTGCTTAATCATTTTAGTCATATCCAATTCTAGACCTTTTCCCTTCTTAATGCCTCTGGGCATTTGGAAAAAATTGGAAATGACAAATATTATAGCACATGCAATCGATCCTGTACCAAAAGCAAATGGTACACGATTCATGATGTCTCACATAAAGACATGATTCTAGACCAGTCTTTTGCTACAATATTTTTATTTGCCATGTTTTCAAAATTTGACTATGAAGAGGGATGCCGTAATCATAATCGAATTTTGAGAACGCAATATATAGAATTTACTTAAGTTGAACCAATCCAACATGAAATTAATATATATATTCTTGACTAAAGATGATTAAGGTCTCAATCTAAGCCTTTAGAACTGAAATGAAGTATATCCTCTCCCTTAATTATAGTAAAACAACTTTTTCAATCCTTGCAGCCTCACGAATTGAAACTTTTGTTTTATATAATTAACATTGCTAACTTGCAACACTAACAATAATTATCATGCTCCCACTAACATGATGATTATTAGCATAACACTTATGCTCCCACTAGCTTTGACATGTACTCAGAAATCAGCTGGACTTCTAGAAATCAATACTTTATTGACTTCCTTACCAAAGTTTAGATTTCTGATACGAGATGCTTTGATAAAACTTTATCAAAATCATACACCTTTCCTTAGATAGCATGCATGTGTGTCTAAACAATTTCAGAACTATGAAAAGGGATGCCGTAATCATAGTCTCAATTGTTTAGACCTTTTGCCATCTGCTTCAAATCTACTTGGTGGAAGTGTTTCCTCACCATCATTTTCATGAATCGGAGAGAAACCTTATGACCCTTAGATTTTATGGTGTATGTGTTCTTATCCATGTGAATCGTCAAAACCATAGTCACAAGACAAGGATAATGACAAATCCAAACTCATATGGACTGAACTTATGCAATCTTAACTTCTTGCCACCTGGCAGTACAGGGCCTGCCATTGCTTCCAAGTTGTTATGCAACCAATTGAGAACTTTCAGAACTCCTATGCAAAGCCAACTTTAACTGGAACGGGCACAAAATATGTCAACATAATAGGTTATAAACCTCAAGTCGTGTGCTAGTGAAGAACCTCAGGTTTTATTCTTGATTAGTTCTTGAAATTCTTTTTAGGATCTTTAAGACTCCCACTATCCTCTTGACATATAAGACTATCTTGCCAAATATTCAAGAGATAGTGCGGATTCTTTATCAAGACAAACACTTCACACAATTGGCCTTAGTTGGTCTTTGTTTAATCCAAAACATCACAACTTACCAACTTCAAATGTACAAGAGTAGGACACTTTTACTCTTACATTTGACAAGTGTTATAAACCTTTCTTTAAGATATGTCACTCAACTTATAGTCTTGGAGTATGACTCTAAGACTTGTTTTGAAACGAAGTATGACTCATCTTCTTGATTTAACCATTTCAACAATTCATGACTCCTCTTCTTAGTCATAAGAATGCACTAAGACGTCCTTAGAAGACCAATTGTGATGTGGTTCTTTAATCATTAAGATGATCACAAAACATGATACTAAAGTACTCTCCCATCTTTTCAGATTTGAGAAACTTTTATTTGTCTGCCTAATTTGATTCTTCCCATTCGTTCTGTCATACATTGAGACTTTTCCAATGTTTCATAATTATACTTAAACTTGTAAGTATAACCATATTTACTAAAATTTAGTAAATCATGACGAATAGTCTTAACGAGCTTTGTGGTGGACATGACCAGTGCACAAGAATGTGTACTCGATCCCTTTAGTCCTTCACTTGACTCACACATCCATGTGAACAAGTAATTAGTCTTGATTTTCCAATGCTTGAAAGTTCTCATTCATCATACTATTCAACTTGCATGA
Source organism: Lactuca virosa (assembly GCF_052849685.1). NCBI lineage: Eukaryota > Viridiplantae > Streptophyta > Magnoliopsida > Asterales > Asteraceae > Lactuca > Lactuca virosa. The sequence continues at coordinate 485,764,867 of NC_136429.1, forward strand.
TTCCAAGTTTCGGTCCAATTGAAACTTGGGCGATGAGGAACTTTCCTGATTTGGTAAATTTAGACACTACCACAAATGAAGGAATCAAATCCATTTTCCAATATTGTTGTCATTGGAATCATATAAGCAACAATTTTCCACAAATGCCATTGTAAGGATACTTCAAATAAATAAAATTAAACAATTTTCTTTTATTTTAAAACTTTGCGGAAAAACTTATCCTTACAATCCACATGGAAAATTGTTGTTATCTATTCCTTGCTCAAAATTCTGATGCGATCGAAATCCACCTTCGCGATCAGAATCAACATATACTTCCTTTAAGATTTCTCTCTATTCTTTGATTCTTAAAACATCAACATGTGACCCAGTCACATCATGTAATGAGGATCTCAGAATAGAACTTAACAGAGTTAGATAATGGGCTCTACCTGATGTAGAGTCAAACTTATTGACTTTAACATCCTTAGGTAAATTTGGCAGCTTTGCAATCAACGCCCCATCCTTTGGCAAAATAAACATATGGACCCTTTGGTAATGGGACTATCTCAGACTTAGCCTTTCTCTTTACCATTTGGTCAACCGGGTTGACTATGGCCAATCCTTTCCATTGGGAAGAGAATGCTTTTTCTGGATTTCCAGTGTCACCATTGTCACTGTCCATAAAGTTTTTGGGAAGTTGATCTTCTAATCAAATTTGCTTTACTATCGTTGCAAATCATTGCTGATTCAGCAGCACCAAGCAAATAGATATGATCATTAAGGTTCATGTCATAGTCTGTTTCATAGTAGTCCCAAAGGAACTCACTATGTGACTTAGAAAGTGATTGAACATCCAACTTTCTCAAGAATTTGACACCCAACTCTCCCAGCTTGTCAAAATATGACTTCATCTCTAAGATATGATCACACATAGACCTTGCTTGCCATTAGGGCTTGGGTGACCTTGAACTTGTGGGTTAGAGAGAATAATTGGAGGAGGTGGAGGAAGTAAAGTTCCAAGAGATTTGGGAAGATCATAGATGTCTGAACTAGACATCTTTTGGGAGATATTCAAGATAGTTGATCTAAAGTCCTTAATATAACACCCAATATGAAATATTAAGGCTAGGATCCAACAACCTATTTATAACTGGAAGAGGGATGCCGTAATCCGAGTTATAAAATAGTCGAAGGTAGGTAAATGACGATTTCCCAATTTCCACCATGAAAAACGAAATAATGTAATTAGGTTTTTAATTAGATTTGAAACTCCTAGATCTTTTGAGATTCATTGAACTTTTCAATGGCATGTTTCAATCTCGAGTGTGCCCTTCAGGTTTTGTGACTGGGATGCCGAGGATCACAAAACAAGGTGTGAAGTAACCATGCAAATATACTTGGTACCCTTAATATTTACCCCTCAATCGATGTGCCGGTTAACCACACGAGCTCCACCGATACTATGATAAATATTAAGTTACCCTTTGCCTACTTTGTTAAATCCAGGTTAGTGTGCCGGTTAACCACACACGCTCCACTAACGGTTTAAACAAACTGCAAAGTGTAATTTCATGGATTAGCACCTTATTCACATTTTCCTAAGTAACTAAGATTGAGAATTTATAAGTGTTTAGTTACTTAGTATCTATCATTAATACTTTTAATGAAGGGAGAATTATAGTCCTTGTCCTACCCGTTCGGCTAACGACCCTCCACCAGTCAAGGAAGCGGTGGGTGAGAGTGGACACCCATTAAACTGCCATTTTATAGGCAGTAACCTTGTACCCCCCTTATAGACCGGCTTCGTGAATGAGGCCTACTAACGGTAAGACTGACTTGCTCTTATACATATATTTATTATTAACTTATAATACTATAAAGTATAAGGGTTGAATTTTAACTTTTTAAAATTCTAAGGGCTAACTTGGAATTAAAGTATTCATGGGGAAAACTTACAAATTCCAAAACTTGAGGGCAAGTTTTGAAAATATTCAAAACTAATTAATTCCATAACTTATGTGTTTAAAGTAGTTTTAATTAAAAAAAACTCTTCAACTTCCATAACTTGAGGACAAGTTATGGAAGACTTTAAACTAAAAAAAAAAGAATGTAACTTTTCTTTATTTTTGTAACTTATGGAACTAATTAAGGTTACACATTTTATCATTTAATGAAGTGACTCTTGAACCTCCATAACTTGACGACAAGTTATGGAGTCATAAAACCATTTAATGAGGACAAGACTCTTCATTTTTATAACCATTGCCAACTTTTTATGAGTTTTATGAAACTTAAATGTGACTTTTCATATAAATTGAGGACAAGTTACAAAAACACATTTTAGAATCAACTCTTAGATTAAAATGGATTGAAAACACAGAATCAATTAACTTTTCTATTAATCTAATAAACTCATATGAACAAAGATAATTCACATCTTTTATTAGTTTAAAGTCTTCCATAACTTGTCCTCAAGTTATGGAACTTGAAGAGTTTTTTTTTAATTAAAACTACTTTAAACACATAAGTTATGGAATTAATTAGTTTTGAATATTTTCAAAACTTGCCCTCAAGTTTTGGAATTTGTAAAGTTTTACCCATGAATACTTTAATTCCAAGTTAGCCCTTAGAATTTTAAAAAGTTAAAATTCAACCCTAAATACCTTGGATCTATGTTTTCTCTATTATACATGCAATTATGAACTTTCCAAGGTATTACCCTATCTAGCATACAATACTTGATACTTGGGTAATCAAATGGATAGAATACATACCTTTGTTTGATGTAGCTTGTCTCCATGAAGCTTGAGTGCCTAGTGCCCCAAGTGTGACACCTCAAATGGTTCACACAACACCAAATGCACATGGAATGACTTGAGAGAAATGGAACACTCCTTGAAATCGTCTAGCCCTCATATTCACACATTAGTGTACGATTTCTTGAGCCATGTGATTTTTTATATGGTGGCTATTAGGGTTACACCATGTAACTCATAACTTTACCCATTCCTTATGCTCCATGGACTTTAACCTCCATGGAGTATCCATGGGTCACCCCATGGACTTAGTCCAACATAAGGAATCTTGGATCACAAGCCCACATATATAAGAATGAATGATTTACACAATCAATCCATATATTTAATTAGTCTCCTTTTGATCACTTAATTAATTCCAAATTAATTCTTGATCAATACAAATTAAATAACGTTATTAATATATTAGAACTTATAATATATTAACCAACCTTAAGTGTTATTTCTCTCATTATAGTCTATCCAAATGCATGATGCCATGCAACCCAAATGGACCATGCCGGGTCGGGTCAAGTCTTACCAATTATAGTTATGGACTTAGACATTAATCCAACAATTATAACTCTTTTATAGTTATAAATAATGTTTGTAATTCCTTTTTTTTGGTTTATTGGCATTTATATGCAGTGGTTCCGAGATTCAAGTGAACTTGAAGAACCAAGTATACTAGTCATAGTTTCAACTTTGACTTAAGTTCCACGAGACTCCGACCTAATTTCTACTACTAGGTCAAGTGCATAATGTGTGTATATGATTCATGAAAAGGTGTTCGAGTCAAAGAGTGACCCGAATATGGATAGTATCTTAAGTTAAGTAGTTGTAGAATTCACGTAACCATGTGAAATCTGAGTACACTATCCTTCGATTCTGCTTGTTTCCAAGTTTCTAGTAGGTTATACCTTAGCTTCTAGTTACTAAGTCCAGTATGTGTCATGCTTATATGTGCAACTAAGTTTAGTCAAACCTAGAACCGACTCGAATTTTGACGGTTGTCACAACAATACGTTTTATAACATCAAGTTACTGATGCGTTTATGTATTATCAATGCACAACCGACTTGTAAACAACAACTCATATGTCTCCGTTTGAATAATATAAGATATTATCGTCTCAGGAATACTCGTGATAAAATCCATGAAGTAATTCTCTAAGTGTGGGTTTAATCCAATACTCAAATCCTATTTCAGGAGTACTCATGAACACTGCAGCAAACATTTTCTATATCTAAGAGTGCGTTTGGTTGGCAGGAAAGGATTGGAATTCGAGGGAAAAGGATTCCAATTCCCTCAAATTCCTGCATTTGGTTCAACTTAAGGAAGGAAATGGAATCCTAAATGAGCAAAACATACCTTCATACGTTGGAAACTACATTCCTTCAACAAACTGATGGAAATAATTCCATACCATCTAGGAAAGTGAAATATTAACATTATACCCCTTTTAGTTTAACAAAACCCTTCTAAAAACAAAAACCCTATCCGAACGTATTCCTCAAAATCGAACTCAACCAACATCACAGCCGACATCACAGTGTGCTCGTCTTCTCCATTTTTTCATCAAAATCGAATTGCAGGCTTCATCAAAACTCAACTCGCTCTCCATCTCTTCGTCAGTTGTGTGTATCGATACAACTCGTATTCTTGATTTCTCTCGCTGTCTCTCTCTGGCGCTCTCTCTCTCCCTCATAATCTTGATTTCTGTTGATTCTACCCACTTTTTCTTGTTGTGATAAGTCGATTTCAGGAAAATTGATTATCAAGATTTATTCATTGAAAATCGATTTCCTGAAACATCTATCTAATTGTTTCCTATTTTCTGTTGATTCACACTGAACTTGTCTTCTCGATTTCCTGAAAATCGATTGCAGTGAAAATCAAACTTGTTCCTTTTTAGTTTTATCAGTAATATTGATTATCTAGTTGTTTCTGTGAAGATCTATGCTTATTCAAAAGTGTTGTTTCTATGAAAACCATGTTGTTTATCTTCCTGAAAATGAAAGTGTTATTAATTAATCAATTAGAACATCTTGTAACAGAAGAAAATGTGAAAATAAAATTGTTCATCTGTTTTTCTTTTAACATCAACAGATGTTAAAATTAAATGGTGTTGTTTACACTCTGAACATGACCTGAACTTGTATGCACAAGAACATGTACCGACCTAGTTTAACAACATAGAATCGTATACAAAGACAAAATTCATTGATTTTGAAGTGGTGGACGTGGTTTTGCACATTGTTGATGATGTTCAAAAACCATATAGATAAACGACATATTAAGCGGATTTCTTCAAATATAGATCGATACCCAATACTACATGAAATAGTTTATGAGACTAAAACGAAGTAGGAATATGGATATTGATAAACAAGTTGCCATGTTTCTACATATTCTTGCTCATAATGTTAAGAATCGGGTCATCATAACTCACTTTTATCGTTCGGGAGAAACAATTAGTAGGCACTTTAGTCGAGTTTGTAATGTTGTCATACGATTGCATACTCGTTTGCTTAAGAGACCCGGACCTGTTCCTAATAACTCCACCGATCAAAGATGGAAATGGTTTAAGAATTGTTTAGGAGCTTTAGATGTAACATATATAGAGTGCCTAGTTCCAGCCGAAGAAAATCCTAGATATAGAACAAGAAAGAATGACATTGCAACAAACGTTCTAGGGGTTTGTTCCTAAGATATGCAGTTTATCTACGTGTTACCGGGATGGGAGGGGTCGGTTGCGGATGGTAGAGTTCTTCGGGATGCTCTTCTTAGACCACATGGATTGAAAGTTCCAACACCGGGTATGCAAATCTTATTTATATATATTTTTTAACTATAAATCTTATTTATAAAATGTTATTAACTATAAATCTTATTTGCAGGTTATTATTTAGTTGATGCTGGATATATAAATAGAGAGGGTTTTCTAGCCCCGTATAGAGGGAAAAGGTATCACTTAAATGAGTGGCGTCATGGGCACCAACCAACTACAGCAAAGGAATTTTGTAACATGAAACATTGATCAGCAAGAAATGTCATTGAACAATGTTTTGGCATTTTGAAGGGAAGATGGGGAATATTAAAGGACAATTCGTATTATCCAATTGAAAAGAAAAATAAGATCATAATGCCATGTTGTCTACTACATAACTTCATAGGACAAGAAATGGAAGTAGATCCTTTTGACAATGAACGTGACCGGGACGAGGGAACTGGAGGTCTTGGACCTGAAGATGTTGATAATATTACTTCTGTAGGGACTTCGAATGAATGGACCATATTTAGAGATAACTTAGCGGAGTCCATGTTTGCATCTAGGGGCACAGCAAATTAAATTGGCATTTTTCTTATCTATTTATAAAGTATCTCTATGTTGGACAAATTGTTGTATTGTTTGCTTATCGTTACGTTGAAAAATTGTTTGCTTGCTTAACGTTATGTTGGACAAATTGTTGCTTGCTTAATGTTATGTTGGACAATTGGCATTTTGCTTATCTATTTATAATGTATCTAAAATTAGTTGTGATACTTATCTATTGGTTTTTGTTATGTTTATATAGGTATGACAATTCAAATTAGAAATTATAAGACATGGATAAACAATGAAGAAGCAAAGCTAGTTGAGGCATTAGTGAATGTGACAAATGTTGGAGGATTTTAAGCCGATAATGGTTTTAAGTCGGATTATTTGCAACATATTGAGCAAGCATTAAAACAATCACTTTCGGACTCGGGTATTTTAGGTAAGCCACATATTGAGTCAAAGATAAAAACCATGAAGAGAGATTGGCAATGTGTCTACGATATGGTAAACGGTTCAAACACAAGCAGGTTTGGTTATGATTCTGAAAAACACTGTGTTACCGCTGAGGATCCGGTTTGGGAGGCATACCTACAGGTACATGATGTTATAATATTTGTATTTTTATAGTTTATAATGAAGAGACTATATTGAAATATTTTGTTATCTTATATAAATTATCATGTTGGTAAATAGGTTCATAAAGAAATAACTAGATGGAAACACAAATCATTTCCTTACTGTGAAGATCTTTGCATTGTTTTTGGAAAAGACTGAGCTCAAGGAAATAGATCTAGAGATTTCATTGAGATGGAGCAAGATGTGAACTTAGAAGAAGAAATGCAAGAGTCGGATGATTACTTCCTTGAATCCGAGGAAATTAGCCATAATACAACACTGCAAAATGAGGAAACTTCACCAAGTGTTCGCTCTATAAGAGGAAACGACGTGTCGATGATGTGTTCCATAATGCGGTTGGTTTGATTACTGAAAGTCTTAAAGAAATATCAAAATACTTGAGTCAAGGTATTAAATTTAAAATGAAGATTAAGAATTGAGTGAGAAGATCCCTCCGGAGATTTTAAAGATGAATTCATTAAGTCAAGTCGAGAAGTTCAAAGCTTTGACCAAGATAAGAATTGATCCTATAAACGTACAAAATTTTTGGCAAATTGAAGAAGGCGATAAAGAATTTTAGGTCAAATACATTTTGGAAGGGTACTATTATTAATTAGGATGTTAATTTGTATTTTGGATTTTTAAGCTCTTTTGGGATGTTTATTAGGATGTTGCTTGGTATTTTGGATTTGTAAGTTTTTGGAATCTTCGATAGGGATGTATTGAAATATTTATATGCTTTTTGGTAAAGTTATTATGATGCAAAGTGGAATGACTTTAACTTATCATGTTTATTAACATGATTTTTGTAATATGTTTGCATGAATGTTCAATTAATAAATTAAAATTTTACTATTTCAATAATTTATATAATATATGTTTACATATAACTTAAAAAACAAAGTAAAATTAAGCAAAACAGACAAAAGGGCAATTATGACATTTTACATGAATTCCAATTCCATTTCCTGCGAACCAAATAGAATCTGGAATTAATTCCAATTCCATTTCCGGCCAACCAAACAGCATATGGAATTGGATTCAAATTCCTGACAGATTCATTTTCCAATTCCAATTCAAATTCCTTCAGGAACATTCTGCGAACCAAACAGCACCTAAGCACTTAGACAGTCTACAGTCGGATTCATAACAGTCTTACTTCATTACATACTTCCAAAGTATGATCGACTGTGGAGGTTTGAATAATCCAATTATCCGGAAAGTAAAACATGCGAATTGAAACACAAGAATAACCTAATTAACTATGGTCTCAAACATTTGAATATAAATAAAATGACTTTTATTTAATCACCATATTAATTAGACTTTACTCATTGTATAGTGTTTTGACTAATCAACTTAATACTTGAATTAAAACATTAGTCATTCCATGCACAAAACACTCACACTATGTTTATCAATGGTCCTTTCTTTATGAAACAGATCAATTGAACACATTTCAAAGTTCCAAATCCTTATCACAAGTGTAAGAATACCAAATTCTTGCCACTACTATAATTTTTTAGAGTCTAACCTTACATGCAATGATCCTTTTGTAATGTCAAGGCACTAAAGTCATAGAGACTTGGCCAATGATATTACAAAGCATTCCATTGGAGACTGCTTACGAAAACAATTCCATGGAAACGAAGTCTCGCATTCAAAGAGCATTCCTTGAACATCCTTCTTGCATTAAAGTTACATATAAATTTCAATAACTAACTCCGACTATGGAAACATTTCCATATTCTCATATAACTATCAATTCTGAACAAGAGTTACCTCTTCTCAGAATATGTCAATATGGTCCTTCCAAAATTATACTTCCAACTGTCCACAAGCAACCGATCTTTGGTAAACCTCAGATTGTCCTTGACAGTTGTTTAACGAATTTAGTCATATCTAGTTCTTGTCCTTTTCCCTCTTAATGTGCTAGGCATTCGGAAAATTAGAACACGTGAATATTATAGTACATGCTATCGATCCTATATCTGAAACATATGGGATTCGATTCATGATGTCTTACACACAGACATGACACTTGATCAGTCTCTTGCTATAATATTTCCATATATCTAATTTCCAATGTTGAGTCACTTCAACAAGAAATTCATATATGTTTATGACTATGTTCCATTAAAACTTCAAACTAAGCATTTAGATTCGAAATGAAATATAAGTATCTTCTCCCTTACATCTTTCTATTGCGAAACAATTTCCAAACTTTGCAACTTTGCAAATTTAGAACTTTGTCTCCTATAAATAGCATTTCTAACTCACAAGACTCATCACAATGATCATGCTCCCACTAGCATAACAATTATGTCCTTAGCAGCATAACAATTATGCTCCCACTAGCTTTAACATGTATCCAGAAATCAACTGGATTTCTAGAAATCAATACTTTTTGACTTTCTTACCAAAGTCTAGATTTTTGATACGTGGTGCTTTTATAAATCTATATTTGGACTTCTCAAGCGCATACACCTTTCATTAGACAACTTATATGTGTGTCTAAACCCATTCAGAACTTATGGCTGTAAGTTCTGAATGTTCAAACTATTTGCCATTTCTCACAATTCGAACTATGAAAAGGGATGTCGTAATCATACACGAATTTGAGAACGCAATTATCACAACTGATAACTCCAATGATTTTTAATCAATCTTTTAAAATCTACTAGGGAAAACATTTCCTCACAGTCATCATCATGAAGTAGAGAGAAGCCTCTTTCCACTTAGATTTTATGGTGTATGTGTTCCTATCCATTTGAATTTGTTAATTCCAACCACTATCAGAAGACAATGTTTATGACAAATTCAAACTCATATGGACTGAACTAGCTTAATATTAATTTCTTGCCATCCGGTAGCACAAGAGCCTACTAGTGCTTCTATGTTATTGAGCAGCTCACCCATACATATCAATGTACTATCATTGACGAAGGTGCTTCGCCTTATACAATCAAATGACAACTCCTACAACTCACATGCATAGTCAACTTAACTGGAATGGCATAGAAACATGAATATTTTAGCACGATAGGTTATCAACCTCAGGTCGCGTGCTAGTGATAACTAAAAGGTTTATTCTTCATTAGTTCCTAAAACTATTCAAGACCATTAAGACTCCCACTGACCTCTCGACATCCAAGATTCTCTGTTGAGGAACATTCCTCGACAAAAAAATATTCAAGGGTTAGTGTGGGTTCTTATCAAGAAACACTTCATCTAATTGGTCTTAGTTGGTCTTGGTTTTAACCAAAAAATTACAACTACCAATTTCAAATATGCAAGAGTAAGAAAACATTTCTACTCCACATTTCATGAGGTGTTATAAACTTACTTAGAACATGTTACTCAAGGTATAACTTGGAGTAACTAGAGTATGACTCTAAAACTTGATTTTGGAACAAAGTATGACTCATCCTTTTGATTTAACCATTTCAAAAATTCCTAATTCCTCTTCTTAGTCATATAAACACAATAAGGTGTCCTTAGAAGGATCAACTGTGACATGGTTTCAAAGTCATTAGGATAATCATAAAACATAATACTAAAGTACTCTCCTTTCCTTTCAGATTGCAGAAACTTTTATCTTTCTGCCTAATAGATTCTTCTTATTCGTTCTGCCATTCTTTGAAACTTTTCAAAGAATCAGAATTACACTTAATCCTATAAGTATAACCATATTTACTGAACCATCAGTAAATCATGAAGAATAGACTTATTGTTCTTTGTGGTGGATCTGACCAGTTCACATCAATGTGTACTAGATCCTTTACTCCTTCACTTGACTCACATATGCACGTAAGCAAGGAATTTAGTCTTAATTTTCCAAAGAACAAGATTCTCATGCATCACACAATTCAAATCATATGATTCCAAGTTTATGTCCAGTTAAACCTTGGGTGGTGAGAATCCTTCCTTATTTGGTAAATTATGACACTACCACAAGATATATAACTATGAATCAAATCCATTTTCAATATTGCTAATAATAGAAATATAAACACCAATGTTCATAAATTCCATTGCAAGTAATTATAAAGTAAATAAGATAAACCACAAAAATTTACTTTATTGATAATGTGCGGAAAACTTGTTCTTACAATGCAAATACACATAAAAACTATTTTTCTAAAAATTCCTAAGAAATCTACCATAACTCCTAAGTAGCAGCTCCAAATCCTGATCATTGAACCATGTGACTGAAATCCATTTCTTCATATCACAATTAGCTTATTCGTTTCCTTAAGCTTCCTTCCTTTTCTTCGATCCTACAAAACATCAAAATGTGATCAACATATCATGTGATAAGAATCCATAAATAGGAACTTAAGAGAGTTAGATAGTGGATGTACCTGCAGTAGAGTCATATAATTTGACTTCACCATATCTAAGATCTTTCAGGTAGTCAGGGCAGCTTCGCTTCCAATGCCCCTTCAATCGGCAATAGAGACAGATGGATGCTTGAGGAGTGACACGTGAAACTCTTGCAGAATTGGCCTTTCTCTTACGGTCAAACTTTTTGTCCTTGCCAGGTTTCTCTCGCTTAGGAGAAGAAATCACTTCTAGACTATCATCGTTGTCATTGCCTCTGTCCATGGAAGTTTGGGAGGTAGATCTTCCCAACAAATTTGCTTGACCAGTGAGCCAAAGCATTGCTGCTCAACAACAATTAGCAAATATGTCAGATCAATAAGAGTCACGTCGTGGTATGTCATATAATAGTCCTTAACGAACTGACTATGACTCCGGAAGCGATTGAAGAACCAAGTCAACAGCAAGCTTCCTTGGGAAAACGACACCCAAAATTCTCAGTCTGTCAATGTGTGACTTCATCTTCAGGACGTGTGCACACAAAAAACTTCCATCTTGGTGTTTGCATGCCAATAGGGCTTGCATGACTTTTGAACTTTAAACGTGGGTCGGGGAGAATTATTGGAGGAGGTGGACGAAGTGAAGTATGAATTCCAGTTCCACCAATGCACGAGGAATGGAATGATCTTTCACCTTGATCGACATATGGAAGATCATCTTCAAAAAGAAAACTATTTCCAATGGATTGAGGAAGACCATAGTTGTCAGAACTAGACATTTACAAAAGGGAGAAAATTTCAAGTGAGTTGATTTAATCCTTAATATAACACCCAAATGAAATATTAAGGCTAGGACCCAACACAATAAATTAACAATTCAGAAGAGGGGTGCCGTAATCCAATTGCAAATTATTGAAGGTAGGTAAATGACGATTTACAAATTCCACCACGTAAATGAAATTGAAATAAATTAGGTTTTATTAAATGAAATTCCTAGATCTTTTGAGATTCATTGAACTCTTCAATGGCATGTTTAGTCTCGATTCTGCCCTTCAAGTTTCGGACTGAGATACCGAGGATCACAAACAATGTGTGAATAACCATGCAAATTAGCTTGGTACTCTCAATTTCATTTATCACCAAATCAATGTGTCGGTTAACTACACACGCTCCATTGAGTAATGATAATTTACGAGAAACCCATTGCCAATAATATTAGTCCCATATTAGTGTGCCGGTTAGCCACACACGTTCCGCTAACGACCAATAATGTGCATTGTGCAATTTCGTAGATTTGCATCGAATTCACATTTTCCTAAAGTAACGAAGATTGGGAATTTTATAAAATCATTTAGTTACTTTATAATTCATTATACTTTTTAATGAGAGTTTAGTGTCCTGTCGTACCCGTTTAGCTAACGACCCTCCACTAGTCAAGGGTGCGGTGAGTAAGAGTGGATACCTAATGGCGGTCATTTTACAGACAACTTTCTTAAACATCCCTTATACACCAGCTTCGTGAATGAGGCCTACTAACGGTAATACTGACTTTTCTTATACATATATAATATATTAGACTTTTAATTTTATATAGTATAATGGTGCATTTTAAACTTTTTAAAATACTAAGTGGTTTAATCCTTTAATAAATTAAACTTTTAATTTAATTAAATTTAAACCATATATGGATTTATCATTTGTCTTTTAATTAATCTTTTAATTAAATTATCAATAAAATCCATAAGGATATTTTCCTAGGTTTTTCCGTTTAAATTTCCAAAAATAAACTTTTAATTTTAAATTTAAATTTTAAACCAAATGGGTGCAATTTGAACCTTTTCAAAATTACTAGATCAAACTTCAAATAATTAAATTAGTAAAATAATTTTGACATTATCTGAAAATTTTGACCAAATCCATCTTATTCGATAAGGAAATCAGATTACCATTCAAAAAATTCAATTTATGGTGATAAAAATGAATTATGGTAATTATCCTAATCCAAACAAGATCTGATAATCGAAAAATCAGCTAACAGATGAGTCAACTCGTTGATTCAGGGCATGGACTAGTCGAGTTCATCCAACTCGTCGAGTTCATCATAGAACTGGTCGAGTTTGCAAACAGATTGCAATTTCGGTTTTTGTTTTAGCTTTGGACAAATCACTGTTGCATCAAATATAACATAAAACATCCTAGGTTGTGATACCACTGATAGGTTTTGAGCATATCTACATTCCTATGTGATCATGCAATCCTAATTGCTTTGAATCTATGTTTTCCTCTAATTATACATGCAAATAGAAATTCCAAAACAACAACCCTAATACTAGCATACAAAATCGAAATCTATATGATACTAGGGTTAGAAGATTACCTTGCTTGCTATCTAGTAATAACAAGAATTCCTTGGTTGATCTTGACTTCTGAAAGCTTAGTTCCTCAAGTGTTGAACCTCTAATGAAGTCACAAACACCAATAGAAAAAGGATGATGGAGAGATGAGGTATAACACTTGTGAAAATCGGCTAGGATTTCCAAGAAGGCATGGGGGCCAAAAATCACAAGCTAGGGGTCCTTTAAATAGTTGATCTTGCTAGGGTTTTCAGGTGGAAACCCTAATTTCCTTGCTTAGGCCTTAAGCAGTCCATGGACCTCCACATTAGAAGCCTTGGACGAAATTCTATAGGGTCTCCTATAGATTTCGTCCACTCCCTTCTAAAGGAGTCTGTCAGCCTAACATTGCAACTATCAATGATTTGCAATACCAGTCCCCGTTATTTTAGTCAGTTCCTTTAATCCCAAAACTAATATCAAATTAATTTCCGATTAATACTAATGAAATAATATGATTTCTAATTAATATATTAATCTTATAATATATTAATAAATCATTCATTAAACTCTTTCTCCAAAAGTCATCCTATCAAGTTGTTATGGTGAAGGAAACCCAAAAGGACCATGCTACTATCAAATCAAGTACATACCAATCATAGTTATAGGCTTAGACACCTAATCCAATAGATCCTTCGTAGGTTTCATGTGAACTTAAGGTTTTAAGTGTTTTTCCGCTCATATGTAATTTTTATAACCTAGAAAACTCATTAGTGGTATCAGAGCCTTAGTTTTCTATTTGATTGTGCATAAAAGTGAATTTATCAAAATTGGGGTTTATGGAAATTAAACCCTAAAGGCTTAAATTTTCGCAAATGGCTAGGGTTCTTGAAACCCTAGCCTCCACCCCCTATTTTCGAAAATGCTAGGGTTTCCCTTTGAGTTTCTAGTTTCCTTAATTATAATTTTAAATTCCTGAAATTTTGGATAATTAAAACTTGGTAACCCTTATCCCTATTTTTCGAAAATTAGAAGGGTTAAATGATTAGGATTAAATTTCAATTATTTTATTAATTATTTAATTGAAGATATTATTTAATCCCTAATTATTAAATTTGAATTATTTTATTAATTATTTAATTGAAGATAATATTTAATCCCTAATGATTTAAATTTGAATTATTTTATTAATTTTTTAATAGAAACTAATTATTAAATCCTTAATGATATAAATTAATTTAATTGGGGTAAGTAAAGGATAATTGGTAAATCAGTAATTGTTTAAAATAAATTAATTACTTGTTTAATTTTGAAAATTAATTTTAAACCTAGTATTTTGAAAACTTTTAAAATACAGCTTGTACTATGTAGTATTAATTGCTTAATACTATATGTATAAGAAAAACTCAGTCAAATCAATAGTAGGTCTTATTCACGAAGCCATACTATAAGAGTGTTACAAAAAAACAGTCTATAATATAACCGTTGAATGGGTGTTCACTCTCACCCACCGCTCCCTTGTATGGTGGATGGTCGTTAGCCGAACGGGTTTGATAGGACATAACCTCATTAAAATTATAATACTATTAAGTATTAGAACCCACTTTAAAAATCTCACCCTAGTTACTTTAGGAAAAATGTGAAGTGTATGCTAATCCATGAAACCATGCATCACTCTTTATATGTCGTTAGTGGAGCGTGCGTGGTTAACCGACACAATAATTTGGGACTATAAAGTTGAGTGATGGACAAATCGAAAATTATCATTGTTGATGGAGCGTGTTTGGTTTACTAGCACATCAAATTGAGATGAGAAATGACCTCGAGGTTGTCAAGCTGGTTCGAATAGTTATTCACATCTTAATTATGATCATCGGCATCCCAATCACAATTGGTAAGAGCATAATCGAGATTAAACATGCCATTGATAAGATTCAATGAATTTCAAAAGATTTAGGAGTTTCATAAGCTTGAAATTGGTAAAAGCCTTACTTACCTCAAATAGATTCTCAATTTGATTACGACATCACTCCTTAAAGTTTGAATCGAAAATATGGATCCTATCCTTAATTTATATTTTGGGTTAATAATTAAGGATTAAAATCAACTAACTTGAATTCTCTCTTTTCCCACTTTTAGATGTCTTATGAAGACAGAAACGGTCTTCCTCGTTCTTCTAGAGATGGTCTTCCACTTTCAATTCAAGCTAAAAATGTATTCCCTTCCTTAGGAAATGGTGGAACCGGGCATTGTCTCTCTTCAAATCTTCCACCTCATCCTCCTGTGACTCTCATAACATCATGTTTTCCTCAAGTTGAAAGATATGAAACCACTCAAGCCCTTTTGGCATGTAAACATGACGATGGAAGTTCTATGTATGACCGCGTTTTGAAAATGAAGTCATACATTGACAAATTGGATAGGATGGGTGTCGTATTCCCAAGGTGGCAAGCTATTGATTTGGTTCTTCTTTCGCTTTCAAATTCATATGATCCGTTCATTGAGAAATTTTATATTAGGAACCTCGACATGACCCTAATTGATCTAACCCGAATGTTGGTGGTTGCTGAAGTAGAAATGCTTAAGAACACATCTAAAGCATAGATGTGTATAAGGTCTGATTCTAAGGTTTCCATGGACATTGGAAATGGTGACATTGGTGGTCTAGAAAAGATTGATCTTCCTAATGCAAAGGGATCTTCCAAGATCAAACTGTTTGATAGTATGGTAAAGAGAAAGGCTTGTTTTGGGATCGTTTCATGTGTTAAACCCAAAGATTCCATTTGTTTCTACTGCCAATTGAAGGGACATCGGTTGCGAAGCTACCAAAAGTACCTAAAGGATCCCAGAGATCGTAAAGTCAACTCGTATGACTCGAATTCAGGTACATCTATTATCTAACTCCATTATTTTATAAGTTCCTATTCATAGACTCTTAATACATAATGTGATGATCACATTTTGATGATATTGCAGGATCTAGAGAAAGAAGGAAGCTTAAGAAGAGTGAGCTAAATCTGATCATCAGAGATGGACTTTTGTCACACGGTTCAATGGTCAGAATTTCGAGCTTTGGTTAGGGAGTCAGGATAATTTAATAGATTGCTATTACTCTTCGGAAATGTCTAGAAATATAATTTTACATTTTATGCATTGTAAGGACAAGTTCTAATTTTCATTTTATTTCCATAAAAGTGAAGTTTTTGTTCACGTAGTTGCCTCATTTTATATTTCCTTACAATGATGTTGATAAATGTATCTATAATAATAGCAATATTAATTGTGGATTTGATTCTTCTAGAACATGCTTGTGACATCGTCATTTTTTAACCAAGTGAAAAGAAATCTCATCACTAAGTTTCAATTGGACGGAAACTTGGAGTTATATAATTTGAATTGCATGATGCATGAGAATCTTGTTCATTGGAAAATTAAGACTTATTCATTGTTCACATGTTTATGTGAGACAAGTGAAGGACTAATGGATCTAATACATGTTGATATGGGCTCTTCAAATCCTCCACAAGGGATGATAACTCTATTCATCATGATTTATTTATGCTTCAGTAAATAAGATTTGTTTATAAGATTAGATAGAATTCTGATACTTTTGAAAAGTTCATGAGTAGCAGAATGAATGGAAGAATCTATTATGCAGAAAAATAAAGGATTATCCAATCTGAAAAGAAAGGATATTGCTTTAGTATCACGTTTATGATCATTTTAGTAATTGTAGAATTGTATCACAATTAATCCTCCAATAACATCTTAGTGCAATTGTATGACTAAGAAGAGGAATTGAACATTGTTGGAGAAGATTCTTTGTGAACCGCAACCACAGAGATGGAGATTGCATGAAGAACTGTTTTGTTATATTACTTACTTGGCATGCTTACTTTGTATTATCCATAGAACCTTTGATGGTCACTGAAGTCAGTAGTTTAATAGTTGTTTATTTCATTATGTAAGTTCCCAGGACTCTATAAATAGAGTATCCCACTTCATGTAATGTTACACCTTCACGATCTTTCTGAACTATTATTGCAATATAAAGATCATTCATCTCTATCTATTATCTTCTGATAAACCGAGTTCCTCTTCACCTTAAGTTGTTCGCATTTACTAACTTCTGTTTGTCTGTAAACCTTGTTATGAATAAACTTGATATCTACTTGATATAACTTGTTGTCATTTATATTTCCTTTACATTTTTGCATCTAACAATCTAACATTTCTAACTTATTATTGTTGATCTATTGAGATCCTTGAGATTAACTTATTCCGCAACTTATTATCTTGTACTAACGTTTGTTCAAGTGTTCCTCAAAGTTTTTCTCTCAAAAATTGGTATCAGAGCCAAAGTGGTTGCTTTTTAAACAAAACTCTGATTTTTAAAAGGCCTTCTATACCACTGAAGCTCATTATTGAAAATAAAAAAAATAAAAAAAAATAAAGGAAATATGGCACAGGCTCTATCATTGAACGTTTCCAACAGTGTTGGAGGCTCGAATAGAGCTCCAATACTTGTTGCAAATGAATACCACCATTGGTCTCAGAGAATGGAAAGGTATCTCAAGAGGCTCGGTAGAGATGTATGGAGGTCTATGGAAGAAGGACCTTGTGTCCCTGTTCTCACTCCCATTCAAGAATATGGTACTCAGGCACGATTAGGTGGAGCTCAGGCAACAATGAATCGACCAACAAAATATGATCTTGACAAAATGGAGAATGATGCCATAGCCTTTTATGAAATCTCTTGTGGTGTTACTCCAGATAAATTTGACGTCATCATCAAATGCAAGTCTGCCAAGGAGATCTGGGATGTGCTCAAGAATCTTTATCAGGGGTCAAAACAAGCTCAGGATAAGAAACTCACCACAGCTCTCAATGAGTTTAACAACTTTAAATCTCTTCCCAGTGAAAGTCTTGACGATTCGTTCAAACGGTTCAATCTCATCATCACGAAGTTATCAAATGTTGGTACAGTTCGAAGTAATCATGAAACAAACCTGTAATTTCTGAACGGTTTGGGAATACATTGGTCTACTGTGAAGATGATTGTGCAAGGGGATAGAAAGATTCATACTTTATCCTTGTTCAAGTTATATGGAGAACTTCAAGCACAAGAATCAACTATGCTAAAGGATCGTGCAGACTTGGGTGGACCACTCGTCCTGATGGCTCAAACTCCACAGGTCAAAACTCCTCAGTATTCATATCCCACAGAGTCATCCTACCAACTTTCATATGACGGCCCACCGCAGTCATATGAAGCTGATACTGAAATCGATGACGAAGAAGAATTTCAATATACCAACGCCTTGGTCATCCAAAAATTCAACAGGCTACCACCACCATCATTTCGTAAAAACCAACAGTTCACCAAACCACCTTTTAACCGCAACTTCAATCCACAAAATAACCACTCAAGATATCCCAGAAACCCTCACCATCCAGTTCAGCCACAGAATGCACACCATACCAAAGAGGCACCGCAGACCAACAAACCGTCAGACTCCGGTACCTCAAATGAAGATAAAGATGAAGTCATTATGTGCCATAAGTTTCATAAAGAGAATCACTTTGCCAAAGACTGCAAAGCAAATGTGGTTAAGGACAAAGCATTCTATCTTAGAATGGCCCAAGAGATGGAGGAGAAAGAAAAGGCAAGAGATTATGTTGCTCAAGTAAAGAGAAATCATCAAGTGTGGTCATCCGGAGATGAAGATGAAGAATTTGACAACAACAAGAGAAAATAGAAGATTTTCATGGTGGCAACTACTGAAATGGACGGATCGACGAATTTTCAGAAGAATTGCTGCTACATGGCCAAAGATGGCATTCTCAGCAACGTCGAATAGGTAAAAATCATGATCCATTCTAATAATTACAACATGCGTGATTGTGAACCCTACTTAGAAATACTTAATGACACGTGTGTTGCCGTCCTTTCAGACTACAACAAAGCACTAGATAAAAAGAATATAGCATCCCAAGAGCTATATCACGTGAGAGGAAGACTTGAGAATAAAAAGCTTAAGATTGTCATGTTAGAAAAAGATTTGTTACTAGAAAAAGATGGTAGGATGTTAAATGAAACTCAGTTAGATATTGCTTTAAATCAACAGGATCTTGCCCGGAGAGAGATTGTACATTTAAATCAATTAATAGAAAAGCTCTTTAATGAGACTGAAGCAATTGAAATTTTAGTTAACAATGGGACCGTAGACAACACTTATAACCGGGGATGGTCCAATGGGTACTCAACTGATGAGAACTCTACTACCCGGTTCAATGTTGATTGTCCCTATGTCCCACCGGATCGTGAGTTTCATTTCCCGGTCAATAATAAAACATTCCCCGAAGACATAAGAAGTCACTTCGGTAGACTTCACGAACTGAGTAACAACTGTGTCATTGAGGAAATTCTTACTGAATCCTCGGGTAATCCAAATGATCACTTACCCATCATTGGCATAATTTGTCCCGATTCTCAGTCCACTTTAGATGTAGATGAAGAAATCATTATGGAAGCACCAGAACTAGTTGTAAATCGTCCATCCTTTCCTTCCATAAAATGTCCCAACAAAAGGCCATCTTTGACATACTCTGCGGTAGTCCAGTCATCTGTACCGCAGACCCCAGTCAAAAGCACAACGATTCTTCAGCCAATTTTTCAGGAATTACCATTTGAAAATTTTGAATTTGTATAATGTTCTCAGAGTCCTAAACTTTCTAGTTCTGATGACTCAAGTCCCCGTCTTTCAACTCATTCAAAGATTTTCAAGAAACCGCAGTTAAATGTCTCTGATTGCGTTTCTCCAAAGGCTTAAGCGAAATTGGCTTTAAAATAGGAGATCATATCCCGATGTAAAAAGCAGGAAACTGATCTCAAAAATAAAACTTTCAAACAAGCCAAGTTTTCAAATCAAAAGCATTTCGAAAAACCCATCACTGCCAAAAATCTTTCAAAAAATACTGTAGTCAATGGATCTTGCGAAAAGGAATGTACCGTGACAAAATCTTTTTCAAACACTCCTACAAAATCTCAAACGAAAGTCACGCCATTTCAACAATATTCCTTAAATGATCCAAGGTGGAAGGGTATTTTTCCAACTCCTGAACCTTCAAAATCACATCAGTCAGTCATCAGGTCAAAACCTAAGACTAGTACACGTGACAAAACTTTTTCAAGTCCCAAGGGCACTGCAGCCAAACATCACCCAAGGACCGGTCACAGGTCTCCAACCACATCCTCCGGACGGTTGAAAAGATACAGTGTCTGGATAAACGAGAAAAATCTCTCCTTTGGATTTTATCCACTAAAAACGTCACGTCCAATCCAACCTCGTAACACCCCAAAAGTTGTGAAATATCCTGGACTAGGTTCAAAAACTGAAAAGCAACCTGTTCCTAAGTCCCACGTTCATGCATTCATTAAGAAAATTTCTCATGTGACCCTGGGCTCCAAACTTGTTTGGGTGCCCAAACTAACCCATTAATTTGCAGGCAATGTGCAAGGAGGAACAAGAAGAGGAGTGGTTAATCGATAATGCCTGCTCCTTGCACATGACCAAAAGGTTAGAATACCCTCGCGATTTCAGGCCAATCTGAAATGGTCAACACATCACTTTTGGAAACAATACGAATGGAATCATCAGGGGTTATGGTGTACTGACCACGAGAGGTTTCTCAATTCATAGAGTTGCTTACGTAGAGGGCCTTAAGCATAGCTTGATCAACATGGGTCAATTATGGAAGGATGTTCATCAGGTTGAATTTGATAGTGAATATTGCTATATAATGACAAATGATAGAAACACCTGCTTGATCAAGTCCAAAGCTGATGGGACAATGTATCCTTTGGATGTCGCATTGATTATTGGCAAACCGCAGTTGTGTTTTCTATCAAAGGCAGTATCTGAGGTAAGTTGGTTATGACACCGTAAACTTGTTCATCTCAACTTCAGATACATCAACAACCTGTTCACTGAAGAACTAGTCTGTGGTCTCCTAATCTTGAAGTACAATAACGATACATTGTGCTCAGCCTGTGAGTGTGGAAAACAAACAAAGCGTAGTTATCCTCTGATTGTCGATTCTTCAATCAGTTTACCTTTAGAGCTACTTCACATTGATCTCTGCGGTCCATCTACCGTAGCCAGTCTTCATCACAAGAAATATATTTTGGTTATAGTTGATGACTTTATTCGCTTTACTTGGGTCTTCTTCTTGATCCTCAAATCCAACACACCGCAGATCATGATCAAATTCATAAAAGAAATAGAGCTCCAAATCAAGGTACCAGTCAGAAGGATCAGAAGTGACAATGGAACTAAATTCACTAATTAGTTTCCAAGGGCACCAGTCACAAATTTTCGGCACCCTACACACCACAACAAAATGGAGTAGTAGAGAGAAGAGATCGGACATTGGTCGAAGCAGCTAGATCGATGTTGAACTTTGCCAATATTCCTCTCTACTTCCGGGCAGAGGCAGTGGCAACTGCATGCTTCGTTCAAAACCGAAGTATCATTTGCAAATGTCTTAACAAGACTCCTTATGAGGGTCACAACAACCGCAAACCCAATGTCCAATTCTTAACAAGACTCCTTATGAGGGTCTCAACAACCGCAAACCCAATGTCCAATCACCTTAATAAATTTGCATTGAAATCAGATGAAGGCATTTTTCTTTGCTACTCAACCAACAAAGTGGCCTACAAGGTTCTCATAAGACATACAAGAATGATAGTCGAAAGCTTTGATGTCACATTTGATGACTATTATGTCTGCAACACTGCTCCTTCAACTGAAACGAAATCTATCATGGAAAGTGATATCCCAGCCTCTTCGGATCCGTTGAACATAGTTGAAATCAACTATGATGATCTTTTTGACCCCGCATAGATAACTCATCTCTCATAAATCCTGGTGTCTCTGGTAGCCTAACAACAACATGCTGAGGTATCTAGCCCAACCTTGTCTGAAGTCTTGTCACTCAATACTTCCACCTCACCAGTTGAGGGGGAAAGCTCAACTCTGTTGGAAGTGACAACCATCGAGGTTCCAGTACTAGAAGATGCCGCTCCGGTTTCTACACGCGGAGTCTCTAACCAATCAAATGTTTCTGAAGACTCTAAGGATGAAGAAGTTGAGAACATTGACACAAGATCAGACTCAAGGGTTATCACTCACTCATCAGTCCAGGGGGGAACCGATGTCACTAGTTCTAGAGGAACTGTCTTCGTTTCAGGGGGAACTCCCATCCTAAATTCAAAAGGAACCTCATTCAACAGCTGCAGATCAAATTCCTACAGCCCAAGATACATCTGCGGGCTACTCCTAATTCGAGAGGGAACTACCTTCTCCAACCGCAGAGTCCTCTGACGTTGAACATATTCCCTCAGCCGCAGCTGCAGATCACCAACAAGGTCATCTTCACATTTGTACGAAGGATCATCCACCGGTTCAAATCATCGGTAAACCGTCTTCAGGTATTCAAACTCGATCCTCTAGTGAATTAAATAACCATTGTCATTATGCAGCATTCATGTCTTCGGTCGAGCCCATAACTACAAAAGAAGCACTCTTAGAGCCCGATCGAATTGTTGCTATGCAATAGGAACTAGCTGAGTTTGAAAAGAAATAAAGTTTGGAATTTGGTACTGAATCCAAAAGGTCACACAATTGGCGGTATAAGATAGGTATATAAGAACAAGCTAGATGAATCCAGTGCGGTGATAAGGAACAAAGCACGGTCAGTAGCCAAGGGGTATAGTCAACTTGAAGGTGTTGACTATGATGAAACATATGCCCCCGTAGCCAAAATGGATGCAATACGCATTTTCTTAGTGTATGATGCACATAAAAAAAATCAAAGTGCATCAAATGGATGTAAAAAGTGCCTTTCTGAATGGAGAACTGAAAGAGGAAGTTTATCTTCAACAACCTCCAGGCTTTGAAAGTCTAGAATTTCCAAACCACTGCTACAAGCTGGAGAAAGCAGTATACAGTCTTAAGCAGGCACCTAGGGTGTGGTATGAGACTCTTGCTGAGTTTCTTTTCATATAGGGATACAAAAGAGGTGTGATTAATCCCACTTTGTTCAGACGAGCAAATGATAATCACTTGATGCTTGTTCAAATATATGTGGATGATATCATTTTTGGATCAACAAATCAGGGTATGGTGAATGATTTTGCAAGGCTCATGACAAGCAAGTTTCAAATGAGCATGAATAGAGAGATCAACTTCTTTCTAGTACTTCAGGTTAAACAAGTCCCTCAAGGGATATTCATTCATCAAGAAAAATATACCACTGAGTTGCTGAAGAAATTTTCAATGGACAATTACTCCTCAT
This sequence comes from Lactuca virosa, assembly GCF_052849685.1. Classification (NCBI taxonomy): domain Eukaryota; kingdom Viridiplantae; phylum Streptophyta; class Magnoliopsida; order Asterales; family Asteraceae; genus Lactuca; species Lactuca virosa. Next base: position 485,788,598 of record NC_136429.1, read on the forward strand.
CCACGGTCCTGATGGCCTTTGGGTATAGGATCTCAGCTGACCCTACCGGAGAGTCAGTTGACCACAAAACCTACCAAGGAATGATTGGGTCGTTGATGTACCTCATTGCCAGCTGACTGGATATTTTATTTGCAATGGGTTTATGTGCTCGGTACCAAGTTGACACTAAAGTATCTCAACTTGACCGCAATCAAGGAAATACTCAGATATCTAAAGGGAAGTAAAGCATTGGGCCTCTGGTACCCTGCGGGCAATGAGTTCAGTCTTCAAGCATTCATAGATGCAGATCATGTTGGGTGCAGATTAGATCGTAAAAGGACTTCGGGTGGATGCCAGTTCTTAGGAGGAATATTAGTTAGTTGGTCTTCAAGGAAACAAAACTGTGTTTCTTTGTCTACCACAGAGGCGGAATATGTGGTCGCAGCCAGCTGTTGTTCCGAAGTCCTTTGGATGAAGACTCAACTTATGGACTACGGTTACAGGATGTTGTGGGTGCCCATTTACTGTGATTCAGAGATTGCAATAGCAATTTCTCATAATCCTATTCATCACTCAAAGACGAATCACATTGAACTACGGTACCACTTCATCAAATACCACATCGTCAAAGGTAACATCGAACTCATTTTTGTGCCCACTCACGAAGAAATAGCTGATGTTTTTACTAAGGCACTCAATGCTACAAAGCTAAATGGATTTTTGGAAATGCTAGGAATGATGAAGCCAGACCCGCAATTCTTTTTAAATTAATAAGTACCGCAGACCACGTCTGGTCTCCAAGGGTGAATGAACTGCTTATTTTCTTTTCAAAAAAATCAAAACTCTTGAAGAACTTTCTTCACTATGGTTCTAGAATAATATATTCGTCATATTCTTTTTTAGTATACCTTGTATACTGAAATCACATATGATCAATATATTCTTTGGGTCTTTTATTACTTTTATTTCTAACCTTCATGATTAAGTTTGTTTTTAGCTACTGCTATCGCGGTCACTATGCTTTTTACCGCAGTTGCATTGAATAAACATGCAGTCATCACTTTATAAATGCTTTAAATGATATTGTGTGCTACTTAATGGAATTTATTAAAAAAAACATTCTTCAAACATTCATTTTGCCGTACATGATATTTCAACCCTTTTCAAATGACTTTCCTCAGTCAGGTTCCTTTTTCGGATAAAAAACAAGAGAATCGTTTTTCCATAAACGAAATCTTTTAAGATATCCTTTTCCTTAACCAGTCATGTCACTCAGCCGTTTAAAGGCTAATATGTTTCCACTTCCCCATTTTTCACAACGGATAAACCACCCTCACGCCACGATCAGTCGGCGTGTGATCATGGTACTGTAAATGCATTAAATGCTCATCTTTTCCCCAAAATAATTTAATTTTGATTTATTTTAATTCTTGCTGATAATGGTAAAAACCCAAGGGTTTTTAACTTCAACAGCTGTAATTAAATTGATATGAATAATCTTTGAAATTCGGAGGTATAAAACCCCAAATTCTTTCCAAGATAGCTTTTACGCTATCTGTACTCTCTTAACGAACTTAGTCTTCTTCGTCCTCTTGCCAAAACTTTTTCTGCAAGTTCTCAAACATTTTTTGTAACAATGGTGAAGTCTGGTATCTTGAAGAAAGCATCAAAAGCATCTGGCTCAGCCCGTCCCACTGGTTCTGAATCCACCATTAAGGATCAAACACCATCAATTGCTTCAAGCAATTTCAGAGCAATCTTTGAAGATCATCCATCGTACAATGAAGCTACCAAGCTAATGATCAAGTTCCTCCTGTCTCATCTGAATCTTGTGGATGATTCTCTGATGGTGTTAATGAAAGAAAAGTTTCTCAATGCAGTCAATCTCAGAGTTCTTCCAACAACAAAGTTGTGACAGCCCGAAAAATTTTAAATTTTTGCTTGGTAAAGCTCCGCCAGCCAACTCGATTGAGTGTCAAACTCATTTATGCTATCATTTAGCCTTGTTTAGAGTCCATTTAAAGGTCCAAAGGTCAGTACATTCAAGCATCGAACATAGGAATGGATCGCGTACACTTCTAGCATCAAAACCGGGCCTTACACTCCAACACAAGGAGTGTACGGCCGCACACATGGGTGTACGGCCGCACACCCCTCTCCTGGCAGCACACTCACATGTACAAAGGGTAGACTTAGCCTCCTTTCATCACTTTTCACCCTCCCAAGCTTAGAACTCGATTTTACTCTCAACTACCATCCGATTTTAAGCTTAGATCTTCGAGTTGGTAAGTGTTCTTCTCCCGAATTGTTATTAATCTTCATAAACTAGTTACATCCTTTCATTTCATCCATTTAAAATCATGTTTTGTCTAGATCTTCAAGTTACACCAAGAACACCAAGAACACACACTTGTTCTTTGTGATTTTGGACCTTCTCGAGCTTCCGGATCGTAAGTACCCTTTAGTTAATCTTAGATCTTGTTAAGAACACTTGTTTAAGTCCTTAGAAATGCCCAGAACTGATGATCCTATAGTGTGTGCGGCCGCACACCCAAGTGTGGCCGTACACCCCTTAAAAGAGCCCAAAATGGCCCCCAAAATGTGTTTCTAGCTTCACCACTTGTTGAGAAATAGTCCCACAAACCTCCCCACCAATTGGAAAACGTTTTGTGCACTCTTTACCATGAGTGTGCGGCCGCACACTTCCCTGGCCGCACACCCATCAATATGGCCGTACACTCCCATTTAGTGAATCACATGTGATTCCAACACTTGGTCAAAGTATTTCCTAGTCCCGGAAGGTATTTCCTTTCATATAGTTGTTTACAAACACTATATTCATGCCAATATATGTCATTATATGTCATTTAGGACTTATTGTGTCTCGGGACTTCATTCGTGGAACTTCTCATCCTTACACGCATACCCGTTTGAATCACCCACATCAGGTGAGTTCATACCCCGTAATGAATCTTTTAACTGTTTTAAATGTTTTAAGGGAGGAATACAAGTTGAACACAATGATAATTGTGTAACTGTCTATTATAAACATATTTAAAAATGTTACTTATGTCATTTATAAGTTGTCAAAACATTTCAAAAACTCTTTTAAAGTTATGTTACTTTATAGTTATACAAAACTCCGTTTTTAAAGTATAAGCATAACTTGGTAGATAAACGAGTATTTTCAATAGAAGTTCAAGTAAAACATTAGTAAACTATAATAGGTATAGTTTAGGAGGATGCTATTCATTACTTCTAGTACAATGAAGCATACAAAGAGTCAATAACATAGAGAAAGAGACTACTATTATGAGAAACAAACAATAACATACAGAGAAAGAGAATACTATGATGAGGAACAAACAATACCATACAGAACAAACAAACTAGGTTGCTATAGCATGAGAACATACAGGATCTAATTATACCAATGAATCACTAACTCATTGTTTTAAACAAAAGGTGATAGTTATATTGGGTATACATGATCATATAATTTCAATGTGAATTACACGGCTTGCAAGAATTTGCAGAGGTCGCGTTTCGTTCCCTTAATCTCTAGACAGGGAGAACGTATAGTAGGGGTTCTAGCCTTCACATTATGACCATAATAAAACAATCATGTTTTAGGTCATCAGTACATCCGCATGTCATTATAAACGACAACTGTGTACTTACATTTCCCATTACTTTCATAAAGTGACAGTACCACTTGAAAGACAAATGCAAACTATTTTCGAGTTAAGATAGTTATAAACTAGGGAAAACATACATTTTTACAAACGACAAACAGAATAGTCGAGTCTAGCACATAACAGTAGATGCCTTGGTAGAAGGCTACGTTTAATAGAAAGCACCATAATGCTAATCTTATGATTTCTTAATGTATACATCAAAGGATATATATATATATATATATATATATATATATATATATATATATATATATATATATATATATATATATATACCAATAGGATCCGACAGGTAATAGGATGTGTGCTCTCCGCTTCATTTCCTGTTCCTTGTTTGGTTGTGGGCTTGGAACGAATTCACCGAGTCTATTTTCTATTCGATTCTAAATATATATATGCTTAGTATACATTAAAACATCATAAGGGTACCAGGTATGGGTCAAGTCATAAGACACAGAGTCAATGCATAGTTTTCTAGTGCAAAACATACTTTCCAAATCAGAACTTTTGGTATAGAAAACTAGAAACTTAACCAGTAAAGGGTTTAATCCATTTTATTAAACCAGTAAAACTTAAAGGACCTTAGGTGGTTAATTCTATAATACCTTAGTTTATACACCAAGGTTATATATAATTAATATCCGATAGGTAGTTGGATGTGCGCTTTCCGCCTTATTTCCTGTTCCTTGTTTGGTTCTGGGCTTAGGGCAGATTCACACAGTTAACTATCTGTTCGATATTAGATTATATATAACTAGTATAAACTAAGTGATTATAGAAAGAACTACTGTGGTTATCATTTTATAATAATAAATAAGGGTTTTCTTAAAGGATCTTTTCATCAAATATAAAGGAACTATTACAGTTAACTTCGTGAGTACCGAGTGAATACGCAGGGGTTATATACAACGATGATCTAACAACCAATGGGATGTGTGTCTTCCGCCTCATTTCCTATTCCTTGTTTGGTTGTGGGCTTAGGGCAGATACACACAACCGATTGTTTGTTTACTCTGGGTTTTATATAATTTGTATCCATTTAATACGCATAGAAAGGACTGTTGAGTCATTTTTACTTATCTTTCATTAAAGCAGGAAATATAGGATTTTCTGGGGGAACAGGCAAACTTTTCTAAACAGAACTTACAACAACTACATTTTACAACTTACTCACATCACTGAAATCTTATGAACTCACCAGCTTAATTGCTGATCAACTCTTTCAAATAACTTGTATTCTCAGGAGCCTGTTAGACAGGTACTCGTGCTGGGAATTCAGAAGATGGAGCGTTATAGCTTCAAGTCTTTTTTGTTATTTGTTTATGAATTCTATGTTTTGTGAACACACACATTGTAAACACTTTCTTTCTAAATGAAATGGTTGTTCATTACTTGCTTACTATATACATATCTTGTGATACTAAACATGACGTCCTCCACCCCCCGAACGATTCCGCCGTTCCGGTTTTGGGGTTTGACAGATTGGTATCAGAGCATTGTTTATAGTGAACTAAGTATATCAACCGATAAAAGATATACAACTATAAATACAATGGGGCTTAAGTGCTCTGGATAATGATATATTTTAAGAGTATAACGATAGGTTATAAAAATATACCTATTTGCTTATACATGTACATATTAGAACAAGTATCACAAGGAGAACAGAACTAAAGTATTTAAAGGTTGAACACTGTCGTCAACCTGAACAGTTATGTAATCATAGCTAGGATCAATATAGCCTGATCAACTATATTCATTCCAGATGTGACTGACATGTGTTTGGGAATGATGTGGTGTTGCAACATTCTTAAAACTTACCTGAACACCAGTCAAGAGAACACTAGAACAAGTACATTTGAGTTAGAATACTATAGGATTATTCTATGATACTATAACGCGATAACAAGTTTGAAACATACCAAGAAGATTACATTTAAAATACTATAGGAGTATTTTAGGCTCTATATAAATAACTTATGTGATAACTTAAAATACCCTTGCGGATAGGTCTATAATTTTACAATGTATACTCCCGAGGTTATATATAATTGAGAATCTATAGACTTAGAATTTGTGATCTACGCTCCACTACATGTTCCTTGTTTGGTTGTGGTTTTGGAGTAGGATCACTTATTCAAAGGTCTATTTAATCTTAACTTATATATAACTTGTATACATTGTGCAATTATAGGAGGACTCTGTAAGGATCACCCCATAAAGTTACCTTAAATCTCGTAGATTCTTTAGTCACTTCCATTCTCGCACGACAAACCCAGATAGATGTAACCACTTCCTCATAAGCAGACGACAGAAGAGTCAAAGAGGAACGAGAGAAAGTTCATGAGAAGTTTTCAAAGAAGGATCAGCCTAAGTAACTAAAACGTCTTACACGTCACACTAATAAATAATAATCTTGTTAACTTAAAGAGCGAGTGGAGACACTGCTGACATTATGTGTTAGGATTATTTTCTTACATGCAGCTAGTAATAGTTATTCAGGCAACATATATTCATTCGAGGATAATCATTTCAAATTCATAGAGTTTATTAGGTATATACTCTTTTATGAATTGTTTCTAAGAACCCTATGGAAGTCAGGACCCGATACACCCAGAACTAGGATAACCTTGTCTTTTTAGCTTTCGGCTTGTGTCCATTGCTTTAGACTTATTCTGTTTCATCTTTGTATTCTTTTAGCAAAGATGCCTCCTCGCAGATCAAACAGACACACTACTCCGATAACTCCAATACCTTCTCCACAAATCGATGAAGCAACTCTGAATGTTGCAGTAGCTGCGGCTGTGGCACCAGCCATGGCTCAATATCACTCCACCAGTACCAGCGGAGGTGGAACACCTACTGATTCTGCTCAAGGTGAGGTCCCCGTGCGCTGGAGAGAGTTCTCCTACAAGGACTTCACCAAATGCCAGCCATTGTCGTTTAATGGGATTGGCGGAGTCATCGCTCTGATGCGATGGTTCGAGAAAACAGAGTCGATCTTCGAAATCTGTTTATGCCCATAAGAGAGCAAAGTGAAGTTTGCTGCCTGCACCTTCTCTGGCAAGGCCCTAACATGGTGGAACAGCCATGTTAAGTCACTGACCCTATCAGTGGCTAACTCAATAGGTTGGGAAAACCTAAAAGAGTTAATGCGGGTGGAATACTGCCCGTTAGGAGAAATTCAAAAGTTAGAACAAGAGCTGTGGGAGCTCACTATGGTCGGCTCAGACATAGTGACCTACACTGACTGGTTCAGTGACCTAGCAACTCTATGTCCCGGGATGGTTACCCCGGAGAGCAAGAAGATAGAAAGATACATTTGGGGTCTGACTGCTCCGACCCAAGGAAATGTGTTGTCTTCTAACCCAGCCACATTCGATAGTGCTAAACGCCTGGATCAGCGACTCATCGACCACGGAGTCCGCCATGGTGTAAAAGTACCTATTCCCGAGCCATCGAGGGAAGAGGACTATAATAAGAAGTCGGGGAAGAAGAGGAAGAAGAAGCGAACAACACAGGACACCCCGCAAGACCAACAAGCGAGTACTATGTACGCCGCTACAACAACTGCTGCTCCAGCACCTGCCAGTCGATATGCTGGAACCCTCCCAAAGTGTGGAAAGTGCAACTATCACCACACCGGAGTATGCCCGGAAATGCAGTGTCTAAACTACCACAGAAAGGAACACACAGTCCGTTTCTGCATGGCACCGGCTCAACCGATCTCCCAAGTCCCCGGAGCTGAGGAAAACCAAGCCTGTTATGGCTGTGGTGAGACTGGACATTATCAGAGGGACTGCCCGATAACAAAGAACTCAGGAGCGGATGGACGCATTCTGATGATCACCACAAGGGAATCTACCCCGGAGTCATCGACGAGCAGCGATACGTTTTCGAAATAGTAATTACTTTGAAAATTAATTTATATTCATATAAGATTAAAACTTGGGGAAAACACTTAAAAAGTAATTATAATAACTCACATATTGAAATAGGTCACAGTATTCAAGAGAACTAAAAGATCCGTTTAGAGAAGCTATGATGGCTTAGCATATACATCAGGGATGTGCATAACTAAGATGTTGCAGACTTAGAGTGAGTGATTCCGCTTAAATCCCTGTTCCTTAGTTGGTTGAGGATTTGAGGTAGAGTTACTCAGTCGACTGTCTTATTCATCTTAATTATTCATAACTTGTATATGGCAGGCGATCGTAGTGGTACCAAGGAGGATCATGATATAAAGTATCATCACCAGTTATCAAAGCACTTTCATATTGTATGTATGCACACATAGCGGTACGATACGTAGGAGTGTTAACATCAGAAAGAGAAAACGGGAAACACTGGAACATTTACAAAGAGTACATTGTTAAACACACTAGGAGTACATTGTCGAACACACTAGGGATACCTCATCGTATAACGACGTTTCTTTCAAATCGGCCAAAACTTTGTTCAATAAAGAGTTCGTTACTATCGTTCATCATGAATTGGTATGGTCCTCACCATACTAAGTTCATATGTTTCTATCGCCTCGATCGGCAAGTTCTCGGAACTTTCGTCATTTGTAACGACAGTCCGACCTAAACCTTAGTTTTATCTTTCGTATTCTAAACCCCGAAGTACTTGTGTGAAGAGTACTTTGTCCTCCGAAGCCTTATCGTCGAATGTCCGCAGTCCGTCATGAAATACCACTCGTCCAACAGGCCAAATTCGAGCACAGAGGCAATGGACGAATACAGCCCACCTATCACTATTCAGTGTATACACAAGGGTGGTATATGATTATGATTACGCAGATTTAGTATGTGTGTTTCCGCCCTATCTCCTGTTCCTTGTTTGGTTGTGGACCTGGGGCAGAGTCGCACATCCGACCGTATTACTAATCCTAATTATATACGACTTGTATACATGCGGTAATGATGGATGGACCGAGTATAAATCCTATCATGGACATTAGCGCAAAGTTGCCAGGTCTACGAGTGGGTATTCTGCAAATCAGAGGAGCACAACCCCAGTAGTACGGCTAAGAAAGCTAATTTCGGGACGAAATTCCACCTAACGGGGGGATGATGTGACAACCCGAAAAATTTTAAATTTTTGCATGGTAAAGCTCCATCAGCCAACTTGACTGAGTGTCAAACTCATTTCTGCTATCATTTAGCCTTGTTTAGAGTCCATTTAAAGGTCCAAAGCTCAGTAGATTCAAGCATTGAACATAGGAATGGATCGCGTACACTTCTAGCATCAAAACCGGGCCTTACACTCCAACACAAGGAGTGTACGGCTGCATACATGGGTGTGCGGCCGCACACCCCTCTCCTGGCAGCACACTCACGTGTACAAAGGGTAGAATCAGCCTCCTTTCATCACTTTTCACCCTCCCAAGCTTAGAACTCGATTTTGCTCTCAACTACCATCCGATTTTAAGCTTCGATCTTCGAGTTGGTAAGTGTTCTTCTCCCGAATTGTTGTTAATCTTCATAAACTAGTTACATCCCTTCATTTCATCCATTTGAAATCATGTTTTGTCTAGATCTTCAAGTTACACCAAGAACACCAAGAACACACTTATTCTTGGTGATTTTGGACCTTCTCGAGCTTCCGGATCGCAAGTACCCTTTCGTTAATCTTAGATCTTGTTAAGAACACTTGTTTAAGTCCTTAGAAATGCCCAGAACTCATGATCCTATGGTGTGTGCGGCCGCACACCCAAGTGTGGCCGTACACCCCTTAAAAGAGCCCAAAATGGCCCCCAAAATGTGTTTCTAACTTCACCACTTGTTGAGCAATAGTCCCACAAACCTCCCCACCAATTGGAAAACGTTTTGTGCAATCTTTACCATGAGTGTGCGGCCGCACACTCCCCTGGCCGCACACCCATGGCTGCACACCCATCAATATGGCCGTACACTACCATTTAGTGAATCACATGTGATTCCAACACTTGGTCAAAGTGTTTCCTAGTCCCGGAAGGTGTTTCCTTTCATATAGTTGTTTATAAACACTATATTCATGCTGATATATGTCATTATATGTCATTTAGGACTTATTGTGTCTTGGGATTTCATTCGTTGAACTTCTCATCCTTACATGCATACCCGTTTGAATCACCCACATCAGGTGAGTTCATACCCCGTAATGAATCTTTTAACTGTTTTAAATGTTTTAAGGGGGGGAATACAAGTTGAACACAATGATAATTGTGTAACTGTTTGTTATAAACATATTTCAAAATGTTACTTATGTCATTTATATGTTATCAAAACATTTCAAAAACTCTTTTAAAGTTATGTTACTTTATAGTTATACAAAACTCCGTTTTAAAAGTACACGCATGACTTAGTAGATAAACGAGTATTTTCAATAACAATTCAAGTAAAACATTAGTAAACTATAATAGGTATAGTTTAGGAGGATGCTATTCATTACTTCTAGTACAATGAAGAGAATACTATGATGAGGAACAAACAATACCATACAGAACAAACAAACTAGGTTCCTATAGCATGAGAACATACAAGATCTAATTATACCAATGAATCACTAACTCATTGTTTTAAACAAAAGGTGATAGTTATATTGGGTATACATGATCATATAATTTCAATGTGAATTACACGGCTTGCAAGAATTTGCAGAGGTCGCGTTTCGTTCCCTTAATCTCTAGACAGGGAGAACGTATAGTAGGGGTTCTAGCCTTCACATTATGACCATAATAAAACAATCATGTTTTAGGTCATCAGTACATCCGCATGTCATTATAAACGACAACTGTGTACTTACATTTCCCATTACTTTCATAAAGTGACAGTACCACTTGAAAGACAAATGCAAACTATTTTCGAGTTAAGATAGTTATAAACTAGGGAAAACTTACATTTTTACAAACGACAAACAGAACAGTCGAGTCTAGCATATAACAGTAGATGCCTTGGTAGAAGGCTACGTTTAATAGAAAGGACCATAATGCTAATCTTATGATTTCTTAATGTATACATCAAAGGATATATATATACCAATAGGATCCGACAGGTAATAGGATGTGTGCTCTCCGCTTCATTTCCTGTTCCATGTTTGGTTGTGGGCTTGGAACGAATTCACCCAGTCTATTTTCTATTTGATTCTAGATATATATATGCTTAGTATACATTAAAACATCATAAGGGTACCAGGTATGGGTCAAGTTATAAGACACAGAGTCAATGCATAGTTTTCTAGTACAAAACATACTTTGCAAATCAGAACTTTTGGTATACAAAACTAGAAACATAACCAGTAAAGGGTTTAATCCATTTTATTAAACCAGTAAAACTTAAAGGACCTTAGGTGGTTAATTCTATAATACCTTAGTTTATACACCAAGGTTATATATAATTAATATCCGATAGGTAGTTGGATGTGCGCTTTCCGCCTTATTTCCTGTTCCTTGTATGGTTGTGGGCTTAGGGCAGATTCACACAGTTAACTATCTGTTCGATATTAGATTATATATAACTAGTATAAACTAAGTGATTATAGAAGGACCTACTGTGGTTATCATTTTATAATAAGAAATAAAGGTTTTCTTAAAGGATATTTTCATCAAATATAAAGGAACTATTACAGTTAACTCCGTGAGTACCGAGTGAATACGCAGGGGTTATATACAACGATGATCTAACAACCAATGGGATGTGTGTCTTCCGCCTCATTTCCTGTTCCTTGTTTGGTTGTGGGCTTAGGGCAGATACACACAACCGATTGTTTGTTTACTCTGGGTTTTATATAACTTGTATCCATTTAATACGCATAGAAAGGACTGTTGAGTCATTTTTACTTATCTTTCATTAAAGTAGGAAATATAGGATTTTCTGGGGGAACAGGCAAACTTTTCTAAACAGAACTTACAACAACTACATTTTACAACTTACTCACATCACTGAAATCTTATGAACTCACCAGCTTAATTGCTGATCAACTCTTTCAAATAACTTGTATTCTCAGGAGCCTGTTAGACAGGTACTCGTGCTGGGAATTCAGAAGATGGAGCGTTATAGCTTCAAGTCTTGTTTTGTTATTTGTTTATGAATTCTATGTTTTGTGAACACACACATTGTAAACACTTTCTTTCTAAATGAAATGGTTGTTCATTACTTGCTTACTGTATACATATCTTGTGATACTAAACATGATGTCCTCCACCCCCGAACGATTCCACCGTTCCGGTTTTGGGGTGTGACAAAAGTTTTACTCCCCCAACACAAACGATGTGTTCTCTACCCTTTATCAAATGGGGTACCAAAAGAAGCTCAGAGGTGTTGGTGAATTCAATAAGAACGAATTACCAGCTGTCTGGAAATTTGTGTGCCATTTCGTCATTAGGTGTCTCTCAAGAAGGACTGGTGGTACTGACAACATGGGAATCAAGCTCTTGGAGATCGTCTAAAGCATCTACACCAGCAATGCAGTCAATTATGGGCATATATTGTGGGATGACTTCCTATAATACATACCCAAAGATGCTCCAAAAGAAGGAATTCACCTTTGCTCGATTTTGGTCACTCTGCATTTTCGATCTTCACAAGGAGGACAAGCTTGGTATGGGCAACGAGACAAACCTATTTTCAACCCGCGATCTCAAAAGGTACACTGCTTCTAAAGATCAAACTATGTTTGGAGCCATTAGCCATTTACCGATGTATATCTTGGAGTCTATTGGACTCACTACCGTAGAGGTAGCTGACCATATACAGGCTACGAGTCATATTGCCCAATATCACTCTTCCCCGCGTAGACCCAGTCAGCTAACCGCAACATAAGACCCCCAGACTTCCACAAACCAAGCTACTAAGCCCAAACCCAAACGCGTCAAGTCTCTTGCTATTTCAAAGAAATCTCCAGTCAATATTGTAAAAAAGGGAGCAGGAACTCCCAAGAAACGAAAAGCCAAGACCGCAGAATCTTCTACTACGGTTCATCACTCTCCTTCTAAGGCTTTAGACCCTCTGGTGAATGTCATTAATGACACTCACCCTGAGCCTTCGGTTTCAAGAGATATTTTTAGGAGAAAGAAACTCAAGTTACCCCTAGTCATGACCATATGGGAACCACGACACATACTGAAGTCTCTCAACAGACTCCGGTAGTTATTCGAGTCACCGCAGACTCACCCTCTGAAACCCAAACTCACCACTCAGATACAGAAACTGTATCTATTTCATCTCATCATGGAGACACACCCCAACTGGATCCCAAGTGGATCCAATTATGACGAGTCGACCTAAGGTTTCCAGGGCATCACGATTGCACTTATTTGATCCTAAGGAATTGAAATACATTTTGTTCCATGTCACCCAAACAATCGATACACCAGTTGCACTGCAGGGCACTTCTTTCTTAGCCCTTGTCGGAACTGAGCCGAGGCCACACTTGACTTTAGGTCAAGGAGACCAAGGAAGCTCAGGAAATACTATTCCATCGACATTACGATCAAGTGATCTAGGTGTGGGGAGCACCAATGTGCAATGAACCATGAACCTGAGGGACAACTCGACGAAACAAGGATTTGATGGTTACAACTTTGATGATTCTTGGACTCGATATCGTCCAAATACCGAGTCTGGAATCAGAAAATTTGAGGCATTCAAGAGAGCAGTGCCAGCGAGAAAGGTGCAACAAGTCCAACAACAACAATAGAAGGAGGAAGCCATTCAAATCGTGGCAAAATATTGGGCTGATTCCATCAACAATGCCAAAACGGTTCATAACATCCTTTCCATTCAACAATGGATGTCTACCACGGAGGCAACTGTTCAAAATGCTCATCAACTGGAGAATATTGTTGGCACTTCTAAACCTCCCTCCCCCCCCCCCCAATGAAGAAGATCGCGACTCCAATAACGATGGTATCGTAATTGAAATAAGCCCAACTCCCATGTTCAGTATGGATGATGACACTTTTGAGGATTTCCAATAGCCCCTTCCCTTAGATGATTTCATCATGGTAGTTGATGACGAGGAATCGAGTGGATCTCAACACTCCACCTCCAAACCAAAGTAAAATAAGAAGAAAAATATTACAGTGTCCAGAAAAGAATTCCTTAGTCTGAAAAACAAAATCGACCAAATCTTGGTTGCAGTCTCTACTAATCAACCGTAGAACACTGACTTTGCAACCCCAAAGTCACTCGTTGAACAAGTTGATCGATTGCAAAACAAGGGACATAATGGTCGTAGATAGGATGATTCTAGGAGTTGAAATAGGTATAAGAGAACTTGACAATAGAAGAACCGCAGATCCGAAGGAGTTCATCTCAACAGCTGAAAAACACATCCAGGAGGTAACTGAACTGAATAATGACTTCAATCAAGCTCTTGAAAAACAAGCAAGTTATTCCAAGCAACTTGTTGAAGAGACCCACACCGCATACGAATCAGGTATTGCGGTTCTGCAAAACACAATCAATGGGTTACAACGATCACTCACTGCAAATTCGAGTGTTGATGAAATTCTCCATCTTACAAAGGAGATTTATCAACTACTCTTGAACAAGGAAATCCCGAACAATCTACAAGTTTGTGAACAGATAAAGACTCAGTTTAATGAAACCTTTCAAAAGATCGATGGGCTCAAGCAATGGTTTGAGGAGCAATGGGAAGATGCTTCCTCAAAAGGGGGAAATGAAGGCACTCCAAGAAGAAATCAAGAACAAGATCCTTCACAGTCAAAGACTCCATCAGTCCATCAACATCAAACTCCTCCACAAGTTCAACCTCCTCCTACCGAAGAGCACAACAAACCACCAACTCCACGGTCTTCACCGCAACCATCTCCACATCAAAATCCTCCTCAATTCAAGAATTTGGCACCAGAAATGTCTTCTGATCACTCCAATGACTCCCCAGCCACTATTCAAAAGAAACGTGACTGGAAGGTTGCAAATTTTTCTGAACAAACTTGGAGAGCACATGGATTCGATAACACAATGGACGAGTCGTTAATCAACTATTGGGTAAATCCTATGAAAGGTCATAGTATATGGTTTGGGCTAGGCATTACATGTATAGATGAGTTAGGGCATTTGAGATTGTATTTTGGAGTATATTGTGTGTGTTTGACGTTTTCGGTCTAGGCAAGCTTTCGGTTGGGAAGTGACCGAAAACAGGTTTTCGGTCTACCTGACCGAAACCTGTTTTCGGTCCAGTTGGGTATATATAGTCTTGTCAGGTTGTCAGTTGAAAGTTGTTGATCTACAGTTGTTCATTACTGTTTTCGGTCTCCTGAGTTGTATCCGACATTTCCAAGTGTGAATTGTATGCAAGCTCAGTTTTATTCCACTTCTACTCCATTTCTTCTTTGTTTTCTTATGCTTGATTGATCATTGGTATAGATTCTACAATTCAAGGACCTTACAATTGGTATCAGAGCAAGACCGGTGTCAATCAAATTCAATTTTTAGCTTTCGGTTTTCATATCTTTGTGTTCTTCAAGTTCTCGGTCCTTGAAAGTGTACTGTTTGCTCTAGTTTTGAAGACCAGATCAAAATTTGCATCGTTTGGAATTGAAATCAACTTGGAATTCAGCTTTTCGGTTGAATTCTCGGTGTTTTCGGTTGGATCTGCATAAACCGAAAACAGATATTCAATCGTTTTCTGTCCAGATTTATCTTGTTTGAAGGCTGTGTTTGAGGTTTCAGTGTGTGGAAATCAATTTAGGATCGAAAATCTAAGTTTTTCATTGAAAACTGTTAGTTTTCGGTTCAATCTTCAGAAACCGAAAACGGTTCTTCAAGTTCTTTAGAAACCAAAATCAGTTTTTCATCCGGAAAACTTCAAAGTTCTTCAACCGAATTCATTTTCTTTGAATCTTCAAGAACCGAAAACCTCATTAACCTTCAGAAACCGAAAGCTTTTGAAAACCAAAAACCTTTGTTCCTTCTTGAACCGAAAACTCTTGAGTCTTAACCTTCATAAACCAAACACTCTTAATCTTCATAAACCGAAAATCCTTGAAAATTCAAAAACCGAAAACCCTTTTTATCTTGTTTCTCCTTTCAACCGAATTCCTTGTTTTCGGTCATCACCATTCAACCGAAAACCCTATTTTCTTGATCCTTTTGTTTGTTTTTCAAGTTAATTTTTATTAAAAAAAAATTTAAAAATCAAAAACAACAAAAATCAAAAACAAAAATGGAATCTCAAAGCATGTCAGCTCATCATGAATTTGATGCGATTATGGGAACCACTTCTCGAATTCCCCGACTGTTATCCGCGGAAGGATTTCCAGAATGGAAATATCGGATCGAAAAGTACATCAAAATGAAAGATTTCAAGATATGGCGAAGCATTCTAAGAGGTCCAATCCGCATCACAACCACATTGGAAGATGGAACCATAATTGACAAGCAGGTTGAAAATTACACGGATGATGATTTTGAGAGAGTCGATTCGGGTGTCATTGTCCGTAATAAGGCGAGATTGGTCGTCATTGGGTTCAGGCAAATTGAGGGTCTTGATTATACAGAAGTCTATGCTCCGGTGGCGCGCTTGGAGGCTATTCGTATCTTCGTCGCCTATGCTTCCTACATGAACTTCACCGTCTACCAAATGGAAGTCAAGACGGATTTCTTGTACGACAAGGTGAAGGAGGAGATTTATGTTGAACAACCTCCTGGGTTTGTTAACTCAAAACTTCCTAACCATGTCTACAAGTTAGACAAGGCTTTGTATGGGCTGCATCAAGCTCCCAGAGCCTGGTATGCTACCCTCACACAGCACTTGCTCGACCATGGCTATTCCCACGACACTATCGATCAGACCATATTCATCAAGCATGTCGGTCCAGATCAAATTCTTGTCCAAATATATGTGGACGATATCATTTTCGGGTCGACGAGTCCTCAGCTATGCAAGGAGTTCGAGGATGTCATGAAAAAGCGGTTCGAGATGAGTTCGTTGGGGGAAATGACCACGTTTTTTGGGCTTCAGGGCAAACAATGTTCAGCCAGAATCCTGATCCATCAAGCCAAATATGTGGACGATATGCTCGAGAAGTTCGGGTTCAGAGATGCTAAACCTGCCTTGACGCCCATGGCGGAGAGACCACTGCTGACTCCTGATCTTGAAGGCGAATCCGTAGATCAAACGTACTACAGATCGATGATCGGATTGTTGATGTATCTGACTGCAAGTTGCCCAGACATTATGTCCGCGGTCTGTCAATGCGCGCGCTACCAGGCTAATCCTAAACTGTCTCATCTTATTGCTGTTAAAAGGATTTTTCGGTACCTCAAAGGCAGCCCAAAACTGGGTCTTCGGTATCCGAACAATTCTGAATTTGATTTGTATGCTTTTGCTGACAGCAATTATGGAGGCTGCGAGCTTGACACGAAATCGACTTCAGGCGGATGTCAATTTCTCGGAGATAGGCTGGTGTCCTGGCAGTGCAAGAAGCAGAATACTGTCTCGACCTAAACGGCAGAAGCATAATACATAGCTGCGTCTGCCTGTTGTTCTCAAGTCATATGGATCCAACATCAGCTGTTGGACTACGGTTTGAATTTTCAAGAAACCCCTATATTCTGTGATAATGAGGCTGCGATCCAAATTGCTAAAAATCCGGTCCAGCACTCAAAAACCAAGCACATCGACATCAAAG
This sequence comes from Lactuca virosa, assembly GCF_052849685.1. Taxonomy (NCBI): domain Eukaryota; kingdom Viridiplantae; phylum Streptophyta; class Magnoliopsida; order Asterales; family Asteraceae; genus Lactuca; species Lactuca virosa. The sequence continues at coordinate 485,805,917 of NC_136429.1, forward strand.
TTCATTTTATCAGAGATTGTTATGAGCGCTCGCTCATTCGGCTAGAACAGGTTTCCACTGCTAATAATGTGGCGGATCTGTTCACCAAGCCGTTTAACAAAGCTCGATTCGATGTGCTAGTAAACTTTTTGAAAATGATTCGCTTTGAGGATTATTTTTGTTTAGGTTAGTTTAAATTTGCGCATTTTAATTTCATTCTCACCCATGCACAAATTTAGGGGGAGAAATAAACAAAAACCAAACAAAAATTAGAAAATTAAAAATCCAAAAACAATAGAAAATCAGAAAATCCAAAAACATTAGAAAAACAGAAAAATCAAACATATTACTGAGAAGTGATGTTATGGGAAGTGATATCAGCTTGTGATAACAGACAATCTGAGTCTGTGTAAAGTACCAAAGCTGAATTGTATAGGCTCTGTGTTCGATGCGCTGGTAGGCACGAAAAATTTAATGGTCTTGACTAGGTGCAGATGAACTTAAGGAATCTAGAGATTTGACAATTTCTGATCTAGATAGTTCTATTTAGCCTGACAATACGACGCTCAGATAGGTTGAGCAGAGAGATATACATGAGAATCCACCAGTCACATTAAAGAACCCGTATCTAGAACCGTGGTTTAACTTTTCCTCGATGTACGGATTATGTCCTTAATTCCGGTATTGACGAAGCGACTGGGGAATTCCGATAAAGTAGGTCTGTAGGAAGTTATTTTCTTTCTCTCCTACTGTTAGTCATATGTTGCCTCCTCTATGTGATCGAAAGATCCGACCTGGACTGCAGCATATGCAACTCTATTTCTCTGCATCTTCTATCTATGCAATTCTTCTTATCTGTTAGCCATATGCTGTCTCCTTTGCGTGATTAACAATCCGACTTGGTACACAGCATATGCAACCTTCTACTTCTCAATCCCTCTGAAATTCTAGTCAGTCATATGTTTCACTCTCTGCGTGATTGAAAGATCCGACCTGAGTGTACAGCATATGCATTCTAAATCTATCCTTTCTATGAATAATCGTCTGCTCACCTAAAGAAAGGAGTATCTCGGAAGTTCTTGATTATTGGGTTATATCAAAAAGCGGGAAACATGTTCTAGTACACTTAAAATTGAACAATTCTAGATTGTCTGTAGAGCTCGCTGCTCAATTTAGGTGGACAACAATATCCTTGGTCATCGTCAGATAAATGGTCCTTAGGTATTTTTATCTAGTAACTTAGGTTCAATATGTCCTGTCACTGATAGCATTCCTAAAATTTGTCACAATTTTTTGTGCTTAAGTGGATCACAATACCGACGATTGACCAGATCTATTCATGAAAGGAGAGGTACTGATAAATGGAAAATGATTGTCTAACAACTTTGATCCCTTATCACAAAAGGTTAAATAATTTCAAGATAGAGGATTAAATTTAGTTTGAATTAAAATTTTAGTATTTTTATTTTTTTATTTCATTTTCATTTTTAGGTTTGACAAATTTTTAGATAATGTTTTATTTTATTTTATTTCTTATTTTTATTCTTATTTGTAATTAATCCTCAAAGAGTTTTATTTTTATAAAAAAAAACAAAAAACAAAAAGGTTTTGGGTATTGGGCCTCATAATTTTAAAAAGGGATGCAGCCCACCGGTTATGGATCGGGTATATAAGGGAAATGACATCATCGAAATCTGTTCCTCCCCTCATTTTCTTCATTTTGACCGAAAACTCCCAGAATCTCTCTCTTCTCTCGAAAAACTTTTTGTGTGATTTCTTGAAATTGATACTCAAATCTTACAGGTATGAAGATTCCAACCATGCCTATGTGTTTATTGCCATGAATCGACCAAGAAATCGAGGCTAAATCGTGAAAAAGGGGACTGTTGGAGCTTTCGGTCGAGCCGAGTCGTTTTCGGTTCACCGGCTAACCGGCTTTCGGTCGAGCCGTATTCGATCACCCGACTCATAAGCTTAACCGGCTAATATTTAAGCCTTTTTGGTTCTAAAGGCTTTCGGTCAACATTAGTGTTACGTCCATGAGTTTTCGGTCTAACTGTCTTGACCGAGAACCAAATTTTTGACAAATGAATTTTTTTTTTAAATGGCCAAAATAAATGGAATTAATTGAGAAAATAATTTTTAATTTGTTATTATCAAATGTTTTCTCACCTGGCCAGTTTTGTGCAGGTAAAATGGCAAGTCTAAAAATTGCAGACAGTCACAATGTGTCCATCCTTCTTGATGATCCTCCAGTGGCACATAACGAGTTCAAATCGATGATGTACAGGCTAAGGGAATGCTGCATTTCAACCGCACTTACCTGGAACCCCATTGTTTATCTGAACCTGATCAACGAATTCTGGAGATCTGCAAGTGTCAAGAATGGAGACAATGGATCAGTGACAATTGAAGCTTCTGTCAGGGGATGCAAAATTGTTATCTCTGAGCAATTCATCAGAGATATCTTGAAGATTGATGACAAAGCTGCTTACCCGACTGACATCGATCTGAGAATTGTTGATGAGTATCTTGAGAAGATGGGATACGAAGGAGTCTTTCCACCAACCCTAAAGAAGATGTTACCTCCTTACTGGAGGTTTCTAGCTCACGTGTTCGTGAACTGCATATCTGGACGAAAGGGTGGTTCAGACGAAATATCCTCGAGAAATACTCAGGCAATAGTCGCATTGGCTGCAGGGATTGACTTCAATTTTTCTAAGTTCATCTTGGAGGAAATGGTTACAAATCTCAACAAGAAGTCAAAGGATCAATTCCTGCTCTATCCAAGATTTATACAGATCTTCATCAACAGCCTATTTCCCGATTTGGTCAAGACATGAGAGATTCTTGACATGAAAGCCTTCGGACCAAACACTGTGAGCCTAATCAAACAAAACCGTAAAGGGAAAATCATGTTCCAAGGGAAGTACCCTCTCGTGAAATTTGGAAAGTTTATGGAACTGGCCGACTCGTCAGAATCTCATGGGTCCACGGAACAAGAGTCTACAGATCAAGCATCGTCAGATCATGCAAATGTAAATGATGATGTCATCACCGTTTCAGACCATGAGATTGAAGATGTTGCTCTAACTGCCATTGTTGCTAAAGAGCATGATTTCACAAACGTGGCGATTCAGAGTGACTTCAGTGAGGGAACTACAGAAGAATTTACTGAGACCGAAGGAGAAGGAGAGGATGAGTATGAGAATCTTGATCTGTCCGGTTACGACAGAGATGATGTTTCGGTGCATTTTACTGGACCTGAGCACCTATTGTCAAATGAAGACCTCGATGACTTCCTCAAAGATTTCGATGATGGTGCAAATTCAACACCGGAGATAAGGGAGAAAGCTGACGATCGAGAAGTTGAGCCTCCGGTTACCGTTCAAGTGGCTGATTCTTCAACTCAAATGGACACATCATCAGGGATTCCTCCCCTTGATAATGTGGTTCCTACATCCGAGCCAGTTACAAGTGATTTCCAGACAGTCCTGACCTCCCAACCCCCGATAAAGAGACGCAGAATTGATCCAAGGGTGGGAGTAATTTTTCCTGATCAAACTCAAACCACAGAGACTCCTCCATCTACAACATTTGCTTCTTCCTCATTTGTGCCCATTCAAGAGAGTCCCAGCTCTATCCATGAAGCTGGTGGTTCGTCTACTGGCCTGAGATCGTCTCCTCCAAGGCCTTATCATGATGTTGTCTCTGAGAGACTAGCAATACATTTGGCCCAGCAATTAAGTCCAACTCACTCCTCACGCGGAAAAGGAATATCCTTTGAGGAAGGTATATCTGGAGATGATGATGCCTCAGTGCCTGAGCTGAGAAAGGAGATTGGCGTGCTGAACCAGAAACTCATTGAGAAAGACCTCATGATCAGTCAGCAAGAGTCTCGTATTGCTGATCTTGAGGCCACCAATGCTCAGCTCAGCATTCGTATCGATGATCTCGAAGCAGACAAGGCACTGAAGACTGAGAAACTTACAACTCTTGAGACTCACCTTGGTGCTCTGTCAGCATGCTACTTTGACATGAAACAAAAACTGACAGAGGAACTTGGTGACAAATGCAAGTCCTCAGTGGAAATCCTTCGAGTTGGCCCTCCATCTGGAACCCATCCTGGTGACTCCTCCTCATCCAAGAAAACTATGATCTATGATAAATTTCCCACAGAACCTGTCCAAGCTCCTCATATAATAGCCATCAAGAAAGAAAAGCTGAATGAATCCTCCAAGAAACCGCAAATCATGTTCAAGAGAAGTTCAGATGACAACGCGCCTCCAGGTCAACCAAAAATCACTCGTACTGGTCTTGAAAAGAAGAAATTCGTTCATACTTATGGTGACCGATCTGGGATTAGATCATGGGGATTCCACGACCGTTTGAACATGTGGGTCGTGAGACGGAAGAGCAATAATGTTGAATACTACAAGAATGTTCATGATTTCGAATCTTGGACAAGAGTTGATCTCACTGAACTTGTTAACGCTCCGTTTGCGAATCCGTCAGGCAATCCTCAAGCAACTGAATTCAGGTTATTTCTGGAAAATCAGACAAAGAAGGGATTCCCTCCTATGAAGACTGCCAATTCTATCATCAAGCTATACCCAAAAGTTATCGATCCAAAGACAGACAAACCTTTCAGAACTGTGATGTGGCCTCCCACTAACCAAGTGAAGCAAGTTCCTATGCTACAAAACTTCGAAGACATGTCACTTGAAAACATGCTCTACTGGATTTATGATGAAACAACAGCTACCGCTATCATCAAACTTCCAAATGACAGTCTTCGTCTCTATGACAAAAATGACCTACTTCAGTTTGGAAAGTGGGATATCCATCACTTGTGTATGTTTCAAATTAGAGTTGCTGAGGATATCTACGAGCCTGCTGCAAAGGAGTTCACTTCGATGGTGGCAGAAATCATCCAAAAGGGAATGTGGAGTGGATCGATGGAGGGGACCGATGTGATGCTGGTTGATAAAGACTAACTCATGCTAGCCGCAAACCAAGGGGGAGATTGAAGGGTCATAGTATATGGTTTGGGCTAGGAATTACATGTATAAATGAGTTAGGGCATTTGAGATTGTATTTTGGAGTCTATTGTGTGTGTTTGATGTTTTCGGTCTAGGCAAGCTTTCGGTTGGGAAGTGACCGAAAACAGGTTTTCGGTCTGCCTGCCCGAAACCTGTTCTCGGTCCAGTCGGGTATATATAGTCTTGTCAGGTTGTCAGTTGAAAGTTGTTGATCTACAGTTGTTCATTGCCGTTTTCGGTCTCCTGAGTTGTCTCCGACATTTCCAAGTGTGAATTGTATGCAAGCTCAGTTTTATTCCACTTCTACTCCATTTCTTCTTTGTTTTCTTATGCTTGATTGATCATTGGTATAGATTCTACAATTCAAGGACCTTACATCCTACCCGCAGGCTACTGGATGATGACTATCGACCAATCCTAACATATGCTAAACCTCCATCATATGGTTATTGGTGTTGGGTTTTGAGCATTCTAACACTCCTATGGTGTACATGCAACCCTATAAACCTTGGATCTATGTTTTCTCTATTATACATGCAAATATTAACTATTCCAAGGTTTCATCCTAACTAGCATATTATGAAGCACCTATAGTACAAAGTTCTAGTTAGATGACATACCTTTTGATGTAGCTTGATGTCTTCAAGCTTTAAGAGCTTAGCCCCAATAGTGTGGAAGCCTCAAATGGAATCACAAATCACCAAAACACCTTGGAAGAACTTGAGAGAATATGTTTGCACACTAAAATCGGCCCACTCTTATTTTCACACACTTGTGCCAATTTTATGAGCCAAGGACCCCTTTATATATCATGGAGGATTAGGGTTACATCCATGTAAACCCTAATACCCATGACCTTTCATTTACATAGGATCCATGGGTTAAAAGCTCCATGGACCATCCATGAAAGCTTAGCCCAACCTAAATGAACTTGGCCCATTCCATATATATAAGAGTCCATATTTAATTAGTTCTTTTTGATCACTTAATTAATTCTAAATTAATTCTTGATCAATACTAATTAAATAATATGATTCCATATTAATATATTAGAACTTATAATATATTAATATAAATCATAAATATACTATTCTCAAAAGACTATCCATATAAATTGTGCCGGTGAAGTGCAACCCAAATGGACCATGCCGGGTCGGGTCAAGTATATATCAAATATAGTTATGGACTTAGACATTAATCCAACAGTCTCCCACTTGGATAAGTCTAAAACTATTATTGAGTATGACTTCAAAACCTAACTGGCAATCGTAGCTCTTAAAGCCGCTGTCGAACTCTGACCTTGTCAATGACTTGTCTATTAGATAAGGGATCATATATTCCTCCATTCTAGATATCATATGGACTGAGACATGGATTATAATCATTCTCTCTGTCCATTTGTTGTTTCCCGATTTTCGATTTATGATGACTGACTGATTGAACAAATCAAATCAGTCCTGGCTTGGCCAAGCACTCACATGTGTCATCGCTAAATCATCGAGGGGCCCACAAATATCGCTTTTATCCCGAAGGTAAAAGGAATGGATAAACTTCGACTCATATGGCTTGTTCTACTACTTGTTGAATCATACACAAAGGCACGTTTTATAACATCGAGTTACCAATGCGTTTTCGTGCAATCATTGTATAACCAACTCATAGTAACAACTCATATCTCTAGGTTTTAAGAATATAAGATATTATCGTCTCATGATCACTCGTGATAAAATCCATGAAGTGATTCAAATGAGCGTGGGTTGAATCCAATACTCAGAACTTATGAGCACTCATGAGTGTTGTAGCATCACTCTGTCCACCAACTTGGACCTCTACAAACCAACCCATGACAGTCTTGATTCATATCTACTTCCAACATATGACCAACTGTGGATGGTTTTAATAACTTAATCATTCAGGAAGAGCGACTTAGTTATTCTGGAAGTCAAAACATGCAAAGTGAAACACAAGAATAAATGAATCAAATATGGTATCAAACCCTATGAATATAAATAAACACTTTTATTTATCACCATACTGATTACTCATTATTCATTGTTTCGGTTTTATCAACTTTATACTTGAATTAAAAACACTAGTTGTCCCATGCTCCAAGCATGTACACTATGTTTTTCTTAAACAATAGCTTTGCCATACACCAAGTATGCACTCTATGTTTGTCTATGATCCTTACTTTGTGAAATAAACCAATTGAACATAATTTCAATGATTCTAATTTCACACTCCCAAATCCTTATCGAAAAATGTGAGAGTTTCAAATTCCTATCATTTATCGAAATCTGTTTAGATTTTAAACTTATATGCACTGACCCTCTTGTAATGAATATGTACAAAGTCACAAAGACTTGTCAACAGTCATTATAAGGTATTACAATGGAGATCAACTCCATGGAAACTAAGTCTCATATTCAAAGTACATTGCTTTGGACATGCTTCTTGCATTAAGTTTTCTAATCTTACACAGATAACTTCCACCTATGGAGACAACTCCATATTCTCATTTTGACTATCACTTCTGAATAAGAGATGCCTCTTTTCAGAATATGTCAATATGGTCCTTCCAAAATTAGAACTATACTTCCAACTGTCCCTGAGCAACCAATCTTTGGTAAACCTCAGATTGTCCTCGACAATTGCTTAATCATTTTAGTTATGTCTAATTCTAGACCTTTTCCCTTCTTAATGCCTCTGGGCATTTGGAAAAATTTAGAAATGACATATATTATAGCACATGCAATCGATCCTGTACCCAAAGCAAATGGTACACGATTCATGATGTCTCACATAAAGACATGATTCTAGACCAGTCTTTTGCTACAATATTTTTATTTGCCATGTTTTCAAAATTTGACTATGAAGAGGGATGTCGTAATCATAATCGAATTTTGAGAACGCAATATATAGAATTTCCTTAAGTTGAACCAATGCAACATGAAATTCATATATATATTCTTGACTAAAGATGATTAAGGTATCAATCTAAGCCTTTAGAACTGAAATGAAGTAAATCATAATCGAATTTTGAGAACACAATATATAGAATTTCCTTAAGTTGAACCAATCCAACATGAAATTCATATATATATTCTTGACTAAAGATGATTAAGGTCTCAATCTAAGCCTTTAGAACTGAAATGAAGTATATCCTCTCCCTTAATTATAGCAAAACAACTTTTTCAATCCCTGCAGCCTCACGAATTGAAACTTTTGTTTTCTATAATTAACATTGCTAACTTGCAACACTAACAATAATTATCATGCTCCCACTAACATGATGATTATTAGCATAACACTTATGCTCCCACTAGCTTTGACATGTGCTCAGAAATCAGCTGGACTTCTAGAAATCAATACTTTATTGACTTTCTTACCAAAGTTCAGATTTCTGATACGAGATGCTTTGATAAAAGTTTATCAAAATCATACACCTTTCCTTAGATAGCATGCATGTGTGTCTAAACAATTTCAGAACTATGAAAAGGGATGTCGTAATCATAGTCTCAATTGTTTAGACCTTTTGCCATCTGCTTCAAATCAACTTGGTGGAAGTGTTTCCTCACCATCATTTTCATGAATCGGAGAGAAACCTTATGACCCTTAGATTTTATAGTGTATGTGTTCTTATCCATGTGAATCGTCAAAACCATAGTCATAAGACAAGGATAATGACAAATCCAAACGCATATGGACTGAACTTATGCAATCTTAACTTCTTGCCACCTGGCAGTACAGGGCCTGCCATTGCTTCCAAGTTGTTATGCAACCAATTGAGAACTTTCAGAACTCCTATGCAAAACCAACTTTAACTGGAATGGGCACAGAATATGTCAACACGATAGGTTATAAACCTCAAGTCGTGTGCTAGTGAAGAACCTCAGGTTTTATTCTTTATTAGTTCTTGAAATTCTTTTTAGGATCTTTAAGACTCCCACTATCCTCTTGACATATAAGACTATCTTGCCAAATATTCAAGAGATAGTGCGGATTCTTTATCAAGACAAACACTTCACACAATTGGCCTTAGTTGGTCTTTGTTTTATCCAAAACATCACAACTTACCAATTTCAAATGTACAAGAGTAGGACACTTTTACTCTTACATTTGACAACTGTTTTAAACCTTTCTTTAAGATAGGTCACTCAAGTTACAATCTTGGAGTATGACTCTAAGAATTGTTTTGGAACGAAGTATGACTCATCTTCCTGATCTAACCATTTCAACAATTCATGACTCCTCTTCTTAGTCATAATAATGCACTAAGATGACCTTTAGAGGACTAATTGTGATATGATTTCTAAATCATTAAGATGATCACAAACATGATACTAAAGTACTCTCCCATCTTTTCAGATTTGAGAAACTTTTATCTTTCTGCCTAATTTGATTCTTCCCATTCGTTCTGCCATACATTGAGACTTTTCCAATGTTTCAGAATTATACTTAAACTTGTAAGTATAACCATATTTACTAAACTTTAGTAAATCAAATAGTCTTAACGAGCTTTGTGGTGGACATGACCAGTGCACAAGAATGTGTACTCGATCCCTTTAGTCCTTCACTTGACTCACACATCCATGTGAACAAGTAATCAGTCTTGATTTTCCAATGCTTGAAAGTTCTCATTCATCATACTATTCAACTTGCATGATTCCAAGTTTCGGTCCAATTGAAACTTGGGTGATGAGGAACTTTCCTGATTTGGTAAATTTAGACACTACCACAAATGAAAGAATCAAATCTATTTTCCAATATTGCTGTCAGTGGAATCATATAAGCAACAATTTTCCACAAATGCCATTGTAAGGATACTTCAAAATAAATAAAATTAAACAATTTTCTTTTATTTTAAAACTTTGCGGAAAAACTTATCCTTACAATCCACATGGAAAATTGTTGTTATCTATTCCTTACCAATATATCATAACTTCTTAAGCAACTGCTCAAAATTCTGATGCGATCGAAATCCACCTTCGCGATCAGAATCAGCATATACTTCCTTTAAGATTTCTCTCTATTCTTTGATTCTTAAAACATCAACATGTGACCCAGTCACGTCATGTAATGAGGATCTCAGAATAGAACTTAACAGAGTTAGATAATGGGCTCTACCTGATGTAGAGTCAAACTTATTGACTTTAACATCCTTAGGTAAATTTGGCAGCTTTGCAATCAATGCCCCTTCCTTTGGCAAAATAAACATATGGACCCTTTGGTAATGGGACTATCTCAGACTTAGCCTTTCTCTTTACCATTTGGTCAACCGGGTTGACTATGGTCAATCCCTTTCCATTGGGAAGAGAATACTTTTTCTGGATTTCCAGTGTCACCATTGTCACTGTCCATAAAGTTTTTTGGAAGTTGATCTTCTAATCAAATTTGCTTTACTATCGTTCCAAATCATTGCTGATTCAGCAGCACCAAGCAAATAGATATGATCATTAAGGTTCATGTCATAGTCTGTTTCATAGTAGTCCCAAAGGAACTCACTATGTGACTTAGAAAGTGATTGAAAATCCAACTTTCTCAAGACTTTGACACCCAACTCACCCGGCTTGTCAATATGTGACTACATCTCTAAGATGTGATCACACATAGACCTTGCTTGCCATTAGGGCTTGAGTGACCTTGAACTTGTGGGTTAGGGAGAGTAATTGGAGGTGGTGGAGGAAGAGAAGTATGACTTTCATGAGCCAAACTCGGGAAGTCATATTCATTAGGAAAGCTTGGTTTGGGAAGATCATTGTTGTCTAAACAGACATCAACAATGGGAGAAATTCACGTAAAGTTGATTTAAGTCCTTAATATAACACCCAATATGATATATTAAGGCTAGGACCCAACAAACTATTTTATAACTTGGAAGAGGGATGCTGTAATCCAAGCTATAAAATATTTGAAGGTAGGTGAATGACGATTCACCAATTTCCATCAAGATAAATGAAATGTATTATTAGGTTTTAATTGGTTTTGAAACTCCTAGATTCTTTTGAGATTCATTGAACTTTTCAATGGCATGTTTCAATCTCGAGTGTGCCCTTCAGGTTTTGTGACTGGGATGCCGAGGATCACAAAACAAGGTGTGAAGTAACCATGCAAATCTACTTGGTACCCTTAATATTTACCCCTCAATCGATGTGTCGGTTAACCACACACGCTCCAACGATACTATGATAAACATTAAGTTACCCTTTGCATACCTTGTTAAGTCCAGGTTAGTGTGCCGGTTAACCACACACGCTCCACTAACAGCTTAAACAAAGTGCAAAGTGTAATTTCATGGAGTAGCACCTTATTCAAATTTTCCTAAGTAACTAAGATTGGGAATTTTAAGTGTTTAGTTACTTAGTATTTATCATTATACTTATAATGAAGGGAGAATTATAGTCCTTGTCCTACCTGTTCAGCTAACGACCCTCCACCGATCAAGGAAGCGGTGAGAGAGAGTGGACACCCATTAAACTGTCATTTTATAGGCAGTAACCTTATACCCCCCTTATAGACCGGCTTCGTGAATGAGGCCTACTAATGGTAAGACGAATTGCTCTTATACATATAATATATTAAACTTTTAATATTATAATAGTATAAGGGTGTATTTTAGACATTTAAAATACTTGGTGGTTTAATCTATTAATTAAACTATACTCTTAATTTAATTAAATTTAAACCATGTCATTATGGAATTATTAATTCTCTTTTAATTAAACACTTTAATTATCTATTAATAAAGTCCATAAGAGTTAATTGAATTATTCAATAAAACATCATAATTCCAATTATTAAATTCAAAATTAAAACCATTTAATTAATTGTTTAAGTTATGAACCCAAGAGTTTTAGAATTCAATTCTTTTTTTTATCATAAAAAAACTTTTTCCAAATTCCAAAACTTGAGGGCAAGTTTTGTAACTCTTGAAAACTTTTGGATTCCATAACTTATGGAGTTAAATACTTGTTTTATGATGAAACTTTTCATGTTCCATAACTTAAGAACAAGTTATGGAATTCTTTAAAACATTAAGACCCAGTTTTGTAACTCCATAAAAAACTTTGAATCAATTTTTTTAAAAACCTTTTTATTATCCATAACTTATGGAGGTTTCAAAAAACTCTTTAGATCAAACTTTTAAAACTAATAAAATAATCATATCATTTTATCTTTTACTAAATTTGACCTAATTCAACTCATATAGCAAATGATTCAAATTTTACAAATAATTAGTTTTTCACAAAAACAAATAATTATCTTAAAATTTGACAAACGTCATGTTTTTTTTCTGTTTTTTCCAACTTTAAAAATAAAACAATTGCATCAATATAACAGAAAACAAACCATGGCTCTGATACAACTGTTGGATTTTGAGCATTCTAACACTCCTATGGTGTACATGCAACCCTATAAACCTTGGATCTATGTTTTCTCTATTATACATGCAAATATTAACTATTCCAAGGTTTCATCCTAACTAGCATATTATGAAGCACCTATACTACAAAGTTCTAGTTAGATGACATACCTTTTGATGTAGCTTGATGTCTTCAAGCTTTAAGAGCTTAGCCCCAATAGTGTGGAAGCCTCAAATGGAATCACAAATCACCAAAACACCTTGGAAGAACTTGAGAGAATATGTATGCACAATAAAATCGGCCAACTCTTATTTTCACACACTTGTGCCAATTTTATGAGCCAAGGACCCCTTTATATATCATGGAGGATTAGGGTTACATCCATGTAAACCCTAATACCCATGACCTTTCCTTTACATAGGATCCATGGGTTAAAAGCTCCATGGACCATCCATGAAAGCTTAGCCCAACCTAAATGAACTTGGCCTATTCCATATATATAAGAGTCCATATTAAATTAGTTCTTTTTGATCACTTAATTAATTCTAAATTAATTCTTGATCAATACTAATTAAATAATATGATTTCATATTAATATATTAGAACTTATAATATATTAATATAAATCATAAATATACTATTCTCAAAAGACTATCCATATAAATTGTGCCGGTGAAGTGCAACCCAAATGGACCATGCCGGGTCGGGTCAAGTACATACCAAATATAGTTATGGACTTAGACATTAATCCAACAACTGGGACATACCCATCTCTTGAAACTCCAAATTTTTCCTAGTATACGAACCATTTGATCTCGGCCTTCCGAATGATCAAAGACTCCCAATGGAATTTGAACGTCTGAATCTTTTTCATGCTAAGCATGGTTCAGAGTTTGAGAAAATCTAGTCTAATGATAGACCAGACGGGGTCAAGAACTACAAAATAAGAAAATTCATGAAAAATGATTTTCTTCAATATACCCTGACTAGCAGAGGAGATGAATACATCCGAACCCAAGCGGATTTTGTTTGCATGAACCCGGAGGAAATATTTCTGATTGTCAGGGTGTTTCAGGTCAAGGATGAAAATTCCCTAAGATGAAGATTGCTTGTGAAAAATCTTGTGAGTCGATTCCGAACTCAACTTGGCACATGGGTGGTATTTCTGAAAGAACTTCTGGGAAACACCTGGGAAGGCTATAAACCTCTGGGATGCCCTTAAGGTCTTTTGCTTTTTGTTTCCTATTTCTATTGTGGCTAGGAAAGATCATGGTATCTCTTACATAGGTACGTATGAGTCTAGATGCAAGGGATGGTTCGGGGGTTTTCCGTTATAGGTTGAAATGGTTTCCTAAGTCGGTCGGTTAAGGCGAAGGGTCTCTTCGTAGCACATGAAATTGGTGTGGTCAGGACCAAGCCAATCCATGTCAAATGGCTACGTTGGAACTTCTTATTGTAATCAGTGTTAAGTCGATTTGGATGGGAGATGATTATTTAGAAAGATAGTGTATTCTATGTATATAGTTTTATCCTTGTTATTACTATTGCGAATATTTTGTACCGGGATTAGTGAGTACTAACAGTACGAGTGATTTGATAAATAGTGATGAAATTTCGTAGTATGATTCCTACTAGGTCTCTCTATAATAATTTGGTGTAAACTAGTCGTATATAATAAAGATTGAAAAGAGAGTCGAATGAGTGACTCTTCCCCAAGTCCACAACCAAACAAGGAACAGGAAGTAAGGCGGAATCACACATTCTAAATCTGTAGAATCTTAATTATATATGACCCAAATGTTTACACCACCCACCATAGATCAACTGTAAGAGTCCTTAGTTTTTATATGAATGATGTGATTATTCGAGTGAGGGGAAATTTATGACTATGGTTTGTTGCGTTTCAAGATCTATGGTTGGTAAACTTTAATTGGCACTAATTTTAGTAAAAATTTAGAGCCTAAAAATCATTGATAGGAAAACCTACCAATATTCACAGGTGGCTCCGGGAGAGTCTCTCCTGCACCATAAGTACCCTTCCTCCTCTAACTATGGTCGTTGCAAGTATTTGTTGTCTCATGGTGGCCACTTCCTCCTCTAAGGAGTGTAGACGGTTTGTAATGTCCTCCTGCTCTGCTTGCTGGTTCAGTATAGCTCCTGAATGGTGTTCATGTTCTTCGCTGAGGCGTCGAATTCGCATTGTCGCATTTCGGTGTTCGCCTCCAATCTCCATTACCTCATGATGGAGAGACTGAACCTGGGTGTCTAGACGGGTCACTTGTAGTACAATTGGAGGTAATGCTTGATTTTTAAGGGTGTTGGGGCCCGGAGTATGGTGCAGTGGGTGCATGCCTAGTGCGAACCATCGGTCGTCTCCTCTAGCCTAGGCATGTAGCTGGGTTCCCCCTTATGGAGGTGCATCCTGGGAGGAAGGAGGTGAGAGGGTCTCTCCAGTGCCTTCATCCTCGTCTTACTCTTCATCAGAATCCTCCCCCTCATAATCCACCTCTTGGTATTCCTCGGGACCAAGTTCTGGGTTCTCCTCATGAATCTCTTTTGGTTCCTCCTCGATCCATCTATTGGCCACCATGGCAGGGTAATGGGGGTCTTCGTGATGAAATTCAGCCATGTTGTCTGTGCGAGAACAGAGGTATGAGAAATACGTAGAGGGTTTAAGTGTGTGGTTCTTATGGAATCCCAAAATACTCCTATAGTATTTTAAATGTTGCGTTTGATTCTTGGTATCTTAGTGTTGGTAAGTATTAGACTCGTCGTTTACTACGACTATTTCTCAGCATATGCTAGTTACACGTCGGTTAAATATAGTTGATCAAGCTATATTTATTCAAGGTCTAATTACATATCCCAAGGCCTACCCGTAGTTTTCAACTCATCATACTACTTTTATTATGATCTCGTTATGATACTGCCCTAACTTGTATGTATTTATACTTTACTTAAATAATTATGGTATTTTTAAAAGCATATTTGTAGTCAGAGTGTTTTAGCCCTATTGTATTTATAGTTGTATATGTTGTATGGTTTGATATACTAGTTCACTATAAAAAATGCCATCATACCAATCTGTCACACCCCCAAACCAGAACGGCGGAAACGTCTGGGGGCGGATGGAGTGACTTCATGCACAGTATCATAACAGTTGAATATAAATGAAATATAGCAACACAAACACTCATACGTTAAGATTTCAAGTATTACATTGTTTACAAATCTCTGTTTGTTCAAAAGTTGAATACAAATAACCGAAAAGTAGAAAACATGAGACGATGACGCCGGCCCTCAAGAAGGTTTGTGTACCTATCTACTGGTTCCCTGAGAATACAAGTGATTTTGAAAAGTGTCAAAAATTAAGTTGGTGAGTTCATAAACATTTTTATCCAATATTTTCTTTAATATGAACTATAAATGTATGTATTTCCTTTGTACCTTTTTCCTTGTAAAATGATGATGTATGTTTCCAGAAAATCAAACATTTTCTTAAGTATGAACTGTAGATGTATGTATTTCCTTTGTATAGTTTACTTGTAGAGTGATAGTGTATGTTTCCAGAAAATCCAATATTTTCTTAAATGTGAACTGTGGTCATAACCCTAAGACCAAAAATGTATAAGTAATGATGTGCTGAAAATAGTATGTAGCTTTATATTTTTATAAAACTATTGAAGTGTAGGTTACCCCGTAAATTGAGTAGTGGTGCTAATCCCTATGTGAGTTATTATAACCATATTTAATATGACTAGTGGCCTGTACGACGTTCTTCAGGCATCGGAGCTGGTAGACATTTGTCACCCTAGACTTCCGGTCTAACTATAGCGAACAACTTAGGTGCGGGGTTGTCATTCTCATATAGATCTATACACAACGGTCTCACTCTCCTTCCGGGAGACTCTGGTTATAATTCAGGACTTAAGGTGTACTTTAGGTAAAGTACGTGAAGAGAGTGTGTCTCACAAGAGCATTAACTTATTTACGTGAACCATAACTCCTTTTTCTTGAAAAACGAAATAATTATATCTTTGAATATTTAGATGTATCTTCTGAAATGCAAGTGTGGTTTGTGATTTCCAAACTATACCAATTATAATTTATCTTGTTCGTTTGAAACTATTTATATCATATTTTATATAAATATGAATATGTATTCTTGTCTAGTACTAAAATATGAAATCAAAACATAATATTTTTGGGTTGTAACCCACCATAGTAGTAAATGACTGTAATGTAACCATTTTTGCTAGAAAAGATATCTTTCAGTAAAAGTTTTCAAATATCATGGAGTTTTACAAATCATAAATTTTTCTTGTGATTTTATAACATAGATTATGTTTGTTTTGTTAGCTTTGCAACTCAAACTAATATATATATATATATATATATATATATATATATATATATATATATATATATATATATATATCACAATAATTATACAAAAACTAGTATTAATCATATGTTATGCAAATAATATTTTTATCTTTAACATAAGATGAAAACATGTAAAAAGTGTGATATACGAAGTTTTACTTGTATACCCCCTCCCCCCTAAAAACAGGAAAAAAGCTTGAAAATATGGGGGGTATGAACTCACCTTGAGTGGATTTTGTGGGTTGATTGAAAAGACGGTGTGAAGATTCCAAGTCCACACACTTAAATGGAGTTGATGAACTTCTTGGTGTTGTTGGTATCCTAAGGTTTTAACATATAATAATGTGTGTAAATCTAATGAAATTAACGTAAAAGTGTGTAAATACTCTAGATTTGAAGGAATACTTACCAAAATCTAAGAATACTGTTGAGTCTAGGAGTTGCGTCATTGGGCTTGTTACCTGAGTCTATTGTTATCACGGTTCTGGGCCTGTCGAGCCATGTTTATGATATTAGGGTTTACTTTATAAGGTGCATGCACACATCATTCTCTGTACGCTTTTTGATTATTATTCCTTTCATTGTACAGTACCCCTAGCACACCTCTACAGTCGAAGTTCTTTGTCGAGCTCTTCTGAGGTGGAGCATATTAATCATTCAGCTCTTGTTTGATTCATCCTGTGTTCCTTGCTTTTATTGTGTTTGTCTAAATCTATTACGAATCTAAACGATCTTAGAGAATTTAATTCTCATCAATTGGTATCAGAGCAGGAGACTGTGTAATTCATACGCATCTCTTCTGTTGGAAGAATCTCTTTAGCGTTTCCGCTTTTATTGAAATTGTTGGAGCCGTCATCTCATTATTGAAGTTGTTCCACATTTTTGGTAAAACCCTAATTCAACCTTTACAAGTCTAGTTCTTGACATATATTCAAAACAGGTCATCATGTCTCACGAAGATTCACAAACAAATCCCATCAACATATCTAACAACATCGGATCTACTACGAGAATCACGATTTTATATACTCAGGATTATGAAGTCTGGACGCATCACTTTGAAGACTATGTTCTTGGTTTATAGGATAATGGATATCTAATCTGGGAGGCTATCACCTTGGATCCGTTTGTTTACTCTGGAACAAACAGAATTATCAAAACTCAAAAGGAGTACAATCAGCTGATGATAGACGTGGAGAAAGTTCCTCAAGACGAGAAGGACAAACTGGTGAGCAACATTAAAGCTATGAGGATGATCAGATTTACCTTACAATCGGATACTTTTCGTCTGTTTAGTTCATGCACAACGGCAAAACAAATCTGGTATAGGCTTAAGGAGCTGTATTCCACAGATGAGGATCTAGAGCATTCAATACAAACTCTTTTTCTCTCTGAGTTTGGCGACTTCAAGCAAAAGCCAGAAGAAAAACTCATTCAGGCGTTCGATCATTTCAATCATCTTCTCAGCAAGATGATCAAGCATGGAATTGGCAGAGAAGTAATCGAGCAGAAGGTCACTTTCATGAATGGCCTGAGACCCGAATGGATGGATGTGGTTTCGACAGTGAAAGCTCATGAACAGTTCAAAAGCTATT